>NC_137776.1:137257906-138457906 GCF_963455305.1 Plecotus auritus | reverse complement strand
GAAAAACTGCCAAACTTATTTTAAAAGGCCAGTATTGTCATAATTCCAACACCAGCGAAAGACACAAGAAAGAAGGAAAAGTATAGGTCAATATTCCTGATGAAAATAGATGCAAAAATTCTCAACAAAATATTAGCAAACGGAATCCAGCAATGCATTAAAAAGGTCATACACCATGACCAAGTGGATTTTATTCATGGGATGCAAATTGGTACAATACCCACAAATCAATTAAAGTGATACACTACATAAATAAAATAAAGGATAAAAATGACCTGGTCATATCAATAGTTACAGAAAAAGCATTTGATAAAATCTAGCACCCATTTATGATAAAAACTCTTAGCAAAGTGGGAATAGAGGGACCATACCTCAACATAATAGAGGGCATATATGACAAACCCACAGTCAAGATCACACTCAACAGGGAAAAACTAAAAGCATTTTCTTAATATCAGGAACAAGAGAGGGATGTCTGCTTTCACCACTCTTATGCAATATTGTACTGGAAGTCCTAGAAAAGAAGAAATAAAAGGCATCCAAACTGGAAAGGAAGAAGTAAAACTGTCATTATTTACAGATGACACGATATTGTACATAGAGAACTCTAGATTCTACCAAAAGAACTATTAGAACTAATAACTGAATTCAGTAAAATAGCAGGATACAAAATAAATATCCAGAAATCAGTTATAATTTTATTCACCAATAATGAACTATCAAAAATGTAAACGAAGGAAACACTACCATCTACAATTGCATCAAAATAAATATAATACCTAGGAATACTTTTTTTTACATTGAGTATTTTTATTGAGAAACAGAAATTATATATATTTATCAAATTTTATTGCTTTATGTTCCCAATATTTTGTAGTTTTATTTATATAGGCCTAGGAATAAATTTAACCAAGGATGTAAAAGACCTGTACCCAGAAAGTTATAAGACTGAAGAAAGAAATTGAAGAAGATACAAATAAGTGGAAGCATATACCATGTTCTTGGACAGGAAGAATTAACTTCATTAAAATATCCATACTACCCGAAGCAATCTATAGATTCAATGCAGTTCTTATCAAGACAACAATAGCATATTTCACAGAACTAGGATAAATATTCCAAAAATGAATATTGAACCACAAAAGACTCCCAATGGCCACAGCATTCTTGAGAAAGAAGAACAAAGTTGGAGGAATTATGCTGCTTGATATCAAATGATACTACAAGGCCATTGTAATAAAAACTGCATAATACTGAAATAAAAACAGATATGTAGATCAATGGAACAGAATAGAGAGCCCAGAAATAAACCCATGTGCCTATGTAGTCAATTAATACTTGACGGGGCAAGAACATACAATAGGATAAAGACAGTCTCTTCAATAAATGTTGTTTGGAAAAGTGGACAGACAGGGGCAAAAAAAAAAATGAAGTTAGACCACCAAGTTACAGCATACACAGAATAAACTCAAAATGAAGCAAAGACTTAAATGTAAGACTCCAATTCATAAAAATCCTAGAAGAAAACAGGCAGTAAAATCTGGGCCATTTCTTGTAGCAATGTTTTTTCTGATATATCTCCCCAAGCAAGGGAAACAAAAGAAAAAAATTGGAGCTAAATGAAACTAAAAATTATTTGCTCAGCAAAGGAAACCTTCAAGAAGATGAAAGACAGCACATTGAATGGGAGAATATGTTTGCCAATGATATATGTGATAAGGAGTTAATAACCAATATTTTTAAATAACTTAAATAAGCCAACACAACAAATAAATGATCCTATTAAAAATGGGCAAAGGATCTGAATAGACACTTCTCCAATAAAGACATGCAGATGACCAATAGACATGAAAAGATGCTCAAAGTCACTAACCATCAGAGAGATGCAAATTAAAACCATGAGATATCACGTATACCTGTCAGAATGGCTATCATCAATAAATCAACAAACCGTAAGTGTTAGCAAGACTTCTGATGTAGGTTACTAGCCTCGATTGAACCTGTGTTAAGTACCAGACACTGTAGAAACCCTCGTGCACTGTTAGTGGGCATGCAGGTAAGTGCAGCCAGTGTGGAAAACAATATGGAGTTTTCTTAAAAATTAAAAATGGAACTGCTTTATGACCCATCAATTCCACCTCTGGGAATGTATCTGAAAAAAAACAGAAACACTGATTCAAAAGAATATATGCACCCCTATGTTCATTGCAGAGTTATTTACAATAGCCATGGTTTGGAAGCAGCCTATTGCCCATCAGAAGATACTCTCTGGCTTCTCTCATCACTTTCCCTGTGAAAGAAGGAAAGTCCAGTCTATTTTTTCTGCCCTTAGGAAAGGCCTAGTTCTTATTCTCTCCTCAGGTCCTTGCAGGAGTCAACATTTCAGGCTTCGAAAGAAAAATGAAACTATAAAAGAGAGTGATGTCTGCTAGAATGCTTATGCCTACATTTAATGCCTGACTTGGGTTAGCATAGATCAAAAGATAAAACTATTTCATTTTATGATGCTAATTTCCTTTTCTTACTCTTTGCGTGTATATGGGGGAAGAGGATGTGGGGTAGGGGTAGGGAAATTCAGTGGAAGTGTGTACAGGGTGGTTCCGAGCTTAATAAATATGAGACCTCGTCTGGAAACAAAGGTTATATAACTCCTCTTAGGCCTTTAGCAGAATTTGTGAAGCATCAAAATAGTGCTTGAAGCATCCTAGGTAGGACCCACATATTAGTAGACTTCTGATGTAGGTTACTAGCCTCGATTGAACCCATGTTAAGTACCAGGCACTATAGGAACATTTCATGTGCATCTTTACAACATCGTGTGGGGTAGGTACTATTATCACCGTTTTCAGATGAAGAAAATGATGTCCTGAGCAATCAAATAATTTGTCAAGCTCACAAAACTGCTAGTGACTGAGCTGGATTCTTGCCTTCCTTAAAGCCTCATGGGTTCCCCCAAAGAGGATCTCATAGCACTATTGAAAGAAATGCCAAGATACTCTTGAGTATACTGGCTGCAAGCATCCAGTTACACATCCCTGAATGGCTCCAACACTGGGGAAGAGGAAACAAGGCATATATGAGAGGAGTGTTTATAATGGAATTGAAAACAGGCAGGCCTCAGGCTGAGGGCCTTGCATAGTGTCCCTTCATACCTGGGGTCCCAGCCTTCTTGTGGAGAGGGAAGCACCTGCTTTCATTTTCCTGAAATCTCAAGATCCCAGGGAGAGCAGGGGTCTGACAATGCCATATTCTACATATGAAATGCTAACACTCAGGTGTATGTGACGGTATACGGTATGTGTTTGTGTGTGTGCAAAGGCACTGATGTTGATTGGAACCCCTTTCCTTCCAGAATACCCAGCCAACCTCAGAGAAGGAGGCTTCTTGTCAAAATTCATGTCCGAGTAGAGAGAGACATGAGTAGCCACTAGCAGATGATGCCAAGATATTGGTTAGGAAATCTAGCTCCATATGCTCACTCATTTTACAAACCCAGGAAAGCATGTCATGTATAATATGGATCAGAAAACAGAGAGAGCGAGAGAACTCTGGGAATAACCACAAGGCCCGGGCAAAGGCTCAGGGTGTTTCAGCAATCATTTTGAGTAAGGTGTCAGAGTTATGCTTAAAAGACACTTTGTGTAGCATGTTTATGCTCCATGTGGTTAGAATAGGCTGTTCAACAGTGAGCTATATGCTCAATTTGAGTAAGGGTCTCTGTTCTCTTGCGATTGAAATTTTGGTGCATGGCACCAGTATAACTGAAAGCTTGTTGGAAATGACGAATCTCGGGTCCCATCCCAGACCTACAGAATCATTTGCATTTTCAAAAAAATCCCCATGTGCTTGGGATGTACAGGGGAGTCTGAGAACTGTAATAAAACATAGTTCCAGATATAGCATAGTGTATCAACACTATTAATCAGTGGTCTCAATCCTGCTGCACATTCGAATCATTTGGGCAGCCCCACCCCTGACCAATTAAATCAGACTCTTTTGGAGTAGAACCCAGGTATTGGCCTTTTTATAAAGGTCCATAATGTGCTCCCAGATGGTGGTGCCCCACATGAATGTGGGAATGTTGCTTTATTGATTGGAGTTCTGAAAAAGTTGAACCCTGACATGGTACAACGTAGCATGTTCCTTAGTGCTTTAGAGGAGTAGGTTTAGGATATACCGATTCCATCAGCCAGTGATAGGGAATTGCACAGCTTACATTCTGAAAACCATCAGTACTGAAATGTTAAGTGACTGTGACAAGAGGGGAAAAAGCATGGACGAGTGTAAGAGCCCTGCTGGGTCTCAGAGGACCTCCATCCTATCCCTGCAGTATGCAGAGGTCAAAGTGCACTGCAAGTGGACAATGACTCAGCAATGAGGACTGATTAAAAAGGCAGAGAAAAATCAGAGCATGTGAAGTGTAAGTAGCAAGAAATCATGACTGAACCTTTCCCTGGCACTTAACATGTTTAGACCTTAACATTGTATTGTCCGTGTTAGGATGTTGGGACTGCAGTGCAGTTAGGATGAACTTTAAATACTTTTAGAGGAGACTGACTAGTAAATATCAGCCACAAAGTAAAGCAAAGAAAGGTTGATTTTATTTAGCATGCTGAAAAGAAGACTGAGGGGAGTACTTAACATTTTTCAAATGGAGGAAAAAGTGCTATTACATGAAAGATGGTGATTAGCTGATCTTTATTTTACCAGAAAGAGATGAGAATAGAAAATAAACATGAGAAAGAACTTTCCAACATAAAATGTGGAGAGACTGTGAAAAAGCATATGAGGAAAAGAAACATATACGCTGATGTTACTTTGGGGCCTAAGAGGCAAAAATGAGTTTTAATAATATATCTGGAATTTGAGGCCCTATCGCAAAGGATAAATAAATGACTCTTGTAACTTGCTGTCTCTATATAGGGGGTGAGATATTGTTCTGGAATTCTGCATACTGTTACACATTGACAAAAGTTGGTGCACCTTGAGTGTGCTAAACACCTGAGCCAACATTGATTTCTGTACACCTAGTCTTAGTCAACCAGAACTAAAGGAAAACTTTATCCTGATAAAGAACCTCTATAAATTACCTTTAGCAAACATCAGACTTGATGGAGAACACATGTTCTCTTGTATTCAACATTGTATAGGAGTTTCCAACCAACATGTAAAACAAGAAAAAGAATTCAAACATATACAAGCATTAGAAAGAAAGAAACAAAGCTCTAATTCACAGAAGATATGCATCACTAGGTGTTTTTTTTAGAAAACACCAGTGAATCTATAAATAAATTACTCAGAATTTGGTGATGTTGCTGGATATAAAAATAAATTTTTAAAAAGCCAATCACATTTCTGTACACCAATTAAAATTTATTTGAAAAAGCTAGCACTTAGGATAGGATCAAATGTCTCAAGTATCAGACCTTCACTTCTAGTAATGGCTCACGAGGATAGCACAGACCAACCCTCAGAGGAAAGGGTTGGACGAAATACAAAAAGTAAATGTTTGAAGGTGCGGAGAGCTATGTCAGCAGTGAGAAGTTTCAGGTCCAAGATCTGGAATAACAGGGAAGCCATAAAAGAAGTGAGCACATAATTGGGTGTTGTTTTCATCTTGAGACAACTATAGATTTTGAAAGCAAATGCAGTGCCTGAAACACCCAGAAATGACAAGAGTTTTCAGGACTGTTAGGGTTGGAGGCACAAAAGTAGAGTTCAAGGCCCTTTAAGAAGAAGATGCCCTGATAAACATCCTAAGCTTTAGTTAGGACATGAAAGGGCTACACACTAAGAGTGTGCATGAACCAGAACTAGTTAAGTTCTTATAGGAATAAACCTCAAATCAACTCAATCCTGACTGATTTAAGGTGATTTGTTTCCATATTAACTGCCTGTGATTTACCTGTAAAATTAAATCCTCTTTGGTGGAGAATAATATCATCTAGAGCTGCATATTACATCTATAATTGTTCCTAAAAATGTCCTGCCTACTATAAAAATAATTAGATATTCAAAAAGACAAGACTTGATTGAAAAATAAAAGCAGACCCCATGGGGAGGTCCAGTTATTAGAGTTATTAGATATGGACTTTAAAATCTATGTGATCAGCATTTTAATTAGTTAAAAGAAAATATGCAGAATGTGGGCAAAGAATGAGAAACTTAAAAAAAATAAAATAGATACTTTAAAATAGAAAAATATACAATATTTATGTTAACACGTTGGATGGGTTTAACTTCAGATTAGACACAGCAGCCAAGAGAATGAGTAAACTGGAAGATCAGACTAAAATACCTATACTGAAGAATGAAATGGGAAAGGACAAACAGTTTAAAAAGAGCATATGAGATATATGGGACAAAGTGAAACTAACAGAAGTTGATAAGAGAGAACGTGGCAGAAGCATTTGGAGAGGTAGTGGCTGAGAATTTTCCAAAATGGATGAAAGACTTAGAGTTATAGTTTCAGGAGGTGTCATTATTCCAAAACAAGAAAAATAAGAAGAAAATTATACTTGGGCACATTATTTCCTTCTGCCTCCTTCCTTCTGATGTTTCTTTTAGATCAACTGTCAGTTTTGCTATTGGCCCTGTAAAGGTCCTACATCTCTTTTCCTCTGACTTATTCTACCCAGTAGATGGTTATTGGCAGATGGGTAGAAAATAAACCACTTGAATACAATAGAGAGACCAGAAATGGACCCATGAATATAAGGGCATTTGTGATGCACTTGGCAGAGTAAAAGAAAAAATTTGATTCCTACCTCACACCATATTCAAAGATTAATTTCAGGTACATTAATGTGAAAAGCAAGGTTATAACATTTTTTTTTCATTGATTTTAGAGAGGGCAGAAGAGAGGGAGAGAGAGAAAGAGAGATGGAGAAAGAAAGAGAGAAGAGAGTGGAGAGAGAGAGAGAGCGAGCGCGAGAGAAACATTGATCTATTGCCTCCCATACATGCCTCGATTGGGGATGGAACCTACAACCTAGGTATGTGCCCTAACTCAGAATCAAAACCTTGACCTTCCAGGGATAGCATAATGGTCCAACCGTCTGAGCAACACTGGTCAGGCCTATGACATGTTTTGAAATTAATATAGGAGAATACCATTGTGACATTAGGATAGAGAAAGATTACTTATGACACAAAAGCATAGCACGTAAGGAAAATATTGATTAAAATAGTCTACAGTAAAATTAAGAATTCCTGTTCATTAAAAAAGTGAAAATATTATTCAGAATATAGAAATTCCTATTAACTAATAAGAAAAAGAAATAACCTAATAGAAAATGGGCACATGAAATAAATAGCAATTTTATGGAACCAATTTCACAGGACAAATGGATAGATGGTCAATTTCATTACTAGTCAGAGAAATGCTAATTGAAATCACAATGACCTACCATTTCATGCTCAATTGTTGGACAATGCCAAGTATTAACTAGGATATGAAGATATGGTAATACTTTTCTACTGCTGTTAGAAGTAGAAATGAATCTACCATTTTGGAAATGAGTTTGTCAGTGTTGAACCACGAGCATGACCTATGACATGAATTTCATAACCAGGTGTATACTTTACAGAAAATCTTGCATATATATACCAGGAGACATGTACAGAGATATTTACAATGTTATCTTTTCTTGTGAGCAAAATATTGTAACATATTTATATGTCATGAACATAAATAATACTGTATGTATAAATAACCCAATTGTTTATTATGATAATTAATTTTAAGTGTTATCTTGACTGTGTCATGGAGTACCCAGATTAAACTGTATTTCTGGGTATGGTTGTGAGGGTGTTTCTAGATGAGTTTAGCATTTGAACTGGGGACTCGGTAGACTGTTCTCTTTAATGTGGGTGGGCATCATTTAATCCATTGAAGCCCTAAGTTGAACAAAAGGCCTAGGAAAATGGAATTTCATGACCAGGTGTGTACTTAAAATGACCTACCATTTCATGCTCAAATGTTGGAAAATGCCAAGTATTAACTAGGATATGGAGATATAGGAATTTTTTTTCTACTGCTGTTAGAAGTAGAAATGAGTCTATCCATTTTGGAAATGAGTTTGTCATTGCTGAACCATGAGCATGACCTTTTGCTCTCTGCCTGACTATTTGAGCAGGGACATGGTATTATCCTGCTTTTGAACTGAGTCCTACACCATCAGCTCCCCTGGTCTCAGCCTTCAGACTTGGGCTGGAATTACACCAGCTTTCCTGGGTCTCTGGTTTGCAAATGGCAGATGATGGGACTTTTCTGCCTCTATAATTGCTTAAGTCAATTACTCATTTACAATATAAATAAACAGATTATCTGTCTATTTATCTATCATTTACTTATTTACATTTATAGCAGAACCAATAGAATATATATTGCTTCTGCTTCTTTGGAAAAGCCTAACCGATTTATCTAAAGAAAGATGTATACTTATATAGTGGACTACCATACAGCAGTGAATATAAAACACATTTTTGTGCCTCTTTGTGATCAATCTCACAAACACAATATTAAATTGATAAAAGGAAGTCACTAAAGAAGAATATATTGGAAAGATTCCATGATTGTTTCAGGATGCCTACTGAGGTGGCAGGAATGGGTTGCAGTGGGTGACATATACAAGTGGCTTTGTTTAGCTTTTGAGATGGATGGTGGGAGTGTTCATTTAAAAAAAATGCTGCAGCCACATCTCTGTTTGGGCTGGATGGCATTGCCTAGTGATTCTGTAGTCACCTGTATCCTGGCAAAGGATGTGCACCTTGAGTGAGCTAAATATGTTGAGCCGATTTTGGTTTTAGCCAAATGTCCGGTGTAGTTTTCTCTTGAGCACTCTCCCCTTCAGAACTATCCACTCATATTCATTTGAAAACAAACCTAACCCATCTCATTTAAAATCATTTGTGACCAAATTGCCAAAAATAATTTTTGTACAGCTGCTTGTTTTCACAAGGTCTGTGGTGACTCGGCTACACTATTTAAAGTTTTTCTCCCTCTGCCTTGCCCAACATGTTCTGAGAGGTTGGGTATGATTCAGTTTGTCTAAGCCAGTGAGACCAACGACCTCCATGCAATGCCAAGTGATGGTTTTCTGCCTATTTTGATTCCATGAACATTAAGGATTCCCCCTCCTGCATGGCATAGTGTTGAGCATCAGTTGTCCTGAGGTCATGGGAAGAGCTTCCGTCCCCTGTAGGAACTCAGGTCAGTTCCAACCCCGAGCTGTGGAAAACTCCCTATGAAGGAGGAGCTTGTGTCACACAGTGGCTTCCAGTCCAAAGGTGACCCTTATTCCACGCCACCCCCATCATCCATTGTTTGTGTAGGCTACGTGGTTTTCCTCTAACCTTTCTGAGTAGATGAGAGTGGAGCACAGGAGGGTGCGCGGGTGATTTGGTGGGGGGAGTGTTCTACTTCATTTGTTTACTGCTGCCTGTGCCCAGTCTTTAATATTGACAAACCTTTCCCTTGCGTGGTAAAGCATAGTGGATTTCAGCCTTCGTTACCTTCCTGGTGTTTTGGTGCTAGAATGCACCATGAATAATGTATGCCCCACTCAAAAATCTGGGGAGGAGAGGAGGAAGAATTACAGCCTCCTTGGGTGAGGGGAGGGTGAGCAGTGGGAGAAGGGAGGATTGTTTGTATTTTCCAGAGAGAGCTGCACATGCTTAAAGTCCATCTACCTTTGCTGGTTGGAAATCATTGGCAATAACCCTTGATTATTTCCTTCTGAATATTTGTGAATGACCATAACATCTTTGATTAAGCTAGCAGTAGTAGCCATTCATTTTTCTAATAAGAGAGGAGACATTGCCTCATGGCCTTATGCACTTGCGGAGGTGAAATCATGTAAACTGCATAAGCCCCCCATGTTCCTGCCTCAGACCCCATTATAGTCAGATAGCTGGGAAAAACACAGGAAGCAACTGAAACATTGAATTGTCACAAAAGGAGAGTCCAGGCCCAGCTAACAGTGATACAGACTTTATGGAAGGAGGAGGTCTGTAAAAAAAAGAAAGGGCCCATTGGTGTGGCTCAGTGGTTGATCATAGTCCTATGAACCAAGAGGTCACTGGTTCAATTCCCAGTAAGGGCACATGCCCAGGTTGCGGACTTGATCCCCAGTAGGGGGTGTGCAGGAGGCAGCCAATTGATGTTTCTCTCTCATGGATGTTTCTATCTCTCTATCCCTCTCCCTTCCTCTCTCTAAAAAAAATCAACAAAAACATCTTTAAAAAGAGGAGAGAGAAAGAGAAAGAGAAAGAGAGAGAGAGAGAGAGAGAGAGAGAGAGAGAGAGAGAGAGAGAGAGAGAATGAGAAAACCAGGGGACCAGTTATACTTGGCTTTGAGGCTTGTGGTTGTGTGTATACTGCTGGATTCACTTGGGTTATTTGTTTACTTAGACTGTATAAAAATGGGAAGATCCTACCTAAGTACTTATCCAAATTTCACTATTTGATTGGAAATGGTGTGAATGCATTGATTAAAAGTGGTGTGTGTGTTATGCTGGGATCAGGGAGCAGTAACTCAACAATCCAGAAAGGCGAGGAGTGGGAGTGGGTGGAGCTGAGTGTGGACCATTGAAAAACCATCATCCCAGGTGGAGCCCTGGTACCTCCTCTCTCCCCTGCCCAGGGGGCTTCTGTGCCGGGACCTCTGGAGGGCAGAGAGCCTGTGTCAGCCAAATCACTGGATGCTGCCTGGGGAAGACCCTGTGTCCACTTGGGCCTGCTTCTGTTTTATGGCCTGATGGATTTGGGAGCTCCCTTTCCCTTTCAGAGGCCTACAATCTGCACCAAATGTTTCACATTACTCAGTGTGAAAAACCTCCTATTCTTTCAGATTTTTTACAAGTTCATACATCCGTGGAAACCCGATATTCCATATTTCATTCTGCTTCGTGGATGTCATTGTGAGGGATGCGGGTTCACATGCAACAGGCCTCCTCTGGCTTTGATCAGCTTGACCGCAACTAATTGTAAATGGAGAACAAATGAAAGAAATATTTACAAATTTCATGGGAATTCAGGCGGGGCCTAAGCCTTCCCTAATGCTTCCATTCACAGTAAATGTTTATTGAACACTTTGACTCTACTGTGCTCTTCAATATTTATATAGTATTAGGTTTTAGCTTGTTCTTATCCAAAGAGTTAGTAAAATGACCTTTCCCCACCTCCCCACTTTACCCCCTTCCCTCCTGCAAACTTCCTTTCTTTTGCAGCACAAAAGCTGCTGCTGCCTAAAGAAAACCAACTCAAATTCCAAAGCTACAGCTGTAAGAAGGGGAAGAGGAAAAGGGGAGAGAGAGAGAAAGAAAAAAAAAAAAAGCACCGTAAAATTTAAAACAAATTTTGAGTTGCACAGTGTAGTTGGGAAAAGTCAAATGAAAATGTTCGAGATTTGTTCAAAATAAAGTCATAAATGCCTTGAGCCAAGTTAAGCAGCTGTTGGGTCAGGCAGGCTAAGGCCTGAAAGGCAGCACCAACTAAAAGCTGAATATTATGCAATTAATCAGCAGTTGCCTGGTTATAAAGAAACATGCGTAGCCCTGCTGGAGAATTTCTGATTTAGGTCTGTCCATTCCTAAGCATGTGTTTCCAGAAGATTTTTGTTTACTCAGGAACCACAAAAACGTTTGTGACTTCTCTCTGGAGGTTTTGGAGAGGAGGCCCCCTGTGGCTTGGAAAGGGTCAGGTGACCTCCCTCCAGCTCACCTGGCTCAGGGCCTATGCTGGAAGCCCCCTGAGACCCTAGCTTCTTCCCACTGCTGTTGTGAGCTGCCGGCACTTCCAGGGAAGCTTAGACAGATGATGGGCCAATGCTGAAGGGAGGAGAGGAGGTGATCTCTCTCCAGACAGCCCCCCTGGCTACCACCTTGGATGGTAAATGCTTCTGGGGTTAGCCAACATCGTCCTAAGAAATGCTCTAACAACTGCTCTTCTAATTAGGAGCATTTCCCATGTGTGCCTGCTGTACCCGGGGCCCTTTCCACTCCAGGAGTTGTAAAAGTCAGGCCAGATTCTGTTATGTATGGAGGCTGGCTTAACCTGTTGTTCTCCACCTTCCCACCAGACGTGAAAGAGGTAATTCAAGGATCTCACAAACTAGAGGTGAAGGACCCAAACAACTCAAAACATCTGATGAGAGAGGTGGTTGTAAGTGTCTTAGGGTAGATGGATTGAAGTAGAGCAGCGGAGGCTGAGAAGAGCAATGGGACTTCAGAGAAGGGAGTCAGCTCCAAAGCTGATAAAAAATGTGAATGAGATCCCAAAGGGGTGTTTTCAGAGCATTTTATTAGTATAAATTTACTTCATAAAATCAAATTAGTATAAATTTACTTTATAAAAGCATTTTATTAGTATAAATTTATGCACTGGGGAGCCATCCAGTGAATTAAAGCCATTTTTAGGAGTATAAATATCAGAAATCAATATTATAGATTTTAAAGTCATACCTTTTTTGTTTTAGTTATACAACATTGAGAAAAATCCTTACTTATAAAAATAAGTAGCTTCAAATATTAAAGTTTTCAGCGGTTCACTTTGTAATTTATATTTTTTTAAATTAAATTGATCTAAAAACTTGAAGGACTATTCAATAGTTTTGTTTGAAAATTCAATGTTGACATTTCTTCATATAATTAAAAAGTCAAATAAGCACCCCAAAATTATAAATTGTGAAACTATCCATAACTACAAGTCATGATGAAACATGTGAAAAGTTCACTTGTTTTTATATAACTGACTATTGTATATTGATTAAAGAATGGCTTACATTTAATTAAGCATAACACATTCTATATTGAGAGTGTACTGATGTGTTCAGTTTTACATGAGTGGACATCAACAGGTCTGATTAAAAATAAAAAAGCAGTGCCTGGTCACACATATTATACTATCCTACATGAAGCTAATTCATTATTTCACACTAGGGGCCTAGTGCACGAATTTGTGCACCTTGAAAGGAACTGTGGGCCACGAGGCTGCAATGGGTACAGGGGTGGGTCTTGGCTCATACTCCGCACCCCCGGCCCCTCCCACCATGGCCCCTGGTCCCTTTTCTGCTGGCAGCCCTGCACCCGCTATTGCTCCCACGTGCTTATGGCACAGAGCAATTGGGGCTGCCTCCAGCAGCGGGTGTGAGCGGGGCCGTTGCTGTCAGTGGGTGTGAGTGCGGCTGCTGTCCCGATCACTCCTCAGGAGTAGGGGGAGGTGGAGAAGCCCTCAGGGACAATCAGGGCCGCTGGCACCCGCTGACAGCACCCAGCGATTGGGACCGGCACTGGGTGCCAGCTGCGGGTATGAGCAGTGGCTCCAGCGCTGGCAGTGGGTGCGAGCAGGGCCATTGCCAGCAGTGGGTACGAGAGGCGGCTGCTGGCCTTGATCGCTCCTCAGGAGCAGGGGGAGGTGGATAAGCTCTGAGGGGCGATCAGGGGTGGCATCCACTGCTTGCACCCACTGATGGTGCCAAGCAATTGGGGCCAGCGCTGGTGCTGACAGCGGGTATGAATGGGGCCAGCACTGGCAGCAGGGCGAGCACCAGGCAGGACCACGGCGCACGAAAGCAAAGAATTTTCAGTAACCACCAGAGGCTTGCCCTGATGACAGCGACCGGTGCCCCACCTTGGTCTGGTGCCTCCACTCACCTGCTCCACCATCCCGCTGCAGCCAATGCTTGCCATGTTCCATGCTCTACCATCTGCTGCCAATACCCGCTATGTTCCCTGCGCGACCCCTGGTGGTCAGCACACGTCATAGCGACCGGTCGTTCGGTTGTTCTGCCGTTCGGTCTATTTGCATATTAGGGTTTTATATATATAGATAATATAGTGTCCATTTTTTGTGGACATTAAGGTGCTTTTGTAAGCATGTAAAACCTTAGGGTCAACATTTACCAGTGACAGGTGTCAGGGTGGGATTAGAAAATGAAGACTATATGCATTCCTTAGGCCTGTACAGCCATAGACCGAGAATTTCTATTCAGGCAAAGGCAAGAAAAGAATCAGGCGAAGAAAGAAATTAACCCAGCTTTTCTGGACCTCTTCTGCAAGGAGCAGGCCTGTCTTGCTGACACTGTCAGAGAACAGTACCCAGAAGACAAACTTGATATGTTACTTCCCAGATGAACGCTTGCCTGAAGAGCAGTCTTCTCCTTGTCCCAGACTCTCAGGCTGCTTTCTTTCAAACTCCTCTTCTTTCAAAATTTTCAGAGGATGTGGCCTTATTTTAAGCTTGTTCGAGGCTGGATGGAGGAGTACCCTGCACCAGCTCTGCCCTTTGATTGCCTGATTTCTGTGGGTGCTCTATTGTCCCACTGAGCAGGACTAAGCACCCATCAATAGATCAGAACATCCTGAATCAGGCTGGACTGGCTGAGTGATGGCCTTGTTCTTACAAGTTTTTCATCTTCCCTCTGGAGCTGCCACTTGCCATCCCCAGGAGTCCTTTTTTTAAAAACAGCCTCTTTCCATCAAAGTGTGCTCTTATGCCCTTATTCACCCTTAAATGTAAGTGTTACAATAATATCAAACTGTTTTCATTCTTAAAGATTATTTTCAGGAAGCCTAATAGACGGAGCTGAGATGGTGAAATTTCTTGGCAATGCAGCAGAACAGGGAGCTGGTTGAAAGTGAACAAACTGACCACGTACAAACAGCTCGAGTTTGCATGTATTCAGTTAGTGGGGGACGGAGGCCTTGGTGAATGATATAGGGCTCTGTAGGTTCAAAGGGCAAGGCAGAGTGGTGTTTAAGGACTTCAGTTTTGGAACCAGACTAGCCAGGTCAAATCCCATCTGCCATTTGTTAGTTGTGCAATGGGCAAGTTTCTCCACTGCTATCTACCTCAGATTCCTCATCTATAAAATGGGGATAATAATGGTGCATCCGCCATTGTGTTGTTTGATAACTGAATGAGTTAATATACATAAAATATTTAGTGCAGTACCTAGTACATAATAAATGATACCTGTTTTTATAATTTTATAAGGAGCCAAGAGGCATTATCTTTATCAGAGTATTCATTATGTTTCCGCAGCCATATTAGCAACAGAAATGTTTATTCAAGTCAGATCTTTTTACTTTTCTAGAGAGATTCTCTACGGTAGCTCCCTTCTGAGATGAACAATCTATCAATTCACATTTACTACTCAGGAGTTTTCACGTGAATCTTTTAGATATTTCTTATGAATTCATACTATGTTTTCATGCAAATGTTTTAGTTACTTCTTATGAATTTTAATTCAGTACTAAGTATATTGTAAATCATATATATGTATTTTTTCAAATATATTTTTACTGATTTCCGAGAGGAAGGGAGAGAGAGGTAGACACATCAATGATGAGAATCATTGATTGGCTGCCTGCACACCCCACACTGGGGATCGAGCCCGCATCCCGGGTATGTCCCTGACCAGTGAACTGTAACCTCCTGGTTTATAGGTCAATGCTCAACCACTGATCCACGCCAGCCAGGCATATATATACTAGAGGCCCAGTGCACAAAATTTATGCATGGTAGGGTCCCTAGTAGCTGGTAGCAGCTGGCTGGGTACTCTCCTTCCTTTCTCCAGGCCGGCCCGCCCCCTAGGTCGAACTCCCAGAAGAACTCTGGTCGAGGGGACAATTTGCATACTACACTTTTATTATATAGGATATTTTAAATGTGTACTCTCTCTTAAGAACCGAGAGGAGAAAATTCACTCACAGTGCATTTGCAGAAGAATGCTCGATTACAATACTCAGTATCCTTGGACTAGTTTTCACCAATGTGCTTTAAGAAAAAAAAAAAAAAAGACGCTTTTTTCTAATTATCTGTTCTAAAGATGGTGATAATAACTGTCCAATGGTCAGATATCAAAGGAATTGTTCAGAAACAAAATTTGAGTGTTTGTTGATCAGTATTAATTAATGGAAGCAGAAGGAGGGGATTGTGAAGCAGTGTTGTTTACCTTTCCTATTAAGAACTTGTCTGGACTTCCATGGACAAGGTACAGAAGACATCTATTCTACCTGCAACTTGAGCTATGAAAATTGTCCTGTGTCTGAACATTCCTAATGCCACCAGCATTTTTTTCTAAACCACAATTTAAAGGACAAGAAAGGGAGCAGTTTGCCAATGGTGCCTCCCTGTACAAATGGACAACATTCCAGATGGGGTTTTATGTGGCTCCGCCTACAGTAAGCTGACCAAAAGGAGAGTAACCCCACAATGGACTTCTTTATTGTATTGTTTTGCCTCAGAACAAGTGCCATTCCCCAGGCCCCTTTTCATGTAACAATCTGCCGCTAAATACGTTAATATTCTTTTTACCTGTGGAACTGGATTATATCAACTCCAGCACTTTTAGGCTTATCTGATGGCAAATGAAAACTGATACCGGTGGGGAAAGTCACGACAATTTGGTTACCAGACAACCATCACCTCTGTGTCTGAGTTCTTTGAACAGTTTCAGTTTAACCCTGAAAAAATGCTTATGAGCAATGATGCATACCCATATATTCATGAATATATTTACATAAGAAAAATAGGGAAATATGCATGCATGTGCTCTTGGTGTGCTATACATTATGCATTCTTGCTGAGATTAGACATTATATCATGATTATGTGTTCATACAGGTTTTGTGTGTGTTTCTGTTTATGTGCTATAATGTGACTGTGTGTGTAGGTGCATGTTTATGTGGATATCAAAGCATTTTCCATGATACTCTGAAAACTGCCTATGTGACTGGTGAGTGAACAAAGCCCCAAACCCATTGATTATGTGAATGCTGCTCATATAATATGTAAATCCGACAGCCTTCCTAAATGTCAGCAATGCTGGAAAAGGGAGGTGATCTTAAAATATCTTTTATAACGTGCCTTGTGACATCGTGATTTAATTGTCCTGGAATGTAGTGTGCGATAGATTTGCACCATTTTCCTCCCTTGAGCCCTGAGAAAATGACAGGCTCTGCCAAATGACAGAGAAACAAGGATCTGTTGAAAACGATTCATTTTATGGGTTTTACAAACATTATAAATATGCAGTAATTACACATGCTAATGTACACATTTAATATATTAAAGTTTTCAACTCCAAATATTTTCTAGAATGCTTTTCTGTGGTTTCATATGATCTTTGGAAATAGTATTTTAGCTTGAGCCTTGGGTAAATTCCAGAGAGTCACACATCACTGAAAGTGACTCCAAAAGCCACTAAATAGAGAAATGGAAAACTGTTAGCTAGCACACAATAATCTGCAATGGGGTTTTGTTTGACCACTCAGCATGTGTGTGTGCGTGTGACATTTTATTGAGGTATAATTGACACACAATAAATTGAAGATATTTAAAGTATATAATTTGATATAATTTTTAATATCTTATTTTATTGATTTTTTTTTTTTTAGAGAGAGGGATAGGGAGATAGAAACATCATGAGAGAGAAACATTGATTGGCTGCCTCCTGCAGGCACGTTAATGGGGATTGAGCCCACAGCCTGGGCATGTGCCCTGACCGGGAATTGAACCAGGGACCTATTGGTTCAACCACTGAGCCACACTGGCCGGGCACAATGTGATATTTTTGGATAAAGGTGTATATTTTTGGATAAATGTATATACTTGTAAAACACAATCAAGACAACTAGCATAGTCATGACTACCAAAAGTTTCCTCCTAGTCCTTGGTAATTCCTCCTTCCTGTCCTCAGTCCCTCCAGGGAACTGCTGATCTGCTTGCTTTCTGTCTCTATAATAGATTAGTTTGCGTTTTTCTAGAATTTTATCTGAATGGAATCATACAGTATATATTCTTTTTCTGTCTGGCTTCTTTCACTCAGCACAACTATTTTGAGATTCATCCAAAAGTCAGCAATTAAAAAGATTTCCTCCATGTTTACTTGCAGTTTTATAATCTAGGTTTTACATTATTTCACACATTTACATTTACATGGTCTGTCTCCATTTTAGGTAAATTTTTTACATGGTCTGAGATATAATGGCAGGTCATTTTTAAAAATATAACACCAAGTTGTCCCAGCACCATGTGTTGGGAAGACTGTCCTTTATCTACTGCATTTCTGTACACTCTCAAGCTGGGCAGTTGTGGGGCTCACTCATGTTTCATTTCTCAGAGGTTGCTATCCCTCTCTGACTATGTCCAGCATTTTTGTAAATGATTTTTCCTATATTTTGTCTGTTTTTTGTTTATTTCATGTGGAAGAATTAGTCTGATCCCTGCAACTCCATCTTGGTGTGGTTTTGAAATAATTTAATTTGTTTCTAACAGATAAAAATAAGGAGATAGTATACTCAAATTTAGATTTCTGGTTTCTCATGAAAAAACTGCAGATCTGGCAAAATGAGACTCATCCTCCACAGGCATCAATCAGTTGAGAAGCACAGCTCCCCTTTTCCTTGAGGCAGGGGTGGAGCTCCCTAGTTTCTCACAGTCCCCACCTGGCTTGCTTCACTTTACTGAACCCCTTTAGGCCTGATCTGTCCAAGCCTTCCATTTTATTCAGGAGGAAAGATACAGAGGCAGTTAAATGGAATTGGATCTGTTTTTTTTGGCTCCAAATCTGAAAGTATTTCCACAGAGATTGAATAAATGTGTTGTATGGGGATGAGCAAATGGAATGTCTGGATAATTACTGACACATTCAGATGCTCAATGCCTGTACATCACACTCTTATTACATATCTTGATATTAACTTGTGAAGTTTATTATAATTTATCTGTTGCCATATTTGGAAGCAAGGAGTTAACTGTTACTTAATTTCTTTAAGGGAATTGTTCATTCAGCAAAACCATCTTTTAGGGATTACGATCGTTATTCCTCACTGAATAAATTTCCTGTACACCCATTAGAATGGCCAAAATCTGGAACACTGACAACACCAAATGCTGGCAAGGATGTAGTGCAACAAGAGCTCTCAATCATTGCTGGTGGGAATGCAAAATGGTACAGTCTCTTTGAAAGACAGTTTGGCAATTTCTTATAAAACTGAAATACTCTTACCATCTGATCCAGCAGTTGTGCTCCTTGGTATTTACCCAAAGGAGTTAAAAACTTATTTTCACATAAAAACCTGCACATGAATGTTTAGAAAAGCTTTGTTTATAATTGCCAAAACTTGGAAGCAAGCATGATGTCATTTAAGTGGAGAAATTCAATCTGGTAGCCTGGGAACTTATATGATAAAAAGTTATACCTATGTACCTTTTCCCTTTATTAACTGTTAGCCAAAATGTTATTAAATTGTTGTGCAGTGTATCAGGATAAGGGTCAAAAAGCAAACCACAAAACCACTAGGAATCACATGAAGTCATACTTTCTTAGTATACATGTTGTAAAAATAAGTCCAACATCTTACAAAAATCTTTGTCTTTACTCTCAGCTGTTAGCTACCTTGGACATATAGACTATGTAGAACAATTTATAACTCTTGACTTCATATTCTGGACTCTTAAAAAATGTAAACCCTGTAAAAAATAGAACTGAAAGCATAATATCGAATAATTTTGGTATTATTTTACTGATTTACCACAGGTGATTATTTCTGATTTAAAAATAAAGAGGAACTGTCAAACTCTCTTATGATTTCCATGTTTAGAATTATATTAAATATCTAATGAAATGGTTTTACCTGCTTGCAAGAGCTTTTAAAACTGCCTGTGACAAAGAATACTACAAGCCATTCCAAAAGCAAGGTGGGAACATGCTTTTACTATGACAGCAGATTATGGCAAGGCTGGGGCCCCAGGACTATGTTCCCACCCCCCAGTGCCTGGAGAGCCACGCTGACTGGTGGAGCACAAGAGAGAAATTCAGGGTGGGTTCCCACTTTCTGCAGCTGATAGGATTTGAGTGTAGGATAGTTTATATATGTTTCCAGCCAGTAAATTCTGTTCTTCCAATAGGTTTTCCAAGGAGTTTTGACTAAAACCACCAAGCTATTTTCTCTCTTTCATGTAACTTCTCTCCATTTTCATTTTCTCTCTCTTCCTCTCTTTGTCTTTCCCCCTGCTCCTTTGTACCTTCACAGGACTTGCTTCTTTGTAGATGCAAGCATGTCTGTATTTTCTCTCCTCAAGCATTCTCACTTAACCACGCTGCTCTCCGATCAATCTTCATCCTCTTTCCATATCTCTTTAACCTGCTTGAACAGGAGAGTCACATCTGCTGTGTCTCCACAAATCCAACCGTGTGACCAGTTTGCCCCCAGGCTCCTCAAAGCCTCACTCTGGCTAACATCTCCTGTGGTCTCCTTCAATCAAGACAAAAATCAAACAGACTTAGTTTTGTAGCACTCTCACGCCTCCCTGGGCAGTTTGTTTGTGGCTCTCCTGTCTAAGCCTCTTTAGTTTAAATACCTGAGACATTGTTCTCACTTAATATTTTCTCACTTCATTTTTCTTACATTTTCTCAATCTTCTCCCTCCTGATTCTTCTAACCGGATCACCGACTTTTGGGGGCTACTCAACATCTATTTTCTCCCAGATTGTATCTCCTTTTATTGCATTTTCTACATCTTCATAGAGAATCTATAGTTGTTATCTTTATTTTTTTTGGCCCCAAAGCTTTTTAATAGTCTGGGTTTCTTTCACCATCTCCCTTCACTCCACATCACTCTTATATTTCACTTTTTAAAACCAAAAATGTTATCCTCACCACTGGGAGAGATCAGTTACTCAGATTTTCTCTAGCAAAGAAGACTTACTTTTACATGCAGTTTTGCCAATCTCCTTCCTTGTCCCTACTCTTTGTGACCATTCATTACGAGGTATTTATTTTGTTTTAGTGATTCTTTAGCATCTACTCCCAATCCCTTCTTTCCCAAATCCATTCTGAGCCTGACTTTGACTTCCCCATATTGAGGAAGGTTGTCAATGAGCCTGAAGATGAGGTGCTAGAAGTAGTTCCTCGCCCTCTTCCCTCCTCCATTTCCTGGCTTCTGTCAGTGGTAACATTGGTATGAGAAACCTAAGAAATACAAGTCTATCAGGAAAAGGTAGATAGGTGATCTAAAAACAAAACAACCAAACCCCCAAACCCTATGCTGAATAATATAAAATAGTCCCCATGAGACATGTAAATTGTTCCTTAAACAGGCCATATTTATGTCTCATACATTTAAAAATGATTTTTACCTCCTACTATTTATTAAACTTTCAATAAAAACAATCTTACTAAATGAAAATTAAAAGATGATGGTGGTGTAGAGACTCTTGAAGTCTTCAAGTAGAAACTTTCAGTGCTCGAGTTCCTCTCAGTAGATAGGAACAAGCAAGTTGGAACGAGACTATATGTTTTCTTGATCCTTCTTGTGGTTTTAGGAGCTCCCTCTTCTGCAATGCTCTTTTGTTGCATCCTCTTTGAAAATAAAAGGAAAGATGATATAGCATTCATGTGGAACAACTCGGGCAGAAAGAAGTCATGAGGAGAGAATGATCTCTAAGGAGTAACAGCTACAGACCTGCTTTGGCCTGTTCTGGGATTCCCGATCTTGACTGTAAAAGCTTGGTCTACCCCGTCCAGGTTTCCATCCATAACATCTGCAGTGTTGTCTTTAATATGGGACTTTTTGAAGATTAGCAAAAGAGGCATGATGGTACAGTGATGCATTGAGCAAAGTGTGCTTCCAGACCACACCCATCAGAATCATTGGGGGGATTCTTGAGATCCTGGACTTCACCACAGTCCCACTGTTTCTGAAACTCTGGAAGTATGGCCTAAGCGCCCACAATTTTAACAAGATGCCCAGATAACCCCCACTTAATTTCAAAAGTCCCTGCTCTTGTGGTTGGTTTTACAGTCCAGGTTCTGCCTCCTTTTGACTGTGCGACCTACAAAAGCTCTTTAAACTCTCTAAGTCCTACTTTCCTTCTCCATGACATAGGAATAATGATTGGACCCCACCTCATAGGGTCCTGCTGAGGATTAAATGAGATAATGCTGTGAAACAATTATTACAGTATCTGGCCCATATGAAGCATTCATAAATTTGAGAGGCTATTTTTATTATTATAAGAAATTTTATGAAGGAATTTCTACTTTGAGAGCAATATAGAATGTATGTTTAAAGGAATGAATATAAATGACATAGTGAGTTCTGATAGTAAATTATAGCTCCTCTTTAGCAGTGGTCACTTCCTTGGCTTTGCTTGCATTTTTCTTGTCCCAGATTCTGCTAATGCCCCTTTGGGTGCTCTCTTTGGTTCTTGTCCCTCAGAGCCCCTTTTGTTGTTTCGAGGCCAGTACTCCTGAGTTTCTGCTTTTGAACCAGTTCTAAGGAGAGTCTTCAGCAGATGATTTACAAGAGGGCTTTGATGTTCCCCCACTTGCCCTGCCAAATGCTGTCAGTTTTCCTTACTTGTTAACCCTGGTGGCCTTTGAGAGAAAGGCCCCACAGCTGTCTCTCTCCGGTCACCCTCCTATCCTAGTTTGCATCCTCTCTCTGCTCTGCTTGACTTTTTCTGTTGACCATGGACTCTCTGCTGTGATTATGAAATCTCCATTTTCTGAGACTTGGTGGGACGAATCACTCTTCTTGGCCATTTCCATTTTCTGGATAACACCATTAAATATCAACTGCTATATACTCCTTTCTTCCCACAAAGTGTTTTTCTTAACTTTTTAATCACTATATTGGCATTTAGGGATTCTATGAATGGCAAAGAGTCACCTGATTCTGAAGGTTAGAAAGGTTCTTGAATCATAATTTTTGACTCTTTCTAGAAAATAATTTAGGACAAAATGAAATACCATAGTCTGGGAGGTTTAAACAACTTACATTTATTTCTCACATATCTAGAGTCTGGGAAGTCCAAGATCAAGGCACCGACAGATCCCTTGTCTAGTGAGAGCTCTCTTCTGGGCTTGCCTGTGACTGTCTTCCTGGTGTACCCTTACATGGGGGGCGGGGGGAATGTGGGGGGAGAGGTAGAGGGAGAGAATATCATACATATATATTTTTCCTCTTCTGTCTCTTCTTATAAGGGTGCTAATCCCACCCTCATGACTTAGTTTCCACCACCAAATACCATCACATTGAGGATTGGGCTTCAACATATGAATTTGAGGGCGACACAAACATTCAGTTTATAGCACATGCTATAGGGACTATGAGAGATTATTGGAGACTTTCATTGTACAACTTACAAAACCAGGGCACTTTGAAGTCTAGTAGTTTGGTTTATGGTAAAAAGGCAGACTTGAAGAATCTGGGGGTCGCTGAGTTTAGGGGGTGCAGGTCCTCATGGTGCCACAGAGGGTAGCCTAAGAGTAACACATGTCCTTGGGCAGAGAAGCCCGGGACAAACAGGCTCTGAGAGGGCAGGAGGGAGTGCCCCACACTTTTGCTGGGGATAGAGCTTCTGAGACTTGGTCTTACAAAAGGGAGCTGTGAGCAGAGAGCCAGAGCATGCATGGGCAGATTCAGACCCAACAGAAATTGGCAGAGCAGCAGCTCTAAGCCAGGTCCTGCACTTGGTACTTTTTCTTCTATGACCTTGAGCTTTTCTAGCTCGTGGGCATAATATGCCCCTTCTTCATAACTGCGGGTCCTGGGGACAATTGCAATAATCCCAAGGTTCCTTAGGGAATATGGATTGGAGCTGGAAGAGCTGGAAGTTCTGAGGTATATTGCATGAGGCTGCAATGCTCAAGGCCTCTATTCCTTGGGATCTCTGTGCCACTTGGGATAGGGTGCCAGTGTGGCGGAGTGCTAATGACGTTTATGAGTTTTGGAATCAGACAAACCTGTAATCAAATCCAAGCTCCTGTATTTATTAGCAGAATGCATTTCGGCAGTGCACAATGTTCACAACTAGCATTTATTAAATGTCAGATACTGACCAAGTATTGACACCTTGCAAGTATTAACTGACAAGTATTTTTAAGTATTTAAAAGTATGCTATGAGGTTGATGTTATTATTAACTTGATTTCACAGAATAGGAAACAGGCACAGAGGAGTTAAGTAACTTGCCTAAAGTCACAGAGCAAAAATTGGAACACAGGGAACATGCCTTCAGCACCTATGCTTTTAACCACTAAGCTCTCCTACTTCTGTTCCTTTATCTCTAAAACAAGGAATAAAAATAGCTACCTCAGTAATGTAAAGCTGAAATTAAATGAGGTGCCAATAGATGAAGCACCCAACTTTGCCTGGCCAACAACAGTTCTTGATTACCAGCAGCTGCAATTGCTGTCTTGCTTCTTTCAGGATCTGTAGGAACAATCTCCTAAGCAAAGCTGGAGCCTCCCACCACATGTGTGTCCAGCTCTCCTCTCCCTGGGTCCCCTGCTGCTGCTGCCCTTCTCTTTCTACTTGGAGCTGCAGCCCCACCCTCCTCATTGCTGGGCTTGTCCTTAACTCATTACGGTTTCAGAGCAGGAGGCTTCTATTAAACAATGTTATTTCCAGCAGGCTGCGTCCTGGCCACATTTGTCCGTAAGGCACCTTAGTCATCTGGGTAAGGCTTCTCCACCCCACAATGGGGGGTGAGGGGATGGATTATGTCTAGGAAGGGCATCCTTCTTTAGAGGCTTCTCTTTTAGTGACAGGCCCTTTCCTGACCTTTTTCTGGTCCCCTTTTCCCACTTCTAATGTTCTACCTGAAGTCACCTTATTTTGGCCACTGTTCTGTGTCCCTAGCAGACACTGAAGTGTCTGAGAATCTCTTACAGAAGGGTCCCTCCCAAGTTCCATAGCTAGGTTGTCTCCATCACTGTCTTGGAGAGGGCCATCCTGATTAATTTCATTTTGTTTTGTTTTTTGTTTTTTGTTTTGGTTTTTTAAAATTTCTTTATTGATTAAGGTATTACATATGTGTCCTTATTCCCCCGTTACCCCCCACCTCCCAATCATGACCCCACCCCCCTGTTGTCTGTGTCCACCGATCAGGCCCACATGCATGCATACAAGTCCTTTGGTTGATCTCTCCCCCCTACCCCCACCCTCCCCACCTTCCCTGAGGTTTGACGTTCTGATTGATGTTTCTCTGTCTCTGAATCTATTTTTGTTAATCAGTTTATGTTGTTCATTATATTCCACAAATGAGTGAGATCATGTGATATTTATCTTTCTCTGCCTGGCTTATTTCACTTAGCATAATGTTCTCCATCTCCATCCATGTTGTTGCAAATGGTAAGAACTCCTTCTTTTTTACCGCAGCATAGTATTCCATTGTGTAGATGTACCACAGTTTTTTAATCCACTCATTTGCTGATGGGCACTTAGGCTGTTTCCAAATCTTAGCTATGGTGAATTGTACTGCTATGAACATAGGGGTGCATATATCCTTTCTGATTCGTGTTCCTAGTTTCTTGGGATATATTCCTAGAAGTGGGATCACTGGGTCAAATGGGAGTTCCATTTTTAGTTTTTTGAGGAAACTCCATACTGTTCTCCATAGTGGCTGCACCAGGCTGCATTCCCACAAGCAGTGCACGAGGGTTCCTTTTTTTCCGCATCCTCACCAGCACTTGTTATTTGTTGATTTGTTGATGATAACCATTCTGATAGGTGTGAGATGGTATCGCATTGTCGTTTTGATTTGCATCTCTCTGATGATTAGTGACTTTGAGCAGGTTTTCATATGTCTCTTGGCCTTCTGTATGTCTTCTTTTGAAAAGTGTCTATTTAGATCAGTTGCCCATTTTTTGATTGGGTTGTTTATCTTCCTTTTGTTAAGCTGCATGAGTTCCCTGTAAATGTTGGAGATTAAACCCTTATTGTTGATATCATTGGCAAATATGTTTTCCCATGCAGTGAGCTTTCTTATTATTTTATTGATGGTCTCCTTTGCTGTGCAAAAGCTTTTTATTTTGATGTAGTCCCATTTGTTTATTGTCTCTTTAGTTTCCATTGCCCTAGGAGCAGTATCAGTGAAGAAATTGCTTCGGCATATGTCAGAGTTTTTTTGGCTGTGGATTCCTCTAGTATTTTTATGGTTTCTCGTCATATGTTTAAGTCCTTGATCCATTTTGAGTTTATTGTTGTGTATGGTGTAAGTTGGTGATCTAGTTTCATTTTTTTGCATGTATCTGTCCAATTTTCCCAACACCATTTATTGAAGAGACTGTCTTGACCCATTGTATGATCATGCCTCCTTTGTCAAATATTAATTGAGCATAGTGGTTTGGGTTGATATCTGGGTTCTCTATTCTATTCCATTGGTCTATGTCTGTTCTTGTGCCAGTACCAGTTTTGAGAACAGTGGCTTGGTAATACAGCTTGAAATCTGGTATTGATATCCCACCTACTTTGTTCTTCTTTCTCAGGATTGCTATGGCTATTTGGGGTCTTTTTTTATTCCAGATGAGTTTTTTGAGAGTTCTTTCTAGGTCTGTGAAATATGCCATTGGTATTTTAATGGGGAGTGCATTGAATCTATAGATTGCTTTGGGTAGTATGGACATTTTAATGATGTTGATTCTCCCAATCCATGAACATGGTATGTTCTTCCATCTGTTTATGTCTTCCTCTATCTCTTTTTTCAGTGTCCTGTAGTTTTCCCTGTATAGGTCTTTTACCTCCTTAGTTAAGTTTATTCCTAGGTATCTTAATTTTCTTTGTGCGATGAAAAATGGGATTGCTTTTTTAGTCTCTCTTTCTGTAAGTTCACTATTGGTGTTTAGAAATGCCATAGATTTCTTGGCATTAATTTTGTATCCTGCTACATTGCCGAATTCATTTATTAAGTCTATTAGTATTTTGATGGAGTCTTTCAGGTTTTTTATGTACAATATCATGTCATCTGCAAATAAGGACAGCTTTACTTTTCTTTTCCAATTTGGATGCCTTTTATTTCTTCTTCTTGTCTAATTGCAATGGCTAGTACTTGCAGTACTATGTTGAACAGAAGTGGTGAGAGTGGGCATCCCTGTCTTGTTCCTGTTCTTAGGGGAAATGGTTTTAGTTTTTGCCCATTGAGTATGATGTTAGCTGTGGGTTTATCATATATAGCTTTTATTATGTTGAGGTATGATGCTTCTATTTCCACCTTGTTGAGAGTTTTTATCAAGAAAGGGTGTTGGATTTTGTCAAATGCTTTTTCTGCATCAGTTGATATGACTGTGTAATTTTTATTTCTCAATTTGTTTATGTGATGTATCACGTTTATTGATTTGTGAATATTGTACCATCCTTGCATCCCCAGGATAAATCCTACTTGGTCATGGTGTATGATCTTTCTGATGTACTGCTGGATTCGATTTGCTAGAGTTTTGTTGAGGATTTTGGCATCTATGTTCATGAGGGATATTGGCCTGTAATTCTCTTTCATTGTGTTGTCTTTATCTGGTTTTTGTGTTAGGGTGATGCTGGCTTCATAGAAGGTGCTTGGAAGTGTTCCTTCCTCTTGAATTTTCTGAAATAGTCTGAGGAGGATAGGTTTTAGTTCTTCCTTGAATGTTTGGTAAAACTCCCCTGTGAAGCCATCTGGCCCTGGGCTTTAGTTTGCTAGAATCTTTTTGATGACTGCTTCAATTTCTTCCATAGTTATTGGCCTATTGAGATGTTTAGATTCTTCCTCATTGAGTTTTGGAAGGTTATATTTTTCTAAGAATATGTCCATTTCCTCCAGGTTGTCCAGTTTGTTGGAATAGAGTTGTTCATAGTATTTTTTAACAATCCTTTGTATTTCTGTGGGGTCTGTTGTTATTTCTCCTCTTTCATTTCTGATTTTGTTTATTTGGGTCCTCTCTCTTTGCTTCTTGGTGAGCCTGGCTAGAGGTTCATCAATCTTGTTTATCCTTTCAGAGAACCAGCTCTTGGTTTTGTTGATCTTTTGTATTGTTTTTTGGGTCTCAATGTCGTTTATCTCCGCTCTGATCTTTATTATCTCCTCCCTTCTGCTTACACTGGGCTTTTCTTGTTGCTCTCTTTCTAACTCTTTGAGTTGTAGGGTTAGGTAATTAATTACCATTGTTTCTTGTTTTTTTGCAGTAGGCTTGTAGAGCTATGAATTTCCCTCTCAAGACTGCTTTCGCTGTGTCCCATAGATTTTGGATTGTTGTGTTTTCATTGTCATTTGTTGCCATGATGTTTTTTATTTCTTCCTTGATCTGTCTGGTAACCCAGTCATTGTTTAATAGCATGCTGTTTAGTCTCCATGTGTTTGATTTTTTTGGATTGTTTTTATTGTAGTTTATTTCCAGTTTTATGCCACTGTGATCTGAGAAGATGCTTGATATGATTTCTATCTTCTTGAATTTGAAGAGACTTTGCCTATGACCCAACATATGGTCTATCTTTGAAAATGACCTATGTGCACTTGAGAAGAATGTATATTCTGTGGCTTTGGGGTGAAATGTTCTGAAGATGTCAATTAATTCCATCTGGTCTAGTGAGTCATTTAGGATTAATGTTTCTTTGCTGATTTTTTGTTTAGAGGATTTGTCCAATGGTGATAGTGGGGTATTAAAGTCTCCTACTATGATTGTATTGCTGTCAATCTCTCCCTTGATATCCTCCAGGAGATTTTTTATGTATTTGGGTGCTCCTGTATTGGGTGCATATATGTTTACCAGAGTTATTTCTTCTTGTTGGATTGCTCCCTTTAGTATTATGAAGTGGCCTTGCTTATCTCTGGTTATGTCCTTCACTTTGAGATCTAATTTGTCAGATATAAGTATTGCTACCCCATTTTTTTTTTTCATTTCCATTCGCCTGGAAAACCTTTTTCCATCCCTTCACCCTCAGTCTGTGTGTGTCTTTTTTTCTGAGGTGGGTTTCTTGTAGACAGCAGATATGTGGGTCATGTTTTTTTTTTTATCCAATCCGTTACCCTATGTCTTTTGATTAGGGCATTTAATCCATTTACATTTAAAGTTATTATTGATAGGTACTTATTTGTCGCCACTTTTATTCTTTACCCATGTGTTCCTTCTTCGCTTCCTATTTCTCTTTCTTTTTTTTTTCTTTTACAGCAGACCCTTTAGCATTTCTTGCATTGCTGGTTTGGTGGTAATAAACTCCCTTAGTTCTTTTTTGTCTGTGAAGCTCCTGATTTCACCTTCAATTTTGATTGATAGCCTTGCTGGGTACAGTATTCTTGGATTCAGACCCTTCCTTTGCATGACTTTGTATATTTCATTCCATTCCCTTCTGGCCTGATGAGTTTCTGTTGAGAAATCAGTTGCTAGTCTGATGGGGGTTCCTTTGTATGTAACTTTGTGTCTCTCTATGGCCACTGTTAAGATTCTTACTTTGTCGTTGGTGTTTGCCAATTTAATTATAATGTGCCTTGGAGTCGGTCTTTTGGGGTTCATTTTGCTTGGCACTCTGTGAGCTTCTTGGATTTGTGTGGGTTTTTTCTTCCCTATATCAGGGAAGTTTTCTGTCATTATTTCTTCAAACAGGTTTTCTATTCCTTGCTCAGTTTTCTCTCCTTCTGGAACCCCTATTATTTGAATGTTGTTTTGTTTCATGATGTCCCAAAGTTCCCTTAGGCTCTCCTCCTGCTTTTTAATTTTCTTTTCTAGAAGCTGCTCTACTTAGGTATTTTTTCCTACCTTGTCTTCTAGCTCACTGGTGCGGTCCTCTGCTGCTTCTAGTCTACTCTTGATGCTTTCTATTGAGTTCTTTACAGCGGTGATGTCATTTTTCATTACTTCTTGGTTCTTCTTCATTTCCTCTTGGTTCTTACTCATATTGTCAAATTTGTTTTCCATTCTTTTCAGCCACTTTATGACCATTTCTCTGAATTCTTTCTCTGACATTTTGCGTGCCTCCATTTCGTTTACTTCCTTTTCTGGTGATGCCTGCTTTTCTTTCATATGCGGGCTGTTTCCTTGTCTCCCCATGGTCTCTCTTCTCTGGGTGTCTGGTTATGTAGTTCTCTCTCTCCTGCATTGATTTAAAGGCACAAAATACAACACAACCAGGTACAACACACAAGGCACTGAACAGAAATGTATTCATGATATTAATAACCCCAAATAAAGGTGACCACCAGAGAAAGGTAAATTAGGGGATAGGAGACAAAGAAGAAGAGGGAAAAAAAAGAAATAAAGCAGTGCCAAAATGAAATTGGGAAAAGGAAGAAAAAAAAGTAAGAGAAAAAAGAAAGAGAATAAGAAAGAAAAGGGCAACAAACTATATATATGGGGAGAAAACTCCAATATAACAGCCACTAATCCCAGCAAATGCCAGCAACAAGTACCTGGAGATGAATACAAACTACAAACAACAAGTAGTATCAAGTGAGGCAAGGGAAAACAGAAGCAACAAACAAACAAAAACACAAAACAATAAAAAGGATAAGCAAAACAATCTCACAAACAAGCATAGAAAATCGATATAATCAACATTCAAGCAAACAACAACAAAAGGACAGAGAGAAAGACAATTTTTGGATAGTTAAGACAGTGAAGAGAGAGGTATGTATGGACTTGGAGCAGGGGATTGTAGATTAGATATATAAGTAGGGTGAAATTTTAACAGGGGGTTAAAAGAAAGAATAGGGAGAATCTAGAGCAGGAGAAGGGTAAGAGAAACAGGACAACAAAAGAGGAAAAGTTAGGAAGAGAGTGATGGCATAAAGGTAGAGTTGAGATAGAGTAGAATGATGCTAAAGGAAAGATGCAAATAGAATGTACAACACTGATCTCAAAGTCAAAGAGAAAATAAGATGACACTTTTTAAAAAAAGAGGTAAAATAGTAGTAGTAATAATACTGATTGAAAATAAAAATGTAATAATTAAAAAGGTAAAATCAAGTGATGAAAAAAGAAAAAAAATTAGTTAAGTAAAAGATGAAAAAAATAAAAAAAAAATAAAAATAAAATGTGCAGTAGTGAAGGTCATTCACTTCCTCTATTGTTCTGTTTGTCACGCCTGTTTCCCAGTCAGGACAGTATTGCAGTTCCCTGCGTTCCACTGCTCCTCAGTGTTGTAAGCCAGTCCTTATTTTTAAGCAGGCAGTGTGTCTTACTCTCTTGTATTCCTTTATTTGTGATTATACAAGAGTCAATTTGTGATTCAGCCCCTGGGTGGCAGTGTTTCTGGATTGACCTCTGGGTCTATAGGTCCTCCATAGCCTGTGCTTAGATCCTGCTTTCCCTGTGGCATTCAACACCGGTTTGTGGGAGTGGGCTGCCCCAGAGCTGGTTCTCCAACGGTCACTCCCTGCTCCGATCCCCAGGTTCCAGAAAAACAACTTTCCCCTGCAGTCTCCTAGGGTGTCCCCAACTGGGTGATCCCATGCACTGGGCTCAGCAAACAGAAGCAAGGATTTAAAGAGGAGAAAGTGCAAGTGTGCAAACTCCAGGGCTGCGCGAAAGTCTGCGCAGTCCTTCCTCCCCCGCCCCGCCCCCCCCCCCCCCCCCCCGCCCCGTGTCCAAGCAGCCGGCACACTTTTTAAATTTTTAGGCTGTCCTTCTGCGTCAGATCAAAATGGGTTGCTTTTTAGAAATCCCCTCTGTTAGCAGCTCTGAGGACCCCCTTCCACACTCACGGATCACGCCAGCCCCAACAGACATGGATTTTTTTAGGCGCAAACTTCCCCCGGTCCTCCAGCTCCCACATTGCGTGCGTTTCTCTCTCCTGCCGAGAGCAGAGACCTCACCTTATCCAGGCAAAATCTGACCTTTCCATGGTGGAGTGTAGAGCTCCTCTGAATCTGTGTGTTTGCGCCAATTGGGGACCGGTGCTCTGGGGTTTGCAGCTGTTCGGTGGGTGCTGCAGCTGTAGACTTTCAGGCTTCCTATAACATCCACTTTCCCCTTCAAGATGGGTGGCTCTGGGAGGGAACCCAGCAGCAGTGGGGGCTGCCTGGTCAGGGGAGCCCCATCCAGCAGTCCCCCACCTTCTCCTGGAGTATAGCTGTCCCTCAACTCACCAACAGACACTCCCTGTGCGACCCTCAGCTGTTCTTTCTATCTGCTCAGGGACAAGGCTCGGGACACGTCTGTCAATTTCGCCGCCATTTTTTTTCAGAAGCAAATTCCTACTCCATCCTGGTTAATTTCCACTAGCAACCAATACTGCATCACCGTTATCCTTTCTCTTTGTTCTCTGTCAGGCTGCATGTCTTGGAGGTTGACCCTCATGCAGTGTTTTACCTGTGATCTCATGCCTCTGACTTCCAAATGGGTTTGGCCAATGAAAGTCACCAGAAGTAAATGGAGAGGGAGAAGCAGCTGCAGTCCTCCATGGCAGGTGTTGTGTCCCAAGGGACTCCAGTGTAGCAGCAGTTGGGGTCTGGGTGGGAGCTTTGACCTCTCTCAGGGTCTGATTTTAGGGCTAAACTCATGGTGTCCTTAGAAGAGAATAAATGAAAAGGTTGTAGATTAACAGTAAAAGCATAACCATATCCCTCTTGGCTTTCCTAGTTCCAGTATGGATTTGGAAACAGAAGGAATAAATGAGGCTAACAGAGTGATTTCTCTGTTGGTCAGTGTCAAAGCAATTTACATACACTATCCCATCCAATCCTTACAGTAGCCCTTTATCCCTGATGCACAGATGATAAAACTGAGGCTTAGAGAAATAGAGTACATTGCTAAGGACACATGGTGATAATTATCTCAGTTGTGCCTGTGCCAAAGGATTAGGCTCAACATTTTCAATTTGGTTAAATAATAAAATCATTCCCAACCTTCCCAGTCCTTACATGCAAATAGATTCTATATCCCCACAAGTTTAAGGTAAATGGGGTATTTCATTTGCTCTTCTTTTTGGGCCTGCTTTCATCAAAGTTTGTTTCCTTTTTTTCTATTTTAAATTTTATTTTATTTCTGGTCTTTTCCCAACTGGAAGATCAGTTAGGTGTCTGCAGGTTTACTTCCTTGCTTATTGGTTGTCTTTTTTGCTTTTTCAGAAATTGCTATACTTGGGAATAGATAAGAGAAACAAGATAGGAGAGGTTTCCCAACAATACAAGGAAAGGACCCACATGGAAATGCCTTCTTGTGGAGGAAGCCCAGAGGAAAAATGTATCTGCCCCATGGGTCATGTCCAAGGCCACTCCACCAGTAACCCAACACCTTCTCGACCTCCAGTGGGCAGACCATGTTAGCTTTTTACTCAAGATAACATCATTCACCTTGACAAAGTCAAATCTCTTATTTCCACTTTCTCTCAGCCTTCACATTCTTATCCACACTTATAAAATCATTACTTGTTCCTTAAATACTGGTTGTTAAAGTAGTTCCTAACTACTTTAATTTGAACAGCTGAGCCAAACGTCTATACCCACAGCCTTAGGGTAATTATGGGCCATTTGTATGAGAAAGAATTTTTCCATCTCCAGTGCTACAACTGAGTCATCTCTCAGTGACCTGGGTGATAATTATGCATGGGAAGAATTTGATATCAACATATACCAGGGGACAGAGTAACTCAAGTATGTGTACAAAATACCCTGTGGGTTATTTACCTGTAAATGGTCTCAGTTAAAAATATTACAGCAAACTCACACTTTCTGCATCTTGTGATGAAAAATAGTGATATTTCATGCATAGCCTGTTTGAAACAGTTGGCCTCAACAGGCCTTTCAAGTTTTTATTCATATTTATTTTTCTCCTCCAAGAGAGGGGTTAGGAAAGAATGAAATTCACCTTCACTCAGTAGAGGGGGACATGGAAAAGTCACCAGCCTGAGAGGCCATTTATGTTTTGTTTGTTTTTGTCTCACCTTCCTCGCTCCCCCTCCTATTCTAGTTCTGTGTCCTTGGTGAGTTGCTTAGCCTCTCTGAACTTAGTTTTGTGCAGGTGTGCTATCCTTGAGAGCACTGGTTTTCAATGAGGGGTCAGTTTTGTCTCCCAGGCGCCTTTAGCAATGTCTGAAGATATTTTTGGTTGTCACAACTGTTTAAAGAGGTTGCTGCTGGTATGTAGTGCGGTAGAGGCCAGGGATGCTGCTAAACCTCCTACAGTGTACAGGATGGTCCCCACAACAAAGAATGCTGAGGTTGAGAAATCCTGCTCTGGGGGATGTGGCGAGGAGACATGTTAAAGTGCTTTGTGAATTGCTCAGAGCTGTATGAAAAGTGTTACCATAGCTCCTTCCAGACTTGGCTGCTAATCCAGACTCTGTAACTATTAGCATCCAACATGCCCCAAGCACCATTTAAAATTCAGACTCCATTTCTTCCTCATTAAATGTATTGGGCTTCATGATCTCCAAGGTCCTTTCTGGCTCTACATGGGAAAATCATTATATGGCACTTAGGCCCAAAGTTAACAAAATGAATAATTGCTAATTTCAGCATTTTTAGCCCTCATGCAGATCACTGACCTAAATCTTTTCTCTCCAGATAAACTTGAGATTTGCTAAGTGGGAGGAGACAAAAGAATTCTTAACTTTGTTCCTTTAATAGACAGACAAGATTTGTCTGTGTCGGTGTTATTTTTGTACCATCCTATATAATAAAAGCCCAGCGACCATAATGGCAGAACGACCAGAACGACTGGTCGACCAGTTGCATCACTGACCACCAGGGGCTCAACACAGGAGGAGGGAGAGGGGGGTGCAGTGAGTCTTGGAGGCGCATGCTATGGCCCAGGGATCCCAGGAACCACAAGCCCAGAGCTTGCTTTCCAATAAAAACAAACAAACAAACAAACAAACAAATTTATTTTGCGCCACCACCCTGGAAAGAACAGCTGCAGTAGGGAAAGTCCTCCCCAGGCCGTGCCTGGTCTGGCTGGCGTACTGTTTAAAGAGGTTGCTGCTGGTATGTGTCCTCACAGGGACGCACCCGTGATGTGCAGGAAGTGCAGCCCCTCCGACTCCAAAGCTGATCTCACCAACAGCTGCTCCCTGTCCAGCTCCATGGTGGATGCAGCGCTGCTGGCCACCTCAGCTCTGATTTCTAACTTCTGGCTTCCTGCCCGCCCCTTCGTATACTACGTGCACTTGGGGGTGTGGCTTTGGCCTCCCTGGCCAATAGTGCCACAGCACAGCCAGAGAGTGGCAGGACACAGCCACCAGGGCTGGCTGGGCATTGATTTGGCCGCTGACTGACATCCATGTGCAGTTACACTGTGTGTTTACATTTTTAGGGAAGCAAGACAGCCCGCTCCTGCTGCCTGCCTCACCTTCTAGGCTAAGAAAGGCCCTCTGATCTCTGTGTTTCTCCTCCCTTCCGGAATCAAAACCTCTTGGGGCTGAATGATCCCAGCGATGGCCCCAACACATGCTCAGTATCACTGTCACAGACATTCCCAGTCATTACAGCCCATTCCTCAGCCCTCAGTGCCCTGCTCCACTCACTGCCACTCCTCACCTGTCACCCCCTGAGGACCACCTTATGTTATCCTATTTGAAATGTGAGCAAGATCTCAAATGCCCCCCTGTCAATAGCTCCCTTGCCCTACCTTTCTCCCTCTAAAAACCTTGCATTTAAAAAATATATATTTGATTGATTTTGGAGAGGGAAATAGAGATAGAAACATCAATGATGATAGAGAATCGATTGGGTGCCTCCTGCACGTTCCAAACTGGGGATTGAAACCTCCCGCAGCCCCTCCTCCTTCCCTCCCCTGGCCAGCAGGCCCCCAGGGGTGGTGCAGCACCAAGGGAAGGAGGAGGGGGGAGGCGGGAAACCATGGGGTGGCGGGGCACCGAGGGCAGCATCTGCGTCTGGCATCTGTTACTTCCACACCCGGCCTGGCAACCGTCACTTCCTCTCCCGACCCTGCAGGGGCCTTTAGGCCCCAATTATCCTGGCCCTGATCAGCCCTGATCACATGCCAGGCCTAGGAACCCCACCCATTCCTGAATTTCGTGCACTGAGCATCTAGTATAGAATAACACTGACATCATGTAACCACAGCAGCCAACAGTTATATAGTGTTTACCTGGTGCCAGGTGATTGAATACCTACTGTGTGCCAGACTCTGCCCTAGTGCTCTAGTTACAAGAACTCATGTTATCATCACCTGATATCTGGACTATTGGTATTATTGGTCCAGTTTTATACATGAGGAATATGAGGCTCAGACAAGCTAAGTAACTTGTCTGAAGTCACACAGCTAATGAGTCATTAAATTGCTTTGAAGTACAAAGCCTGGGTGCTTTCCACTCTCTATGTTCATACTTGCAATGGAGGATTAAGGAACAGTAAAATGAGTGCCGTGAAAGCTCCATGATTTTGTAAAGCTTCATGCTCGGTAAACAGATGTGTGGCGTCTGGAGAAGAGACTCTTGCAGTAAATGTTGCCATCAGCCTCAGCTTTCAGAGAGCAGAAGGACAGTTTGGATAAGTGGCTCATCTCTCTTCTTTCAAGTAATTAATAAGTTGGCTCCTGTGGATAGGGCCAAGTGCCATGTACTAGTGGTAATGTTATTGATGATAATTGAGAAAACAACGGTAACACTGAAGTGCTTTTGTTTTTCAAGGTTTTCTCAATTATTTTATTCTTTTAATTTTTCTGTGACTTTATTATTTTTATTTTATTTTCTTAAAATTTTGTTGTTTATTGATTTTAGAGAGAGAGGAAGGGGGGAGGAGGAAGGGAGAGAGAGAGAGAGAGAGAGAGAACGAGCTGTTGTTCCACTTACTTATGCAGTCATTATTTGATCCTTGTATGTGCCCTTGTGCCCTGACCAGGGAATGAATCTACAACCTTAGCAATTTGGGATGATGCTCTAACCAACTGGGCTACCTGGGCTGGAGCCTTTGTTATATTTTATTGAATAGCAAAGATAAACACCACTTACATGTTTCTGGATTCTGTCTTTAAACATGGCAGGTAAGAACAAAAATTTTAGATTATGACTGAATGGGGTTTTGGACATATAAGGGATCAGTGACTCCCCACTGGGGACAGCAACCCTTCTCCATCAGTGGTTCTCCCTCTTGGCTGCCCCTGGGATTCTTTGAAAAATCCTGATGCCTAGGCCACACTGTGGCCAATTAAGTCAAAATCTTGGAGTGGCACGCTGGCATTAGTAGTTCTTAAAATCCCCCAGGTGATTCCAAAGAGTAGTCAAGTTTGAGAATCAGCACTCTGTAGTGGTGGCCCTTACACTTCTGTGTGTATCAGAATCAGTAGAGAACTTGGTAGAAACACAGGGCTCTGTCCTTCTCCAATGAACTGAGGGCCCTAAGTTTTGTATTAACCCCTAGGTGACTCTCGTGAAGTTGAGAATCACCACTTTATCTCACTTCTCTCTAGGTTTTACTCTATTTTTAAAATGAAAAAATGACTTTATTCTAGGAGGAGGACTGCGTAGGTTAACAACTATGCAGGTAGGTCTGTTGTGAATCCACAAGAGTCCTTACTAGGCTGTGGGCCAGCCGTCAGTCTATTCCATGTCCCATAGATGCCATCCTGGCTTCCTCTGACCTTTCTAGGTTTTTCCTGCCCTAGGCCCCTAGTCCAATTTGGAGGTATCTCTCTGTCATAATTTGAAAATACAGTAAATTTATTGTTTATATATAGACATCTGTGATAGGGTTCTCCAGAGAAACAACCAATAGGACACACACACACACACACACACTTAACATATAACATTATATATAAAGTAATGCTATATACATAAATTAATGTATAATTAATAGGTTAAATTCATATGCATATTTATTATGAGGAATTGACTGGTGTGGTTATGGACACTGAGAAGTCCCATGATTTGCTGTCTGCAAGTTGGGGATGCAGGAAAGCTAGTGGTATAACTCAGTCCAAGGACAGGAGAAGATGTGATGTGATGCCCTAGCTCACCAGTGAGGCAGAAAAAAAGGGGAAAATTCATTTTCCCTTTGCTTTTTGTTCTCTTCGGGCCCTCAGTGGAGTGGATGGTGCTCATCCCCACTGGTAAGGGCAACCTACTTTACTGAGTCCACTGATTCAAATGCTAATATGATCTGGAAACACCCCCACGGACACAGCCAGAAATGATGTTGAATCAGAGCACCTATGTCCAGTCAAGTTGACACATGCAAATTAACTATCACAAAACCTTACAGTGAATTTTACTTCTGGTTATTCTCAGAGCATGTGATGCCTTCTGAATTGCTATGTCTCTAAAAGAGCCTTTGTTGTTTTTGCAACAATCCCCATGTTCCAGGAACACCCCCAAGCCTCCCAGGACTTGTATGGTCTTGCACCTCAGTGGCTCTCTAAGTTTAAATATCTGAATCCCTGTAGCTCACATTAGTTATATCAGTTCAGTCCATAGCAGGCTGGCTGCCCATTTACACACTTCTGGGTTTCTGGAGAGCTAGATTTTACTAGGCTCATTCCATACCATGCTCGGATCATCAAAAAACCGAATTCAGATCTTGCCTCTCCTCTGCTCAGAGCCCTGAACTGGTTTCCCATCTCTCACAGGGTAAAAGCCAACTGTCTTCCATAGTTTGAAAGGTTGTCACGCTCTGCCCCTATATCTCTTCCCCTGGTTCACTGTGCGGTAGCCTCCTGACTTCCTTCCTGTCCTTTCAACACACAGGCATTCTTTCACCTCAGGGCCCTTGCACTGGTTGCTCCCTCTACGTGGTGCATTCTTTCTCCAGACACCCACACTCTTCCTCCTTCACGTATTTGCTCAAATATCACCTTTACACCTAGGCCTACCCTTACAACCCTATTTAAAGTTGCCACTCAGCCCCATCACTGACACTGCTCACCCTACTTACCTTGATTTATTTTCTCCCATAGCACTTAGTAAAAGCTAATAAACAAATATTTACATAATCATTTTCTTTACTATTTGTCTACCCCCTTTAGAATGTAAGCAGAAATTGTTGTCTGTTTGGTTCAATGCTTTTTCTGTAAGGTCTAGACCCTACATGGGACTTGGCACATGACAGGCATTCCACAAATACCTATCAGATGAATGAATGTTCTTGCTGAGATGGACAGAGGAACCTCTAGAGCTGTGGTAGACCTGGATCTGTGGTAGGCCTGGTTAAATGCTTTTTACTCCATGCTTTTCTATCCTCTGTTATGGTCAATTTTGGAATAACTCAACTAAAGATAGCATTAGGTACAGGACCAACCTCACATAAGTGCTTATTCTAAACGTTTAAATCCTCCAAATGAACTGCATGCTCTCAAATATCTCCCCACTGGCCTGGTAAATGCCCCAAGTAGTTACTCCAGCATATTATCCAAGTGAAACTATCTTACTGAGAATACCAAGAGTAAGAATAATGACAGACATTTGCTCAGTGTTCACCACATGCCACGCACTGTACTAAACATTAATGTGCACTAGCTCATTTCATGTTTCTACTAATCTTATGTGAGCAGGGGCTATTATTATGCCTCTATTACAGTTGAGGTACTGAGAGTTTGAGTATTGGAGGCACAATGGGACTTGTTCGGGAGGAAAGTGTCCCGGGAAAGGAATGGCATATTTAAAGATTTATAGGGCAGGGTGGGTGTGATGTATTGGAGTTACAGGAATGTGTTAAAAATGGCGGGAGTGGAGAGTACATGTGAAAATAATTCAAGTTGAGGATGGAAGATTCTTAGTTGTAAATACTTTAAGTCTGCCACCTTAGAAATTCCTACACATATATTTTGGTTAATATTTAAAAAACCTTTGGATTCATTAAATTCTCATTTATCATTATAGTTATTCCTCCAACTTACAGTGGGTTTGTCAGTTGTTTTCACTTAAAGTTCTAGTGTTTTGCTGGGCATTCCTAAAATGGGAAAATGCAGGCTTTCTAGATTTAAAAAATGTGTTTACCTTTCCCACATGCTCATAATTCTGTTCTTGCTGATTGCCAGAGACCTTTGTATAACACAGAGGTTACATAATTCAGTTACTATTATGTAAAACGGAACCTGGCATTACAGAAGTTTATATGATAACCTATTTGTTAGGATTACAACTTCACTCTAAGATCAAGTAAGAGAGCTAAAGGTGATTATAAATCTCTAAAACAGTGTTCAGGGATGAGTTGAAAAGAAAAATCCACAAAATTTAAGCTGGTAAAAAACAACTAGTATTTATGTAAGTCAAGTCTTTTTAGATTTTTGTCTACTTGTATCAAAAGTGTTTTTGCTATATGAGATGTATTGTTAATCAAGTTTACATATATTTTATTGTTATGCTTTGGCAATTTGTTTAGAAAAATAGAATAAAATATCACAGAACAAAGATAAAAGTTGACAGTTGCAACCATATTCATAATAAACTGAAATCATACTCCTTCTGTGATACTCCAGAAGATATTAGCAGGCATTTGGAAAATTAACGTGATGGCAGAAGTTTTATGTATACCAGTGGGAAGTCAGTTCTCTGGATTCACTTAGTCATTCCTTTAACAAATACTGAGTGCCATTATGTGCCAGGCACTAGCATAGGCACTGGAGACACAGCAGTGAGCAAAACAAAGACTTTCCTGATGTGGAGTTTACACTTCAGTGGAGAAAAACAGACAATGAATAAGTCAATAAATAGAAATATGCATAAAATGTCAGATGGCGATCATTTCTAAGCAGATGGCTAAGTGACAGGGTGATGTGGATGGAGGATGATGTGACTATGGGAGGTAAATATCAGAAGGCAAAAATTAGGTCACCCACTAAATGGCTGAGCAGGCAGCTGACAGCATGGCGGAGCGTTTGGTGGCTCTGCATTTCTGGTGTTCTCTGTTCTATTTTCATTTGGAACTCCATGTGTGACCCCAGGTATAGGATATACGAGCCTCAGTTTATTCTATTGTAAGAGGAGAAGACTGTATAAGTAGGTCATTGAGGCTTTTTCTGGATGTGCATTTCTGGCTCTGCGCAAAATTGGCTGAATACTTAGCTGTAAACATGCAAAACATGCAGAACCCTGAGCACTTAGTTGAGAAGTCCAGAAGAAGGGGAGACTAAAAGAGAATATGATAATCATTAGGGCTGTCAATAAACCCAATATTCCAGTTCTCCTTCCTTGGTCTAAGTAATGGCCCCCTGAAATGCCAGGTGCTAATCCCTGGAACCTGTAAATGTTACCTTATTTGGAAAATGTTACCTTACTTGCAGGTGTGATTAAATGAAGGGTATTGAGACGGGGATATTATCCTGGATTATCTGGTCAGGCCTAAATGCAGTCACAGGTGTAATCGTAAGAGAAGGGCAGAGGGAGATTTGACACAGACAGAGGCAGGACCATGTGAAGACAGAGGAGAGAGATTTGAAGATGCTGGCCTTGGAGATTGGAGTGAGGTGGGCACAAGCCAAGAAATGGACAAGAGATGAGGAATGAATTTTCCCTTAGATTCCCCAAAGGGAGTGTGGCCGTGCTGATACCTTGGCTTCAGCTAGTGATATTGAATTTGGGCTTTGGGCCTCCAGAACTATAGGTGAATAAATTTGTGTTGCTTCCATCTGCCAAGTTTGTAGTAATTTGCTACAGCAGCCTCAGGAAACTAGTACAGTAGGGTTGCATTTCACTTCCCTGCCCATGAAGTAAGATGTGGTCATGTGGCTGCTTGGACTGATGATACTCCAGTGAGTGGAGGCAATGTGTGTCTTCAAGGGCCCGTGTAGACTTTACCAAACTCTTTTCCATTTGATGATGAGAAAGTTTGGACAGTGGCTGCCTTGTTTGCCTGGGTCTCAGAGTGATCATGTTGAGCAGACTTCCCCTTTTGACTCAGAAAGGACATGAGTGTGACTGAAAAATTAACCTGTGTTGTTTAAAGCTCCTGAGACTTGGGGATTGTTCTGCTAGCCTCTTCTGACTGGAGGCAAGGAGACTGGTTGGATGCTATGAAACATTCCCAGTAACACTTTCTTTGTGGTACCATTTGCTCTTCAGTGGTCCTCTGGGTCCCTCGAGCCCCCTCCTCCAGCATCCCACCAAGCTAGGGCAGTCTCAACATGTCCTCCTGTCCCGTGTGTTGGTGATAATCCAAGGTTCTGTGGTTGAATAAGGAGGAATGCTGGCTAAGCAAGGAGAAGCAATTGCCTTCACAGCAAGACTTTGCAGTGGCTTCCACATGCTAATGTGCAGTGAGTCACTAGGAAGAGGATCTGGAATTGCTGTGGAGTGAATATTTGTCTCCCCCCAAATTCATATGTTGAAACTGTAATCTCCAGTTTGATGGTATTTGGAGGCAGAACCTTTAGGAGGTAATTAGGTCATGAAGGCAGAGTCCCCAAGTCTTCAAAATGAGATTAGTGCCCTTATGCAAAGAGCCACAAGAGAGCTTTCTCTCTCTCCCTTCCTCCTTCTATCCCTCTCTATACTGCTCCTTATCTCCCTCTCTCCCTTTCAGTCATAATTTGAAGAAGGCCATCTGCAAAGCTGGAAGAGTGTTCTCACCAGAACTCCACCATGCTGGCACCATCATCTCAGACTTCCAGTTGCCAGACTGTGAGAAATTCATTTCTGTCATTTAAGACATTCAGACTATGGTATTTTTGTTATAGCAGCTTGAATTGACTAAGACACATTGTTTCAAAGCCCATTTTGGCAGCGTGAGACATTGCATTGGACTGTGACACTTCCTGTGTCGATGAACACATTCCTACATCCACCTAACCCAGGGGCAGCCTACGGGCAGCCTAGTGTAGGATAGTTTTAAAACAGCTTCTTGTTCAATATGTAATGGACTATGTTAATTTGTTAGAGAGGCAATTTAATACTTTACCTGACAAATTGCAGGTAAATGTTACCTGACAAATGAAGAAAGCAGGCTTTAGGCATAGTGAAGAGGAGACTTAACGGAATGTTCCTTAATCCTGTACTCATCCCCCTTGGGCCTACTCAAAAACCTGTTTCTCTGAAGGATGCAACCAAGGGCTTAAACTTGGGAGACCTGCTCCCAGCTTTTACTTGTTTGATTTTGGATGAAATTCCCCTCTCAATTTCCCCAGCCATTTTTCCATCTCTTCAGTGGTTGAGATCCGAACCCTGGAGCACTTGGAGCTCACAGGCACTAAGAAACAGGTCCCTGCTTTTTATTAGCTATAGTCCTTGGACAGACTTAAAGTGTACTTTTAACATCCAAAACCACATGAATCTTTATGAGAAAAGTAAAGTTTGCCAAAATGAAGAATCAGCATGAGACTTCAAGTGACCTGACTAATAAAAAAATAAATAAGTAACAATAAAAAGTGACTTGACTGGTCCCACACTTAGAAGAGCCTGGAAAAGAACTCAGTTCTTCTGGCGTCGTTGAGTACCTTGTGATAAATTCCAAAAATGGGCCCCAATTCTTCATCGCTCCCCAAACCCACTCGCTTTCCCATGTAGCTTTATAGAGCCCTTCCACTCTGGGTGGGTCATTCTGGCTTACCCCTTCACTCTGGCCTCAGACATATGGCTTGCTTTGGGTCAGTAGTGTACCAGCTCTTTGGTTGCGGGGGGCAGGGGGAAGGAGGAGTCCTGGTTTGTAGTGTTTGCTGATTATTTTTTACTTCAGTCTACCAGCAATATAATGTCTGACTCACAAAGTATTTGAATATATAACAACAGGCTTTTGCAAGCTGGAGGAACCAGCCCCAGCAAACTGCTGCTCTGGGCCAATAGGATGTTAGTGGATATCACACAAACACAGGCTTAAAAGGCACTCATGAGATTGGGCTCACTCACTCTTGTTCCTTTGCCACTGTCATGAGAACTGCCTGGGTAAAAGCCTGATGGAAAATGAGAGGCATATGGAGCAGGAGCCCCAGTTGCCCTAGTCCAGTGGTTGGCAAACTGGCACTTTGGCTGGTAAGGCTTGGGGCTTGCCTTGAGTGTGCTTTTGCATTGAAAGAAGACTAAGTTAGAGAGAGAGAGAGAGAGAGAGAGAGAGAGAGAGGCCTTGGGGGAAAGGAGAAAGCAACCAACAAATTGGCTTTATCAAGTTTTTAAGATGGTGTCCCTTAAAGAATGGCCAGCAAACATTCCAGGCAGAGGGAATATACAAACACCTTAAGGAAGGCATTTATAATGGGCCTAAGCCCTTTTTCAGCCAAGAAAAAACATTTGGCAGATTTGTTAGGTATGTACTGGTCACCTAGTATGTATTTGCTGGGTATGAGTCTTCACTCCTGATAGCTGAAGCAGGTGGGATGTTATGTACAGCAGGTGGGATGTTATGTACAGACATGGTCAGCGCCTTGCCGATAGCCCTAGAATTAGGCACATTTCATTCTGTGTGCTCCCTGGACTTCCTTCTCTCAGTCTCTGCATTCTTGTGCCTGAGGGCGTTGCTTCAGAACCCAGCAGGCCCAGTTCATCCACAGCCAGGGGAGCAGCCCTCAACCAATGACTCTTGGAAATCAGTGAATAAATACGACAGTTCCCTCGCATGTTGGGATGGGTTCTGAGGTTTCTGTTTTGCATATATTATCAGAGTTTCCTTGTGGGATTAAGCTCCAGGAGCCCACAGTGGTAGCTGGTTTGATAATGTTCCCTTTATTGGTTTCCTTTCCCTGTATCCCACACTCCTACCCATGTTCCCCACACCTCCTCCACCACCAATAAATGTCTTGTACTTGAATTCTTATCTCGGGAGCTGCTTGTGGGAAAACTCAAAGTAGGACTGTTATAATAAAAGCAAGTTCAAATTCTAATAAGCAGCCAAAGATTAAGCAAACAGGTACAAGACAGGTTTAAAACCAGTTCTGTAGTTCTACCCTTGGTGCTCCAGCTAACACTCTGCATGGAAGACTCACTCTGGAGACCAGGCAGCCTCCTGGTTGGCCAAATCAGTCACGGGGCATCCATGAGTGGAGGGATCCAGGACAACCAGGCTAGAACCTTGAGCTGACTGCTGAACCAGTGGTGCTGGCCAGATAGATCTTTGTACTTTGTTTCCTTCAGGGCAGTGGAGCCTTTACAATATTTCTAACTAATCACCTGTATTGAAATTCTCTCATTTTACCAATAATAAGCTAGTATTTGTTTTGGTAATTAACTTGGCTTTTGGATAACAATATTTTAAATAACCAACACTAAAGTATTGATTTTTGGTTAGGATCCCGCATATACTAGTTAACCATTTCTCCTGGGTTATTGATATTTGATATAGGAACTTTAAATGACTTTAAGTACTAACTGCTTGTAGGGTATAGATTAGAATTAACTAGTATACACACTTTTTCTCTCATATAGACATATATAAATGCATGCACAAACATGTCACATTTTACACTAAACTTCTCCCCAGGCAGTGTAGCAGTAGAAATGACCTTGCGGATTCAAATAGCAGAATGTATATACGTGGCCATGAAACTCAGAGCAACTTGCCTGTGTAAGTGCCTGACATCATCGTAGATGGTCAGTTGCATCCATCCACATAGGTACTGCCTCATGCCTGGCATTGTTTTAGGTTCTAGGAATATGGCAGTGAATACAGTAGATAAAACCTCTGCCCTTATGGAGTATCCACCCTTTTGTGAGATGCAAACAATATAGAACAAATGACTATATGAGAGTTTAGTTTGCTACTGAGAAAAATGAAGTAGCACTAGAGCAGTGGTCGGCAAACTCATTAATCAACAGAGCCAAATATCAACAGTACGATGATTGAAATTTCTTTTGAGAGCCAAATTTTTTAAACTTAAACTTCTTCTAATGCCACTTCTTCAAAATAGACTCGCCCAGGCCGTGGTATTTTGTGGAAGAGCCACACTCAAGGGGCCAAAGAGCCGCATGTGGCTCGCAAGCCGCGGTTTGCCGACCCCTGCACTAGAGAAAAACGAAATCCTGAGGCAGGGTGGGGAGGGTGACTGGGAGGCCCTCACTGATAAACTGACATGTGGACAAAGATCTGGCGGAGAGAGGGGGGACAGCTAGTGCAAAGGCCCTGAGTCAGGAGTGTGCTCTGAAAGTTCCAGGAACAATGCAGAAGCCATTGTGGTTGGCGTGGCGTGCCAGGGAGTTGCAGTGGTGTGTTTGGACAAAGCAGGGACTGGGTCACTCAGGGTCTGTGGTGACTTCAGTCACCACTTTGGGCAAAATGGAGGCATGGGGTGTGGGATTCACCTAATCTGGTTGTTGTTATTTTTTGTTGTTTTCTATTATTAGAATTACCTGTGCCCTATCCAGTTTGGCTCAGTGGATAGAGTGTTGGCCTGTGGACCCAAGGGTCCCGGATTTGATTCTGGGCAAGGACATATACATTGATTGCAGGCTCCTCCCCGGCTGGTCCCTGGTTGGGGTGCGTGCAGGAGGCAACCAATCTATGTTTCTCTCACATCGATCTTTCTCTCTGTCTTTCCCTCTCTCTTAAAAAAAAAATTACCTGCTAGCAAATTACAGGGCCAGAATTAGACTCTGGATCTAGTTTATGTTTTGGCATTCCTCTGTGCTATCCTGTTGCCTGTCCTGTCTGTGGTATAAAAGGGATCCCAGTCTCTAAGAACCTAGAATGGAAGACAAAGAGAGTCTGAAATGCTAAAGACCTTCCCACCACTCAGCTCTGCAGTGTTTGCCAGCCTGTGCAATTTCTTAGCCCCTCATTCATCCCCTCCATTCCTTCTCCGGTTTAGCCTAGTTTACAGGAAGAACTTAGAAATAGATTCCCACAAAGGCAAAGGAGTTATTCTTACAGAAGGTTTGGGATTTTTCTTTTGTCCTCTCTCGCCTTCTTGGGATTCATAACACCACCTGGCTGAAGAAGATCATATTTCTCAAAGGTGAAATGCTAATGATATTTGGCCCAAATAACCTTCCCTGCCCTTGCTGCTTTCACTGAACTCATCATATGGGGACACGATTTACATAAGAAGTGGGTCTGTAATAAATTTCCCCATAAATTCCTCCCCGCAGCATGCAAACCCTTTTAGTTCCACAGTGTATGCTCATATAATGATCCTCCACCTGGCTTGGGACCTTTTTATGTGGGAACATTAAACTAATTTTGCTTGGAATGTGGGATGGTTTCTCAAGATGGCACACCTGATTCTAAAGTGCAGATCACAAGGCTCCCTGGAAAGACGGATGGATCCCTTGAGGCTCTTTAGGCTCTCCCTTGCATTCAAAACTCCTCTTGGAGCCCAGCTCATCTCTGACAACCTTCTGCTTCACATTTGGTATCCCTGTGACAGCCACCGAATGATTGGGTGGGGTCAAGAAGTCAACCGACTTCCTCATATGCTTCTGCCATCATTTCATGCCTGGGCGGGGGTGGGAGCCAGCTGAGGTGTCTTGGGTCTTTGTAAGGGTGTAAGAGTGACTAGGATGCTGATAGGAGTAAAAGATCTGACTTCACTGGTCATGGACTAAGTGATACATCCCATGCATCGCATTTGCCTGGTTGCAGCAAAAAGTCTGAGAAATTTATGACATGACAATATGCCTTCCTTCTAGAAACAAGTTGATACTTAGCAGTGCATAGAATGGAGTGACTGGGAGACCTACTGGGCTAATTTCTAAGGGTGCTGTGGCTACAGATGATATGCATTGAAGCATTTCCTCTGTCAGCTACCAGATGCCACCCCATCCAGAAGCCAAGGATGAGTCCAGGGGAAGCTTGGCATGAAAGGTCTAACTTAATGAAAAGGATCTAAGGAAACACGAAAGTATTATGTTTGCAACTGGAGGAAAAGCTGAACTAGGACCTTGTGGTGTTTGTTACTTAAATGGTAACTCTTGCTGCATTCTTCACTTTCAGAAACCTCAGCTGAATCTAAATCTCCTGCTTATGATTTGTGGAGTATCTCAGCTTAAAGCAAAGCTACATTATCCCTCTTGCTATAGCTGGGATGATTGCTGGGTTATGAGTGTAGTTAGAAAACTCTGACATGAAAGAGATTGTAAATGAACAGATGAATAGAGCAATCAAAGGGCCATCCAATCAGATCTAAGCTGATTAGAACTTCCGGCAGCCTCAGACACAAAAATAGATGGAGTGCTCTGTGATACATCAGTCACTCATCTGAGATGCTCATGCGACCCAAATGCTGCTCGAGAGGCCATCCCTAGCTCCAGACACCAGTCAAATAGTGTTCATGGAATAGGACCCCAAATTTTAGTATTGCCATAATTTGTCTCTCACTATTTTTCAAGTATTTCTATGTTTAAGCTTTGATCAAGCAGTTTATGATGATTATTATGGTCATTTTCTAAGCAGTGACTCTCAACCTGGGGTGACTGTTTGACACTTTGGGTTGTCAGACTGTCAGGGGCAGGAGTGACACAGGCACCTGGTGGTAAGGGCTAGGGATGCTGCCGCACAGGACAGGGCACAGGGCAGGCTGCCACAAGGAATTGTTTGGCCCCAGGGTGAGAAACCCTGATGTGGAGTGATGCTGTTGGCAATATTCCTTTCAGAAAAAATGTCTCAAATTGTCACTGACTTAGGCCAGGTCTATGTAATACCTTAACTAGACCACTTCATTAATTTTCAATAATCTGATCACACCTCATTCTCTTACAATGTGTGCTCCAGATTCCTTAGTGTGGCAAACAGAGTGACTGTCTCTCAAGTCTCCCGACCCAGTTCAGCATCAGGACAAGTAGGTTCTGCCTATGTCATGTAGCTCCAGCCTCTTGCCACCACCACAGCTAAGTGATGTTCTCCGTCATGGTAAAGAGCAAGGCTTTGAAATAGATCTGCGGGTGAAGTCCTGGTTCCTGTATTTACCAGATCTGTGACTTTGGGCAAGCTCTGCAATCTCTCTGACTCTATGTCCTCTTATTCATAATGCCAAGATATTTATAGAACTCCACAGGATTGTGGGGGATAATGCCCCAGGGGCCTCATGCATGGCATTTGAATATCAGACACTATTTTACCTGCTCAGATGCCAGTCTGTTCAAACCAAAACTACTGCAGTAATTTCCTGATTGGCCTCTCTGCCTCTTTTCTTAGTATAATCTATGATAGTGGTGTATGTATTTTTTCATGGAGAGTAATTTAGGAAAACCTAAAAAAATTTATTGGTCAAAACATTTTCTCATTCAAAAGGAAAAAATAGTTTTATTAAATTTCAAGGGAAAATATATGGGCTCTTCCATGTTAGGTTAATTGCTATATGCAACGAAGAATGTCAGTGAGAAAACTGTTGAGTTAATGGCTGGATATGTTTGATAATAGTAATAGGAAAGTGGCTTTCTAGTATTTTATCCTTAAATTAGATCACATACTTTATCACCAAGCTAGAGTAGCTCTTGGTGGCCCCAGGGTCCAGGTTCCTCACTACTAATGTGGTCCATCATCACATTGCCGACTTGGACAATCACCCTAAACACAAGCTGGTGTCCACCACCAAGTTCACTCATGGCTCTCCACTTTCTCAGAGTTGTGTCCAGTGTCTCCATCCTTCAGGCCCAGCATACATTTCTAGTTTTCTCCCACTTTCTTCCTTTCTCTACTGCTCCACTACACTGAACTATTCCTCAGACACGCCTTGTGTTTTTCGTACATGTGTCACTGCTTACTTCTGCTAGAAACCTTTCAAACCCCCATCCCTGCCTGTATAAACCCTACCCTTCATTTCTATGAAATCTTCATTGAATCCATCAATCAGACAGGGTCACTCAGTTCTCTGTGTTCCCTTTGCAATAGTTGTGTTTTTGTTAAAACATTGATTTAATTCTCCCAATTACAGGGAGCTCATAATTCTTGCATTAGTGGCTGTCTATATCAGTTTAAAACTGTGCCTTAGTCTACTAGTCTATTATCTACATTTATGTCACAGTGCTTTGAAAATGGTACATATTCAACTATATTTTTTTCATTGAAAAGAGAAAACAAATCACATAGTTATTAATAAGTTATACCCTCTTTGGTATCATTAGGATCAAATGAACTATGTGGATCAAGGCATTTTATAACCTGCACAGTAATTGTCATACAGTATGCATTGCTGTAATTACTGCACATTGGTAAAGTGCAGATACTCTTGTCATACAGACAGAATTCACTGTGACTCCACCAGTTCCTAGGGGTAATACTGCAAAAGTGAAAGGCTTTTGGACCAGGTTTGAAGCAAGGGACTTCACCCTCTTTGCCTCAGTTTTTCCCCCCTCTCATTTCTATAATGGGGTCTTTATGAACATTTAGTGAATGAGGTAGCATCTATTTTCCTAGGGTAGGACTTGGCACATTGGAAGTAAGTGCTCAATCAATGTTAACTGTCATTATGACAATAAAAATGTATATAAATCATTGCTCAGTTTGGCAAATAATGTCAAAAAGTTGGAGAAACAAAACGTATCACCTATCTCCTGCATGTATTTCTCTAAAGAAAGGGTAACATTTTAACAGCAGATGAGTTGTTGTCTTAGGACAGTTCCACTATAGAACTGGATGATTTCTTTTGAAAACCCCCCTGCCCCCTCCCCCCCGTGGCCCTATGTGCCCAGGGCTTCTCCTGGAGCTTAGTATTGGAAAACCTGCCCTGCTGGTAGGCTGAAGGGCATCCGCTCTGCTAAGATTTTGGCTGACAGTAAAGACAGATGCTGTGTAAGGCTCAGTGAAGAAACATGATCTCTATTTGGGCATACATTTTTTTGTTACATTATTTTTTTTTTCTTATAAAAGAAATATGTGTTCATCTCTAGTTACCATGGAATTATCACTTGCCACTTACTATCTGTCCCACTAAATGTTTATGTCTTTATATTTAACTATAACTACTTTGAAGATTTTATTTTATATTTCCAACATTTGTAGATTTTATGATATTATTAGGGCATGAACTATTTCTTTTGCTACTTTTTATCTTTCACAAGGAAGTCATTAATGGATTCATGTAAACTCCTAAAATAATTATAACAATTAAAGTATTTTTCTATTATAGTTATAAATATGGGAATAGTTAAGGTTAATAAATACAGACAACCCTGGGCAGAGGCCAGGCAGATAGCCTAAAGGAGCTGGTGGGTCCGCTGGAGCTGTGTGAAGTGGGTCAGTGCAGGCTTTGCCCAAGGGTGAACCATCAGCCACAGCTGATAGTGGTTATGCTCAAATGCAAGCCAGGGTTGCCAGACCTTATGCCTATTTAAGAAAAGGCAGAAACCAAGAAATCTGAGTCATTGTTCCGGTCCTAAAATGTTGATGACTAGTTATTTTTAAAACAAGATGTCAGTGGGCTACCCTGAGCCTACACTTAGTAATATGTGTACAGTCATTATCAGTATAATGGGCAAATTAAAAATCTTGAGGAGTGTGACTATTTCCTAATGGAAAGCAAACCAAAGTATCTCATCAACTGATTCTTGGACTGTTAGAACTGAGGAAATATTTAGGATAGATATTTAGTATATTAGTAAGGCTGTCTCTGTTAATTTTTCAAATATGTTAATGTGGATAATTATAATTGGGAATAAACCAAATAGTAGTTTTAACTTACTAGATTTTATTTGAAAGTTCATTTTTAACCCATATGGCTTATGAGCTGTTTTCTCTAAACATTTCAATACATGATCAGGTTACTAGATGGTAGTGAATTGAAGATAAAGCAAAACATTTGCCTGTCATCGTTAGTAAACAGAAGTATTTCTGTTGCCTGCGTCTGGATTAGCTTTTCCCTCTGAGGTAGATCCTGCTGGTTCTTACCCAATAAAGAAATACTTTCCCACTCTTCTTTATACCAGAATCTGGAGAGAATAGCAACATGTCCAGAAAATGAACAAAAGCTTAAAGAAACACTATACTCCTGCTTCTTGCCCCTCGGGTGGCCCTGTGACTTGCTCCTGGCCAATGAGAAATCAGAAGAAATCTCTGGTTGAGGCTTCTCGAAGAGGCTTTTAAAAAAGGACAGATGCACCTGACATGTACCTTTTGCTTCTCACCTTCTCTCTTCTCTCTGCATGGAACATAGACATGATACTGACATAATATTTTATCCATTTATTTACCTGTGCTTCTCTCTGACACTTTCCCCCCTACATTGTTTGGCTGCATCTTTTGATTTGCCGTTTCCTGTGGCTCTGATTTTGTAATATTATTTTTCATAGGGAAACTGTAAAGTTTTGTTGTACAGAACGGTTGAGCACACTTTGATTGGGAAATAGTAATGATAAACACAGACTTCCGTGACCACACAAAAATCCGCCCTTCCTAAAGCACTTATCAGGATTGGATCCTGTAAGGAGTTCTGTTAGGTTTAATTTCATGTTCTTTTTTGATGAAAAAAAGAACAACAACAAGAAAAAGTATGTATTTATGATAGCTTCAGTGCATTATGAAATTTGTTCCTGAAGGGAGAGAACTTCCATTTTGGCTGTGTCAATGAGAACCTAATGCCCTAATCCTTTGCTTACAGTTTTATACATTTGACTTGCAGAATATTCCATAGACCAACATCTGGCAGTGGACATTTCAAATCGTGTCTCTTCTTCACTCTCCAATTCACCCCGTGCTGGGCACCACAAAACACATTTGTATTGTGACACGACCTTTGTCCCTGCATCTTTGTATCATGATGTTGGGTGAGTTGACATTTTGGGCTGTAGGAGAGTTCCTGGCAGTTGCTCTTTTTTTTAAAAACATATTTTTTATTAAAGTATTATATGTGTACATATCTTACCATTGCCTCCCCCGCCCCAACTCCCATACATGCCCTCGCCCCCCAATGTTTTGCATCCGTTGGTTATTCTTATATGCATGCATACAAGTCCTTCGGTTGATCTCTTATTTCCCCCACCTCTCCCTAACCTTCCTGTAATTTGACAGTCTGTTTGATGCTTTGCTGCCTCTGTATCTATCTTTTTGTTCATCAGTTTATAATGTTTTTTATTATCTACAAATGAGTGAGATTATGTGGTATTTTTCTTTCATTGACTGGCTTATTTCACTTAGCATAATGTTCTCTAATTCCATCCAGGTTCCTACAAATGGCAATAATTCCTTCTTTTTTATGGCAGCGTAGTATTCCATTGTGTAGATGTACCATAGTTTTCTGATCCAGTCATCTGCTAATGGGCACCTAGGCTGTTTCCAAATCTTAGCTATAGTGAATTGTGCTGCTATGAACATAGGGGTGCATATATCCTTTCTGATTGGTGTTTCTAGTTTCTTAGGATATATTCCTAGGAGTGGGATTACTGGGTCAAATGGGAGTTCCATTTTCAGTTTTTTGAGGAAACTCCATACTGTTCTCCACAGTGGCTGTACCAGTCTGCATTCCCACCAGCAGTGCACGAGGGTTCCTTTTTCTCCGCATCCTCGCCAACACTTGTCGTTTGTTGATTTGTTGATGATAGCCATTCTGACAGGTGTGAGATGGCATCGCATTGTCGTTTTGATTTGCATCTCTCGGATAATTAGTGACTTTGAGCATGTTTTCAGGTTTCTCTTGGCCTTCCTTCTGTTTTCTTTCAAAAAGATTCTACTTAGGTCTGTTGCCCATTTTTTTATTGGATCATTTATCTTCCTTTTATTAAGTTGTATAAGCTGCCTGTAGATGTTGGAGATTAAACATTTATCAGTGATAACATTTGCAAATATGTTCTCCCATACAGTGGGGTTTCTTGTGGTTTTGTTGATGGTTTCTTTTGCTGTGCAAAAGTTTTTTATTTTGATGTAGTCCCATTTGTTTATTTTCTCTTTGGCTTCCATTGCCCTAGGGACAGTATCAGTGAAGAAGTTCTTTCGGCATATGTCTGAGATTTTGCTGCCTGTGGATTCCTCTAGTATTTTTATGGTTTCCTGTCTTATGTTTAAGTCCTGTATCCATTTTGAGTTTATTTTTGTGTATGGTGTAAGTTGGTGATCTAGTTTCATTTTTTTGCATGTATCTGTCCAATTTTCCCAACACCATTTATTGAAGAGACTGTCTTGACTCCATTGTATGTTCATGCCTCCTTAGTCAAATATTAATTGTGTATAGTGGTTTGGGTCGATATCTGGATTCTCTATTCTATTCCATTGGTCTATATGTCTGTTCTTGTGCCAGTACCAGGCTGTTTTGAGGACAGTGGCTTTGTAATACAGCTTGAAATCTGGTATTGAGATCCCTCCTACTTTATTCTACTTTCTCAGGATTGCTGTGGCTATTCGGGGTCTTTTTTTATTCCAGATGAATTTTTGGAGAGTTCTTTCTAGGTCTGTGAAATATGCCGTTGGTATTTTAATGGGGAGTGCATTGAATCTATAGATTGCTTTGGGTAGTATGGACATTTTAATGATGTTGATTCTACCAATCCATGAACATGGCATGTTCTTCCATCTGTTTACATCTTCCTCTATCTCTTTTTTCAGTGTCCTGTAGTTTTCCGCGTATAGGTCTTTTACCTCCTTGGTTAAGTTTATTCCTAGGTATCTTAATTTTTTTGGTGCGATGGTAAATGGGATTGCTTTTTTAGTCTCTCTTTCTGTAAGTTCACTTTTGGTGTTTAGAAATGCCATAGATTTCTTGGCATTAATTTTGTATCCTGCTACATTGCCGAATTCATTTATTAAGTCTGTTAGTTTTTTGATGGAGTCTTTCCGGTTTTTAATGTACAATATCATGTCATCTGCAAATAAGGACAGCTTTACTTCTTCTTTTCCAATTTGGATGCCTTTTATTTCTTCTTCTTGTCTAATTGCAATGGCTAATACTTCCAGTACTATGTCAAATGGGAGTGGTGAGAGTGGGCATCCCTGTCTTGTTCCTGTTCTTAGGGGAAATGGTTTTAGTTTTTGCCCATTGAGTATGATGTTAGCTGTGGGTTTATCATATATAGCTTTTATTATGTTGAGGTATGATCCTTCTATTCCCACCTTGTTGCGAGTTTTTATCAAGAAAGGGTGTTGGATTTTGTCAAATGCTTTTTCTGCATCAATTGATATGACTATGTGATTTTTATCTCTCAATTTGTTTATGTGATGTATCACGTTAATTGATTTGTGGATATTGTACCATCTTTGCATCCCCAGGATAAATCCTACTTGGTCATGGTGTATGATCTTTCTGATGTACTGCTGGATCCAATTTGCTAGAATTTTGTTGAGGATTTTGGCATCTATGTTCATGAGGGATATCGGCCTGTAATTCTCTTTCATTGTGTTGTCTTTATCTGGTTTTGATATCAGGGTGATGCTGGCTTCATAGAAGGAGCTTGGAAGTGTTCCTTCCTCTTGAATTTTTTGGAATATCTGAGGAGGATAGGTTTTAGTTCTTCCTTGAATGTTTGGTAAAACTCTCCTGTGAAGCCATCTGGCTCTGGGCTTTTGTTTGCTGGTAGCTTTTTGAAAACTGTTTCAATTTCTTCCATAGTTACTGGCATATTGAGCTGTTTAGATTCTTCCTGGTTGAGTTTTGGAAGGTTATATTTTTCTAGGAATATGTCCATTTCCTGCAGGTTGTCCAGTTTGTTGGAATAGAGTTGTTCATAGTATTTTTTAACAATCCTTTGTATTTCAGCGGGATCTGTTCTTATTTCACCTCTTTCATTTCTGATTTTGTTTATTTGGGTCCTCTCACTTTGTTTCTTGGTGAGCCTGGCTAGAGGTTCATCAATCTTGTTTATCCTTTCAGAGAACCAGCTCTTGGTTTTGTTGATCTTTTGTATTGTTTCTTTGGTCTCAATGTCGTTTATCTCCGCTCTGATCTTTAGTATTTCCTTCCTTCTGCTTACACTGGGCCTTTCTTGTTGCTCTTTTTCTAACTCTTTGAGTTGTAGGGTTAGGTAATTAATTACCATTGTTTCTTGTTTTTTGCAGTAGGCTTGTAGAGCTATGAACTTCCCTCTCAAGACTGCTTTCGCTGTGTCCCATAGATTTTGGATTGTTGTGTTTTCATTGTCATTTGTTGCCATGATGTTTTTTATTTCTTCCTTGATCTCTCTGGTAACCCAGTCATTGTTTAATAGCATACTGTTTAGTCTCCATGTGTTTGATTTTTTTGGATTGTTTTTATTGTAGTTTATTTCCAGTTTTATGCCACTGTGGTCTGAGAAGGTGCTTGATATGATTTCTATCTTCTTGAATTTGAATAGACTTTGCCTATGACCCAACATATGGTCTATCTTTGAAAATGACCCATGTGCACTTGAGAAGAATGTATATTCTGTGGCTTTGGGGTGAAATGTTCTGAAGATGTCAATTAATTCCATCTGGTCTAGTGAGTCATTTAGGATTAATGTTTCTTTGCTGATTTTTTGTTTAGAGGATTTGTCCAATGGTGATAGTGGGGTATTAAAGTCTCCTACTATGATTGTATTGCTGTCAATCTCTCCCTTGATATCCTCCAGGAGATTTTTTATGTATTTGGGTGCTCCTATATTGGGTGCATATATGTTTACCAGAGTTATTTCTTCTTGTTGGATTGCTCCCTTTAGTATTATGAAGTGGCCTTGCTTATCTCTGGTTATGTCCTTCACTTTGAGATCTAATTTGTCAGATATAAGTATTGCTACCCCAGCATTTTTTTTTCATTTCCATTCGCCTGGAAGACCATTTTCCATCCCTTCACCCTCAGTCTGTGTGCATCTTTTTTTCTGAGGTGGGTTTTTTGTAGACAGCATATATATGGGTCTTGTTTTCTTATCCAATCCGTTACCCTATGTCTTTTGATTGGGGCATTTAATCTGTTTACATTTAAAGTTATTATCGATATGTACTTATTTGTCGCCATTTTTATTCTTTACCCATGTGTTCCTTCTTCGCTTCCTATTTCTTTTTTTTACAGCAGACCCTTTAGCATTTCTTGCATTGCTGGTTTGGTGGTAATAAATTCCCTTAGTCCTTTTTTGTCTGTGAAGCTCCTGATTTCACCTTCAATTTTGATTGATAGCCTTGCTGGGTACAGTATTCTTGGATTCAGACCCTTCCTTTGCATGACTTTGTATATTTCATTCCATTCCCTTCTGGCCTGATGAGTTTCTGTTGAGAAATCAGTTGCTAGTCTGATGGGGGTTCCTTTGTATGTAACTTTCTGTCTCTCTTGCTGCTTTTAAGATTCTTACTTTGTCATTGGTGTTTGCCAATTTAATTATAATGTGCCTTGGCATCGGTCTTTTGGGGTTCATTTTGCTTGGGATTCTGTGAGCTTCTTGGATTTGTGTGGGTTTTTTCTCCCCTATATCAGGGAAGTTTTCTGTCATTATTTCTTCAAACAGGTTTTCTATTCCTTGCTCAGTTTCCTTTCCTGCTGGAACCCTTATTATGCAGATGTTGTTTTGTTTCGTATTGTCCCAAAGTTCCCTTAGGCTCTCCTCCTGCTTTTTAATTTATTTTTCCAGAAGCTGCTCTACTTGGGTATTTTTTCCCATCTTGTCTTCTAGCTCACTGATGCGGTCCTCTGCTTCTTCTAGTCTACTCTTGATGCTTTCTATTGAGTTCTTTACAGCAGCGATGTCATTTTTCATTTCTTCTTGGTTCTTCTTCATTTCCTCTTGGTTCTTACTCATATTGTCGAATTTGTCTTCAATTCTTTTCAGCCACCTTATGACCATTTCTCTGAATTCTTTCTCTGACATTTTGCGTGCCTCCATTTCGTTTACTTCCTTTTCTGGTGATGCCTGCTTTTCTTTCATATGTGGGCTGTTTCTTTGTCTCCCTATGGTCTCTCTTCTCCGGATGTCTGGTTATGTAGTTCTCTCTCTCCTGCGTTGATTTAAAGGCACAAAATACAACACAACCAGGTACAACTCACAAGGCACTGAACAGAAATGTATTCACGATATTAATAACCTCCAATAAAGGTGACTACCAGAGAAAGGCAAATTAGGGGAAAGGAGAGAAAGAAGAGGAAAAAGAAAGAAAGCAAAAAAAGGGGGTGTCAAAATGAAATTGGGAAAAGGAAAAAATAAAGTAAGAGAGACAAGAAAGAGACTAAGAGAGAAAGGGGAACATATTATATATATGGGGAGAAAACTCCAATAGAACAACCACTAATCCCAGCAAATGCCAGCAACAAGTACCTGGGGATTAATACAAACTACAACACTAACTAATATCATGCGAGGCAAGGAAAAACAGAAGCAAAAAACAAACAAAAACAAAGCAAACAAAAAAACAAACAAACAAAATAAGCAAAACAATCTCACAAAAAAGCATAAAAATTCGATATAACCAACATTCAAGCAAACAACAACAAAAGGACAGAGAGAAAGACAATTTTTGGATAGTTAAGACAGTGAAGAGAGAGGTATGTATGGACTTGGAGCAGGGGATTGTAGATTAGATATATAAGTAGGGTGAAATTTTATCAGGGGGTAAACAGAAAGAATAGGGAAAATCTAAAGCAGGAAGGGGGTAAGATAAACAGGACACCAAAAGAGGAAAGGTTAGGAAGAGAGTGATGGCATAAGGGTAGAGTTGAGATAGAGTAAAACGATGCTAAAGGAAAGATGAAACTAGAATGTAGAACCCTAATCCCAAAGTAAAATAAAGAGAAAATAAAATGATACTTTAAAAAAAGGTAAAATAGTAGTAGTAATGATACTGATTGAAAATAAAAATGTAATAATTAAAAAGGTAAAATCAAGTGAGGAAAAAGGAAAAAAAATAGTTTCTTGAGTAAAAGATGCAAAAAATGAAAATAAAATAATAAAAAAAATGCAGTAGTGAAGGTCATTCACTTCCTCTATTGTTCTGTTTGGCACGCCTGTTTCTCAGTCAGGACAGTATTGCAGTTCCCTGTGTTCCACTGCCCCTTCAGTGTTGTAAGCCAGTCCTGATTTTTAAGCAAGCGGTGTGTCTTAATTGCTCGTATTCCTTTATTTTTGATTACACAAGAGTCAATTTGTGATTCAGCCCCTGGGTGGCAGTGTTTCTGGATTCACTTCCGGATCTCTTTGGCCTCTCTAGCCTCTATTTACTTCCTTTTTTCCCTGTGGCACTCAATACCGGTTTGTGGAAGTGGGCTGCCTCAGAGCTGGCTCTCCGATGGTCACTCCCTGCTCTGATCCCCAGGTTCCAGAAAAACACTTTCCCCTGCAGTCTCCCAGGGTGTCCCCAACTGGGTGATCCTATGTATTGGGCTTAGTAATCAGAAGCAAGGATTTGAAGAGGAAAAAGCCCAAGTGTGCAAACAATGGGTCTGCGTGCAAGTCTAAGCAGGCGGCACACCTTTGAAATTCTTAGGCTGTCCCTGCCCGTCAGATCAAAATGGGTTGCTTTTTAGAGATCCCTTCTGTTATCAGCTCTGAGGACCCCCTTCCACATTCATGGATCCCGCTAGCCCCAACAGCCATGGATTTTTCTAGGCACAGACTTCCCTGGTCCTCCAGCTCCCGCAAAACGCGCGTTCCTCTCTCCCGCTGGGACCAGAGACCTCACCTTATCCCAGGCGAAATCTGACCTTTCCGTGGTGGAGTGTAGAGCGCCTCTGAATCCGCGAGTTTGCGCCAATTGGGGACCGGTGTTCTGGGGCTCGCAGCTATTCCGTGGGTGCCGCAGTTGTGGATTTTCAGGCTTCTGATAAGCTCCACTTTCCCTTTCAAGATGGTGCAGACTCTGCGACCGAGCCCGCAGCTCCGGGAGGGGACCCAGCTGCAGTGGGGGCTGCCAGGTCAGGGGAACCCCGTCTAGCAGTCCCCCACCTTCTCCTGGAGTTTAGCTGTCCCTTAACTTGCCAACAAACAGTCCTCGTGCGACTCTCAGCTGTTTTTTCTTTCTGCTCCAGGACAAGGCTTGGAACACGTCTGTCTATTCTGCCACCATTTTTTTCCTCCTGGCAGTTGCTCTTGTATCAGGATCACTAGTAATAAGTTAACTAGACACAGAAGTGACTAACACACATAAATATATCTTTCTGAACCCAAATGACATCTATGCCCATCTCAATTTTTCTTTTATCAGATTCCCAAAATATCTGTGACCAATTGGAAGCCACCCTTTCAGGAGGGGAAGTAAACAGAGAAGCAGTTAGAGTGGAAATAGTAGCCTAAATAGTTTATAGTTAACACTAGTGGCCCGGTGCATGAAATTCGTGAACATTAAAATAGAATGAATTAGAGGAAATAATTTAATATTGCTATTTGCCCTTTCTCTATAATAGAAGTGTCAGAGATGAAACAAAATTAGTAAAATGTATATGAAAACCTTCCTCCTGTCAGAGTCTGGGGTGCACCATGGGACCCAGAGTCAAGTCCCCGCCCACCCACATGCACCTCAAAATCACGTGAGACCCAGACCTGGCTGTCCCCCGCCCCCATTGGGCTAGATCCAGACCTGGCCAGTCCCACCCTTGTCAAGCCCCGCTGGGCAGGGGACGTAGCCTCAGGTCCTCTGGCCCAGCGCCAGGATGGGGGGGCATGGCCTGAGGTCTCCCAGCCCAGACAAGGGTGGGGGGCATGCCTTGAGGTCCCCCGTCAAGCCCTGCCAGGTGGGGGACATGGCCTGAGATCCTCTGTCAAGCCCCTCTTGGTGGGGGACATGGCCTGAGGTCCTCTGTCAAGCCCCGCCAGGCAAGGGGGCACAGCCTCAGGTCCCCTGGCCCAGTGCTGGGGCAGGGGGTGCAGTCTGAGGTCCCCTGGCCTGGTGCCAGGTGGGGGTTGTGGCCTGAAGTCCCCTGTCAAGCCCCACCTGGTTGGGGGCACAGCCTGAAGTCCCCTGGCCTGGTACCAAGGCAGGAGGTGTGGCCTGAGGTCCCTTGTGAAGCCCCACTGGGTGGAGGGTGTGGCCTGAGGTCTCCCATCAAGTCCCGCTGGGCAGGGGGTGTGGTCTTGAGGTCCCCAGGCCTGGTGCTGGGGTGGGGGGTGTGGCCTGAATTCCCCCGACCCAGCACTGGGGATGCACCTTGAGGTCCCCTGTCAAGCCCAGCCAGGCAGGGGGCGCAGCCTCAGGTCCCCTGGCCCGGTGCTGGGGCGGGGGGCAGGGCCTGAGGTCCCTGTCAAGCCCTGCCGGGCGGGGGGCGTGGCCTGAGGCACCCCAGCCTGACGCTGGGGCAGGGGGAGCAGCCTGAGGTCCCTTAGCCCTGCACCAGGATGGGAAGCAAACCTTGAGGTCCCCCATCAAGCCCCGCTTGGCAGAGGGCATGGCCTCAGGTCCCCTGGCCTGGCGCCGGGGCGGGGGGCGTGGCCTGAGGTCCCCTGTCAAGCCCCATGGGGGTGGGGGAGGGCATAGCCTCAGGTCCCTGCTGATTGCTCATTAAGGCTCCTTATGGGAACTTGGCTTTAGCTGTAGGTGCAGCCATCTTTGTGACGGAGTGATGGTCAATTAGCATATTCCCTCTTTATTAGGTAGGATATTGTGCTTTTGCAAAATTTACAGTGTCTTATATATCCTCTTAAGGCCTTGGATGGGACCTGTGCAAATAAGCTTAAGCTTCATTAGCTTCTGGGTGAATTTGCCTCTGCTTAAAGCTTGAATTAACTATAGACATGTTTGCCCTTTAAAGATAATTACTTAATTAATATCAGTTAATTATACATTTCTGTCCTGCTCTCTTCTCCTAGAGATACTTGGGGGTAGAATGTTAGAAAAACATATAAATTTCAAAGTATTTTTCAGTTCTTCTATGCCACCAAAAGGTAGATTGAAGGTGAGGATTTATGTTTTAGCTAAATACAGAGAGAGAGAGAGAGAGGTGGGGGGGAAAGGACTGAGTATAGAAGAAAAAAATACATTACATAACAAAGGAAAGAGAATTGGATTTGAAGAAAGGAAGCATTTCCACTATCTATTGTTATGGAACAAACCATCCCAAACATAGTGGTTTAAAAGACAATCTGTCATGTATTCTCTGTCATGATTCTGTGGGTAGACTGAGCTCAGCTGGGAAGTTCATCTGCTCCCTGGGATGTCAGCTGAGGCTGCACCATCTTGAAACTTGACTGTGGTGGTTCATCCAGGTGCTTCCCTCACATATTGGCAGTTGGTACCACCAGCTGGGGGCTCAGCTAGGACCGTTGGCCACATTACCTTGGTCTTTACTCCATGTGCTGGTCAACATTATATGAACTTCTTACACCATGGTCTGACAAGACTCTAAGAGGGAGTGCTAGAACAAAAATGATAATTACAGATTATTTAGGGGCCAGCTTTAGAAATTTATACAGCATAATTTCTAAAACATCATGGATCAAAGCAAGTCACGATCCAACCTAGATTCAGTGGGAGGAGAAACAGACTCCACTTTCTGATGGGATGAGTGGCAGAGAATGTATGGCCACCAAGGGAAGTAAGGATATCCAGAGTTTTGCATTCCTACAGGGTTGTCATTTGACATCTGGATTATAAAAATAGAAATTAGCAAAGACAGGGAGACAATGACTGACATATAGTAGGTGCTTAAAATAGTTTATTGACTTAAACTTAATGGGCCAGGTTTTTCAGTTTGTGACTTCTAATGTATTTTAGATTCTCCAAAATGTTTATACAGTTGCTTCTTCAACAACACGATTTGAGCTATTTAGGTCCACTTAACAGTGAATTCTTTTCAATAAATACCTATACTGTTTCCATCTGTGGTTGGAAGTCCGTGGATGTGGAGGGCCAAACATATGCATTTATCCATGCTATTTTACATAGGGTACTTGAGCATCCACTGATTTTGGTATCCCCGGGTATCCTGAAACCAACCCCTGGTGGGTACTGAGAGACAGCGTAAGTTTTTGGTGAGTTAAAAGTTACACAATGATTTTCCACTACGCGTGTGTTCAGGGTCCCTAACCCTAAGGTTTTTCAAGGGTCAACTGTACTTTCAACAGCCCAGTTCTAGTCTCACATCACTTATCAAATTGAATCCTGTTTCAGATGAGAAAATCTGGTTACTGTACTTTTAGATTATTTGTCTGTGGTCTTGACTTGTCTAGCTCTCTCCCATTTTTATTTTATGGGCTTATTTAGAGCCTTGTGGCTTTCTTTTCTACTTTTCTTTACTCAATAGGCATTTTTTCAGCCAGGGCAGGAGAAATGAACTCTTGAGGTTAGGGTTTCCCCTAGCCTAGCCTGTAGGCTCAAAGGCAGTCTGTCCAAAGAGGTGAGCTCTCTGACAGTGGGAGTGATAGCCCAACCATAGCACACATTTGTCTCACACTACAGTATTTCTACTGACAATTAGAGGAGGGGGAAGCCAATTTACATACACACACACAAAAAAAAAAAAAAAAAGAAAAGAAAGAAAGAAAAGTTTGGAAGATGGAGGGGCAATCAGGGACTTGTTTGTCCACATGAAATATTAATTTGAGTGCAAGAGGAAGCTATGTGAACCATAAAGATGAGGTGGCAATAAAAACCCTTGATGCTGTACAACTCACCTGGGATTAAAACCCAAGGCCATCCTGGAACCTGATATAACCATTCATGTTGTAATCTAAAGCCTTGTCAATGTATCGCAGGTGCACACCACATGACCAGGTGGGGAAAAAAGAGGTGAAGCCAACTGGGAAGAGATGTGGCGGTTTCATCTTCAGCATACATACATCCCAAGGTGCGAGTGTGCATCTGGTTTCTATTTCAGAACTTTTACTGGTAGCTTTACCCAAAGTGGGTCAGACAATTCTGTGAGTTAGGGAGACCATATGTTAACGAGGGGCTGGGAGGGATATGGTGTGGCAGTGATGCTGAGGGGCTAGGAGGGCTGCTGGGGACTAAGATGATGCAATTAAGGGAAGGAGGTGTGCAGACTTGAAGCTGAGCCACCTTAACAGTCATACGTTGCTTGGCATTGCTAAATCTTCAGGGAGTCCAAAGAATTTTGAAGACATGAATTTTTAAAAAATGTTTTTAGAATGACTACATTTTGGACAATGCTGAAATGCTTTTCTGATGTGGAACAGATGAAAAATCATTGAATTCTAGAGCTGGAAGGGATTTGAGTCAGCCAGTCCAGCTCTTTATTGAGAGGTGAATCCCTGAAGGTGTCATGTGTCAAATGGGTTACTGACCTGCTGAAGGTTACAGAGTTTGTGTTAGAGGCAGCCTAGAGACCCATATCTCCACTCTCCGTGCAGGGCTCTGGGCTCTTTTCTTAAATGTATGTTTCTATGTGGAGCATCAGCCACGGGAATATGTTAAACCTCCTCTGGTCCCAGCCTCCTGGGCCACATCCCTGCCCTTGATGATCAGCTACATTTAATTTGTCCAGGGGCATTTGTTGCAATTCACATTTGGGAACATTTTGCTTATTTTTAAGTGAAGTGATGCTGTGCTGGAAGCCTGTCTCAATAGTGCGGCAACATGGGGATGTATTTGTGTTCATCAGGAAAGCCATTATCTCACTTCTAGAGAGCAGTGCCTGGACACGCACCCCCAATACAAGCACTCTTCACTAGTGTACTGTTGGGGCTATTCCTGAGCTCTTCATTTTGTTCATATGTATATATGCATTGAGGAAGGCTTTGTTGATAACCTATTTTAGGCGAACTACCTTTTTTTTTTTTTTAAAAATATATTTTATTGATATTTCACAGAGAGGAAGGGAGAGAGATAGAGAGCTAGAAACATCAATGAGAGAGAAACATCGATCAGTTGCCTCCTGCACACCTCCCACTGGGGATGTGCCCGCAACCAAGGTACATGCCCTTGACCGGAATCGAACCTGGGACCCCTCAGTCCGCAGGCCGACGCTCTATCCACTGAGCCAAACCGGTTTCGGCTAGGCGAACTACCTTGATGGATGCTGTAGGGGTGACATATGAAATGGACATGAAACAGACTGTTAGGTAGGGTTGAAAGTGTAACACTAAGTTTTAAGAAAAAAGTATTAAAGGGTTTAGCTGAAAGGGATGAGAGGAGGTTGGTTTTACAGCTGAGGCTTTTGTTCTTGGTGTTAAGAGTTGAGTAAGATGTGGCTGTGGAGAAGGGAGGAGAAGCATTTGGATGGGGAAGGCTGTGTGAACAGAGATACCTCCTGCTCATCCCCGGAAGCCAGTCTCAGGGAAGAGGATGACTGAGCTGTCCCTGTTGCTGCTGCCACCCCACAAACAATTATCCCAACTCTTTCACTAAAAGGAGAATAATTTTTCAATTTCCTTCTCCTATTCTTTTTCCTAATCTCTGTCATTTTGATTAGACATTAATAAAGAATAAACTGGGAAATAAGTTAATTAGCTTTTTAAAGTTCATTAGCTTTTTAAAAATACTTACCATCATATTATCATCAGAATCTCTAAGAATGAGTCCCTTAGGGGGAAAAAAGGGAAAGGGACAGCTAGTGTCTCATAAACATCAAAATAGATCTCCCCCCGCTCCGCCCCCAGTCTCTGAACTTTCCCATGTTCTGCTTTGTTTTATTCTCCTTGAAACTCCAGTTGTATATTCTTGAGTGTCTAGCAAACTTGATGACATAGGACTGCTGTTCTGAATGGGGAAGCTCCTGGGAGCTCCTTCTTTACCTGGCCCAAGGGGGTTGAAAAAGGCCCACTTTCCTTGTCTTGGGAAGGACACCCAATGAAACCTTCAGCGATATGTCAAGGATCAGTGGGTTTGGGTGTGTGCTTTTGCCAGTGTTGAGCTGACATGAGCATCTGTCAGGCCTGCTTTTTTATGGCTCCCTTCGGACAACTTGAAAGAGATGAAAAGGTTTATTGGATCTGGGGAAGAAAGTGGTCAGGAAGGAGCATGAGGAGAGCTCAAGTTCCCCTCTGATGTCTCAACACATGGTTTCTTTGCTGGCCGAGTGAGGTGTGTGCTTTGCATTCTCATTCTTTCCCCCATCAGCTTTCTTTTGCTCGCTCTCTCTCCCTCCCTCACTGGGAGCCATCTTTGTGCATTATCTTTGGAACTTAGTGCCTTTTATTTCTTTGTTTTGGGGAACTTGGAGTCAGCGTTTGGTATTTCAAATGGGGCAATCTTCTTAGCTCTGTGTTTTTGGAATTCTTTCTGGAAAATGTAAGAATTGAAATGTAAGAATAGGGTTGAAATGCTATTACCATCTTTGCACAAGCCCCCTACCCTCTCAGAACTCCGTGACGCTTTTTGCTTCTCTTCTGCTGTAGCTCATGTTAGTTCTTTGGGCTCTGTGGCATATGATCTCCTGTGATGATCATTTTAACAAATTTATCTGATGTTTTAACTATTTTAGACTCCGGCAGTTACCCAGGCATTGCTTGGAGCAATTTTAGGAACAGTGGGTTAGCTCACATTTCTCAAAATGATATATTTTTGCTGCCACTTGAGATCTGACTGTGATGTTCATTCATTTGACAAGTATATATTGATTATCTGTTAGTCTCAGGCACTGTCTTGGTATCTAGGAATATGTTGGGGAAAACAGATAAAATGTGCTCCTTCAAGAAAGACATATGACAACTTAATAAGCAAATAAACAACATAGAGTATGTTAGATGGCAGTAGGTTTTAAGAGAAAAATGAAAGTGTAAGGGGTAAGATGTGCCAGTATGGGAGAATGTTGCAGTTTGTGTAGGGTTGTTATAGAAGTCCCCACCAATAAGGTAACATTTGAGCAATTACCACTCAGAGACCTGGGAGAACATTTTAGTCAGAAGGAACAGCATGTTCCAGTTGCCTGACTAGAAAGTCTACATGAAGTGTCTGAGGATCAGCAAGTAGGTCTGTGGTGGCTGGACTGGAATAAGCAAGAGGAGGAAAATAGTTGGAGATGAGGTCAGAGTACGGAGTGGATGCTGAGAGCAACTGTAAGGACTTCAGCTTTTGTTTTGAGGAACATGGGCAGCTATCAGAAGGTTTTATTCAGAGATGAGAAATAATATAGTGTATATTTTTAGGGCATTACTTTAAATATTGTGTTCAGAATAAATGTTAAGGATACAAGAAAGGAAGCAGTTTGGAGGCTCTTGCTAAGAACAAGTCGATGGTGTCTTGGACAGGGTGGCAGTGGTTAAAGGAGGAAGAACTTATTGGATTCTGTATATGCCTTGAAGGTTGAGACAACAGTATTTACTGATGAATTGGATGTGGTGAGAGGGGAAAAGGTGTCAAGGATGATACCAAGGTTTTGACCTGAACAGCTGGAAGAACAAACTTGCCATTTGCTAAGACATCATAGAAGCAACAGGTTTCAGAGTATAGGGAGGTATCAGAAATTGGTTTTGATCCTGTTGTAGGAGATTCCTATCAGACATCAAAGACACAAGATAGGGGTTTGATATAAAAATATGGGGCTCATGGAAGAGGTCAAAGCTGAGGAAATCATTTTGGTAAATGTTAGTTTATAGATCTTATTAAAGCCATGAGACTTGCTGAATAATCGAAGAGGTGTGTGCAGAGAGAGGAGAGAAGTCAGGACTGATCCCAGTATTTATAATGTGTGGAGATGAGGAACTGACAAAAGCAGCTGAGAGATAGTAGCCAGTAAAGTAGAGGAAAAACCAAGAAAGAGTGGTATCCAAAGCCAAGAGAAAGCATTTCAAATGCTGCTAATAGAACAGATAAGATGGAGACTGAGAAACTGATCATGGCATTTACTGTTGTGAAAGTCGTTGGTACATAAAGCTGACTGGAGTGGGTTTCAGAGAAACTTGTAGGAGACACATTGGTGATAGACACGCTTTCAAGGATCTTGCTGAAATGGGAAAATTTAGACAATAATTGGAGAGGGGTTTGGGGTCGAGTGAGGTTTTCATTTTATTAAGATGAGAGATAGTAAAATGCATTTGATGATCAAGTGGAGAAGGACAATTTGTCACGACTGAGAGAGGAGTTTTTGGAGTGATGTTCGGGAATAGGTGAGGGGGCATGAGATCTGCCATACACAGATGGAGGATGGGTAACTGATTTTGTGGCACAGAAGCAGTTGAAAATACCTCTTTACAGAGAATTCTGACATGAAATTAGCCATTCCTCCCCAAAGGATCATGAAAGGCTTCTGGAGAATTAGACATCAGGCTTATACCCATCTAGTAGGAGGTTGGAGGACTTTCCTTTCTCTGGCAGAAGCAGGTATAGGAGAAAAAGCTGCATATGTTATTACAGAAAGGGATAAAAGTGATGCTCAGCAGCTTACAATCATAGTTCAAAGAAACAGATTTTTTTTCTTTACTTTTTCAATATGCATAGGTGGTCACAAAGCAATGGATAACATCCAGTGCTGAGCCTATAAAAAATCAAATAATAGGATTATGGGGAAGACATGATTTAGGGACTAGAAGAGATAAAGGGAGATATTGCATCCAACATAGAATTATATAGCAAGAGGAATTTATAATCCAATGTGAGGGTAAAATACAGACAGACATTCTCAGATATGCATGTTATCAAGGAATCTTCTTTCCAAGCTTCTGAGAAGCTACGGGCCAAAGACTTGCAATTCAGGAAATAGAAAACTCGACAGGGGGAAAGTGACGAGGGGAATTTCCAGGATGGCAAGAAGGAAAACCCTAGAACATCAGCTCTGCAGTAGGACTAGAGAGTGACCCTTCAGTCTGAATCAGGAAGAGTAGGCAAAAATAAAATGTAATTAATGAATTTACTTTATATATTTGAAAACATAGAAAATTATATTGAGAGGCTTTGAGAGAATAAAAGAAGACCTGGTCATGAGTGCCTAGAAAACTAAGGAAACCCCAGGAAAGGGAAAAGTTTCTATAAGAAAGGAAATGTAACGATGCTCAATAGTTGTCACAGTGGTGAGTCACAATAACGGGTATATTAAATTATATAAATCTGAACAGTAGATTGTGGGAAAGGTTAGTGTGGGTATAGGGAATGGCTGTGCAAATGAGCTAAAGTATCATCTACCATAGTGAGAAATCAATCTATATTGGTTAAAATTGAAAGTGAGAAAGAAGAAATAATATAAGCACAGTATCTTAAAATAGTTCCATACCAGAAGAACAGTTAAAATAGCTTAAAGTGGCTGTTTCTTGGAAAAAGGATGTTAGTAAGGGAGGGAAGGTGAGTCAGGGCACTGTTGTCCTTTGTTATATACCTTTCATCATTCTTATTATTTTTGATATGTATGTATAATTATGACTGAGAAGTAAGCATCAACTTCAGGAAAATGAATGAATGAGGTAAAATGGAGAGCAAAGGGTTTGTGGTCTCTCTGTCTATCTTGGCATGTGAATAAGATGAAAGAAGGGGAATCTCTTTCCCAGAAGTAGCAACTTAGTTTACCCAGGGTCAGTACATTTGGTTACAGGAGTTGGTTGTTTTCTGCATCATGAGTGCTTGACCACACCAGGTCAAAAATAGTGTTCATCCTCCTTTTTCAGAATCAAAGATGAGAAAAGTAACGTACATCCCTACCCTCACCAGAAGTGATATTTTCACATGAGTAGCATGGTAGCAAATATGATTTTTATTCTTTGGAATTTAAACATTTGGCCTGGATTATAACACATTCAAAAGTCTCTCTCAAACCATGCTCTTAGCCTTTCTAAATATTATGAACTGGATGGGAAAAACAGAGCTGTTGGAATGGAGGTCAAGGGGAATTTGTTTATACTCTTTGCTCTGGTTTGACTTGACTGGCATACTTGGATCTCCATCTCTTGCACATTTTTACTGGCTACAAACAAAAGAGGTATACCTCCATATCCAGGTGTCCAAGTGGTGGCCAGATGATTCGATTCCTTGGTTTAGTGATTCACCTCTCAGCTAAGAGAGAGGAAAGCTGCTGTAAAGGCATAGATATGGATGGAAACCAGAGCCTTGTTAAACTCATAACCTTAGGGAGCATTGTTTTTATCTCTCTGTGCCCCTTTTAAATCAACATGCCCATTTTATGGTTTTTATTGTTGTTATTATTACATGTGATATCATTGGAGGAGAACAAACTTGATTCTTTTAACATGTCTGTTCTTTGCTAGGTTTTATACTCAATTGGCTCTTACAAGTGGTCCCCAAAATATATTTCTGGAAACATCTATAATAATAAAAGCATAATATGCAAATTGACTGAACGGCCAAACAGAGGAAAGACCCTCCAGACAACCTTCCAGACAAAGCCGAGGCTGCGAGGGCCGGCCAAGGCAGCCGGGGCTGTGAAGGCCTACTCTTGCACAAATTTCATGCATCGGGCCTCTAGTTGTATATAAATGATAAAGAGTGAAAAGCTGACATATTTTGTAGACTGGAATGTCATGATGCTTTTAGAAAGAGTGGGTGTAATTAAGTGAGTCTGGTTAGATAGACCATGTAGTCTGATGATTCTGATTTCACCATATATTATAGTTCAAAGATGTGGTAAATAGGGCAATGTGGAGATCTCCCATGTATGTAGAAGTGTGCAAACACTCATGCACACATATGTTTAAGTTAAGAGTAATTATGTATGCACATATGGCAATGATAAAGCCATGGTTGAGAAGAAAGGACATGACATCACTGGAGTGAACCAGGGACAGGAGCTTCAGGAATGTAGCAAGGGAAGGAGATTAGAAGAAGTTAGGGGATTCACGCTAAAAGGTGAAAGGTGAAGCCTTTTTGTGTAGCTGGAAGTTTTTGTTCAGCTGCCTTCTGCTTGTAAACAAGGAAATGGCTGCCCAGGTGGAAGGAAGTGACACATAGCTAGTTAGTGGTGGAGTTGACATGGGGAAAAGGTGAAAAAGTTAAGAACTGATCCCAGCAGAAATGACCTATTGTCCACCAGAATTCAGGCTGGGAGGCCAAACAAGTCAGAGATGACTGAGGATAAAAAAGAAGTTCATCTTGAATACATCAGTCTTATGTGTTAATTCATACCAGCTGGGAGTTTGAAAGAAAATGGTTTGATTACAGTTTCTAATCATTTTTAGATCTCAAAAGTAATTACATTGTAGTAACAGAATACTGCTTTCAAGAATTGACTGAGAGTGTTAAGACTGGCTGATGACTTAAGCATGGAGAAGGGATTGGAAGAGGGCATGGGGCTTAGAGCACAGTGGCAAAGTCCAAATATGGAGAGGAGACAGGGACTCCTTGAAAGATAGGTACTAGCATTTGTTTAGTGTGTTGGATAACTCAGAGTCCCAGCAAGAAACAGATGGCACACTCAAATTGGGTAATTGAGTATTTAATAAGGGAACTATATGCAAAGGTGTGGCCAAGATTTAGAGAAAGACACATTGATCTGACGACATGGAGCTGGTGGCAGTGGAGCCCTTACCACCCGAGGCCAGAAGAGGCAAGTGGATGGAACCTCCAAGGGAATAGCTCCAGCTCTAGGGAAGTTACCGGCAGGAGATAGAGATATAAGGAGGTAGCAAAACCATGTGATATGGTAGGAAAGGAGCCAAAGGCAAAAAAACAAATAGATCCTCAATTCACTCTTCTCCAACACTCTGACCTCCTACTGGTACCTTCTTTACCATCCCAACAGGAAGTTCAGTGGGGGCCATTGAAGTTCATTGACATAGACTATATGGGTCAGACTCCCAGAGCATAGAGCAGTCAGAGGAGGACAAAAAGTATATCTGGAATGGAAAATGCAAGGTATCCAGGACAGGGGTCTTGCGACTCACTTTCCATAAACTGCAAATTGATTTATTATCTAAATAGACCTGTTCCATGTGAAACCATTTCCCCACCTCAAGACAGTAATGTATGCTACCATTACCAGGCTTTGGAAACAATTGCAAAAGGCCATCTCTGAGAGTGCTCTTTAGCATGTTTCTATGATTTCTTCTACCACCTGACACTGTTCTTTAACTTAACATGGTAAGATGGCTCTCCCAGGCTCTTTGATAAGTTACAAGGTCTTATTTGACCTTATATGCTTATAAAAAATTCAACTCTCTTGACTAAATTAAATGTATTATTCACATGGCAAAGTCTACCATATGACTTAGTTTTATCCCCTTTAGTCCTGACCCATGATAACCACTGTGGTTTCTAGGTATAAAGGAATGTGAGACTGCTTAGTTTTGAAAGTGCATGGATTTCAGTGGAAACAGGATAGCTTGCTCCGTAGATCCAACTTGTGCAACATAAGACCAAATCCTGCTTCAATATTTGTGAGTTAAGTAATATATTTTATCAGCTAAACTTGCAGTGTTTAGACCTAGTAACATGTAATTGACATTACAATACTCTAGCTATAAATTAGAATGGAAAATAATTTACATATACTTAGAAATACAACTGCCAAATGAACAAGAATGTTTGTTTGGACTTTTGATGGGTTCTCTTCATAGTGATGATGATGATGATGATGATGATGATGATGATGATAATGTTAATACTGGTAATGGTCAATAGTTATTAAGTCCTTACCATGTGTGTAGAAGAGTTTTATACATCAGCAACCCAATGGGGAGCTTCCTATTTTATATATGAGGAAATAGTCCTGGAGAAGTTAAGTAACTTGACTAAGGTCTCACAGCTATTAAGTGATAGAGTCAGGATTCTTAGTTCTAAATAATGATTATTTGATAATCATCAGAAGACATCATACTGAGCAGTATAAATATTCAGCCATTCTAAATAGTTGGTACAGGAACCATCCTAGGAAACATTACAAAATGGGATTTTGAATCTGGATCATCTATCAGCTGGCTGGGAATGAAGCCCCTTCACAACCCCTGATATGTGGTTGCAGAGCAATTGTCAAAATCTTCACTAGTGTTGAACTTGAATGAGACATAGATGGAAAGGAACACACTACTGGGGGCAATATTTCAACTTTTGAGAGGTTCACTTTGTCGTTAGTTATAAGGATGATGAAATCGGATGCCTCTTTTTAGGGCTTATTGAGGAGTTGGAGAAAATAATGATAGACTGAGGATGATTAATTACCAATTTAAAGTTAAGTGTGAAAGCCAGAGAGCCCATGACAGCATATAAAAGATGCTCATCTGCTGCAGTGAGAGAACAGAAAAAGCAGATGAGCCATAACTTAATTCTCAGTTTTAAGGGTAGCAGAGCACAAGTTAAGGTTAAAGTCTCCATTCTAGCAAGGCTGTCCTGCCAAGGTTAGGACACTGATTGTAAAAAGGTGAGACTTGAGATTTTGCCTGGTAACAATACACTAGAAAATTTTGTAATCTCAAAATTTGTTTGTTATCCCTTGAACCCCCTGGGCCTACAGTAGGCCCATTCCTCCTTATATAGTCTAGTACTCACCTCTTTTTAAAGAAGATGCAGAAGTACTTGTCTTGTACAACAACAGGTATCTACCTTCATCTTTCTGGTCAGCAGACCAACAGTCAGTGTCAGGTTACAATATAACTTAGCAGGGGAAGAGCTCTTATGCCAAAGAAGGAAAGGAACTATACCTCTAAGAAGCTGATACCAGCAGGAGCTAGGAATATATGGATCCTGTGGGTACTGAATAAAGTGGGATGGTGATATGTAGTTGGATAAGAGAAGCTTATTGAGGTGGGGACATTTTCTTAAGATATAGAACTTTAAATCTGTAAAAGACACAAGAATATGATGCTTACATGCTGCTAGAATTTCCCTTAAAGCTTGGAGATGTTGATGGTCCCACTGAATGTAGTAGAGATGCCAAAACTGTCATGGCAGATGGTGAATGGATCAAAACACTAAGAGAAGAGGGTGTGCTAGTGTGCAAAATCCACCAGCCAACTATATTCTGTGTGAGAGTTTAGAGGACACTCCACTTACCAAAGTGATAAGGAATGCCCTGGGGAGAGGGGCCACAGCATTGTTGAGAGGCTCAGTGGTGGCTGTCCTCTGAGGCCAGGGCTGATAGAAGGGGTGCTGTTACAGAACTGGGCTCTGAAGCAAGAGGATTGACTGGAGCCTGATATATATATATTTTTAAATATATTTTATTGATTTTTTACAGAGAGGAAGGAAGAGTGATAGATAGTCAGAAACATCGATGAGAGAGAAACATCGACCAGCTGCCTCCTGCACACCTCCCACTGGGGATGTGCCCGCAACCAAGTTACATGCCCTTGACCGGAATCGAACCTGGGACCTTTCAGTCCGCAGGCTGATGCTCTATCCACTGAGCCAAACCGGTTTTGGCTGGAGCCTGATATTTTAAGTCAGGTAGGGGCACTTACCCATCAGAAGCAAGATGAGAACAATTATAGTAATTCACAGCAAAGTTAGAGTGGCAGCCAGTCAGCCTGACCCACAGGAAGCTATGGAGATGGTTAATAGAATACAGTGTTCTTAGGGGAAAGGTAGATGGACAGCCAATAATAATATTACTTAATCAAAGGAATTGAAGAATTTATGATCAGGAGCCTGAGGGCAGCTACTTTAGTAGAAAGTCACAATTCCTAGCTCTGCTTCAAGACTTGATCTGGTCTTCAGACATGAAAACCAGTGACTAAAAAGAGGCTGAGTATTCAGGACAAAAGACTTTCTGACACCATGACAACTATACACATTAATTATACTCCCAGTCACTTGCCAAAGGGGCCTATGACTATTTACTTGGGAAACTGTACATTGAAAAAAAAAAGGCACAAATAAAATATTTTGTGGACTAGACTGTTGGATACAGTCCAAGTTGGATTGTTTTTAGAACCCTCAAATATCGTCATTGACCCCCTATTATATATGGATATGAATAATAAATGATTGGTAGTTTGTGAAGAGGTTGGAGGAAGAAAGATTAGAATATTAGAGACTGGGAAATTGGGGGAGCAAAGGCATGTGGATGGACCTGTGAGAGAGGCATGAAGTTTGAAGGCCTTTGTATCACCTTTATTTCCCACCAGAAAAACCTCCTTCATGAAATAGATACTAGACAGAATGACTTGAACAGTTGATGTCAGCCAGACTGTAATTGGCCACTTAATTCTTAGCACAATGGACTCATATTCAGTGTATTCTTCTTGACAGGCGCGGGAAGTTCTGCATGGGCCCCACAGCACAGCCTCCTACTCACCTGATGCAGGTATTACTGCTGCTGAATGTCCAACCTACCAACCTGTCCAACCTGGACCCTGCATAGCATTGTCCTTCAAAACCAACTAGACACTGTGGTCCCCCACCCCCACAACTCCAAAAGGGGGCAGCGATCATCTTGACTGGAATTGATTTATTTTCCAGGTATGGATTTGCCTTTCCTGGTGGTAGGGCCATGTACATTACACTATCTGATACCTTATAGAGTGTTTTATTCACTGAAACAAGATACCACAAGATACTGCCTCAGACCAGGGGCTGACATATCACAGGGTCCACTTGTCCTGTCACATACCAAGCCACTCAGAAACTATCAGCTTATAAGGGAAGTGGAGTAGCCTTTGGCAGGTATGGCTAATAAGCCACTTTGGAGGAGATAACAAATAGAGCACCATCCTATAGGTTGTGGTAACACCCTATGTTCATTTACATGGGCTGTGTTCCTACTGTGTAGAATTCTTGGGTCTAGGAACCAAGGATTGGAAATAAAAGTAACCCTGCTTATCATCATTCCCATTATCTCCTGGAGGAATTTGTGCTTTGTGTTCCTGGAACTCCAACCTCTTCAGTTCTAGAGGTCCCCAAAGGTAGAACACTTCCATCAGGCTATACAGCAAGAACCTTTTACATTTTAAGCTATGGGTGCCACCTAGTCCCTTTGGGTTCTGATTGCCAAGACATCAGGAGACAAGGACATGTGTCATCATCCCAGCAGGAGTAATTGACCCTGACCATTAGGAGGAGAGAGGGCTTCTCTTACATGATAGGAACAGAGAAGAGTGTGTTTATCACCCAGGATCTAGTGCAGATGTTTCTTAGTTCTTTCCTGTACAATTTTGATACAAAATGGGTAAGTGCCACAGCTACAGCCTGAGAAGCACATGTTGACCAGGGGCTTAGGCCCCTTATGGATGAGGGTAAACCACCAAGATGTAAGAGGGTGAGAGGAATCTAGAAATTGATAGCAAAGAAAGACAGTGAGTACCAAGTGTGTCCCTGTGACCAGCTGCAAAAGCTGAATTTCTAATATATCTCAATAACTGTCCTCTTGATAGTTTCCCCAGGAAAAGACACAAACCAGAAAGAATCCATGACAGTTGTATTCTGAGGGAAACAAGTGGTTTTGAGTGGCAAGGAGGGGCCTCCAGTGGTTCTGTGGTGAAGCCAATCCTGCCATAGTACTCAGGCAGTGATGGCTGCTGACCACCCATAGCTGAGTCCCTTTTGGGGAAATGGCGTCAGCTTAGTAGAGCTGCTTCACCCAAGTTTGCACTCTCTCTCTGGATGTAGCCTGTGTTGAATGACTGGTCAAAGCCTGGGGATTCATGTCTGGCTGATCTGGCTCAATTTGGGACACTTTTCCTAGGCTGTTCTAGCTCCATAGGCCCCTGTGGAATTGTCTGAGACTATTACAGTACTCTAGTTCAACTTCTCCCTCTGCCCAATCCTGCTTCTCCTGCGCCCTCAAAGAAGTTATTCCCCAATTAATTTCCTTCAGGCAGATCTCTATTCCAAAAGTCTGTTTCCTGAGAAACCTAAACTAAAACAGATCAACAAAATCTAAATTATAAAACACAAGGGATGCCGAATGATCCCGGTCATGGTGGGTTAAGTTTTGTTAATTTCAGTTTTTATAGAGGGACTCTTCCTGACATTGTGTTGGATTTGAAGGGAACCCTACATGCATTCTAGTAGTCCTCTATTCCCTCAGTGTGTTAATTAGAGACACAGAGATTCTCTGAATTCTCAGCTGCAGGAAGAGTGTCCACTGAGGAAGACATCATCTTGATGTGGATTTCCATTTTCTATGGGCTTATTTGGTGGCCATGCCAGCTGTCATTTTCAGCTGCTTTTAGTTGGCCCATGTTGTCATTGCCCTCTGGATGCCATTAGAGAAACATTTGATTCATTATTGTGTGCCTGTTGTATGGGCTAGATATTTCGACATAGATTGTTTCATTTAGCTCTCGAAACAAGATTGTGATATGATTCCTAATTAACAGAGAAGGAAAATTGAAACTCACTGAGGTTGAATACCTTTTTAGTACAACTAGCTACTAAGTTTTAATAGTTCACCTTCAAAATCAGATCCTGACTCCGAATCTAGTGTTCTCTTCTCACCTTCATAAGAGAACCATTCAATGTATATTGACTTATATCTAGTGCCTGGAATAGGTCCGAGTGGTTCTCTGCATTAAACAACCATCTGTAATGAAGTGGATTCTCTTAGAAGCCTTTGAAACATTCCACATCCCTTTTCTAACAGACATGGATCCACTAGTCATGGGGTGTTGTTTTCTCCTTTTTTGGCAAGCCCCTAAATCCTGGTTGGGGAGTTGCATCACTGTTCTGGTAAACTTTTCTTTCTTACATGAGGACAGCTCAGTGAAATGCTCATTTATGAACAGCCATAAATATGTAGTGAAGAAGCTCAGCAAACTCTTTCACTCTTATTTATTTATCTACTAGAGGCCCGATGCACGAAATTCATTGCGGGGGTGGGGGAGTCCCTCAGCCCGGCCTGCGGCCTCTTGCAATGCGGGACCCCTTGGGGGATGTCCAGCTGCCAGTCAGACATCCCTCTCATAATCTGGGACTCCTTGTTCCTAACTGCCCGCCTGCTTGCTCCTTACCGCTTGGCTCACCGCTCCTTAGTACTGTCGCGGAGGTGGGAGGGGCTCTAGCCACCACCACTGAGCTCGCCAGCAGTGAGCCCGGCCTCTGGCTGAGCAGTGCTCCCGCTGTGGGAGCACACTGACCACCAGGGGGCAGCTCCTGCATTGAGCGTCTGCCTCCTGGTGGTCAGTGTGTGTCATAGCAACCGGTCGTTCTGGTCGTTCTGCTATAAAGGTCGCTGGGCTTTTATATATATACTAGGGGCCCAGTGCACGAATTCATCCACCTTGAAAGGAACTGTGGGACGCGAGGCTGCAGTAGGCACAAGGGCGGGTCTCAGCCCATCCTCCGCACCCCCACCTGGCTCCTCCTGCGGTGGGCCCTGGTCCCCTATCTGCTGGCAGCCCCGCTCCTGCTGCCACTGCTCCCACACACTGACAGCGCCAGCCCCACTCACATCCGCTGACAGCGTGGAGCAATTGGGGCTGGTGTCAGCAGTGGGTGCAAGTGGGGCTGGCACCGTCAGCGGGTTCGGTGCAAGTGGCAGCTGCTGCTCGGATTGCCTCTCTGGAGCAGGGGGAGGTGGAGAATCCCTCAGGGGCGACCGGGGCTGGCCGCCACCACTGGCACCTGTTGACGGTGCTGAGCAATCGGGGCCGGCTCTGGCAGCAGGTGCGAGCGTTGGTGGGACCATGGCGCCGGGGAGCAAATAATTTTCAGTTACCATCAGAGGCTCGCCCTGATGACAGCAACTGGCTCCCCGCCTTGGTTCGGCACCCTCGCTCACCTGCTCCATCATCCCGCCACGGCCGACACCCGCCATGTTCCGCGCGCATCCCCTGGTGGTCAGCACACGTCATAGCAACCAGTTGTTCGGTTGTTCCACCATTCAGTCTATTTGTATATTAGGGTTTTATATAGATAGATAGATAGATAGATAGATAGATAGATAGATAGATAGATAGACTTGTTTATTTTATCCTATAGCCAGTATTACTGGGAAAGTTACCCTGCGTAGTCACAATGTAAATTTGTAGACCCTGGTTGGGAAAGGCTTGTTGGTGACGTCTGATGCTGAAAACTAATCTTCTTCAGGAAATGAGCACCAAAGAGCTGTTATTCTCTGTAATAAGAAAGTTGTAATATGGATCCCAAGAGAAAAAGTAGTTTGGCAACTGATGGGCAATGATCATTAGAGTCTGAGTGCTCAAATAAAAAATAACTTTCAAACCCTGAAGAGTGGGTTTCTGTATTTTAAATACAGAATCTTGCTTTTCAAATGAAACCTTTCAAATGACCTCCTGACTCAAAGGGGTAGAGGTAAAGAACAACTGAAGACAGTTATGTAGAGGAAATGAAATGAGATGGAAACTGCAGAATATGTCTTCTGGTGTTTTGTATTTGAAACAAAGAGCTTACAGGTATACATATAAGAATATGTAATAGCATATGTGTTGTATCCAATTAAAGTTTGGTGGCAGATTATCATCAATATCATTGGCATAGTCTAGAAGGCTCAACCTGATTCCTAAATGAAATCGGATCCTTTGGAAGATGATACAAGGCAAAAAATATAGGCCAACTTTACATGCTGACAAGTCCATGTGATTATTCACTTTAAAAAAATCTGTGTATTTTTTAAAAAAAGGAATCACTTTGCCATACAGCATCTGATTTGGCTGGTGGAATTAAACTCAAGAAAGCAGCTGGTGAGACTGATCTCACCAGGATGGCAGATTCCTTGGCCATTCTTCAAAACACATTAAAAGAGAAAGAGCGTGACTTCTGCCATTTGCCCTGGATGTGTGACTGTTTATGTGGCTTCCGGGAGAAGAGGTGGTGGAGAAACAGCCCCCAGTAGTTCCACACATGATTTTTGGCTTGATGTTCCTAAAGGATTTGAAAATTCTATACGCATTGTTGCAACCCAATTTATTTAAATAGTACTAAAAACATAAAAACCAAAGCCCTGTCCTTCAGTTGCCACATTTTACTGAATTTGCATTTAAACATAACTATCTTAGAAAAGATTTACGACAGCCTGATTTCTTCCTATTTCTATCTGGAACTTTTGAAAAAGTTTCCAGTTTAAAAAAATATTATTTTTTTATGACCAGTCATCTAAATTGAAAATCTCTTTAAAACAAAGATGTGCCTTTTTAGTGTTATTAATTATTTCCAAAATCATTAAAATATATACATATTTTTTTTTATTCCTTCAACTCAATATGTGTTGAGAGATTACTCTGGCCCAGGCACTGTTCCAGGTAATGGGTAACAGCCTAAAATAAGAAAAGTGCCAGAAACGTAATAGGAATTTGAGTGATTGCTGGACTGCCCTGCACACCAGCTTCTGGCCTGTGAGTGATGGCACCGCTACTGAAGGTGATGTGGAAATGAGTACTGTCCATAAACTACATTTTGCTAAATGTATAGTTAATTAGGACCTTAATTTAACAATGGACTTTAAATGGTTAAATGGAGATTCCTGAACTAAAAACATCTTGAATAATCTAAAAGAATGCACCTCCTTAAATTCTTGTTGAACCAATTCTCTAAAACTAATTTCCCTTCTAAAAATGTTGGCTAATTAAAAATGGTAAATACATGTAGAAAGTATTTGTTTTGGTTGGCAACAGAAACCAATGCCAGGTAGTTGGTGAGAAAAAAATGAGATTTATTACAAAGAAATATGAGTTTCCTCAGGAAATCTAAGGACAAGAATGCAGCTGGGCCTTAGGAATGAACTGAAGGAAGGACTCACGGTCAAGATCCATTCTCCATCTATGATCTCTGCTCTTCTGTATTGCAACTTAATTTCTCCATTTGCAGACTGGCTTTCCCTGTTCCTTCAGTTTAGGAAACCATGGCCACTGAGAAGCCTCCCATTTCATTTGATACAGACCCTTAAGCAGACTGGATGAGAGTATCACTCAATGTAAGAATTCCCAGTTCTCTGACCCACTTTGGGTCACATGATTCATCCTGGACCAATCAACTAAGACTGGATAGGGTGGGATCTCGTTATGATAACTGGGCTGCTGGGAGCTCAACCATATGGGTGGTTAAAGGGTGGAAAAGGCAAGTCTCAGGAAAGGGTGAGTAGGGGGCCTTTGAAATAAATTGTGCAGTCAACGAAGTAGTTATTCATAAAACGTAAATCTATGTTGTCTACATTTATTGCACACACACATGCACACATATTTAGAATTTTGAGAAAATTTAGCAATAAACTAGAGTTGGCAAACTATGACCCACAGGCAAAATCCAGCCCATAGCCTATGTTTTTAATGGCCCATGAATAACGTTAAAAATGATTGTTAAAAAAGGAGAAGACTATGCCACAGAAGTCATATGTGGCCCATAGAGCCTGAAATATGTATTGTCTGGCCCTTTACAGAAAAAGTTTGCTGACCTGCTCTGTAACATGGTGGGTGAGCAGGCAGGCTCTGCATCTAGTCTGCTGGGTACTAATCCTGGCTCAGCCACCTTAGAGGCAGAGCTAAGGCAAGTTAGAAATCTCACTGCATCTCCATTCTTCATTGGTAAAATGAAAATAATAGCCCTGGCTGGGTTGCTCAGTTGGTTGGAACATCATCCCACAAACTAAAAGGTTGCAGGTTTGATTCCTGGTCAGGGTACCTCCCTAGGTGTGGGTTCAATCTCCAGTCAGGGCACCAAGAAAGGTAATCGATCAATGTTTCTGCCACTTCGATGTCTCTCTCTCTCTCTCTCTCTCTCTCTCTCTCTCTCTAAAAATCAATAAAAATATATCCTTAGGTGAGAATTTTTAAAAAATGAAAATAATAATAATTATGCCTCGCTTATAGAGTGATCGTACAGAGTAAATGAGTAAATATATGTAAGTCATTTAGAAGAGGACCTGACATATGTTAAGAATGTTAATTATTATGTCAAATCATGTACAATGTCATACATATTTATATGTAAATGAATATAGATGAATATATACATTGGATAAATATACACATGTATACATAGGATATGTAGGAATATTTTCTTTTTGTGAATATAGTGGACCATGAAATGTACTCTTAAAGAATATTGTTAAAAGGAAGCCTATAATGTGATAATTTGCAAAGAAAAGTTATTTTAAAAAAAGGAAATTCCATATATATGTAGATATATAAGTAGATATTTACAAATATATATAATTATTTGTATTTATTATATATTAACTATATATGATATAACATAAGTGTTATATAAATATACTACATATATTTATAAATATAAATTAATATATGATAAATATATCATATGCATAAAAATACAATCTTAAAGCAGGACTAAACTATATCTCGATGTGGTTGATTTAAAACCAATAACTCATATCAAACCAAGTGATGTGAATTTGGCAGGGTCCTAAATGTTATTTCCTCCCTTAAAAGCAAAATTTTATTTTCCAACACTAACAGGGGTCATTTTTGTTATAGCAATACTAATGCTTTAAAATTAAATTGAAATATCTACAAAACTCCACTGATGTCACTTTGAACCTTTATAGTTCCTACTTAACATAATAGTATAGTATGGATATCTAAGCATGAATTAACATCTGCATGAACACAATGATTGCATTTTATCCAGAAACCATGCCAATCTCAGTCTCTCCCTTCTTTTGTTCTCTTTTTCTCTCGGATTTATGTAAGTTTGTACACACTGTACACAAAGCCTTCGAGACCATGTAAAGAAAAAATGTATGCAGAATCTATATTTATCTATAAGAATATTTTACATCACATACTGTCTACAAAAACACCCTTATAATATTTTTATCAGAAATAAAGTCTAGGGGTGAAAAGTATATCTTACTGTCTTTATGGTACTTCATTTAACACATACAGTGTAAAGCTCCATTTGGAAAAGATCTTCTGAAAAAGGGGTTATCTCATCAATCAGGCACTTCCTGTGCATGTATTGTAAATAATAAATGTATGCCACATGTGTGGCTGGAGAAATGCTGAAAAACTCTATTGGCATGCTGAGGAAATACAGCTAAAATAACTTCTACCAACTGGCTCATTCCACTCAGCAAAAACTGGGCAAGCCAAATTCATCAATATTGATTTCAAGTTTCATCAGCAGGGATTTTTTTTTTTAGTCAGACTCTTTTAGTTACATTTTCCATTTGACATTTCTCATCAGACTCAAAGTGTTCCCTGTGTATAAATCTTTTCTTGTAGTTTAAAACTGAGCTCATCAAGCAACCTTTCCAACAGAAACAGTAGATGTGTTTGCTTCCTTGAAGAAGTAAATTTCTATGTATATTTAGACCTTCCCATGCCAACCCAGAATCCTTGCTTCCTCGTCACCCTGTGTTTTGGAGTAAAGATTATTACTTGTTTGTTTTGTTTTTCGTCAAACACACAAAAAGGTAATGTCTCCTTGTCAGAGCAATATGGTCAGTACCGTGAGGTGCTATGCTGGGGAATCACTCCGCTGACTGCTGAATGGCACACAGTGCTCTAGGTAGGGCTTCTGGAGTAAACCAGTTCTGTCCATTTGACTCTAGAATGTGGATTCATTTGTGCCTCTCAGGGACTTGCTTTTCTGGAGCTCTTCAGATGATGAGGATAAAGAATAAACCACAAAGTAGCTCTTATCTGTTGAGATGAATGTAGAGGGTCAGGTTGTATGTTATACTCATCTTCTTGCATGCCCTCCTGACTCCCACCTTCTTTCCAAGAGGTCCCCCAGTCATTGTTTTATACCCAAAATAAGCCTTAGAAAGAAGCAATGTGGTAAACTAAGAAACTTAACTCCTTGAAGAGGGTTAATATTAAAAAATAACCTACTTTGATGCAAAAGACAACTTCTCTAGTCACAACCATTCACCTCTCTGTGAATAGGCATCCTGTACACTAATCCTGCCCTTTGATTGATGTAGGGATAGACACCTGACCCAAATTGGGCCAACTAGATTCTCTGTTTAACCACTAAGTGCCCCTACATCTGACCTCAAATCCACATGGGATTCCCCTTTCAAATAACAAAAATGTTATTTTCCTATCTAATAAAAGAGTAATATGCAAATTAACCATCACTTCGCTACACCCACAGGCCACGCCCACCAGCCAATCAGGAGCAAGTATGCAAATTAACCCAACCAAGATGGCTACAGCCGCAGAGAGCAGGAGGGAGGCTTGGGTTTGCCCGGCGATGGAGGAAGCCAAGCTTTCTGCACACTCTGGCCGGCCCAGGCCTCTGCTTAAGGCTACAAAGTTTCAATTATAGAAGATAAATTAATCCCAACAAAAATGGCAGCAACCACGGAACTGGAGAGAGCAGGAGGCTAGGGTTGCCCCCGGTGATGGAGGAAGCCAAGTTTCCGCAGCCCTGGCCTGTTTTGGCCTTTGCTTAAGGCTACAAAGTTTCAATTATAGAAGATAAATAAATCCAAACAGAAATGGCTGCTGCCACGGAGCAAGCAGAAGGCTTGGCTCCACTCCAGGCTACAAAGTTTCAATTGTAGAAGATAAATAAATCCCAGATACTAGGGCCTCCGCTTGGGTCGCTGGGGGGCATGGCCGGCCTGCAAACCACCAAAGGCCCCTTGCCCAGGCCGCCCCATGCCCCAAGGGAACCCCCACCCTGATCCGGGACACCCTTCAGGGCAAACCAGTTGGCCCCCACCCATGCACCAGGCCTCTATCCTATCTAATAAAAGAGTAATATGCAGGTTGACCATCACTCCAACACACAAGATGGCTGCCCCCATGTGGTCAAAGATCCTGCCCCCATGAGGACACAAGATGGCCACCACAAGATGGCCAGCAGGGAGGGCAGTTGGGGGCGATCAAGCCTGCAGGGGAGGGCAGTTAGGGGTGACCAGGCTGGCAGAGGAGGGAAGTTGTGGGCAAACAGGCTGGCAGGGGAGCAGTTAGACATCAATCAGGCTGGTAGGGAGTGGTTAGGGGGTGATCAGGCTGGCAGGCAGAAGCGGTTAGGGGCAATCAGGAAGGCAGGCAGGCGAGCGGTTGGGAGCCAGCAGTCCTGGATTGTGAGAGGGATGTCCACCGGGGGGATTGGGCCTAAACGGGCAGTCGGTCATCCCTGGAGGGGTCCCAGATTTGAGAGGGTGCAGGCTGGGCTGAGGGACACCCCCCCATGCACAAATTTCATGCACCGGGCCTCTAGTTTCAGATAAAAACAAACATAAATATGTGAGCAGACACAAAAAGGCACCTATTGTAAGATTCCATGTGTAGGGAATGTCCATAACAGGTAATGAACAGGAAACATAGCAGAAACAGAAAGCAGACCAGGGGTCTCCAGGGGCAGGAGGAGTGAGGAGTGAGTACTGTTGGTGCAGGGTTTCCTTTTGGGGGGATGGAACATCCTGCAACTAGATGGTGGTGATACTTGTACAGCATCATGAGTATACTTCATGCTCAGGAAGGTTGCCATTTAATATGCAAACAATAATTTCATTTATTTATTTATTAAATTGAATGACCCTATGGAGAAACAAAGCATATAAGAAGAAAGAAGAACAGAGAAAAAATAAAAAGACCCCAAAATACCCCAAATAATAAAAATTAAAAAAATAAACAACTGAATTACCCCATGAAGAAAAATAAAAGAAGAGGAAAAGGTCAACACAGGAGGATAGCACCAGCTTTTCTGAGGGGAGACAGTGAGCAGTCTCAGCCAGCAGCTATGGAGCTGGCCCTGCTGGGTTTTCAGGAGGCAGCTCCTCCTCTGAGGCAGGACCCAGGGCAGGTTCCGGGGGGGCTCCTCATCCAGGCATGGTGGGGCCTCAGTCATGTCTGCAGGTGCTTCCCAGGCTGGCCCTGGCTCCACAGCTGCAGCTGGAGTGGCTGCTGGAGGTGGCAGGACCTCTGGATCAGACTCCTCTGGTGGACATCAGGTGCTGGGCCAGTGCTGGGGTTGTGAGAGGAGGAAAGATCACCCAGGCAACTGCTTTTCTAATGTGCTCCCTCTCCCCCCATGAGGACATAATGGAAGCCAGAGCCTTCCAGAGAAGCCACAGGCCAGGACCCACCACAGGACGTCCTCCCTGCTAAGTCCAGCAGGTGGGTGGTCTGGGGGCAGTCTTTGCCCCTGGTCAGGCTCTGGGGGTGCTCCCTGTGTGTCTGGCACTGAGCCCTCGCCATAAGCTCCCATGCACCTCCAACCCCATCCAACCCCACCTCCTCCACCTTCTCACCCTTGGGCTCTGCCTCCTGGGGCTGCAGGTCCTCTGGCCCGGTGTGATTCACATGGGCCTGGTGCTCCAGGTAGGCATCACACATTGGGAACCTCTTGTGAAACCTGGGCGACTCCAGGAAGGAGTTGCAAAGTGCGATCCGACTTTGCTGACTGAGCAGCTTCCAGGATGGAGGTCTGCGGAACCTGATGGGCTTCTGGGGAGGACTCCATCTCTGGCCACTCAAGGGCTCTGGCTGCCCAGACCCCCAGCTGGCCATATGCACTTCGGGCCTGCTCTGGCCCTTGGTAGTATGGCCCACCTGCCCCTCAATGGTGAAGGCAGGGCTGGGGTCTTCATGGACCAGCTGCTGTTCTTCCAGGACCGGGGTTGAACTCTGCAATGACAGTGACCAGCAGCGGGTTCTGAGGCCTCAAGCCCTGCCCTGCCCTAGTTGCTGCTGTTTCTGCCCCCTGGACCTTCTGCTCCCGGACCAGGCCCAGCCCTGTGTCTGCACAGACCTCCACCCAAGGGAAATGAGATTCACCTCCAGGGCTCAGGATAGACCTAGGGCAGAGGCACCACCAAGACTCCATGTCCATCCAGCCAGTATTGACCTGGGGTGTGAACATGACTGGTCCACCAGGATTCTGACCCCTCCCCAGCCTATTACTGCTCAGGCCCTTTCTATGTGAACCCCCCTTACACACACACACACACACACACACACACACACACACACACACGCACAGGGGATAAAGGGCTGCTCGAGTGGGGTCAGAGTGGTGGCCTGGCTTCCACAAAACCGCCCTGGGCCTCACTGTGTTACCTCTGATTTCAACCATGTCAAGGGCGACAGGAATCTGTGCTGATCCCTGAACCAGCGGTGGCCACTGCAGAACATACTCTCATCGCTGCCTCTCTTGAGGCCTCAGCCTCGGTACAAAGGCAGACAACACAAAAACATGATGTCCTCTCCAATGTCTCTATCCGAGCGAGATGGGAAGGGGCAGTTATAGAATGTGGCTGCTTGGTTCCAGGGTTCCAGGTTCTGTTAGGTTCCATCTTCAGGAAGTGAGGTCACCCGTGGGTCCCCTACCCTGAGCATCTCCTCAGACAAGAGCAGTGACCTCATTTCCCAGGGTTCCTTGGAGTTCAATGGAGAGTAAATTATTTCATTAGAGATAACTTCTGCATAGTTGTGGGCTAGGGACGTCTTGGTGCCTATTTTTCTCAAGGCTTGGCTGTTTCCTTTGGCTCCAATAAATTACTGCTTTTTGCTTAAATTAATCAGAATTGATTTCTGTTGCTTGAAACCAAAACAGATATAAATATTTTTTAGCCACTGGTAATACATACAAGATAATCAATTTAAGGCTTATTTTAATATTTATATGTCGGGAATGGGGAAGTTGGAGTAACTGTTTGGGAAATTAGTGATGAAGTGAAAATGCTTGTATGGTGAAAGTGGTAACACACTTCATTGAAATGAGATCTAGTCCAGCTGTAGAACTCTACCAATCAAAATATCTTTAAAGTATGATTTGCTGAGATTTATGATTACGTACAAGTAACATGGAGAGACTTAAGCTTTGTAGCTCCTCGAGGTTCCTGGAATATTCTGAATCAATAATCCCAAACCCTCCTTTTAGTATAGCTCTGTGTGCTATATGCAGGTGGACCCAGACTCGGATTCTTCTGTGTAAGAGAGCAGTGGAGTGAGAAAAAGTTAGGCTAAGTCTCATGCAGCCATCAGTGAAACCTTGGTGTTTTCTTGTCAAGTTTACTTTCCTCAAGCAGTTGTTCACATCATTCAGTCCTATTGTACTTATTTATGAAATGTGGTTGTACAGAATATTCTGATGGTAAGGTCTGCATCTTATTCAGTTGTGTCTCTAGTGCCAAGTAATTCTCGGCACATGGTTGGTATATACAATGAGTACATCTATAACACAAATTATCTCACCTCAGTTTATATATTACTTGAGGTCCCCCAATTTTTCTTAAAAAACAGAATTATTGTTAGTTGAATCAAAATTTAAGTATATTAATGTCATGTGTTATTTCAAAGAGTTTTATTATAATTTGTTTTGTGATGGAAGCAATCATCTCCAATTTATACTTCTGGTAGTTTGAATTGTCATGTCATAGCTTTGCTTATGTAAAGGTACAGAAGTAGATACATACTTCTCACTTTAAATAATGTAACTTATCTGTATGTGATTCTAGCTGCCTAGGCTTTCACTTATAAAAAATTAAAGAAGAAAATTCAAAATAGTGGGGTGGGAAGTAGAGTAGAGATCCATGCTGCAGGGGCGGCTCTCAGAGGAAATTCATTGACCAATTAAGAAATCATGTCACAATTTAAATTGTAGGGACATCAGAGTTTCTTTTATTTTCATCTTATATATTCACAGATATGCATGACATATTCATAATAAACCTGTTTTAAAATTTAGAGCAAATTGAAGACAGTATTGTGAGTATTTTTGACATATAAAAATCTAAGTGCCACACTTAATTATATTTATCAGATTTAAATATATGTTTTCCTAAATTGGATCCCTATTTATTTTCTTTTCTTTCAGAATAAAAATGAATGTCCTAATTGTGAAATTCAGATTCCACTTTGAATCCCTCATAGAAAATGAGGGTACTATTCAAATGTATCACACTTCAAAAAATATGTTTAAATTCATCACAGGCTCCTTAACAATAAGAGGCTAAATGAACTCAGTGTCTTCTAAGTACCGCTGGTTGCTATTTTCATTGGTATTTTGAGAGAGCATTTTAATCACCACAATATCGAGTGAGATTAAAAATGGAAATGTGACCTATTTCCACAGAAACTTCAGAATGTACAGTGTTTTCCTGCCTCCTGTAGGAACATGAGCTTTTGCAATTCTTTTACATGGAGATCATATATTCCTTTTAAACATTTTTGTAAAGCTTTTTTACTTCAATTAATGACCGCTCTCTGTGAAGGGATGGAATGCACTGAGCAATGGGGCCATATGCCTGCTGTGACCTAGAGATTACTTTAATGATACATTGAGACTCAATTTAGAGATGGACCTTATTGCTTTTGAAGGATGATGGGTAGGTCGACTCATCCTGCACAGAGTTTAAATGATCTTTCATACTCCTGCACTGAAAACTAAATTAAGATAAAAGGGCAGCCTTTGCAAGGATCATTTTTATGATTTGCAAATTTAATAATTGTATTAGTTTCCAAGGGCTGCCATAACAAAGTCCCACAAACCAGATTGCTTAAAATGACAGTGATTTATTCTCTCACAGTTCTGGAGGCCAGAGTCTGAACTCAAGGTGTTAGCAGGGTTGTCTCCTTCCCAGGGCTCAGGGGGAGAAGTTTTCCCCTGGCCCTGTCCTAGCTTCTGGTTGTTGCCAGCCATCCTTTGTCCCTTGGCTTGCAGCTGCATAACTCCAGTCTCTGTCTTTGTCATCACATGACATGCTCCCATGTGTCTTCTTTTAAGGACACCAGTCATATTGGGTTAAGGGCCCACCCTACTCCAGAAAAACCTCATCTTAACTAAGTACATGTGCAACCCTATTTCCAGAAAAATAACATTCTGAGGTACTGAGGGTTATGACTTCAACATATCTTTTGGCGAGACACAGTTTAACCCACACAGTAATTATTTGAAATCATTTTTAAAGGGGTGAGGTGCTGGTCTTATATATTATTAGAGAGGAATTATTTGATGAATTCCCTGGAACCTGGGGGAGGGCATGGGTATCTCTCCCCTGACCCACTTTGGAAGGTTCCTATTGAAACACTGGGGGCTATTCATGTACTAGATGTACCACCTTCAAGTTCAGGCCATCTCACTGTAAGCTTCCTGGAATCCTAGACACTGGCACTGCTCAGAGTGTTAGAAGACATCTAGCCTGTGCTTTTTATTTTATTTTTCAGTTACATTTTACATTCAATATTATTTTGTGTAAGTTTCAGGTGTAGTACTTTTCAAAGCAAGGGGTTTCTTATCAAGCTAGACCTCATGGGGCACTTTGTGGTTAAACAGAGAGAGCATGAGCTGCTTTCCCTGATGCAGTGGTGGAGATGGTAGGGCCCTAGTCACATCCACCCTCTCACCCCAAAACTCTGCAGCGGCCTCCACCATTCTTGCATCAGAATTAGCCAAAAAACTTGTTAGTAATTTCCATTTCTGGGTCCTCCTCCCTCCCTGAACTACTGAATCAGTCTCAGAAGTGGAGGATTATGAATATGGATTGTGAATACACTTCCCAGGTGATTCTTTGTGCTTACTCAGGTTTACCGACTTCTCTCCTAGTAATTTCATGGAGCACGGTTAAAAATCTCTGATCTAGCCCTGGCCAGAGTGTTCAGTGGTTAGAGCATCAGTCAGTGCACCAAAGGGTCACAGGTTTGATTCTCATTCAAGGGCATGTACCTGGGTTGCAGGTCCTGAGTTGGGACACATCGGGAGGCAACCAATTGATGTGTCTCTCTTACATCAATGTTTCTGTCTCTCTCCTCTGCCCCTCCTCCCTCCTTTCCACTCTCTCTGAAAAGCAAAGGAAAAATGTTCTTGAGTGAGGATTAACAAAACTAAACAAAACAAAACAAATCTAAATCAACCCCTGAAGACAAAGAGACTGTTAAGCACGCAGGCTGCCTGAGGCTGGCAGGCGAGGAGGCTGGTCAGTAGCACATCTTGGCTCCCTCCACCCCACCCCAATTCTTCTGGCCTCCAGCCTCTTTGCAAGTTGTGTATAGGAGGCAACTCTTCATTTTGTAGCAGACAGGGGGAGAAAGTCCATCTCTAAACTCTCAGAACATTTCCCATGCATTACTTATCAATAAAAGGTATTTCTTTTGAGGGTGAAAAATAAATCCATTACTCATGTTTTCACCTAATAGAGCTCTGTATTCCCCAGGGTCAACATTTAGGTGACTTGTAAAAATTGATCTCCCAAAGCTAATGGTTTCGGAGGGGAGGTGAAGATTTTGGTTCTAAGCCTCTTCTTTTCACTAATGGCTCAATAAGAAGACTGAAATCACTTGGGACTGAAAGGAATTTCTAATGATGAAGGAGCATCTTAATAAGAAATGAGTGGGATAGTGCTATAACCTTGAAACCTTGGCACTTTCAGTCTCATAAACCTGCCTATGTTTCTGAAAGCGGCCTTTGTGCCTTGTCTGGCACCCTGTGTGGGAGAGATCCCAGGCTTCTCATGAACCGAAGTGGCTGGATTGGTGCGTGCGATCGTGTGAGGTGACACACACCAGGCCTTGGAGCTGCCTGTAAATGGAGGGCCTCTTAGCATTCAGGATTGAACCCTGGGTGGGCGACAAAGGAGCTCCTTCAACTTTTTTTCCTGTTGGCCAGTTACTAGAGGCATGTGATGCCGGTTGGAAGTGGATTAAGGAAGGGGGAACTTATTTCCATTAAGCAGAGGTGTAACTTGAGTTTGCAGTAGAAGGTAAAATAAGACAGGACTGTCAAACCTCATAATTTTCAACAGTGTGAATCCCCCTTCAAGTCCTGCAGGGATGTGTGTACACGGTTTCAGCACTGGTCAATTAACATGCGTGTTCCTGCTGCGGATGTTCTCCTGGGAAGTGTGTAGGGTGCTAGTTCTTTCTGCATCCCTTGTTTGTTGGGAAGTGGCCCAATGGTTCCACAGAATACAGGCCAGTTCTTTTGAGAGTCAACCTCATGACAGATCTAGGAAGCTACCACATCTCTATTTCTTTTTATTTTATTTATTTGTTTTTACTTTTTTATTGAATTTATTGGGGGGGGGGTGACATTGTCTGTTTTTATAAGAAGTTGTTATAGGGTCTGGGCAAGAGCTGGAGGGAAAACTTTGCTTTCTGTCTTCCTGCCAGCTACAGATGCAGCTGCACTTTGATGATAACAGTGCCATCTGGCACCCTCCTCGGAGATGGATGCTCCACTCATGACCCAGTTGCAACAAAGAAACAGAGCTGCTGCGTGTCGTAGAATGCCGTGTCAGCACGGTAAGTGTGCCTTCTCTCTCTGTGGGAAGACTTCTAATGGGAAGCAATAGCTGGCTACATAATTTTGGGGGGTCTCTTTTTCAAAAAGTGGGGGGAAATTGGTTGCTAAAATAGAAAGCACTTTCCTTTCTTCCATGGTCTTTCTCTCAATATGTCTCGCTATTTTTATTTATTTAATGTCATTTTAAGTAAAGAAAAATTAAAAATTTAAATCATTGGCATGAATTTTACTCTATATTTTGCAATGTCAGTTTTAAATGGAAAGTTGAGAGCATTGAACTCATATGCACAAAATTACACAATGCATATTTTGTAAGTCATGCATGCTTATGTATTTCATTTTTACCAGAATGATGGAATTGCTACAGATACTAACTCAGTTGTTTTTATTTCACTTCTTGGTTTATCTTCATTGTACCCACACTGTCACCTGAGGCTTACCCATGAGTAAGGAGAACTAAAAGGAAAAAGAACTCTGGGTTGCCCTGTCTTTTCCTTTCTATGACATAATTTTCAGTGTAAGTGGTTGGCTAATACAGAGAAGTAACATGGATAAGGAACGATGTCATAGTGTTCCTTGGTAATTCTTATTTGTTATAATACCATTGCATCCTTTCTGTGTTTGAAGCAAATTCTGGTTATAACAGAAAGCATGGCACCTCTGCTTACTTAGTACTCCTGCTTACTCAGTGGCAGACACAACATTCTTAGAGTAAACTTACTTTGAGTGTCACTTAACTCCCATGCATGTGGATCCATCAGAATTCTGTGCTCATGAGCAATGCAAATGGGACAACATGAATATTACTGATATCTCCTCTGCTCACGTGTGTGTTCCACTTACAAAACAGAAGTTCAAACTACAAATTTCAAGATGGTGAGGGTAGAGCATTAAACCAAGGGTAGGGCCTTCTGTGCACAGAGACCCGTGCGACTGGGCAGGTCACACACCCATGAAGCCAGCCTTGATGGGAAGTAGTCACAGAGTGTTTGGTAAGCATGAAATAAAGTCCAAAGACTTCAGGCGATCTTAAGTGGCCACTATGGGGAATTGAGCCCAGGACATGTCCTAGCTTAAATAGCATTCAGGTCTCAGGTTAGATGTCACCTTTTCAGAGAGGTTTTCCTAACCACCCAGTCTAAAGCAACTCTCCCTTCATCATTTTTTCCCACAGCAGTGGTTCTCAAACTTAATTGTGCACCAGATTGCTGAGTCTTACCTCCAGAGTGTCTGATTCAAAAGCTGAATGAGGTCTGAGAATTTTCTTTTCTAATGAGTTTCCAAATGATGCTGATTTTGGTGATACAGAGACCTAACTTTGAGAACCACTGCTCTATTTCATCACTCCGCTTTATTTTTCTTACAGCATATATCTGAAGTTTTCTTTTTATTTATTTACTGTGTATCCCTAGGGCTTGAAATATGCCTAACTTGAATAGGTACTCAATAAATATTTATTTAATTAGTTGATGAATACATGGCCGAGGAGATCAATGAGTGAATGGTTATTAGATGGTGATGATAAGGGTAGTGTTGGGTCACAGAAATACTCGTACATAGGAGGCAGTGCTGGTCAAATTTCCCTTTAGGCAAATAAAATGCAAAGTTGTAAATATAGGGGCAGGGAGCAGTAATCCTGAAATATGACGTTAGGGAGTAAACTGGATAATTTAAATGGTGAGGATAAGTGGGGCTGCCTGATTTTCTTTCAGGCTTGGGTATTTAGCCATTGCTAAAAGAGAATTATATGCAAGGGTTCCTTTTGTCTATAGATGGATTCTAGATTCTTGGGGAATCTGCATGTGAGGGATCATTGCATGGCTTTTGGTTGACCAAAAGCCAATATTCAAGCTAGACCACATATTGTGATTATCTTTGTGTTTATGAATTGGGGTGAGCAGGGTGATCTTCCTTGGCAATCCCCAGGGGAATGACCATGCTTTCCCAGCCACGCCCTCTTGAGGCTGGCATGCTCTGACTCTGCAGTCCCAGGAAAAGCTGGAGACTTTCCGGGACGTTTAGGTATGACTCCTGACATCTCATGCTTGACCACATAATTCTTGAATGACTGAGTTGCTTCAGCCTTTTATCTCTTAGCAATTGTTCAGCATTTGGGTTAGTTTGACCTGATTCTCTTCTCTCTCTACGTTTTTCTTTAAGAAATAGATTTTTATGTCATCTTAAAATATCCCTTTGAGCTACCTTTCCAATGGCTTTGGCTGAAGCACATCATGAGGGAAGAAGTTCCTTTGAAACTCCTTGAACCCAAAAGAAAGTGGCAATTGTCTTACAGGGAATTAAGTTAAAGGGGAGGAGGAAGAACCAAGACTTCACCGTGGATATCTAAGAGTGTTTCTGTGGCAAGAGTGGGCCCAGCACTGGCCACAGTAAGAGCAGGTCAAGGTGATGGGTGATCTGGGAAGCCCTTTAGCCTCTCTGTAAGAAGTCCATATAGGTGGGTCTACAAACCCTAGTGTGTGAGACTCACCTAATGTGTTGGATTGCCTCATCCTCTATATATTGGGATTCACTGTATCTGGGGAGGTCTATTAGTCATCTGGGGCTTTGTAACAAAATACCACAGACTGGTTGTCTTACACAAGAGATGTTTATTTTCTCATAGTTCTGGAGGCTAGAAGACTGAGATCAAGGTGTTGGCAAGGCTGGTTTCTTCCGAGGACCCTCTCCTTGGCTTGCCAATGGCCTCTTCTCCCTGTATCTTCACATGGTCTTCCCTCAGTGCTTGCCTGTATACTTCTCTTCTTATAAGGACACCAGTCGTATCGGATTAGATGGATTAAATCCACTTGACTTAATTTAACTTTACCTCTTAAAAAACCCAGTCGCCAATATGCAGTCATATTCTGAGGCACTGGAGATTAGGACTTCATTGTTGGAATTTGGAGGGGACACAATTAGCCCCATGACAGGTGGAACCCAGGGAAGCTGTATTTCCAGGTAATTATGATATAGGCAGGCTTCAAGCCAGTGTTTTGTAACCACTGCAAACACCTGCTATATCTGTAGCCCTATCCTCTGGCACAATCCTTGCTTTCCTTCTTTGCAAATGAGAGCTTCTCTGCCAAGCCAACTGATTTTCAATGGGATTGTAACAAATATGCACCGGAAGGACTCAGTAACCCAATACCTTGCTGCCTGCAAATATAATCCGGTTTCATCTCTGGCTGGACCGTTGTTTATCAACCCAGAGATTTTTCATTTTCAATGAACTATGTCCTCAAACGAAAAGCAGGTTTGGTCTTTGCAGGAAAACATGAATGTGAAGATAGGTTATGAGTGAAGCTTAGTATGCTGGAAAATGGATCAGATGTAGACATAATTGCCTATAATTTATTTTCTGTGGCTGAAGTTTGGTCTACTCTTCAAGAACCCTCATTAAATCTTAAACCTCAGGATATACCTCCCTGTCCCCTAAGGAGCAGTGCAACATTAACAAGCATTTGCTTGAGAAGTCAATCTTCAGTATATATTTCCCTCAAATAAACCCTTCCTTTCTGCCAACTGTCAGAACTATCCATATGGATGCAAATAACTCATCTATAGTGGGAGCTGTTCTCTCTGAATGTGTGTTTTGGGTAGGGAATATGGAGCTGAGGTGAGTTAGAATTAGCCTCCCTTCGTTTGTCTGGAAGAGTTTAACTTGAAGAACACACTCCCCTTGCCATTTCTTGAGTTTATGAAGTAGTAAATCTGCTTCCAACTAGAGATAATATTCATTAGAGTTTTGTGGGGCAAGAGTGTTTTTCAAATTGTGCCTTGCATGTCTTAGGGTTGTAAAAATGATACAGTTCCCTGACTGATCCTATTATATTGACAGCAGCAGCACTATACCACAACCTCAATATACAATTCACTATTTGTGTGGGAGATTAAGGCTTAGCCATCTCCAGGTTTTAATTTTGGACTAAAAGGAAGCCAAGACACAGGGGCTATCCCATCCTTCTAGAACAAGCATATGTGCATGTGTGGGGTGGGGGTTAGTGCTCACAATGTCTGAGGGCATTCCTGGAATTTAATGGTGGGAAGCAGAGAAGAAAGACATACTACGATGTACAGAACAGCTTCACACAACAAACACTGATACACCAAAAATGCTTTTAAAGCCCTGTTGAGATATCAAGGGCGAACTTTAGTAACCCTTGGATGGAATGAAAATCAATGTGGTGCCTCCCTTCAGCCCTGCCCCCCAGCACTGAAGGCAGGCTAAATGGAAAGGCTGGTCTGGCTTCTGCCACCTAAATTGTTCAGGAGATCCAGAACAGAACAAGCAGCAAGCAGATCTTGGCTGCATTGGCTCAGAAGCAAGTTGTGCCTGGGCTGTACTTCCCATGCAAACTTGAGGCAGGGCTTTGGGGCTTTACTGCTGCTGGCCCAGGAGAGAAGTGAGGTCACCTGAGTATACATTAACCACAACCAAAGAGCAATGTTGTCTCATGAAGGCAAGTCAGAGAGAAAGGGAATGGAGTGTTGGGTAGAGTGAAGATCAGAAGTACCAGAAAGGGTAGAAGAGTTTATATGTTTCTGTTTTTTTAACTTTCATGAATGGAACATGGGAGAACTATTCTTCCTTATACTTTGAACTTCATCTTGTATAAATCTGTATGAGTACTTTCTTCATGACTTCCTCAGTTCCTCAGTGTTGTTCTCAAAGAATAGGTCTTCATCTTTGATTCCATTAAAAAATCAATTTCTCCTGCAAAATAAAATCATAAATTTTTAGTTTCATTCCACTCACTGTTCCCTTTGACCAAAGAGTTAAAGTGTATTTTTAAAAATATTTTTATTGATTTCAGAGAGAGGAAGGGAGAAGGAGAGAGAGATAGAAACATCAATGATGAGAGAGAATCATTGATCAGCTGCCTCCTGCACACCCCATACTGGGGATTGAGCCCACAACCCAGGCATTTGCCCTTGACTGAAATCAAACTCAGAACCTTTCAGTCCACAGGCCGATGCTCTATGCACTGAGCTAAACCGGTCAGGGCTAAAGTGTATTTTTTTTTAAATTCACATTGTTTCTGTTAAAGTTACCATAACTGATTATTTAAAGTAATAATTGTTTTTGCAAGCACTCCCTATTTGTTGGTCATAACAGGACACTACCTATAAATTTTGAAAACAATCTTTACCTAAGATTACTTAGATTTAGAAATAAGATAATTTTTCCAGTAAGAGAAAGTATATATTTGTTCTATAACTCAAGGTTTAAGACTATTTTTTACAGTAATGACCAGCAATATGAAAATAATGTTGATTGCTTATTATGGAAATAGTTATTTCAGTTTTAAGTGTTATATGGTAATTAAGGAATGTTAAAAGCCTAAATTTTATTCCTTTTTTTTTTTTTAGAGATTTCTATTTTTTCTGTGCAGCCAGGATTCCAAATGTTAATTTATTGTCCCTTTGTGAAGAGAAAAGTACCTTTTTATATCCAAATCTTTCTTTGACCACAAAAGGAATAGATACATTCAAGTTTTCCATTTCACAAACATTTATTGTTTAAAGTAGTCTTCTAGGTACACGGGAGATGAAAAATTAATTAGATGTGGTCTTACTATCTATTAGGAAGTAGAGATAGGAACTGACATGGCTGGAATCTAAGGCAAGTGATATCTATGCAGCAGTGGACATGTGGGGAAGAAATGATGTGTTACGGGTTGCACAGTTGTTCAAAAGATATGTATTAAGCATTTGCTAAGCCAAGTTCTCTCCTGAGTACTGAGGATACTATGGTCAACAAAACATATTGTCCCTGATCTCTTGGAGTTTATAGGGTAGGGAGGACATACATATTCAGAAGGGACTAATTATGTCTGGGGTTATAAGCATCAATAGCATTGCAAAGACCATGTTGGAATTTCTTGGGATTGGTAAGAAGGATCACAACATGTTGAAAATATCAAAGGAAAAAGCATTCCTGACGCAGAGAACAGAGGCTCTAAGAAGAAACTTTGGAGGGTATATTTGGAAATGGAGAGTAAGTCCCAGACACTGGATTCAAGACACTGGAGCATAGGATGAGAGTAGAACAGTCCATTGGAGATTATTCCCATGTTGTGAAAAATTCCTAGTGAGCATATTTTATTACCACTTCTTGAATCCCAAAGTGATAAGCATCTCTTAATGGTGGAAGTATTTCCTATTAAATTTTTTAAGGCTCACATTTTTTCCACTTCTTGTTGTGAGTAGTCATCAAAGAATTAGAGCGTTTTGATCAGGAGAATGCTATAATTATAACAATTTGAGAAAAATAGCCAGTAGCAATAAGGCTGTTTAAGAGATATCAATTTTAGCATGTATTGCCCCCTCTCAAGCCCTGATGGACAAGCCATGGTAGACATAGCATACATAGGCAGTTTATTTATAGGCCATCAATTTAGTGGTATAGCAAGAAAATATGAATAGGGCCCAATTAGAGTCTTGCTTTTGTGAACTTAACCTAAAAGAAATTTGTTGATTAGCTATGTAACTGATGATGAAAGGAGGCCAAGAAGCTGAATCTGAGACCCTGAAATGCAAAGCCTCATGTGAGCCAAAATACAGGGAGCTGGTGATACAGAAAGTAGAACAGAAATCCAGTTAGTGTAGATAAACAGTGAAGGGCAGAGCCTCTGTGTGAGAAGATGAAGCCAATAGCAGTGTAGATTCATGCGTGGCCTTGAGAGTTAGAGGGGATAGCTGGGAAATCCATGCAGGCAGGAGTGTCTGTGTTTTGGTAACACCATGGATGTGGGAAGGGATGTTTACAAAGAGGGACGAGTTTACTAGGACACTGAGATTTAAAGACAGTGATTAGAATAGTAGTGATTCCACCATCTGTATTAGAATACAGGAGTGAGGGAATTTTGTAGAGGCAGAAAGTACTGAATTCTGTCTTCGACAATTGAGTGGAGGTGCCTGTGGACTATCTATATGGGATAGATGTAAGGATGAATGATTGTGTGAATCTACAGCTCAGAAAAGAGATCAGTGAAGGGGGAGAGAGACTGCATTTATGGTATGCCTATAATGTAGCAGGGACTGTGCTAAATGCTTTACATAGAGGTTTTCATTCAGTTAACTATCTCTGGGCAGGCCATGTCATTTGCCTGTTTGTTCTCTTTTTTTAAAATTTCTTTATTGATTAAGGTATCACATATTTGTCCTCATCCCCCCATTCCCATCCCAAACCCCTCCCCACGCATGCCCCCCCCCCCTATTGTCCGTGACCACTGGTTAGGCTTATATGCATGCATACAAGTCCTTTGGTTGATCTCCCCCGCCCCTACCCCCACCCTCCCCTACCTTCCCTCTGAGGTTTAACAGTCTGATCAATGCTTCCCTGTCTCCGGGTCTGTTTTTGTTCATCAGTTTATGTTGTTCATTATTTCCCCTAGATGAGTGAGATCATGTGATACTAGAAATACACTTATAAGAACCAAAAATGAGACAAGCAATAATGGTTATGCTGAGAGGTAAATGAATCAGTCTGTAGTGAGTTTCTTTCTGGGCCAACAGTTCTTTTGAGTCCCAATTTCAATGTCAAACAGTTCCTTATGTGTACATGTCAGCAATGATATTTCAGTTCTGGATGGTGGACAAATGGTGGTAATGCAGGTCCGACCCTCTCTGGTTTGGTCCTGGGCAACCTGCAGCGACGCACAGCTGCTGACTGCTAGTATGGCAAGGCGTCGTCAGCATCTTCCATCTCTGGACTGTTTCTCTTCTGTCTTCATGGCTGGAGCAGTCCTGTCAATTCCTCTCTGTTGTAGGAATCCACATGGTCTTGGAGTTGTTTTCTGAAAATATACAAACATATTCTCAACCAAAAGTTAATAAAGGAATCTTTTCTATAAATTTGACTTGGGATCCTTTTTCATTTTTTGCCCAAACGATTTTCCTTTGGCTTGTTTTGACACCATGTGTGTTTTTCATGGATGTCTTACTGTTAGCATTACAAATGAAAGTTAATTTTCTAAAGTAAAAATTTTCTAGATGTAATTTACTTACTGGATATTTTTCCTTACATGATATTCTTCTACTATCCCCCCTTTTTTGATTTAAATATCACCAATAATACCAAACACCTTTGTCACCCAGGAGGACCATGGGTGGGGCAAGGAAGTATAATTACACAAGGGTCGCCACCCAGCTTCCCTTTTGTATGACACAAAATCAAACCACTGCTCCTTTGTGTGTAAAATTAAAGAGAGGTTTCTGGCTTGCGTGGACACCAAAGGAAGGGACTATCACTACTTGCTCCTGGAAGAGGTGCAGAAAATGTAACTAAGACCTTGTCTATACAAAAAGAAATTGACAACCAGTTTGAAATAGAATTGCCATGGCCTAGAGCAAAGAATATCCTTACATGATATTATTCTACAATGTCATTATAATTTTTCCCAGATTTGTATTACCCCCATTACCTATAATAGTACCTCGCACCCTTGGGAATCAATAAAAAATCATCTTTTCGGTGCTTGGAGACAAAGGTAACACATCTCTTGATATTTTAGAATTACAACAGCATAATGTACAATTATCTCAAACATACTTACAAACTAATTCTTTGAATATCTGGCAGCAATTTAAAAAGGATATGAAAGGATTTAATCCCGTCCACTGTGTAGAGGGCCCCCTGGGAAGTCACCTAAGCATTCTATATTGGCCCCTCTTGCCCTTTTGGCCAAGAGTGACCCTCTTCTCACAATCCAATTGCCCAAAGCTGTCGCCTGTGCTTTCTGTTCGTGTTGAGGTTGAAGCCTCGTGGTGGCTAGTACCATGGATCTGTCTCTTGCCCAGTGGGGTGAGCTGGGTCCTCCCTGGAGAAGAAACCTGAGTTCCCCAAGATATGTGATCAGTGCTGGGGCCCCGCCAGCAGGTGAGGGGATCCTAAGGCAGGTGCTGGGCATGGAGGCCACAGGGGCATAGGCTACCAAGGAGACAGAACTGAACCTCATATCACCCTGCTTGGCCCCAGAGGATGGCTGGTTATCCGGAGACGGGTAAGATTCCTCAGGGAAGGAACAACCTAAGACAGGCACAGTCGCAGAGGGGCCATCAGGAGAGAACTTAGGGGTCAACAGAGGTGGGGCACAGACCCTCACCCCCCCAACTTTGCAGGGGCCTGAACCCTCACCCCTTCTGAGGGAGGTCTCCTGCCCCCATGGCTGCTTTGCTTCCCATGCCCAGCTCAAATCAGGACCCAGGTAACAGACAGAGACTTGGCCGACAGCAGCTGCCCTCTCACTGCAACAAGACTTGTTTGAGTTGTCTTGTACCCATGGTGTGGTGAAGTGGGTTTTTGATATCTAAATCCAGCCTAGCACCAGGAATGCTCAGGGCCTACTCAAGAAGGCAAATAATCCTTTCCACTAATATTTACAGGGTAAAATAAGATTGTTGTTAGAGTATTAAACTTGACAGTAAAATAGTAGTCAAGTTCTCAGACTAATTTAAATTGGCTAAGTGAAATAAGCGAATATTCTAGAAAAATTAATGGTACTGGACAAAAAACTGTTCTTAAAGTGTTAACTAAAATTTTTATTGATAGTTCATCTCATGGTAAAATTGCATAACATGTAATGAACCTAAAGCAGTCATAATTTAGTGCAAAAAATTAAAATTTAAAAGCTATCAAGACTACATTATAAAATTTCCAAATGCCTGTTTGTTCTCAAATCTATCCCCTGAACTTTTCTGGCTCTGTTCTGCATTGAAGAAGGCTGTCCCCTGTGACTTCTTTGAAAATGGCTCTGGCTAGGTTTGGCCAATAGGAATCATGGTGTAAGACTGGAAGGCATGAAACAGATAATTCTCTCCTTTCCACTACCTGCTGTATCTCCAGTATCAGCAGGTACTGTGTCTCTTCTACAGCACCCATTCATACTAGATAGAAAAAGAAGAGAGGGAAAACAGGGTATATATGCTAGATGTGTATGTATTTGCACTTAGGAGAAAACACTTGCCAGATTTATTTTATCCCCTTTTGTTGTATAAAATACAGGTGGTTCGGGGCTGTTATGGTAAGTTAATGGCCTGTGTAGGGAATCAGTCATCTATCTTTCTGCTTGGCCACCTCTAGTCTAGCACCTGGATTCTGTTCTCAGGGTCTGCTCATGGTCCAAAATGGTTGATGAAATTCAGCCATCATATCTGTGTTCTAAAAACAGGAATGAGGAGAGTAAAGGATTATCACTCAAATGCCTCAGCTTGCCTCTCATTGGCTGGAACATATCATATGGCCACAAGTACCTCAAAGGGAGTCAGTGCAATCGTGTTTTAGGTTGGCGATAATGTACTTAGTTAAAAATCAGAGTTCTCTGCCCGGCCTGCGTGGCTCAGTGGTTGAGTGTCAACCTATGAACCAGGACATCACATTTCAATTCCCGGTCAGGGCACATGCCTGGGATGCAGGCTCAGTCCTCAGTGGGGGGTGTGCAGGAGGCAGCCAATTAATGATTTTCTCTCATCATTGATGTTTCTATCTATCTATCTCTCTCCCTTCCTCTCTGAAATCAAGAAAAATATATTTTAAAAATTACTGAGAAAGAGGGCAAATAGACATCCCTGGATGTCTCTGCCTCAACCTTGAGGTAAATAGTATCCTCATTTTAAAGATGAGAAATGGTTTGAGAGGGCTTTAAAAGGTCTCACAGGTATACACAGCAATGCTGGTATTTCACCCCAAGCCTGTCTGACTCCAGGTTCATAAGCTTTTCTTTATAATAAGTGTAGGGCCTGAGAGGTAATGGAGAGTTCACCACATAAGGCCAATGGTTAAAGCATGAGAGACGATGTGATTTTGTAGGAAGGACATAGGAGAGAAACAAAATCCAAAGGGGCTGAAGAAGGCCTTGATCAAAGGTGGAAGATGAAGGACCATATTGGGAAACTAGATGGAAGAGTGGAAGAGGAAGAAAGCCAGGAAACTAAGGTGTCAAGCAGAAAGGCTCAGGCAGAGGCTGCAGTTCAGGAAAATGGGGTTCAGATCTCAGATCTGTCATTTTCTGATGACATGACCTTGAGTGTTTCTTCCACAGCCTGCACTTAATTGCACTCATTTCCTAGCAAACAGAAATCATGATCAGGTTATTGCTGCGGAATGTCAGGGCAGTTTATTTTTAAATACAGGCACAAGTAATATTGGTGAGGAGGGCATTCCACAGGTTATGTACCCTGAGTTAAGAGCACTGCTTGCTAAACTCCTGCTCTTTTAATAGTTTCCACTACCTTGGATCTGACCAAGGAATAGGAGTTGTAGTTTATGATGCATGTCTTAATGCTGGATCACTATTTCTACCTCTATTTACAAAACAAGTGTGGAATAGCCAAAGGCAGGGAGAGGTCAAGCCATTTCCTCCCATGATTCACTGCAGAGTAGAGGCACTCTGATGCAGCAGAATGTGCCCGGGCCTAGAATGGTCTCTGACACTGGATAACTTTAGCTGTCTATCCATCTCCTTGCTTTCCTCTCTCCTTGGATGCCCCCACCATTGAACTTGACTTGAGGGTCCTTTTCTATGATTTGGGAGAAGATGTTGTTATTGCATTGGCTCTCTCTGTGGTATATTGTTCAGTGCTGTGCACATTTATAGCTTGCATAAATATTGAATAATAATAAATAACTACAAGGGAGGAAGAATATTATAGGCTGGGGAGAATGAAAGATGCTGAACTCATTATTCGAGGGCCAATCTCAGGCCTCTTGGCTATCTCCTTCAAAGAGATTTGTTTGCCAGCTGTGTTGAGAAATATACTTTCCATATGATGAGCCCAGAGAAGCAGCCAGTTTCCCTACAGAGCTCCTTCAGAGCAGCCCCAGGAGGGCCCACAGGATCGTTAATGGTGTTTCAGAGAGGATAACCCCTCACACCTCCCTGGCAGCTGGGTTAGAGGAAAGCCCTGGGGAGAATGGCTGTAGCAAGATGATGAAATTAGAGGAATGGGATGGATTCTTTTTATTTCGTTTTCTGATTCCATGTGCAAACAGGGCAACTTTCCAACCACTTTATGGATGCTTCATCGACTGAGAAGGTCACTTGCTTTTCACTTCACAATGATCTTGGCTCAAGGAGGGCATTTCTCATTTAATACGTAATCCAGATTCAGTGTGTCAATCAGAGGCTATATCTCCTCCATCTCAAGAACTGGTTTTTCTGTTTGATGTTTATGAACCAGTTAAGAGAGACAATTGAATTCTTAAATTTAAGCACAGTAAAATATTGAGTCAATATTTACAGATCTGGGAGATTGGGAGGAACTATAACTTAAAAAAAGCAATAGGCAAACAAGTTGGACTCACCTTTTTTGTAGTTCTGACTGACTACAACCCAGTCCAGCAAAGGGGGTGTTTAGTAAATAAAACGAATGCCTATTTATAGCATGATCAGTATCTGCATGTTGTACAGAAAATGTTTCCATTATTTGTGAACAGATCAGTTTCATTCATTTAGAATGTATCCACCTTGGCATGGGAGTGACTTTCTTTCCAAATCTGGAATAAACAAGAATGAGCACTTGCCTTGCCCGCATATTTCCTCACCTTATTTCTTGATGGACCCTTGGGATAGCCCACCTGTGGCTGAAACACAGGAAAGAGGGATAAGGAGAAAGAGGATGGTGAACTGGACATAAGTCAAGAGCAGGAGATAAAGGTGCATAGAAATGGTGGATTTAAGAACAGCAGCTCAGCTCAATGATGGTCTTCTTAGAAGTCAGGGCTCTGGAGACCTCCGTGTAGGTTTGACTTCCAAGTGGGGGTCTGCAGCAGCTGGCCCCACAGATGTGCTCACTGGGAGAGTTCAGAGACCTGGAAGTATTTGCAACAAAGTTTTGAGAATCCAATTTTAGGATTCCAGCTCTTTTCTAAGGGCAGTTGATGATATAGTATTAAAGCTTTTCTGACTCATCTGTCAATTATTTCCCAAAAGAAAGTCTCATCTTTTAGATTCTTTTCATGGAAGACTCATTTCCAGAACTGGACTAGGAAGATCTAGAATGGACTCTTCCTGATTATTTAATAGAGAGACTGGCCAAAGAAACTGTGAGTGTCTCACCTGGAAAAAAAAAAAAGACTATTCCTGGTCCTTATCTGATGAGAAAAGGAACTCAACTCTCAGAAAAGCCCCTCCTGACCCCCTTACCGACAATAGGCCTCCCTGTATCCCTGCTCTTGGTTGGTTTCCTTCATAACACTTCTTACAATTTGTAATTATTTTTCATATTTGTTTGTCTACCATTTTGGTCTGTTTCCTCTCCTTTGTCTAATTCAACTTTGTCTCCCTAGCTTTGGATATAATACCAGGTATGCAATTAATGTTCAATAAATATATGTGGGAAAAGGTGAAAATAGGACAGCACAGGAGACTCAGTGTTCTTATTTTTTTAAATTTCATTTTCAATTGCAGGTTCCCTCCCCTCCAACTCTCCAAACACACATACACATACACAAGAGAAAAAAAAGAGTGGATAGTTCAACTTTACTTCCAGGCATTACTGGTAGGTAGCAGCAGACTATAACTTCAGCCTGGAATTATACAGACTTTGTTCTTAACTGGCTGGCTACTGGTGACGTGCTGAGGGGTCGATTACCTGTCAGTCAGCTTCCTTGAGTTAATGTCATGAGGGGCTTCCATTCTGTTTTGAAGCAAAACAAGCAAACAAAAAATGATCCTGAATAAAACAATTCTCTTCAAATATATAATATAAAAATGTCGACTTCAAATATATAATATAAAAATATCTCTTCCAAATCAGACATTCAAAAAACTAGAGACTTTGTTGAGCCAGAATAATGCCATTTCATTCTCTCTCAGACTAGTACTTTTGCAAGATTTCTTAAATGGGTTGTGACCAACCGTACATTTGACAGATATACTCTCAGTAAATCAAGAAATGGCTCTGCCTCACCTCATACCATAGAATTAAAGGGCAGCTTCTAAAATATTTTCTGCAACCAGTATACATGTCAAGTTTACCAACAGGGTGAGTAGAATATAGGCAATAGAAGTTGTACAGCATATGAAGATCCAGTTAAACCCATCAATGTTTATTCTGATGCAGAAGTTATATCAGTTTCATTCCTGAAGAGGCAGGAAAACAAAATGCAGATTCTGTAAGAGAAAAGCCAGTTAACAGTCAGTGGAATCAAGTCCAGGGCCTGTGGCAGGAGTTTATAACACTGGTAGAAAGTACTCTCAGTAAAAATTTAGCCACAGCTTGAATTCAGGACAACATTCCTCAGAATACTTCATTATTGACAACTCTTCCTATGTGGCCCAATAGGAGTTATTTTTTAAAGCATTTAGTCAGTGTTCAAGAAAAATACCATCCTGCTATTACAGCAAAATGGAAACTTCCTCTCCCCTTTCCTCTCCACTAAAGGAAGTTTGTCATTGTCTGCTGGGTGTCCCAAGCCTCTGTTGGACAGATTCTGGGTAATGGAGGAAGGGAAGAATTAAGGAGCATCAAGACTGGTGTGATTAGATTTTCATTAGAAAGTACAGAAGGGAGCAAAATTCCAAAAATATGGAAAGGAGTGGAGATGCTGAAATCAATGTGGCAAGTTTGGGAAGGTACCAAGTAAAGTAAGAGAGCCTTCAGGGACAATTACCCCTGGTATAAAATTGTGAGACTAGGAGATGTAAAAGAGGATTTTAAGAATTTGGTTATATATCATGAATATATGATCCCTACTTGATATTTTCTCAAGATATTTCACTAAAGTGCCACATAGTTCTACCATTATTTTTGGATTCCGGGCTGATTTATCTTTGAATGCAAATTATTAAAACTGTATCATAGGGCAGCTGTATCATAGGGCAGCTAGACATTTTATAGGTTGCACAGTTATAAACTTATAGATGGACATTCACAGTGGTTGTATTCTGGACAAGACCTCATGCATCACTGCAGAAAACCTCTGAATTAGGAAATGATGCTACTACTCAGAATCAGGATTCAAGACATCCTAACATCCTAAGAGGATATTTTCATTTTCTCAGAGTCATTGAGGGACCAGGACCCTCACTGAGGGAGTTGGTGCTGTTCTGTTTGGTTTTAATATTGTATCAATCGGTTTGGATGTTAGAAATACATGTTATGCTGTAAGAGAAAAGTTTGTATAAGGAGGGTCTGATAATCTAATTAAGCAAAGTGGCCTTAATGTCATTATTCTTACACTAGAGGCCCAGTGCACGAAATTTGTGCACGGGGGCAGGGGTGTCCCTCAGCCCAGCCTGCACCTTCTCCAATCTGGGACTCCTCCAGGGATGTCTGACTGCCCGTTTAGGCCCAATCCAGTAGGAGCGGGCCTAAATGGGCAGTTGGACATCCCTCTCACAATCCAGGACTGCTGGCTCCCAACTGCTCACCTGCCTGCCTTCCTGATTGCCTGTAACCACTTCTGCCTGCTAGCCTGATCACTCCATAACCACTCCCCTGCCAGCCTGATTGATGCCTAACTGCTCCCCTGCCAGCCTATTTGCCCCTAACTGCCCTCCCCTGTAGGCTTGATCGCCCCCAATTGCCCTCCCTTGCAGGCCTGGTCCCTCCCAACTGCCCTCCCCTGCTGGCCATCTTGTGGTGGCCATCTTGTGTCCACATGGGGGCAGCCATCTTTGACCACATGAGGGCAGCCATCTTGTGTGTTGGAGTCATGGTCAATTTGCATATCACTCTTTTATTAGATAGGATATAGTGGGCTAAACAAATTCTGTTGCTAAGGTGAAATGAAAAGTGGGCATTAAAGAAGGCAAATTGGCCACAGTATTAACAGGCACCATGTCTTAGAGTCTATCAGTTCCTTAATAGTTTTGCTGGCATAAGCAGGGAGGAAAATTTTGGTAAAGACATTTTGGGAAGTTTTGTATTGTTTTTGCCATCAGAATTTCTCTTGCCTATGGTATTCTTCATGGAGGTTCCATTTTCCAGGCTATCAGGAATGGTGCTATGTTTTCAGACTATCCTGACATGATCTCAGCAGAGGATAAATTTCTTGAAACACTTTAGTAAATCTTATCTCAAGTATCATAATTGGGCTAAAAAAATAAGAAATATACAATTTAGGAACTTCCAATGCTGAGTTTTCAGCCTAAGCTGATAATGGTATGGACTTTATTGCAACTCCAAGGTGAACTGTCAACCTCTTAATCAATGCAAATCTTCCTGACCTTTCTGTGGCTTTCCAATATCTACCCTCTTTTCCTTCAATTCCTTTCCCCCATTGAAGAACCCCTCAATGTTAATCATCCATCACAATGGGAATCACTCACTTCTCATAGTCTTCTTACTTCATCTCACTGCATAGGGTCTGTTTAGTCTCAAGATACCAGATTCCACAATGTATTTGTCACTACTGGGTGTTTAGTAATTAAAAAGCCCAAGGAAGGAGAAACCACGATGGCGGCATAGGTGAACACCTAAACTGCTGCCTCGCACAACAATTTCAAAACTACAGCTAAAAGACAGAATGGACATCATCCAGAACCACAGGAAAGCTGGCTGAGTGGAAATTCTACAACTAGAAGGAAAGAGAGGGGCACACGGAGACTCAGAGGAGCTGCAAAAGTCTGAGGTATGGAGACGCACGTGCCGGAGAGGACTGGCGGCTGAGTGCATGGTTAGCTTTCTCTAGCAGGAGAGAGACGGAAGCTCCCGACTGCACTGAGCCGCAGTTCCGACTGCACTGAACCCCAGTTCCGGGTGAGAGCCTGGGGTCCCAGACTCATACGGGGGGAGTTTGGACTGTTGGGAAAAGAGAGGAGTGCACGGAAACTCAGGGGAGCCACGAAAGGCAGAGGTGGAAAGGTGCATGAGTGCGCGTAATTTCAACTAGAAATTAAACATACACTGACTGAAATTAAATTTATCCTCAGAAGCCAAGGCTGTCTGCTGCACCCTGAGACTCCGCCCCATCCAAGCTGAGCACAGAGGCTTTTGCAATTTTGCAAGTCTTGTCTCATAAGGCTGTCTCCAGCACAGAAGTTCTCCCAGCATAGACACAGCTAATCCTCACAGCCAATTGGCCTGGAGGTCAATTCCTCCCAGCGATACCAACAACAATCAAGACTTAACTACAACAAGGCTGTGCACACAGTCCACAAAGGGGTGCAACAAGAGTGTCCACTTCAGGTAACTGGGGAGGCTGAGCCACTGGGCCATATAGGACACCTGGCACACAAAGCTACTCTACCAACTCAGGGAAGCAGTGAAAATGTGGAGACAAAGAAACAGATCACAAACAAAAGAAATGGAGGAAAGCAAACGACTGGATATAGAGTTCAAAACCACGGTTATAAGGTTTTTCAAGAATTTCCTAGAAAAGGCCGATAAATTTAGTGAGACCCTCAAGGATATGAAAAAGGACCAACTAGAAATTAAACATACACTGACTGAAATTAAAAATATTATACAGAGATCTAACAGCAGGCTAGAGGAACGCAAGAACCAAGTCAAAGATTTGAAATACAAAGAAGCAAAAAACACTCAACCAGAAAAGCAAAAAGAAAAAAGAATCCAAAAATTTGAAGATAGTGTAAGGAGCCTCTGGGACAACTTCAAGCATACCAACATCAGAATTATGGGGGTGCCAGAAGAAGAGAGAGAGCAAGATACTGAAAACCTATTTGAAGAAATAATGACAGAAAATTTCCCCCACCTGGTGAAAGAAATAGACTTACAAGTCCAGGAAGCGCAGAGAACCCCAAACAAAAGGAATCCAAAGAGGACCACACCAAGACACATCATAATTAAAATGCCAAGAGCAAAAGACAAAGAGAGAATATTAAAAGCAGCAAGAGAAAAACAGTTAATTACCTACAAGGGAGAACCCATACGATTGTCAGCTGATTTCTCAACAGAAACTATGCAGGCCACAAGGGAGTGGCAAGAAATATTCAAAGTGATGAATAGCAAGAACCTACAATCAAGATTACTCTACCCAGCAAAGCTATCATTCAGAATTGAAGGTCAGATAAAGAGCTTCACAGATAAGAAAAAGCTAAAGGAGTTCATCACCACCAAACCAGTATTATATTAAATGCTGAAAGGTACTCTTTAAGAAGAGGAAGAAGAAGAAAAAGGTAAAGATAAAAATTATGAACAACAAATACATATCTATCAACAAGTGAATCTAAAAATCAAGTGAATAAAAAATCTGATGAACAGAATAAACTGGTGAATATAATAGAATCAGGGGCATAGAAAGGAAGTGGACTGACAATTCTCAGGGGGAAAGGGGTGTGGGGGGTGTGGGAAGAGACTGGACAAAAATCGTACACTTATGGATGAGGACAGTGGAGGGGAGGTAAGGGCAGAGGGTGGGGTGGGTACCGGGTGGAGGGGAGATATGGGGGGAAAAAGAGGAACAATTGTAATAATCTGAACAATAAAGATTTATTAAATTTAAAAAAAAGCCCAAGAAAAAATTTATGCTAAATTTTCAAGACCACTAAAAAGTAAGATAATTTTAAAATTATTCAAAGTACTTCCATCTCAGACCTCTGTTTTGTTGGTTACTGCTCTGTATCAGTTATTTATAAAACTATGATTTGCCAGGCACTATGGCTCCCAGAAAAGGTTTCTCAGTCAGCTCAATTGAGTCTAATACATTTGTGTTAAGAAATCTAAATTAAGTGCCTTACCTTCAAGCAAGGAAACAAGCTTAGAAGAGTGATATCTACTGAGTATGCCTGGTGAAGTCAGTTAATGGAGGGACCCATAAGTAAGACTTCCCAGGCTTCTTATTTGGCAACATTTTACTCACATGTGATACAGTCTTCTCTGGCTTATGCCAATTACTAATGACATAATATCTCCACACTTAGGAATACTTCATTCTGCCCTTGATTATGATTTTTTTAAATCAAATAAGAAAAGATTGGAGATACTGCTCTGTTAACACTCTCCTGACTCATTTTAATCATAAGAGCAAGGCTTTGCCAGTTAGTGCAGGCTAGCTTACAAATCTAGAAAAATTTCAGAAATTATATTTTCAGATATGCCTTTTTATATTTTCTCCTAGAGACCTATTAGAGTTATGGTTGATCTCCTCAATATATATTTTATGTATCAGCTTTCCTTTCAAAAATTTTACCTTTACAGTTGTGCTGTGTTCCAAGTGATTTAATTGATTGTATCTTCTAATTTACTAATTATTTCTATAATTATGTCCACCCTATTGTTTATTCCATTTGTCAGGTTCTTAAAAAGATAAGTTCTAAGATTTCTATGCATGAATTTATTATCATTTGCTATGGTTTTATAACCTTCTGTTTTTGTTATATAGATACGATTTTTCTCAGAGATTTTTAGAAACCCGTGCTTTGAAATTACTTTATAATTTTATTTTCTTGACTGTCAATTTTTTGGTTATGGTTTGATAACTATCTTTCCCAGTGCTAGATTTTTCTGTGTTTTGTAAATTCGGTTCCCAATGTTCCTTAATTGGGTATTTTCCTTTCAATTATCCATATGTTGGCCCCTCCCATCAGAGGGTTTCGGTGATGTCTTAGCCTGGCCCTCAGTGATACAGAGGTCAGAAACAAGTCTGACTTATCAGAATAGAGCTCTTACCTGTATGAATATCACAGTTCCAGATTCTCGGCCAGAGCAGGGCATTGCTCAGTTGCCATTGTTGAGGGTATAATGTGCTCCCTCCCTTCTCCATGAAGGAAATCAGACCTAATAGGGCAGAGTGTAATCTCAGGTCTCCACCATGCTGTGCATGTTTGATCTCTGGTCTCTATGAATACAATTTCCTAATTTGCAGCTTGAGCTTGTTGCCATTTCTTTGTCTTATTAAAATAGAAGTTTAGTTCTTTCTTCTAATTTGTTGTGGTGGTGGTGTGTGCATGTGTGCGTGCATGTGTGTGTGTGTGTGTGTGTGTGTGTGTGTGTATTTAAAGTGAAGTGAAAGAAAAGGGTCTCATTCAGCCACATAGGTAAATGATTTTTCCTCCCCATCCCTGACATTTTTAGCCATTAAAGGTAATAAGTAATAGTTTTCCTTGGTGCTTGACCAGAAATCTGAACCTCAATTTAAGGATAGGGTAAGAAACTTCTAAGAGATCATATGACGTGTTCAAAGTTGGATATTAAGTGGGTGTAAAAGTCAGTATTTTAAATACACTAGGTCTTCTGGCCTCTATGACTACTAAGTACATTTATTAATAATCTTTTAAGGTTTATTATAAGTTCTCCTATTTCATGTGGCAAATATTCACATGTCATTGCTGGATCCATTATTTCTTGGGTTGGATTCTTACTGTGTGAGACTATGAGGATTCTCCCCATAATTTCCACTACATAGTGATGTGTATTATAGCAGTAGTGTGTTAAGTGAGTGAGGCTAAAACCTTTTCATATATGTCTATTACCAGCTCATGCTTCCTTGTTTGTTACAGCAAATCATCAGTAGCAGTAGGACTCCATTTTAAAACTTGAACTAGGTGAAAAAAGGTGATTCCATGCCATTTTAAGCCTTGAAGATAACTGCATCAGTCCCACTCAGTGCCCTGAAATGACTTGGAGAGTCAAAGATGCAATATGTATGAGGGAGAGTAAGGTCCTTCACTTGGGGCAGCGGGGAGGGTGTCAGGGAAACTTATGAGGGGGCATTAAATTGTGATGTGTGAACTTCATTGTTGGACCCTCCAGACTACTTCCCACCCCCACCCTCTTTAGTGATAGGAGCATTCTCCTCCCCTCAGCACACATGCCTGAGCCACAGGATCTGATTCATACCTTGCATTCTACCTGTCAATAGGGGGCGTGGTGAAGTTATCCAAAACAAATGCTAGGGAGCCCTTCACCTGCAGAGGCCTGAATTTGGGAGTATCATCTGGCTCCTGCCTACCTGTTTATCATCACAGACTGCTACACGCTCTCTTAACTTTACGCTCTAAGAACATAGACTGATCTCTCTTGTATCTGTGTCTTTGCTCATACTCTTTCCTAAGATTCCACTGCCACACTTCATGTCTCCAAACCAGTCCAACAGACACATGCCTACCCATCTGTCTAGTGTGCCCTCACGTTAGACTTTCTGCATCAAGTTTTCCCTGATTCCACCAGGCAGATGTAGGGAGGCTCTGCCCCTTATGTGCACGTGGTACACACCTCCTTCATTGCAGTCACCACTTCTGGTGTGTCTGTGCCTGTCTGTCTGGGCACTCTGTAAGAGACTGTGTTGCCTCACCTTTATTTCCCCGGGGCATTTGCATAGGCATTCAAATGCTTGTTGACTGAATGACTGTGAACCAAGGCATCCGAAAAACAACAACAAACAAACAAAACAAAAAAAACAGCCCATGTGCCTCCTGTAGAGCCAAATACTAGCTTTGGGTTGAGAGTTAAGAAGGGAACCCCTAGTTCCAGGACACACCTTTGTTCAGTCATAGACATCTTAGTATCTCTGAATCGGGGCATAACTTAGCATAACACTGTGAGCACAAGAGAGAGATGGAACCAGGTTGTTGGTAAAATAGCAGCTGAAATTGGGTTTGACTTCATTGAAACCTAACCCTCCGGAAAGGAATAAACTAGTTTACCTTATTTGGTCAAATAGCCTCAGTGAGGTCATACTTCTTAAACGCTCACCAGATATTGAAACATGCAATTTGTTAACAGGCAACATCTAACAATTCACAAAAGAGCTTTTCTTTCTAAGTTGTTGAAGCCTTTGGGGTACAAAGCCTACTCCTCCAACTATTTCCAGTTCCCTCCTCCCTTCCCCTGCCTGTGTTGACAGTTAACTTGGTTGAGTTACATTCAAAAACACTGTGACAGGTGGGTACACTTTAGCGCATGAGTTTCTACTGGTCTATGTCCAAAGAGGATTACGGATAACCAAACTCTGAATTTGGAAGAGGAATGATGTATCCCTAAAATCCCCATTTTCATAGTAGTCCTCATGGGCTGGGGCCAGGGGTGTGCTGTCCAGCTGCTGTGTGGGGTGGGTGTCCCACACAGCCTGGTCTGGAAAAGTTTCCAGAAGCACAGAAGTGCTGACAGTCCTCGTGGCTTCCAAGTGCCCCTTCAAATACCCTGTCAACTGCACCACTGGGGAGAGAGAGTCAAAGTGGCCAAACCCGTGGCTCATTTGACATTTGCTGGAGGAAACAAGGGGATGTCAGCTTTCTTCCACTGTTGTGGATTTTTGGAGGAGCTCTCGGAATATGGAAAATAACTATCTCCATTTTCTCTCACTTGCATCCTCGTTATGCTTTTCTCATAATTTAAATGCAGTCTTTATTGAGTAGTATTAGTTCTGAGTTTTTTTTAAAAATGTGTTAAAACTCACTCTTTTTTGTAGATTTTCATTATTTAAAAAAATTTTTTATTGATTTTAGAGAGGAAGGGAGAGAGAGATAGAGATAGAAACATCAATGATAAGAGAGAATTATTGACCTGCTGCCTCCTGCATGTGCCCTACTGGGGATCAAGTCTGCAACCCAGGCATGTGCCCTGACCAGGAATCAAACCATGACCTCCTGGTTCATAGGTTTTCACTCAATCACTGAGCCATGCCAGCCGGGCTGTTACAGATTTTTAAATGTTCCTAGTATGTCAGAAGAAATAGATTGAAGCTTGAAGAGGTCCCAGGGCTAATGGAGATTTTCATTGACAGAGAAACTGAGGCCAGAGGTACTGTGACTTCCAGAATATCATCTTATCGCAGCATCATTCTGAAAGTGGAGTGTGAACTCAGGTCTCCTCTGTCAGGCCACAGGGCTCTTTTTAAGTGTACCAGGAAACTTGGCATGTTTGTGGATAGAAAGTCTTAGGTCATCATCTCAATGAAGCAAGGCTCTTTAAAAATATTTAATTAAATTAGTTTGTCGACATTATAAACAAATGGAAATCAATCTGAATCTAGGTTCTGAGTGTTCTAAAGTGTAACTTACTTTTAGTTTTTGTTGATGGTATTTACAGCAATGAATATATCTACAAAATAGGTAGCAGACTCAAAGAGAATGTTATTAGTGGAAATAATTTTTTCCCTTCCACAACAGGTGTAAGGGAAACGGAAATGATGGCCGTCAGCTTGTGAACATTCCCAACAGAAATACAGAGTGATTTTGTGGCTGATAATTATGTAGTCTCATTTGCTAGTAGAGTTTTAGTTCTAAAAATGAAATAAAGTCATCAATCTGAAACTGTTTTACAGTATTTGTCAAAACTTCTTTTTTAAATTTAGAAAAGTCAATTTCTGATAGATAGAAGTCTCTAGGCCCCAGAAGACAGGTGTGACTGGGTTTAACTTCTTTTGAACTTTGCACAGGGCTGCACATGAGTGATTCAACTAACATTTGGGTTTTTCCCAAGCTTCCATCTTTCTTGAATCAAGGGTAGGAGCGGGTGAATCTGGAGGGAAGAGGTCTTCAGCAGCCAGAATCCTTGTTCAAACAGAATAAGGAAGACTTTGCCTTTGATACTCAACCGTAAGCCAAACACAAAATGTCCTGATGATTTCTGGTTTAATTGCTGTAACTAAAAGACTGACATACACCAATTCCCTTGGCAGCCGTCAATCTGAAATTCTCTTTGAAAGTCAGGTGACTCACTTTCTACCCTGCAGGCAGGAACCGTGGGCACTCAGTGGGTCATCCAGAGCTCTCAGCAGAAAAGCTTATGTTCTTTGTAATTCTACATCTCTTCTTTACATTTCTTTGTGATTCTACATTGATCAGATGGGACTTGGAAGCTGAAAGAATCTCAAGGCGTGCTCCTAGTCTGTATATCCTGAGAATTCTCTGGGGAAAATTCATATTCTTGCCTATTTCTTTGCTGCAGACACTGGCCAAAACAAAATGATTTTAGAAACATATGGACTGTATTGACAAATGTAGACTTGCTCTTAAATATATGTGATTATCTATACATCCAGGAACTGAATCTGTGTAACTTGTATTATTTACTGGTGCTGTTGCTGAAATAAGTCATTATAATAAGAACCTCTTTTTCCATTAAAATCAAGGATGCTTCTCATTGAACTCAGGGAAAATGATATCCATATATATAAAAGCCTAAGCAACCATTATGACCGAATGACTGGTCGACCGGTCGCTGTGACATGCACTGACCACCAGAGGTGGTCGGTGCACTCTCACAGCCAACCTCCCGTGGCTGGCCCACCTCCCACGGTCCCTCCCCGCTGCCTGCTGGTCCCAATTGGCCCTGATCACTAGCCAGGCCAAGGGACCTGACTCGTGCATGAATTTGTGCACTGGGCCTCCAGTGTATTATAAAAGTAAATGTCACATCCAAAGCCACAATTGATATCAACTTCCTTCCCCAATTCCCACTATCTTTTAAAGAAGAATGGAGGGAGTAAGTTTCATAGACACTGGGCTTGCCCTTTGGAAAACAGGTATTAAAAATATATATATTTTAGGGATAATACAAAAGGGAAAGGGGACATTGAAAATGGGTCAGTGAAAAGAGCACAGGTCTCACAAGCAATAAAATGGAGGTAATAACACTGGTGACTGTGCAAAGGAGTCAGCTAATCTCTCTGGATCTCAGCTGTCTTCTGTGGGAAATTGACTAAACATTTCTATCACAGTGTTGCTCTAAGCACTCACTGAGATAATGCATGTGAAGTGCCTGGCTCATAGTAGGAACTTAATAAATGCTCATTTCTCTCCTTGTTAACCTCTTGGATAGTGCTTCCAAATGACATGCTGAGTTTTGCCCTGAAAGTGGTTTTTAGGTTCAGCAGCTTTTGCTGGCTCAGTCAGAAGCGCCAAGCAAATGAAGTTGGGCTGGGTCAAAGCTCCATCCCCAGGAAGCTTAAGGAATTGGCGCCTCGTCCGCCTCTCCATACACTATGGAATTATGGGTGTTGCCCCAGGTTCCAATGCTCAAATCTGCCAACACTGATGCAGTGGTTTCTAATACCTACCTGGTGTGTTATTCCTCGTGTCCAATATCTTCTTGCAACAGCTGGAGAGAAACTAATTTTTGAGAGTCTATGGGAGGTCAACAAATTGCTCCTCTCTTAGCACCAGGCAGAGGTTAGGCTAGGTGTGGGAGTCAAATGGAGATTCAGCTCCAGGGAGGGCATTAACAAGATGGCCTTATAATCACAGAACACAGCTTGTGTGGTGATTCTGTGGAGCTGTGTTTTAGTAGGGACTCTGGCACCAGATGTGCACAGCTGTGCTATGGAAACTAACCCTGCCAGATCAAGAAAAGCCACATGCCAGTTGTTTTACGTGAGTGAAATGGAAAGGGAGATAAGTATCTTTTAGTAGAGAAAAGTAGGATTGTTAGTGTTTATTATTTACCAACTTATTCTCTCTCTTTGTTTTAAAACCTAAATGGGACATTTTGTATTTAACATGCTTTTCCCCATCTAAATATAAGAAAATAATTTGCAAAAGATTTTTTCAGTTCAAGTGGCCTGTTTAAATCAGGTTTTATTTAATTCTTTACTGTATAATTTTTATGAGGCAATATTTTTCCTTGATAATTTTAATGTCATATTTGACAAGGAATGCTGATCCTGTGCACAGAAATGTTGCTTTCATAGTCATATTTTTTTCCTTTGAGAAAATTTATTTCATTTATACAAACCACCACCAACAAATACTATTGCTAATAGTCATATATACAGTGGGACTAACTTTTCTCTGGAGTTAGTCCAGCGATTTTCAACCAGTATGCCACAAGAATTTTTAAAACATGCAACACCTGACTGTTTAGTCAGGGGCACTGACCTCTTTTCCCTTAAATTGTCAAATAAAAAATGACAACAGCCAACACAACAAGAGCCATCTGGTGTGAATGAGTCAAAATTATACCTATGTTTAAATATACTTTTATTGATTTCAGAGAGGAAGGAAGAGGGAGAAAGAGAGAAACATCAATGATGAGAATCATTGATTGGCTGCCTCCTGCACGCCCCCCTACTGGGGATACCCTGACCAGGAATCGAACCCAGACCTCCTGGTTCATAGATCAAAGTTCAACCACTGAGCCATACCAGCCAGGCAAAATTATACATAATTTTTGTCATATCAGCATAAAATATATATTTTTTGTGTGCTGCAGAATTTTAGTCATTAGTTTATGTGTGCCATGAGATGAAAAAGGATGAAAATCTCTGGGTTAGTCCATTGAAAATGATCTGCTAGAACTTATTCATTGCTGTAGGTAATATCCTGGTTTCTAACAGAAAATAATTTAAAATGTTGTATTATTAAGGAATATTTGCACTTATGGGACTATTTTTAAGAAAATCAGAGTACTTTTGTAACTGAGTTATAAGCAGAATACATTCAGCCAAGATTTATATAGAAGAAAAATAAGAACACAGAAACCTTGGTTTTATAGTTCACATCTATGAAACGTTGTTACTTGGAAAAATTGGCTGAGATAGAATATTTCTTAATTTCAACCCCTTTGAAACTGAGCTTTCTATTGTGTCAATTCATATACAGAATTGTGTTAAAAATGCAAGACATTCAGGAAGATAGCTAGAATGCTTTCTAAAGGTGTCTTAATTTCTGTAATACATTATACTGGCAATTCAAGTTGGAGATATACTAACACACTAGGATAATGCTAAAAGAAAGATTAGACTAGTAAGGGGATAAAATTAGTAGCAAATCACCTTTTTCTTCCTTCTCTCTTTTTTGATGGGAAAGACTAGAAAAAGTACTTGGTTTAAACCACATGAGAAAAATACCTTTTTAGTTATCAAGCTGCCCTTTATGTTCCAGCTATGTAAACACATAGCATGACCTACAGGGGGTGAGTTCCTTTGCTGTGTAAATACTGTAAGGTAGACATCCAAGAGGTGGAGCGATAAAGTCAGACAAACTGCTGCAGGCACAGATAACATCTCCTGGGCCCACGATTCCAAGGCCTAGAGGCAACATTGGCATTTTGGGCTTTTGCAATAGTGAAGGACCACTGCCACCTGTGGACAGCAGAAAGCATCAGCCCTGACATGCTGCAGGCCAAGGGAGAAATACAGTGGTAAGTTATGAGTGCAACATCTGGGCCACCTGCTGAATCTTATGGTCTATAGTTTTCCAAACAGCAAGCTTTTTCATGGGTACATTTGTGGCCTGTGTGGGTTTTCCCCCACAAATCATAAGCATCCTTCCAACCATATGAAGGATGTGATTATTGTGTGTTAATATAAAGCACAAAGCAGGCATCTTAAGCTCAAAGGCCTTCAAGGGGCAGGTAGATAATGTACATGTAAATGGGTAAGAGTGAGTGGGACTGTGAATTGGAGACCACATACCCCACCTAGAGGCATTCAATTTTATTTTTAATTGTTTTTAGGAAGTTTGTACTTCATCATGCAACATACATTTGCAGCTCAGGTTCAGTCTGTAACTATCTAGCACTGCAGGTCAATGAGTGAATGTGCAAGATCCCAAGTGACATTTGTACAGCCAGGAACAAAACTCTTAAGCATAATTCTTTCACTTATTCATTAATGTATTAATTTACTCACCATAATGTATTTATTGAGTGCTTCCTTTATTGTAGGCATCACTCCATATTGATAAATAAGTTGGGAAAATAGATATTAAACAAATAATTACCTGAATAGAATTACTGTTGGGATAAATATAATGGCTAAGAAGCCTAGGTAACTATACAAATGTATACCATGTTTGATAAACTTGCTTGTAAGTCACATTACTATTTTCTATACTATTAATGGTTGCTTAGGCTTTTATATATATGGATATCATTTTCCCTGAGTTCAATGAGAAGCATCCTTGATTTTAATGGAAAAAGAGGTTCTTATTATAATGACTGATTTCAGCAACTTCCAATCAAACTATAGCCCTATGCTTTCTTATCTATAAGAAATCAAAGCCATGTGTTTTCTTATTTATACATTGTGTTTCTCATTTATTGAGAAAACTCATTTAGACTTATTTGGAAATAGATTTTTAAATCATAATTCCTCTTAGGTAAATATAAATTAAATAAGGCATTTCTAAAACTTATTCACATTGAGAGTTGAACTCTTTTGGATCACTTTTTGACTCAGAGTCACCAATGGCCATACTTTTCTATACAATGTCATTCTCTGGCCATTAAAGGAGCTGGGGAGCAGCATTTTGTAAGTCTTTTTTACTACTGTCTGGAAATTTCTTCTCAGAAACTGATATCAATTCTTAGAGTTTAGATGCTGGTGCTATCTTGATCTTACACAAAAGTAAGCATATATATATATATATATATATATATATTTATATTTATATATATAAATATATAAATATATAAATATATATAAATATATAAATATATAAATATAAATATATATAAATATATAAATATAAATATAAATATAAATATAAATATATATATATATATATATATATATATATATATATATATATATTTAAATCACAAAGCCTGAAGCTTTTTAGACATCAACTAGAATTTCTATTCTTTCCTAGGTGGTCCTCAAATGGCTTGTTGAACAATGGCAAGCGGCTTCAGTTGTACAATGATATTGCCAGGACTAATACCCATGTTTTCCCATGTGCCAGCAATGACACTGGGTAGGACGCCCAGCTGATCTGACCCATGAGGTTGGAAGACCTCAGTGTTAGAAAGCCACCTCTAGATCTCAGAGATGTGAAAATAGAAGAACAATGTAGAATCCATGAAATACAGTCACTTATAATCTGACCTGGTCTTTGGGGCCAGCGACATTCTCTTGGAGGAGGTGATTTTAGGCTTAGACTTAAAAATGAAGAAGTTATTTAGAGCTTGAGGTGGAAAAGTGTCAACTTAGTCAAGGCAGGGCCAGATTACAGAGCAGATCAGCTGTACAGCTCATCAGGAACTCAAACTATAGGGATGCTTTATCATGCCCATTACTGGTCTGTTTCTCTTGAGTGCTCTTAATGTGTGTTTACACAAGTTGCTTGGTGCAAGTATCTCTGAAACTGGTAGTCACAGTCATCTAAAAGCACATCAGGTATGGTGTAGAATATGATAGGCTTTGTGATTTAAATGTAAAAAACCTTTATTTTTTCATTTTTAAATATATATTTTTATTGTTGATAGTATTACAGATATCTCTCATCCCCCCCTTCTTCCAACCTCTACCCTCTGCTCCATCTTCACTACCCTATTGCCCATGTCCATGGGCTGTGCATATAAGTATATAAAAAAAACAACAACATTTAAATATACTGTTGCACCTCCCTAAGAAATTACCCTGTTTAATAATTGACAAAAGAAAGCCAAAGAGAGACAAAAATAGAGACTAAATAATCATTTTTTTTCAAAATATGAATTTTGCTTAGCTCCAGGTGAAGTTGTATGTTAATTAAATCTATTTCAGTAAACAATTCTTATTAAAAGTAAATTAGGTTCAGCCCACTCTCACCCAATACATATTGAATAAATATTTAAACACTAATTGTCCAAAGGGGCTCCAGACTATTGGTCTTCCTGAACATGGATAGATTCCTAGCTTGCACTGGCCAGCAAAGAAGGTGGCAACTTCAAGGAACGAGTTGAAGGGGAGTGTGGCTGAGACATGGAGTAGGTCATCCTACAGGGGAGGTGAGGGAAGAAGGCTGGAGGCTAGCTCGGAGTCATACCATATAAATTCTCTGCTAAGGATTTCAGTCTTCATCCCAAGGGAATTTGGGAGTTAACAAAAGGTTTTCAGAGTGAAATGACAGAATCATATTTGCATTTTTCACTCTGGCGGCTGTGAAGCAAGTGGACTGTTGAGAGCCAGTTATTTTCTCTCTGGACAAGGCACACGTCTTCATTCGTGCAGCAACATGGATTTCAAAGGCTGGTGAACCTTCTTTCAGGCACTGTTTTTTGAAAGGGGCATGTGAATTAACCATTCACAGCCATATCTGGAAACTTTACAAAGCCAAAATTAACAAACTACAACAACAATAGTAAATCTACAAGCAATCGGTTAAATGGAGCCTTCAATGGTTCTATTTCTTATTTATGTTTTGGATAAATCTATCTATATATAAAACCCTAATATGCAAATAGACTGAATGGTGGAACAACCGAACAACTGGTTGCTATGACGTGCACTGACCACCAGGGGGTGCACAAGGAACATGGCAGGCATCAGCTATGGCGGGATAGTGAAGCAGGTGAGCAGGGGCGCCAGACTAAGGCGGGGCACTGGTCACTGTCATTGGGGCAAGCCTCTGGTGGTTACTGAAAATTCTTTGCTCCTGTGCACCGTGGTCCCGCTGGGTGCTCACACCCGCTGCTGGCACCTGGTACTGGCCCCGATCACTCAGCACCTTCAGCGGGTTCAAGCAGTGGCTGCCGGTCCCAATCACCCCTCAGGGCATCTCCACCTCCCCCTGCTCCTGAGGGGTGATCGGGACCGGCTGCCGTCTCTCACACCTGCACCTGCTGCTGGCGCTGGAGCCGCCGCTCGCACCCACTCACAGTGCCGGCCCCACTCGCACCCACTGACAGTGCCCAGCGCCGGTCCCTCGGCACCGTTAGTGGGTGTGAGCGATGGCTGCTGGCCCCGATCAGCCCTGAGGGCTTCTCCACCTCCCCTGGCTCCTGAGGGGCGATCGGGGCAGCAGTCGCCGCTCACACCCACTGCTGGCACTGACCCCAAGCGCTCTGCGCCATCAGCAGGTGTGAGCGGGGCTGGTGCCATCAGTGTGTGGGAGTGGCAGCAGCAGTGGGAGCAGGGTTGTTGGTAGATAGGGGACCAGGGGGCGTGGCTGGAGGGGCCGAGACCCGCCCCTGTGCCCGGCAGCCTCGCAGCCCACAGTTCCTTTCAAGGTGCACGAATTTGTGCACTGGGCCCCTCATTAATTAAATCAGGCATCCTAAAACTACAGCCCATGGGCCACATGTGGCCCACCCAGGACATTTATCCGGCCCGCTGGGTGCCGCTGCCTGTCTTGCTTAGCAGCCGACTCGTCCCGGGCCCGCAGTGCGCATAGGAATTTGTTCATAGTTTTTTTTTTTAAACTATAGTCCGGCCCTCCAATGGTCTGAGGGACAGTGAACTGGCCCCCTGTTTAAAAAGTTTGAGGACCCCTGAATTAAATAATAAATGAACAAAATCAGGATTTGGGACCAAAAGAAAATTTCCTGTAAGATAGGGTAAGAAGAGATTCAGCTCAGTAAAACCTTTAAGTAACACACTATAAGTTGACTCTCCATACCTAAGAAAAATGTAACAACACTGAAGTATTCCTGAAGTATTATTGGCAGTTTTGATTTAGTTGGTAGTAACTAATTACTGTTGTTGAAGAATGATCAAATTTATTTCAGGAACACTCCGTGATCAGAGCTGATGACAAAGTGGGTTTGGGCTCACCAGTAATTTCCCTTAAGCACCTCTGTGCATAGCATTTGAATTCTTCACAAAGCTTTTTGGTGTAAGCATATGGTTCTCATTTTACACCCTTTACCTGAGCATTCCAATTAAATGGGAATACTTTTGATAACAATGGTGAAAGCTAATAAGAACACAGTGCTGACTACGAACTAAGAACTTATTTAACCTTCAAAACAGCCACCATAGAAAGCACGGTTATGACCCCATTTTAATAGATCAGGAAGCTAAAGTACAGAGAGGTTAAATAACTTGCACAAGGCCACACAGCCTGTAGGAAGTTGTGAGGCTGGAATTTGGGCTCAGGGATTCTAGCTTCAGAGTCTACGTGCTTCACCACTATACATATCACCTCTTTAAAATTAATGCTTTCAGAAAAGTCGGTTCATGATTTATACATATATGTATACACAATATTTTTCTCTTAAACATTTTCATAAACTCCTTTAACCGGATCACCCAACCCATCATAAAAACATGGGAAATTTTTGAAACTAAATCCAACTGTACAGCACAAGATGAGTAAAGTTTAAAAGCAAGCAGATGTTTGCAAAGCATATAAAACTCAAATTGCTCTACACTCGATGCTATTTGGAACACAGGCATAATTCTTTTCAAATATGATTTTATCTAAATGGTGTCCCTTAAAACTTCATTTTAACACCCAAATGATCCCCAGCTGTTCGGGAGATTGGCCCCTGCTGGGTCTGTTTCCCAGCACTTCCCATATTCCACCATAAATATTCATGAGGCAGTGCTCCTGCTGCCCCAAGTGGGGGGCGGGATTCATTTTTATGAACTCCTCTCAACCTCTCAACCCGGATTAGCATCTTTCACCTATTACCCAACTCCTGAATTATGGTTTTGTTCTGGCCTGGTCTCCGTTTTCTTTATTTTCACTGATATCTGAGAAGTATGAGGAGAATGTGAAGTGTGAAAGAAACTTCTAATTCCAGGAAGTTGGCCCGAGGACGATACAAAATCAATTTTTAAAATACAATATCTTATTCAAACTTCATACCCAGCCCAGTGTGAAACCACTGTTTTCTACTTTGCCGGGTTTCCTGGGCAGCAGCAAGGCCTCCGTCAGAGGTTTGTAAACTTAATTTGAGGGCCGGGGTAAGGATGATGGAGCAGCTGAGTGGAGGGAATGCTATTTCCATAGGCAAGACACGCTTGGACTACAAAAATGATGATTTTTCTCATATGATTTATGTTTGTGTTTAGATTCCAAGAAATACTAGGAATACATCTGCCATTTTTGGGAGTGAGAGGTGGCAGAAGTGTGAATTTCCCCACCTTTGCAGCTCTTTCTCTGTCCCTTTCATTTTATGTGTGTGGGTCGGCGGGGGGCGGGGAGGGGGAGACTCTTAATCAGCTCTACTGTTTCCATATGTCTTATTTATAACATACTCTTCTGTACCCAGAGATGCTCTTGACCTCATCCTGATTCAAATCAGGACACTATGACAGCTTGCCTTGTTGGTGGGAAGAACGCTTGATTTTTTACTTTAGATTTTGAGTTCTTATACCTGCTTGGTACTAACTAGTCAGACACAGTTGGATACAATATTTAACTTCTTGAAATTTCCAGTTTTGCATTGGTAAACTAGGATAAATATCAGTCACAGGTGCTTCCTGTGCAGCATATGTAGGGTACATATGTAGATTGAGAACTCAGCACAGGCCTGACGTGATACCAGCTACGCAGTGTTGGAGGGAGAAATGGATAGTGAAGATCCATGTGGTTCTTAGCACCCTGGGCACCGGTGGTCAATTCCCACTTCCCATGGGTTTGCCACACCAGACAATAGCAAGAGTTCAGCCTCTGGATATCCTGGAAATGCCATCCAATTCTACGAAGATTTCTGCCATAATATCAGTGGACTGTGAGGAGAGGCTAACTGAATTAACTGCACTGAGTAGATAACTACATAGAGGAGTGGGTAGTACCTTCAACTGCTCTTTCTGTAAATGTTATTCTGCTCACTTTGAAATACATTGGAACCTACCAATTACCACCAACTCTGCCAAGACTACTGCACAAAAGGAGATGCTGGAAGAACAATTACTCAGCAACAAGGATGTATTATGGAATTCCTGGAAATGGACCTCATAGACAGACACCTACTGACACCCTCACTGCCCAAGTCAGGAGCACTGGCTAGAACAGAGTCAATGACCCCAAAATCTGGGCACAGTATATGGGAGTCATTAAGGCATGAGTCCTGCAGTCAGACTGCTGGGGATCGAATACTGTTTATGTTGTGCCTAGCACTGTGCCACTGTGCCTTTGTGCCACTGTGCCTATAGCTCAACCTGTATACTACTAGTAAGCCTGGGTTTCTAATATCAGTAGGACTTGTCTCAGGTGGTTGTGGTATGGGTTCAATAGATAGTCTAGGTCAGTGGTCGGCAAACCGCGGCTCGCGAGCCACATGCGGCTCGCGAGCCGCAGTTTGCCGCTCTGTTGACTAATGAGTTTGCCGACCACTGGTCTAGGCAAAATGTTTAGCACGCTGAACATAGGATTGGCCCAATACACTCATTTTATACAAGCTTAAAAATGCTTCTTGAAAGAACTAGCTAAGGGCAAACATTACGTTCAAACATACTTAAGCCTGGATACTTAATTGATTATGCTAGCTGGGCCTTGGCTGGAAATGCAACAAAGATCTTGAGTGTCCCTTGAATACAGGGTGTGTTTTAAATAAAATTGAAGATTCCTTTATATTCGTGCTCATGTTTTAAGGGAGAATAGCATGTTGCTCTGTGTGGGGAGGTGAATAATGTGTGCATCTGAAAGGTACAACAGTGCTTTCCAAGGTGTGCACGTGGAAAGGTCATTTCCTGGATCTGAAATAGCAATTACTATATGCAGAGCCTGGTGTCACTGGTGATCCCATTTCTTAACTATAACTGTCACCCACCGGGCAGAGATGTCCACTATTTCAATCTCAAGCACCTTTAGGCTTGCCCTACTGTTCTAAGCTGTGCTTTGGTGTGTGTCTGGAGCATTTCTTCGGCTTTTCCTGTTTCCAGTTATATCACTTCAGCCCCTCTTGAACTATCTCATGGTCTCCTTTGCCACTGAGGAATCCAGCCCACTGGAGTAGCAAGCATTGGTTGGATGTATTTCAGGACCATACTACTGATGCTTATTTTGCATCAATTAAAATTAATTTAGCTGAATAGTAACAATAATAAAAGTGTTCAGGAAATTAGACATAATGTTGTAGTGCTTCTGATGTGACTAACCTGACAAAGTGGGGTCAGAGGCTGAGCTAGAGAAACATCATCATCACCCTCCCTGCACACACTCACCCTTACCTGATGGCTTCAATATGTACATATACAGGAACGTTTTTCGGTAGGAGGCAAACATATTGGATGAAGAGCCCCCTATGGTGTCTGTTACCATTTGGACCCCTCCGGCTGGGATTAAGCCTCTTTTTTTTTGTTTGTTTTTTTAGTTTTAGTTTTTAACTAGAGGCCCGGTGCACGAAATTCATGCACAGGGGTGTGTGTCCCTCAGCCCAGCCTGCACCCTCTCCAATCTGGGACATCCCTCTCACAATCCAGGACTGCTGGCTCCCAATTGCTCACCTGCCTGCCTTCCTGATTGCCCCTAACCACTTCTGCCTGCCAGCCTGATCACCCCCTAACCCAGCCATGGGCAAACTATGGCCCGCGGGCCAGATCCGGCCCGTTCAGCTGTTCTATCTGGCCCGTGGAGCCGAAAGAGTGGCAGGTTCTCTTGCTCTCCCCTCCACTCCTTTACTTTGAATTTATATTAGTTCACACAAACACTCCATCCATGCTTTTGTTCCGGCCCTCCGGTCCAGTTTAAGAACCCATTGTGGCCCTCGAGTCAAAAAGTTTGCCCACCCCTGCCCTAACCACTCCCTGCCAGCCTGATTGATGCCTAACTGCTCCCCTGCCAGCCTGATTGCCCCTAACTGCCCTCCCCTGCAGGCCTGGTCACCCCTAACTGCCCTCCCCTTCAGGCCTGGTCACCCCTAACTGCCCTCCCCTGCAGGCTTGGTCCCCCCCAACTGCTCTCCCCTGCAGGCTTGATTGCCCCCAACTGCCCTCCCCTGTTGGCCTGATCGCCCACAACTGCCCTCCTTTGCAGGCCTGATCCCTCCCAACTGCCCTCCCCAGCTGGCCATCTTGTGGCGGCCATCTTGTGTCCACATGGGGGCAGCCATCTTTGACCACATGGGGCAGCCATCTTGTGTGTTGGAATGACGGTCAATTTTCATATTACTCTTTTATTAGGTAGGATAGAGGCCTGGTGCATGGGTGGGGGCCGGCTGGTTTGCCCTGAAGGGTGTGCTGGATCAGGGTGGGGGTTCCCATGGGGCAGCCTGGGTGAGGGGCCAGTGGTGGTTTGCAGGCCAGCCACGCCCCCTGGCAACCCAAGTGGAGGCCCTGGGATCTGGAATTTATTTATCTTCTATAATTGAAACTTTGTAGCCTTCAGTGGAGGCCAGGGCAGGCCAGGAACTTGGCTTCCTCCATCACTGGGGAAACCCAAGCCTCCTGTTCGCTCCATGGCTGCAGCCATTTTTGTTGGGATTTATTTATCTTCTATAATTGAAACTTTGTAGCCTTGAGCAGAGGCCTGGGCTGGCCAGGGTGTGCAGGAAGCTTGGCTTCCTCCATTGCCGGGGAAACCCAAGCCTCCTGCTCGCTCTGTGGCCACAGCCATCTGGGTTGGGTTAATTTGCATACTCGCTCCTGATTGGCTGGTGGTCGTGGCTTGTGGTGTAGCAGAGGTGCGGTCAATTTGCATATTACTCTTTTATTAGATAGGATTACAACTGACATTCAATATTATTTTACATTGGTTTCAGGTGTACAGCTTAGTGGTTAGACTTAAGCCTCTTTTGATAGGGAAGGAGGGACAGAAATGGACTGATGCGTGGAAAACACTGGGTCTGGGTTAGGCTGTTTTGGCCACAGGTTGTAAGGTGGAACACAGCAAGTTGAGAGAGGCTAGTCTCCCCAGCTAGCCAGCACTGGCTTGACTCCTCAGAAACTGACTGCTTCAAGCATCATTGGTAAGGATGGCACTGTCAACATAATATTGGGGTAGTTCCTTAAAGCAGCTCCACTTGACATTAACAGGTTTGGTGGGAATAGGAGAGGGAAAATTGGAGGCTAATAGTGACTGTAACTGACAAAATGGTTCATTTTGGGGACCCTAGAAAATCCTGGGAGAAACTTCAAGGCTGCTTCAATGCTTACTTGTGGACCTAACTGGTGGAAAAAAGGGGCTGCTAAAACTATTATGATTTAGGTGTTTAAATTCAATGTGATTTTAACTTTTATAATAAAACATATTTTTGGGGGGGGAATGTTTTGGTGAAATCACTTTTGAAGTATTCTTTTAGACAGAAATAGAAAAGGATTCTGGGTATGTTTTGCAGAGTTAGTAGTCCATAGGGGATTCACTGCCTCATTTATAAGGAAGTTATTACAACAAAATAGTTGAAGCAAAACATGTATAACTTATTAGATAACATCGATAAATAGCAGCAACGCTTTCGTGCACGGAATGTAGCCCATTCAACTGGGCCACCCCAGCCAGGGTGGCAGAGTCTATATTTCTTCCCCTTTAAATTATGTGGGCCTTTGTGGCTGTCTTGGTGAATGTAATATGACAAAGGTGATGCTGCATGACTTCTGATACTAGGTCATATGAGATGTATCTCCCACCGGGCTCTCTTTCTCAGTGAGCTTGTTCTAGAAATCCAGCCACATTGTGGGGAAGTGCTGGACAAATGGGAAGGCCCCTTGTCAGCATTCTGGCTGCTTATTTCCACTAAAGTCTTACCTGGTAGCCATAATCAACCCCTAGATGTGCAAATGACTGAGGCTGGAGATAATCCCAGCCCCCAGATTTCAAGCTGCCCACCCTAAAACCGCCTGGATCAGAGATGAGCCATCCTCACCGAATCCCACCCAAATTGAAAATTTGAGAACAAAATGAATGTTGTCCTTGTTTTAAGGCACTAAGTTTTAGGATGGCTCATCACATTGCCCTAGTTAACTACAACACAAGATAAGGTAACCTATGCAGATTTGTATAAGATACTTTAAATAGTAAATAGCTCAGAGCAGTATAAATGCATAGGTAGACATTTACCATTTACTAATCTTAACAGTTAAAAATCATTTTTCCCCTCCCAGCCCATCAACTCTACTGGATTCCTTTATGAGGAATTAGTCATGTTCCTCCTAGTTGAGAGCACCAATGCCAGATCAGTAAACTCTTACCCCCCACCAGCTCTGTCTCATTACTCTATCACCAATATACTCTGTAGGACTCTGTCAGACTCAGGATGCCTTGGAGCTTTTTTTAAAAATTTTTATTTCTTTATTAATTAAGGTATTACATGTGTCCATATTCCCCCATTACCTCCCCATTCCCCCCATCCATGCCCTTACCCCCCTGTTGTCTGTGTCCATTGGTTAGGCTTATATGCATGGATACAAGACCTTTGGTTGATCTCTCCCCCTTACCCCACCCTCCCTTGCCTTCCCTTAGGTTTGACATTCTAATCGATGTTTCTCTGTCTCTGGATCTGTTTCTGTTCATCAGTTTATGTTGTTCATTATTTTCTATAAATGAGTGAGATCATGTGATATTTATCTTTCTCTGCCTGGCTCATTTCACTTAGCATAATGCTCTCCATCTCCATCCATGTTGTTGTAAATGGTAAGAACTCCTTCTTTTTTACCACAGCATAGTATTCCATTGTGTAGATGTATCACAGTTTTTTAATCTGCTCATCTGCTGATGGGCACTTAGGCTGTTTCCAAATCTTAGCTATTGTAAATTGTGCTGCTATGAACATAGAGGTGCATATATCCTTTCTGATGGGTGTTTCTAGTTTCTTGGGATATATTCCTAGAAGTGGGATCACTGGGTCAAATGGGAGTTCCATTTTTAGTTTTTTGAGGAAACTCCATACTGTTCTCCACAGTGGCTGCACCAGTCTGCATTCCCACCAGCAGCGCACGAGGGTTCCTTTTTCTCTGTATCCTCGCCAGCACTTGTCATTGTTGATTTGTTGATGATGGCCATTCTGACAGGTGTGAGATGGTACCGCATTATTGTTTTGATTTGCATCTCTCGGATAATTAGTGACTTTGAGCATGTTTTCATATGTCTCTTGGCTTTCCTTACGTCTTCTTTCGAAAAGATTCTATTTAGGTCTGTTGCCCATTTTTTGATTGGGTTGCTTATCTTCCTTTTGTTAAGTTGTATGAGTTCCCTGTAAATGTTGGAGATTAAACCCTTATCAGTGATATCATTGGCAAATATGTTCTCCCATGTAGTGGGCTTTCTTGTTGTTTTGTTGATGGTTTCCTTTGCTGTGCAAAAGCTTTTTATCTTGATGTAGTCCCATTTGTTTATTTTCCATTGCCCTAGGATAGTGGTCGGCAAACTGCGGCTTGTGAGCCACATGCGGCTCGCGAGCCTCGGTTTGCTGCTCTGTTGACTAATGAGTTTGCTGACCACTGCCCTAGGAGCAGTATCAGTGAAGAAATTGCTTTGGCATATGTCTGAGATTTCGCTGCCTGTGGATTCTTCTAGTATTTCTATGGTTTCCCATCTTGTGTTTAAGTTCTTGATCCATTTTGAGTTTATTTTTGTGTATGGTGTAAGTTGGTGGTCTAGTTTCATTTTTTTGCATGTATCTGTCCAATTTTCCCAACACCATTTATTGAAGAGACTGTCTTGACTCCATTGTATGTTCATGCCTCCTTTGTCAAATATTAATTGAGCATAGTGGTTTGGGTCGATATCTGGGTTCTCTATTCTATTCCATTGATCTATTTGTCTGTTCTTGTGCCAGTACCAGGCTCTTTTGAGAACAGTGGCTTTGTAATACAGCTTGATATCTGGTATTGAGATCCCTCCTACTTTATTCTACTTTCTCAAGATTGCTGCAGCTATTTGGGGTATTTTTTTTTTTTATTCCAGATGAATTTTTGGAAAGTTCGTTCCAGATCTGTGAAATATGCCGTTGGTATTTTAATGGGGAGTGCATTGAATCTATAGATTGCTTTGGGTAGTATGGACATTTTGATGATGTTGATTCTACCAATCCATGAACATGGTATGTTCTTCCATCTGTTTATGTCTTCCTCTATCTCTTTTTTCAGTGTCCTGTAGTTTTCTGCATATAGATCTTTTACCTCCTTAGTTAAATTTATTCCTAGGTATCTTAATTTTTTTGGTGCAATGGTAAATGGGATTGCTTTTTTAGTCTCTTTTTCTGTAAGTTCACTATTGGTGTATAGAAATGCCATAGATTTCTTGGCGTTAATTTTGTATCCTGCTACATTGCCGAATTCATTTATTAAGTCTAATAATTTTTTGATGGAGTCTTTAGGGTTTTCTATGTACAGTATCATGTCATCTGCAAATAAGGACAGTTTTACTTCTTTTCCAGTTTGGATGCCTTTTACTTCTTCTTGTCTGATCGCAATGGCTAGTACTTCCAGCACTATGCCGAACAGGAGTGGTGAGTGTGGGCATCCCTATCTTTTTCCTATTCTTAGGGGAAATGGTTTTAGTTTTTGCCCATTGAGTATGATGTTAGCTGTGGATTTGTCATATATGGCTTTTATTATGTTGAGGTATGATCCTTCTATTCCCAACTTGCTGAGAGTTTTTATCAAGAAAGGGTGTTGGATTTTGTCAAATGCTTTTTCTGCATCAATTGATATGACGATGTGATTTTTATCTCTCAATTTGTTTATGTGATGTATCACGTTTATTGATTTGTGGATATTGAACTATCCTTGCATCCCTGGGATAAATCCTGCTTGGTCATGGTGTATGATCTTTCTGATGTACTGCTGGGTCCTATTCGCTAGAATTTTGTTGGAGCTTTTATTGTTGCTGCCAGCAACTGTGCATTTCATGCATTGTCTCATGGAATTTTTGCCAAAACCCTGGGATATAGATAATACCTGTATTTATAGATAAGGAACCAGAGATTCAAAAAGGCTAAATGACTTACTCAAGATTATACAGTCAATGGCAGAATTGGGACTTGAATGCTGTTCTGTCTGATCCTGCAGTCTGTATTCTTTCCCCTGTGCAACTCGACCTTGGCCTTGAGGTCTTCAAAGGACTCAGGGTTCACCGTTTGTTTTTAGCCCATTTTACATGTTCTGTACCTGCAGATTTTGTGAGTATAACCAACAGTTATACTTCTGGCCTATGAGAAATTAATTTTTGAGGCTAAAAATATTTTTTGTAACATCATAAGTTGGGGTGCTGTGCTTATACACATAATATAGAATTATATATAATATATAGTATATAAAAGTATATATATTATATGTAATATATAGTATATTACATACAAATTTATATAATAACATATAACTATGTATGTATACATTACATATCTATAATAATAAAAGGGTAATATGCTAATTAGACTGGACAACCTTCCAGACAAAGCTACGGCTGAGAGGGCTGAGGCAAGCCACCATGGCTGTGAGGGCCAAGCCCCTTGCATGAATTTCATGCATTGGGCCTCTAGTATTTATATATGATTATATAAAGGGAGGAATTATGGTAGAAATTACTAATTTATTTGTGGCACTCTACAAAAAACTAGATAGTTCTTCATTACTAGATAAAAACTAAACAATCTCATAAAAATTAATGTTATTATTCTAATATATTCAAGATTTACTGATTGCTTTATTTAAAAAAAATTGTTTTGAAATAATATTTAGATTCACAGAAGAGTTACAAAGAGAGTGCAGAGAATTATAATATCCCTTATTCAGTGTCACCTAAAGTTAACATTTTACCCATGAAACTAACATTGGTATGATTCCATTATCCAAAGGACACTGTATTCAGCTTTCACCAATTTTCCACCAGTGTGTCCTTTTATCCATTCCAGGATTTAATCCAGGATACCACATTGCAATTAGTCAGCATACCTTCTTAATCTTCTCTAATCTGTGACCATTGCTCTGTCTTCCCTTGTCTTTCATGACTTTGAGACTTTTGAAGAGCATTGGCCAAGTATTTTGCAGAATTTATTTCAGTTGAGTTTGTTTGTTGTTTTCTCATGACGAGTCTGGGGCTGTAGATTTTCTGGAAGAATAGCACGGAGGTCAATACCTCACAGCCCTTCTCACTGCATCATATTTAGGGTATGTGATATCAACATAACTTCTCACTGATCATGTTTACCTTGATCACTTGGTTGAGGTGGTGTCTGCCAGATTTCATAACTCTAAGTATGCAATTTTCCCCTTCCCACATTCTATTGTTAGATGTGTCAGTAAGTCCAGCCCCCACTCAGGAGAAAGGAATAAGCTCCACTTCCTGGCAGTAGGAGGGTGACCGATAGACTTTTTTATGTGTCAGTGAGAAAGAGTGTCTTCACTCCTGCAGCAGCCCACATGTCTACAATATCAGTTGGTGTCTGACTTTTGGGCATTCAAACCTCGAGTCAACCACATCTTTAATTTCTTCACCCTGGGAAATATACCCCATAGAATAATGCCCACTCTTACTTGCTACTTGATTGAGAACCAAGTTAAGTCTACTAAACATTCCTTTTTCACCCCTACAAGAAAGGGATCACTGTTGTCTCTTAGATCTTAAAATCTGTTATGTTCGAAATAAAGCATGTTCGAAACGAAAGGGATTTTTTTTTAAATCTTTATTTTTCCCTGGCACCTAGGAAATAATAATTGCTATAAATATTATTTATTTAAAATTCATAAAATGGAATATATCATATATTTAAATATAGTTTATTTATATATTTATATTTTTATAAATATCTATTATATATAAATTTATGAATATAAATTTGTAAAAATTATAAATATTATAAAATGATAATTCCCCTTGATTACCTCTTATGTGTTGAGCACTGTGGTTGGTACTTTATAATCTTAATTTCTAATCCTTACAAAATATCTACAAAGAAGTATAATGCTCACTTTTCAATAAAAACAACCTGATGTTTAGGGGGGGAAATTATATTCCCCAAGATGGCCTGGCAAGGCTGGAATTTGATCTTAAAGCTCTTTGATTGTCGACTCTGAACCTGGTAAATGTTTGTAGGTTGGCTGATTAAAATTGGATAGGAGAAAAACAGTATTTGAAGACTGGGCCAGTAATAGGTGTTTTTTAAAAAAATTACACACAATCGAACATGATTGAAGAAGACAGGTGTTAGGCTGTGCTTGCATAAAGAGGCTCTGCCACTTCAAGTCAATCAAAAGAATCATCCTGACATTCAGTGTGAAAACAGCAGCTACAGCCAGCATTCTGTGAGGCGGGAGTCCCAGCCTCCACTTGTAGCTGCAAACACGCATGGGTTATATATTATTTCATCTCATACCCTCTGTGTGCCCCATATAAAGTGTATAACGTGATTCCCCTGTCTCACGTGGTAAAAGGAAATAAGAGGGTTCTTAAAACATCTACAGAAATCATAGAAATGGAAAAGCTAAAAGTCACTATAAGATTGAAGCCCCCATATAATAAAGGATAATACTGAGATGAGTTACAAACTAAGTAAAAACTAATGTGTGTGTGTGAGAGAGGGAGAAAGAAAGAGAAATATTAGAATGTATGAATATGGATTTCAGTCCACAGCTCCCATGAGCTAAGTGCAACAATATTGCATGTCTGTATTTTCTAGAAATCAGCCTAAATTTATCTTGTGCCCATTCACTATTATACTATCAGATTATTAACTTTATTATTTGGACAACCCCACTCACCCACCCACTGAGTCATATTGAAATGCCTAGGGATCTTGATATTGACCTAGGAGGCTCTTTGCATTGGCCTGTTCACCCAGGTCCCCATGGAAATATCCAGTGTGTACTATCCACAGTGTCCCTTTGGGTTAAACTATGTCTGTTACTTCTGCACCCACTGTAGGATAAAGATGTCATCACTAGCTTGACTGCTTTCAACTCAAATGACCAGTGCCATCCTGACAGTCTTGTCCTATGGAAGTGGAAACCTCGGCTCTTGGAGGAATTGGTGGACAGCTGTGGCTGCAGGCCCCTTTGCCTGGGTTGTTACCTGTTGCAGCCTCAATGGGACAGAGATTCTGAGGCATGAAAGCTTCAATCCTAGCAGCATGCATATCCCATGAGTGAAATCTGAAACTGACTTGAGCACTCCCAGATCCTTCTTTTTCCTTTCTCCCTCTCAGTTACCTGGTTTAATATTTCATCTGCCATCTACTGAGAGGGCATCAAGAGCATCATGCTATCTGGGCTTCATGGTCTGCCCCACAACCTCTCAGAATGTTGCTGGTATGAAAGTGTAATGGGCCAAGCATGCTGACAGCCACCTTTCAGAGCAAGGCTGGCCTCTTGGTTCCCGAGTTGCTGCTGCTCCACACAAACTCAGCTCCCAATCTGTCAACTGAACACAGGCCATTCAGTTTAGCCATGGTGAGATGTGTGTAATTGAGCCTAGAGGACGAGCACTCAGAGCTACGCCCGTCCGCTCCCTCCTAGACACCCAGCACCCACCCTTCTGCTTTCCTCTGTTTTCTGTCTCGATACTGTAATTTAAAAGTGAATACAGAACTTCTACTCTTCTTTCTTTCTCCCAATAATCCTTGGTCTAGGATTAGTGTCTGTCACCATTTCTTCTCCAATATAAACAGCACCAATCTTTTCATTTTAAGTGTTGACTTGGGAGACAAACCAGTTCTCATTTCTATGTTCAGGCTGGTCTTGAAAGTGTTTTAAGACTTCAGGTTACACTCAGCAAGCTCGTGCCTGGTGGGTCGAAAGGGTACGCAGGGCTGGCCCCTGTTTTTCAGCTCTGAGTTCATTGATTTGATACAGCGTCTTTTGTTACTGCTGAAAGGGGGCAGGGAAGACTTGGATTAATAAAAGCATGAAATAAAATACATGTGTAAAATGCAGTAAATAACAAGGAAGGGCGTGGGGGTTAGGAGTGGAGGGCTAAAGAAGCTCATTGTGTAAAAATTGAGGTTTCTGTGGTCTCTACAGTATTTTATTTGGGAAATCATGACATAGGCAACTCAAGATACTCACTGAGGACTGTCAACTGGTGGATTTCCAAATGAATAGCTGTGCATGAGAAATTAATTTCCAGGTGTGCATGACCACTTAATTTAGATTCCCACTCCCACATCACCCACCCCCTGGCTAATGTGGCCACAGGCACCATTTTTATAATGCAATAAATGTATCGTTTGTGTCATTCATGGTAGACATTCTGCATTCTGTGGGGTGTTGGGTAAAATGCTCACTCAGTATAGGCAAAGGCCCTGTTCAAGGATTTTGTCTTTATTACAAGAAATGTCCAAACTATTTGGAAAATACCAAAGGATTTGACAATGCTCCATAGAGTTAATATATTGCATGAAAAATAATTATTAGCTAAGAATGTCAATACAATATTACTATTTTATCTAAAGTTTATGAGAAAGCAAAATGACAAAATACTTCCTACAAAGTACACTCTATAGAAACTGGTGCTGCATTCCAGTCGCTGTGGTTTATGGTTATCATTGTCATAATGAAGCAATTATGATATGTCTGGGCTCTGTCAGAAACTGTATAAAGAGACACAACTTCCTGACTTTGATGCTGAGCACATGTATGACCTTGTATAAGTTCCTTAACCTATTTTATCTGTTAAGTAAGTTGGTCTAGATAATTTTTATTTCCACTTAAATTATAAAAATTCCATGATTCTAACTCACTAAGACTTAATGAGCACTAATCTGAAGCACAATGTACAAGGTAAATGATTTATTTTGGGTCTGATGGGGCTATCCATGCATTTATGGTAAGAGGGCAATCTTAAGATTTAAGTTATGACAGGAAGAACAAAGGATTAGATTTTTCTAGTCCTATAGAAGTCATCTCGAGAATGTTCACATTAAATACTTGCCATTTAACTATTTTAAGTGGCATCCTTAGACAAGCAAAAGATGAATTAAAATTTCTTCAGCATATACTGGAGCACAAAATCTTCCTGGATTGTGTGACAAGACCTTGCCCAAGACTTCCATATCAGATATTCTTAACTGCTTTAGCAGTTTCATCTACTGTCTCCATATTTCTGACAAAAAAGAGGCTTACTAATATTTAGTTTGTCTTTTTTAAATGGTCAGAAGGTCTCACAGTTATTCAAAATTCATGGTAGATTTCACTCATTTGTTTTCAAATGATTTTCTTTATGATGTTCTTTATGCTATGTCTTATATCTTTATTTACTTACTATTATAAAAAATAATATAAAATTACAGGGAATTTTAGAACAATGTCAAGCTCCCCAAATTTTTCCATTTCCAACAATTTTCATTTTTGCATATTTATTTCCAATCATATCAATGAAAAATAGGTCTGTACACAGTTATAATCATTGTGTTTTGGTGTGACTTTTTAAGTCACCATCAATATCAGTAATTTTTCACTTTCAATTTGGGTGTTCTTGTGGAGGTTAATGTATGAGCCCCAACTTTTACCTTTTTTTTATATCCCCTTTTAGAAAGGGATACTTAAGCACAAATTAAAAGGAAAGACTAAAGCATAAAACTGAATAACTGTAGCCAAGCAAGGGAATGAGATGCAAAATCACTTCAGAGGCTGGAAGTCAAATGGGAAGAAAGCATATATTACCTGGTAATTGTCAGAGAGGAAGAAAGGTGAAGGATTTCTTTATGTGGAAATAAGGAATTCTCTCAGGTTGTTCTGCAGCCATCATCTGCCATATGCTCTAATTGTTAGTTTTGGCTTTCTTCCTTGATTAAATAGATTATCCATAGCTCTTTAACTTTGAGCTCTGTTAGTGAAGCTGGTACCTATGTCTGTATTTATGAAATGGATGGACTTCTGTTTGACGGATCAATTATTTGGTTAAATGTTGAGAATGACTGCACTACTAATTGAGCTGCTTTGCCATGGTTGAGATTCAGACTGCCAAGGTTCTAGAATCTCAGGCATTAGAGATTATCTAACACTAGAGGCCTGGTGCATGAAATTCATGCCAGGGGGTGGTTGTCCCTCAGCCCCTCCTGCACCCTCTCCAATCTGGGACCCCTCGAGGGATGTGCGACTGCCCATTTAGGCCCAATCCTAATGGGCAGTTGGGCATCCCTCTCACAATCCAGGACTGCTGGCTCCCAACTGCTCACCTGCCTGCCTTCCTGATTGTCCCTAATTGCTTCTGCCTGCCAGCCTGATCACCCCCTAACCACTCCCCTGCCAGCCTGATTGATGCCTAACTGCTCCCTGCCAGCCTAATTGCCCCTAACTGCCCTCCCCTGCAGGCCTGTCACCCCCAACTTCCCTCCTCTGCCGGCCTGGTCACCCCTAACTGCCCTCCCCTGCAGGCTTGATTGCCCCCAATTGCCCTCCCTTGCAGGCCTGGTCCCTCCCAACTACCCTCCCCTGTTGGCCTGATCGCCCACCACTGCCCTCCCTTGCAGGCCTGGTCCCTCCCAACTGCCCTCCCTTGCTGGCCATCTTGTGGCGGCCATCTTGTGTCCACATGGGGGCAGCCATCTTTGACCACATGAGGGCAGCCATCTTGTGTGTTGGAGTGACAGTCAATTTGCATATTACTCTTTTATTAGATAGGATAGCCTTTACCCAAGGTAAGATCCACAATACAAATATTTCCAACTGAGTCATTCGCCAGCTTTGCATCTCCCTGGGATGGGGTAGTTACTACCTCTATGTCTACTTTAGAAGAATTGGCTAGTTAATAGGTGAAGAAAGCAGACCGGGAATAGGGAAATCAAATGCAGAAATCCAGTCGAACTGTTTTTATAGTTAACTGAACTGTGGCATAAGGATGTAACATGATATAAATATGTAAATAGTTTATATTCAAAATTGAAAAAATAGAAACAATTTTTTCAACACAGCATCCTTTGTATGCGTATTAAACCCATATGTCTGTGCTTTCTCTCATTTTTCTTGAAATGTGTCTTTTTCAATCTGTCTTTTATTGTCCAACATTTGCTATAGATGCAGGTTCAGAAAAATAATTCCCTACTATAAGGGGAAAAGTGGGAGAGCATGATGCTAAGTGGCAACGGATATTAAACCCCAAAGTTGGCCTGTGGTGGGGTCTGTGGCAACCTGAGAGCCCATGCTTCTCCAGCGGGTAGCTGGCACTCAGCTCCAGACAATTGCTGACACTTGTTGACACCTAGGAATGTGGACCCTGTGTTACTAATCTTCTGCTTTCTCAAGAAAAGCTAGCAATCTGGATTTTTAGTAGCATTCTCTAACTTTTAAATGCTTTTTATTTTAAAACACAGTTTGAGCCAAAAAACATGTCTGGGGCCTAGATGACACTTGTGTGCTGCCATTTTGCCTTCTCTGGCCTATTCCAGGGCTTTGCAAACTATTGCCTGTGAGCCAAGTCCATCCAACCCTCTGGTTCTGTAAATAAAGTTTTATTGGAACACAGCCATAGTCATTTGTTAATGGTATCTAGGACTGCTTCTGTGCTCCAGTGGCAGACTTCAATAGTTAGAATGGAGATATATGGCCTACAAAGACTAAAATGTGTACTATCTCGACCTTACAGAAAAAGTAGTATGTAGACCCTTGTTCTTGTCCAATTTGGTAATGTTTAATGTTTAGAAAGAAATTCCTTATTTTAATTAAAATCTGCCTTTCTGCAATTTTCATTTGTTGGTTTTGTGTCTGTTCTTTATTACTATGGGCATTCAAGGAAGACATTTGGACGCTCTTAGATTATTTAGTCATAAGACCATCCAGGGATGGGTTGAACATCTTTTAGGTCCAAAAGCTGCCACCAAATTAGACCTCACATCTTGGATGAGTGATATATTTTGGAATAATCTAGGATATTACATGTTCATACAGAAAGTGGATGGAGTTTGTTAGTCAATTACAAGCCCCCTACCCACATCCCCCAAAGGCCCCAGGGGTGGTCAATAGGAACACTAGGTGAATGTAGCCTATGAATGTCTCTAAATTCTTCCTTGCTCTTAGAATAACATCTAAATTTTCTTCTATGGTCCACAAAGTTTTGCGCTATTCAATCTGGCCTCTCTAGCCAACTTCTTCTTCCTCCCATAACCATATTTCTTTGGTCATCTAGGTCTTTGAGCCGCAGTTTGCCGCTCTGTTGACTAATGAGTTTGCCAACCATTGGCTTAGACATTGCAAGGTCTTTCATATCTTAGGCTCTTAGCACTTGCTTTTTTTTTTTTTTTTTTTTTTTTTTTTTCTTTTTCAGGCTGACACACTTGTCCCTGTTTCCTCACAAGGAGGATCTTTCTTTTGAATTTTAGAAGTCTTCTTAAAGACATCTTCTCTAACCACTCTCTCTTGGATGGCACAGAAATTACTTCTAAGCACACTTTCCACTTATCAAATTTCTCTTCATTGTACGCATCTTGCTTATTTATCTGTATTCTCATGTACTGCCACGAGAATGTAAGTGTATTGAAACCAGAACCTTTCCTATGTTATTTGTTGTTTTTCTCTAGGACCCAGAAAATTGTATGCATGCAGAAGTAGTTGAGGAATAATAAATTGCACATCAGATATAGTTTAGCATTACATAAATTCCACTCCTGATTATTTTGTTTGACAAATGAACTTGCAAAACCCATCCACAGCATCTTTTAAAAAAACACCTTTTTACTATGAGTGAATGCTTTGAATTAAATCATTCCTGCTGAGTAATAACTGAATATCTATATTTTGATGAGGGCATTTTTAAGTGTTCTTGTTAGTGGAAATCTATAATCATGTACTAACATGTTGATTATGAACTAAATTAACAATATTAATGTTTTTTAAAATAAATCTTTATTATTCAGATTATTACAGTTGTTTCTCTTTTTCCCTCCCATAGCTCCCCTCCACCCGGTTCCCACCCCACCCCCTGTCTTTACCCCCCCAACATTGTCCTTGTTCATAGGTGTACGATTTTTGTCTAGTTTCTTCCCACACCCCCCACACCCTATTCCCCTCCAGAATTGTCAGTCCACTTCCTTTCTATGCCCCTGATTCTATTATATTCACCAGTTATTTCTGTTCGTCAGATTTTTTATTCACTTGCTTTTTAGATTCACTTCTTGATAGATATGTATTTGTTGTCACTTTGTTGTTCATAATTTTTATCTTTACCTTTTTCTTCTTCTTCCTCTTCTTAAAGAATACCCTTTAGCATTTTATATAATACTGGTTTGGTGGTGATGAACTCCTTTAGCTTTTTCTTATCTGTGAAGCTCTTTATCTGAGCTTCAATTCTGAATGATAGCTTTGCTGGGTAGAGTAATCTTGGTTGTAGATTCTTGCTATTCATCACTTTGAATATTTCTTGCTACTCCCTTCTGGCCTGCATAGTTTCTGTTGAGAAATCAGCTGACAGTCGTATGGGTACTCCCTTGTAGGTAACTAACTGTTTTTCTCTTGCTGCTTTTAATATTCTCTCTTTGTCTTTTGCTCTTGGCATTTTAATTATGATGTGTCTTGGTGTGGTCCTCTTTGGATTCCTTTTGTTTGGGGTTGTGTGCACTTCCTGGACTTGTAGGCCTATTTCTTTCACCAAGTGGGGGAAGTTTTCTGTCATTATTTCTTCAAATAGATTTTCAATATCTTGCTCTCTCTCTTCTTATGGCACCCCTATAATTCGGATATTGGTACGCTTAAAGTTGTCCCAGAGGCTCCTTATACTATCTTCATATTTTTGGATTCTTTTTGCTTTTCTGGTTGGGTGTTTTTTGCTTCTTCGTATTTCAAATCTCTGACTTGATTCTTGGGATCCTCTAGACTGCTGTTGGATCTCTGTATATTTTTTTTTTCAGTCAGTGTATGCTTAATTTCTAATTGGTCCTTTTTCATATCCTTGAGGGTCTCACTGTATTTCTCGGAGGTTTCTAGAAGATTCTTAAGTAACCTTATAACCGTGGTTTTGAACTCTATATCCAGTAGTTTACTTTCCTCCGTTTCTTTCATTTGTGACATGTTTCTTTGTCTCCGCATTTTGGTTGTTTCCCTGTGTTGATGGAGTGGCTTTGTGTGCTAGATGACCTATAAGGCCCAGTGGCTCAGCCTCCCGAATTACCTGAGGTGTACACTCTCGGTGCACCCCTTTGTGGGCTGTGTGCACAGTTTTGTTGTAGTTAAGCCTTGATTGTTGTTGGTATCACTGGGAGGAATTGACCTCCAGACCAATTGGCTGTGAGGATCAGCTGTGAGCTGTGTCTACAATGGGAGAACTTCTGTACTGGAGACACCCTTATGGGGCAGGACTTGCTTCAGTGGGGCTTTGGTGCTTACTGAGTCTACCCCCTGAGTGTATCTCTTATGGATGTGAAGAGTTGTAATCTGGATGGTCTCACTCTTACCACGGGGTACACTGGCTCTTGGATCTCCAAGGAGATGCAAAGTCAGCCACTGCCTGAGGCCACCTAGCAGGAGCTATGGAGAGATCTGCAGATTCCTCCTCTTTGTTTGGGGTTTGGAGGTGCCCAGATGAGGCCCAGCTGTGAAGCAATGCATGCTGCTGTGGAGCCTTGGGCCTTCTTTTGGAATCTTTGGGGCTCTCTGACCCAGCTGCAGTTTGTTAGGTAATTTTAGATTGCAAAAGGCCAGTCCATTCATATGCAAAAGCCTCTGTGTACAGCTTGGGTGGGGTTGTAAATCGGGTGGGGTGGGGTCTCAGGGAATCACCAGCGCAGAGCAAACAGCAATGGCTGACCATCAGTCCTGCCCCTAAGAGGCCCCTGGGTCTCTGTGTCCTGCGGCACTGTGCAGGAACAATGATCGCTGTAAGCACCTCTGAGAGAAAGCCTCCCTCACGTTCCCGCCTGATGCCAGACAGTCCAGTTTCTCCCTGTATGAGTCTGGGTTCCCAGTGTCTCACCCGGAACTGGAGTTCAGAGCAGTCGGAGCTTGTATCTCCCTCCTAATTGAAAAAGACAACAGCGTACCCAGTTGCCAGCCCCTTTGCATGCACCTCTGTACCTCCACACTTTCATACCTCCGCACCTCCTACCGGACTCAATGCGCTTTTCTCTTTCCTTCTAGTTGTAGAATTTCCACTCAGCCAGCCTTCCCGTGGTTCTGGATGATATCTGTTTTGTCTTTTAGTTGTTGTAGTTTTGATATGGTTGTGTGTGGCAGCAAGTTCAAGTGTTTACCTATGCCGCCATCTTGGTTGATATATTAATGTTTTTTATATGTTGCTTTTCATAACCAAAACCCATATCCAAAAAGATCTTGCTTTGCAATTCTCCCATGAGAGGAACTTCAGAAGGGACATTATCAATTTTTCACTTTATTTTTACAGTTGAGGAAACTGAAGCCCAAAGAGAAGGTCACACAGTCAGGTTGTCCACTTCTATGCACTTAACTGTGTTTTCCTTTGTTGCTGATTGGTTTATTTTATAGGTTCTGGTGGCAGTGAGGACATCTCATAATAGTAAATTTCAAAATAGTAAATTTTTCTATACAAGGTTCCCATCACATGAATCTTCTACTAGATCCACATTAATCCCATGAGAAGTCTTGAACAATTACTATGACCCTACTTTAGTTTTTAATTTAAGAAATGGTTAAGTGGAATTTTGGATAGCATTAATGCCATGATGAAAATGTCAGGTAGAATGTGGTAGAAATGGAGTTTGAATCTCATTTTTTCCTAGTGCTCTTCCTATGGTACCTGCCTGCCCACCTTCTTCTTTTAATGTGCAAGTGAGAATTTAATGTTGAGCTTAGTGATTAATAAAAATGTAGGTGTTCAAGACATGCTAAGGACCCTTATGATGATGTACTGAAACGTTAGGTGTCTGTGGGTTCATGACAATGGCAAAATCTTGTTTTATATAGTACTTAATATCTGTAGTTATGGTTCTATTCACTTTACATTTTATCAACTCATGTCATCTTTGCAGAAAGCCTGTGAAATAAATACTACCCTATCCCCATTTTATAGTTTGGGAAACTGAGGCACAGGAAGATTAACTATCTTGCCCTAAGTAACATAGATAGTCAACAGTAAAGCTGTGATTTAAAGCCAGGATGCCTGTGTCAGTTTCAAACAGTTGTGTCAGTTTGCTTCCTTTCTGGCCTAAAGGATCTTCAAACTAAAGTAATAGGCCTGTTCTGAAAGATGAGCTTAAACCCTGGACAACTTGACTCAGTAGGAAACAGCAGGATTCTAAGTTACTGGGGCTACCCGTCTCCTCTCCTCACGGCCACATTGGCCTGTGGAGAGGGCATCTCTGCCGTCTTCTGCGGAAAGTGTTGACCAAGGTGCTTTGTTTCCCATGCAACCAGCTCCTTGGCTGTGCTCCATGCAGGAGGAGAGTCATGTTTGGCTGCTGACATGGTGAGAGCCTGTCCTACATGGGGCTACACTAATCACATAATCACACATAACCAGTTGTGTTGGTCAAAGTGAGGTGTTTCCTCCCACAGTTTGAGGTCGAAGACCTTGTTCATGATGACAGCATGACATTTGCTAGAGTGTCCCCACTGCTCACCCACCTTGTGACCTGAAGGTTGTTGCTATTGGTGGGAGAGGATTTAGGTAGTTTAGGAAATTTGCCAAATATCTTGCTTGTCATCAAAGCAAACGGTTGGTGAAGAGAAGGGATTGAATGTAGTGGTGCTGGAAGCAGGGAGGCCACTGGGAGGGCTTGGTGCTCACAAATAGGGAAGGAGACACCAGCTCCTAGAAATAAAGCAGTTTCGTAGATGTTTCCAGGGAACAAATATTTGTTGAATTGTACTATTAACTAGGCCTTGGGCATTCAGCTTTGAACAAAATATGTACCTTCCTTGCAGGACTTATGTTCTAGTGCAGTGGTCGGCAAACTCATTAGCCAACAGAGCAGCAAACCGCGGCTCGCGAGCCGCATGTGGCTCGCGAGCCGCGGTTTGCCGACCACTGTTCTAGTGAAAAGAGACAAGCAACAAGTGAATAGAGAAACAAGATAATTTCAGAGAGGGACAAGTGCTCTGAAGGAAAAACAAATGGACAGAATGACCTATGAAGGATAGGAGAGGCGCTACTTCAATTTGGGGGGTCAGGGGAGCCATCCCTGAAGAGGTGACCCTTGAGTGATGAGGAGCCAGCCTTGTGAGCTTCTCTGGAGGAGTGTCCTTGCAGAGGGAACTATACTATGACCTGCTTCTCCCTTTTTCTCCAACTCAGACATATGGTCAATTTCCCCAATGCCTCTTCCATCCGGAGGCTGTGCCTGCTCTTGTCTTTGCTAGTGTGCCTGATTCCACCAGTGAAGAAAGATCCAGTGTTAGCAGATGTCAGTAAAGACTATCAGGTGCCTTGTCAAAACAACAGCCCCTCTCTCCTTAAACCTCTTAAACAACTCAAAAAAGGAACGAGGTTAGTTTGGTATAATGTGTTTCTAGGGAGCATACTACTTCCTTTGCATAATTCTCAGAAGCCATCTGTTTAATAATCTATTCTTGAATTTATGCAGGGGTTGATGTCATATGCCTCGGGATTGAGTCTCTTAAATTCACCAGTCCCCCTGTTTTGAAAATATGAACAACATTGTAAATTTGCAATCTTCTGGAACCACATCTGCTTTCCACTATTCCTCTAAGATTGCTGACACTGGTTCGGTGACCACATCTGCATGATCCCTTAATATGCTAGGATCTGATGTGCAGCACAGGAAACCTCAACTCATTCATTGCAGCCATTTCCTCTCTGTCTCCTCATGTATCATTGCAAACTGCCCTCTCCTTTTAATCTATTTGTTATATGTGGTTTTCTGATTAGAAAAGTAATACATGTAAAAAATTGTGAAATATGTAAAAATAGACAAAAATAACTCACATTTCTAATATCTAATGATGATTGCTTTTTGCATCTTGTGATATATCTTTCCAGCCTTTTCTCTACTGCTTCCTTCATACTTACATATATGTGTGTACACATACAGTCACATATGTGCATGTGCAAACACATACATGTTCACATGTTTAGATTTTACAATGTGGGAAGTAATGCAAAATCCATTTGTAATATGATTTTTAATTTAAAAATATTTTTAGTATTATTCTTCCCAGTCTGTATCCCTTGTCTTAAATAGAAGCAATGCTGAATGGAACTAAGGCAGTCGCCTGGGTGGCCTCTTGCTGTGGTGATGCCTTTTCTGGTGATACAGAGTGCAGGTGGAACAACACACTTTCCTGCCTCTCTTGGGACTGTCAGAACTCCTTTACCAGGAGTAAGGGATTGGCTCTGTAGTATCTGGGGGATATTTTCAGGCAGATAACAGCTAGGGTGAGGCCCTAAAAATGTGGGAGCTTGTTGGCAAGTTCAAAGGACAGCAAGAAGACCAGTGGATGTGCACAATTGAGGGAATGTAGGAAATGAAGTCATAGTGGTAATGATTGAAGGATGAAATTACCATCACCTGAGATGGGGAAGACTGCACATAGAGGAGGGTTGTGCATGGGGGTAGATCACAGATATACTGGACATGTTAAGTTCAAGATGACTATTAGACTTCCAAGTAGAGAGTTTGAGTAGACAGTTGAGTGCATAAGTCTTCAGAAGAATGGGCTTAGAAGAAAGAACTGAGCTATAATTGGGGGGGGGGGAGGTTCAGTAGATAGATGGTTTAAAGTCAAGAGGCATGATTTACACATACACACTGAAGTGATTGTCTATATTTAGAGAAGTGGAGGGATCAGTGATGGGGTCCTGATATACTCCAGTGGCAGGAAAACTGGATAAAGAGAAGGAAACAGTGAGAAGGAGTGGCCCGTGAGACCGAAGGGAAGTCAGGAGAGTGCAGTAGAAGCCAAGGGGAGAAAAGACTGAAGGCAGCTATCAGTGCGTTCCTTTGGGTAGATTTTTTAAATTCCTTTTCTTGTGGGAGATATTTTTCTCACTTCAGCTACTTCTTGATAATGGTTTTTGTGTCCTTCTAATTCTGATTATTTTTTCTGATATCCTTTATTATCATCACAGTCCATATTTAAAAAGGGTATTGTTGGCTCCAGCGGCCAATTAGGCTGAGCAGTAAATTCTGGAACCCTATTCCATTTAGGCTAACGTTCTTTGGTTTATAGGGAAGTGAAACCATAATTTGAGCCTGAAAACCAGTCTGAGGCACCTTGCACAGGGCATAGAGATAACTATGGACATGGAGAGAAAACTAAAAGCATTATATCTGATAGTACCTTTACCGAAGTCCCTTTGTGTGATGTTAACTCATGTATCAGATCACTTGTTCATTCTCAGGAACTGAGGAACATACATCAGAATAAAACCATCAATCAATAAATGTAAGACTTTTTAATTGATGAATAATATCAGTTAAAGTGATAAGAAACAGCACTTTCCAAATAATGCATTATACTTAATATAATTAGATTTAATGTAAAATTGGTAGAGTGATAGTTTAATTAAAAAGACGCATTGGAGAACTTTATTGTGTAGGCATTATGGTAGATGGGGGAGTGTAATTTATAGATACATAGGACAGAATTTGACTGTACTATTGGCAAAACTAAGCTGCTATAACTGGAAAGCCCCCACAATGCTATGGCAAAAAGAAAATAGATGCTTATTTCTTTCCCACAAACAAATCTGAGACAAGTGGTCCACGTGGACAAGGAAGCTGTGCTCACAAATTCATTCAGGAACCCAGGTTCTTTCCATCTTTTTGCTCTGTCATTGTTTACAATATTTTCTTCTGTCAAATGGTTTAAGCTTGGATGCAAGGACATCCAGGATCCAGCTCATGGCATAGGGAGAAACAATATAGATAAGTACATTTTCAGGTTATTTCATCCAATCTAGAAGTTGCAGACATCACCTCAACTCACTGTCCATTAAAAAAAACACAGTAATATATAAATTCACATAACTACAAAGGAGGCTGGGAAATGTAGTCTTTACACACATGGAGCTTCTGATTTTTTTCAGGGAAGTGAAGACTAGCTTTCAATGGATAGCTGTTCATCTCTACCACTGTTCTTCAAAGTGCTTTCTATCTTGCAAAGGAGATAAGATGGTATGACTTTCATAAGTAACCATGATACTCAGTAAACTGTGCAAGTCTCATGAAAGCTTCTATAGAGTGACAGAGGAAAAACAAAGAGTAGTCACAGCTGGAAAGATAAGTTAGCCTTCTAGGAGGAGATGGCAGTTAGGTTTGGCAGGATATCAGTAGGTGAGAGTGCACAAAATATCCAAGAGCATTCTGGAGAAAAGGTATGAAGTTAGGGGTATGAAGCTGGGCATGTGTAGAGAATAAGAAATAATCCTTATTTAATAAAGCTACAGTGTCTTTAGACTAAATCCTGGAGACCTTTAGAATGCCAAGATATGATGTTTGGATCTTTTGCACAAGTACCAAAAAGTTGTGGAACTTTTTTAGATGGAGAATAATGTAATGCAGACCAGGATTTTCACACTGTATTCTGAGGAGCCTGAGGATTCTGATGATGGACCTCAGGGACCAAGAGGATGAGAAGAGCACCTGACTCTTAAGGTTGCACTCCCACTTCAAATAACAGCAATCCTTCATCTGCTTATATAATAAGGATATACATCGAGAAAGATTTCATTGAAAAAAGGGTTCTGTAGCCAAATAAAAGGTGTGACAGCTCTTGCTTTAAGATGCATGTTTGGAAAAGTTATGTACTGGTTTTGGAAATATAATAGGAAGTGTGTGGGGGGCGGGAAGGGGGTTGGGGAGTTTGCTGTGGCTTAAAAGTAAAATGCCTAACCTAGATTAAAGGTTTTCAAAGTTACATCTTTCAAAAACATTGTGCAGGTAAATGACACATTCTTGTAGGCTGTCAGTTTGCAATAAGAAGAATACATATGGTACTTTCTCCACTAAACTTGACTGACTATTAACACCTTGTGAAAAGATATGTAGCTCTGCTTTTGGCCATGGCATTCTCTTAAGTGTGTGTGTAAACAGCTAGGGGAGCAGGTTGGATTCAGCACTGGGGGTCTGATGTCAGTTCTTATTACATGATTTTTCTAATGAAAAGGATTATTTGAATAACTCTAAATCAACTTTTTTAAATTACCCTTCCTTCTTTCCTACCCTCCTTCCTTCTTTTCTTCTTTCCTCTGTCATTCCCCACCGTCTCCCTCTTCCATTTCTGTCTCTCTTGTTTCCTTCTTTCCTTTCATTATTTGAGTTTATTTATGTTTTTCTATAATTTATTTCCTACAGTTTTACTTAGATTATAGCTCTGCTTTCTCCTTTTCAAAATTATCCAGACAGGCCACCAACTGGTAAACAAAATGATCAAAACATATGATGGAGCAATAAAATGAAAGTTTGTTTCCTCTTAGTTCAAGTAACAGTCCTGTTATGTAGGTTAGCAGGGTAGCTGTCCTCCATGTGGTCATTTGGGGGCCCAGATTGATGATGGCTCTGTCCTCTTCAAAATATAGTTTCCAAGGTCACCCTGAGGTGGGGTGACCATCTTGGTTTGCCAGGAACTGAATGAAGGGTTTCCTGGAAGTAAGAATTTTAGTGATAAAACTGGAAAAGTTCTGATATCAGGATGGTTGGTCATCCACCTGGAGATCAATATTCCGGTCAGCTGGAAGAGGAAGAGGAGAGAGAATCAAGCAAGATATTTTTTGGTCAGGCCTGAAGTCACCTCCACTTACATTCTCTTAGAGAACTCTTAGACCCATGACCATACCTAACAGAAGGATATTGGAAAATATAGTCTAGCTGTGTGCTCAAAGAAAAGAAAGGATTTTTGATGGACAGCTAGAGGTTTCTGCCACAAAGAGAAACCAAAATTTTTCAGATCCTTAGTATTTTTTAAATATTTTAATTGTAATTTGGCGATAGGTTAGGGGCTAGCTTACTGTCTAGGCTTATACCATTGGCTGTTTTCTGTTTTTAGTTTTAATATGCAACTGACAAGCAGAGAGGACACCTCATCAAGAAGGTGCAATAGGAACCCATTTTCTAAATATTTCTTTTTAGTTCTCTCGTCCCAACATGTGTATCCCTGGAGCTCAAGAAGAAATTTACCTGTGCACCATTGCCACAGAAATGGGATTACACATGAATACATGAACCAGGCAGTCCCCCCCAGGTGACAGCACTGTCTGGTACACACACTGGCAAGATAGAAAGGGAAGAAACGGGGGGTGTATTTCAGAAGATGATGACACTTCTGAAGGGCATCCTGAGAAGTCTTGTGTACTCAAATGCAGGGAAGCTGTTTCTGCTTTTTAATATGAGGTGTTGTGGGGTGTTTTTTGTTTTTGTTTTTTGCTTAATCCTTTCACCTATTTTGCCCAACCCCCAATTCTTTTCCCCTCTGACAGCTGTCAGTCTGTTCCCTAGCTATGAGTCTGTTTCTATTTTGTTTATTTGTTCATTAGATTCCACATATAAATGAGATCATATGGTTTTTTTCTTTCTCTGACTGGCTGATTTCACTTAGCAGAATACTCCCTAGGTCTTTCTGTGCTGTCACAAAACGTGAGATTTCCTTCTTTTTTATTGCTGAGTACTATTCCATTGTGTAAATGTACCATGGCTTTTTTATCTACTCATTGACTGATGGACACTTGGGCTGCTTCCAAATTTTGGCTATCTATAATAATAAAAGTGTAATATGCAAATCAATCGAATGACTGAACAGCAGAACGACAGTCCAGACAACCACGCTATGACACGCACTGGCTCCAGGCCAGCCAAGGCGGGTGCGATGCAATTGGTTGGGGGGTGGGGGCCCGCCATTGCCCCATGATCACCCCGCAGAGGGAGGCCCAGGCCACCCTCTGCGGGGCGATTGATGGGGGGGCTCTGCAATCGATTGCCCCAAAGAGGAAGGCCCAGGCCACCAGCTGGCAGGGCGATCGATGGGGGAGGGGACCTCCCTCTGCTGGGTGATTGATCTGGGGGCCCCGCGATCGATTGCCCCACAGAGGGAGGCCCAGGACAGCCAAGCGATCTCACCCCACTGCTGTTGCCTGCAGAGGGAGGCAACCAGTGGCAGGGGAGGCGGGTACAGCGCTGCACAGATGACAAGCAGTGGCAGCGGCAGGGGCGGGACCAGCTGCTGGCAGCGGGGGGAAGGAAAGCCCCGATAGGTCCTGATGGCTGGCCAGGTCTAGGGACCCTACCTGAGGGGTCCCGAATTGCGAGAGGGCACAGGCTAGGCTGAGGGACACACACCCCCATGCACTAATTTCATGCACGGGGCCTCTAGTTGTAAATAACACTACAGTGAACATAGGAGTGCATATATTCTTTTGAATCAGTGTTTTGGGTTTCATTGGATATATTCCCAAAAGTGGAATTACTGGGTCATAAGGCAGTTTCATTTGTAATTTTTGAGGAAATTCCATACTGCTTTCCACAGTGGCTGCACCAATCTGGATTCCCACCAAAGGAAACTAGTGTTTCCTTTGCTCCACATCCTCTGCAGCACTTGTTGGTTTATTGATGATAGCCATTCTGACAGTTGTGAGGTGATACTGAGGATTTAATTTGCATTTTTCTGATGATTAATGATGTTCAGCGCCTTCTTATATGTCTAGGGGCCAACTGTATGTCTTTGGAGATATGTCTATTCAGATTCTCTGCCCATTGGATTATTTGTTTATTTGGTGTTGAGTTGTATGAGTTATTTATAAATTTGGGATATTAACCCCTTATCAGATATAACATTGGCAAATATGTTCTCCCATTCAATGGGTTGTATTTTCATTTCACTGATGGTTTTCTTTGCATGCAAAAACTTTTAGTTTAATCTAGTATCATTTGTTTATTATGATTGTTTGTTTGTTTCCCTTGCCTGAGGAGATATAGCAGGAAAAATATTGCTATGGGAAAGGTCTAAGATATACTGCCTATGTTTTCTTCTAGGATTTTTATGTTTCAAGTCTCACATTTAAGTCTTTAATTAATTTTGAGTTTATTCTGTGTATGGTGTAAGAAGGAGGTTTGATTTCTTTTACCTGTCCATCCAATTTTACCAGCACCATTTGTTGAATAGACTGTCTTTACCCCATTGTATGTTCTTGGCTCTTTTGTCAAATGTTTATTGATCATAAAAGCATGGGTTTATTTTTGGGCACTTCTATTCTGCATTTTCCTCATTTCTTTTTCGGACACAGGAAGAGCTACTCATTGCCTGACTGGCTTTTAGCCCTGGGGTCACACTTAGCACAGGGGTTTCTACCCCGAGATTATACACACACTTACTAACAGGGATTCTTTCTTTTTTACATCGGATCTCTAATCTTTCTGTGATTTTCCTTTCAAATGACAAAAATGCCATTTCATAAAAACACAAACAAAAATATGTGAGCAGATACAAAAAGGTACCTATTTTAAGATTCCATTTATAAAGAGCTTCCAGAACAGGTAATGGAGTAGAGACAGAAAGCAGACCAGGGGTTGCCAGGGGCAGGAGGAGTGGGGAGTGAGTACTGTTGGTGCAGGGTTTTCTTTTGGGGTGATGGAACATCCTGCAACTAGACCGTGGTGATGGTTGCCCGGCATCATGAATGTCCTTCGTGCTCAGGAATGATACCATTTAAATAAAAACAATAATTTTATTTATTTATTTATTTATTTATTTATTTATTTATTTATTAAATTGAATCACCCCAGGGAGAAACAAAGCATATAAGAAGAAAGAAGAACAGAGAAAAAAAGATCCCAAAATACCCTGAATAATAAAAATTATAAAATAAACAATGGAATCACTCCATGAAAAAAAGTAAAACAGAAAAAGAAAAGAAAAGAGGAGGAAAAGGTCAACGAAGGGTGGGGGGTGGTAGCACCAGTTTATCTGAGGGGAGATGGCGAAGGCAGCATCTCTGGAGCTGGCCCTGCTGGGTTTTCAGGAGGCAGCTCCTCCTCTGAGGCAGGACCCAGGGCAGGTTCCAGGGAGGGTTCCTTATCCAGGGTTGATGGGGCCTCAGTCATGTCTGCAGGTTCTTCCTAGGCCAGCCCTGGCTCCACAGCTGCAGCTGGAGTGGCTGCTGGAGGTGGCAGGACCTCTGGATCAGACTCCTCTGGATGCACATATGATGTTACCACAGGAGGCTCCACTGCCTCCTGGGCCAGTTCTGGGGTTGTGAGAGGAGAAAAGATCACCCACATGCTTGCATTTCCATGTGCCCCCAAGGACATAACAGAAGCCAGAGCCTTTAGAGAAGCCCCAGAGCAGGTCCCACCAATGGAGATCCTTCCTGCTGGCTGTCCAGCAGGTGGGAGGTCTGGAGCACCTGGCCAGCATCTGGAGATGTGTTTTGTAATGACCCTTCCATAAGCTCCCATGCACCTCCACCCCTCATCCCACCCACACCTCCTCCACCTCCTCACTTTTGGGCTCTGCCTCCTGGGGCTGCAGATCCTCTGGCCCGGTGTGACTCACATGGGCCTGGTGCTCCAGGCAGGCATCACACATTGGGAACCTCTTGTGAAACCTGGGCGACTCCAGGAAGGATTTGCAAAGTGCGATCCGCCTTTGCTGACTGAGCAGCTTCCAGGATGGAGGTCTGCGGAACCTGATGGGCTTCTGGGGAGGACTCCATCTCCGGCCACTCAAGGGCTCTGGCTGCCCAGACCCCCAGCTGGCCATATGCACTTCGGGCCTGCTCTGGCCCTCGGTAATATGGCCCACCTGCCCCTCAATAATAAAGGCGGGGCTGGGTTCTTCGTCGACCCGCTGCTGCTCCTCCATGACCTGGGTTGAGCTCTGCAATGACAGTGACCAGCAACCGGTCCAGAGGCCTCAAGCCCTGCCCTGCCCTAGTCGCTGCTGCTTCTGCCCACTGGACCTTCTGCTCCCGGACCAGGCCCAGCCCTGTGTCTGCACAGACCTCCTCCCAGGGGAAATGAGATTCACCTCCAGGGCTCAGGATAGACCTCTGGCAGAGGGGGCCACCCACAGTCCATGTCCACCCAGCCAGCCTTGACCTGGGGTGTGAACATGACTGGTCCACCAGGCTTCTGACCCCTCCCAGCCTATTACTGCTCAGGCCCTTTCTATGTGAACCCCCCTTACACACACACACACACACACACACACACATACACACACACACACGGAGAGAATATAGGGCTGCTCAAGTGGGGTCAGAGTGGTGGCCTGGCTCCCACGTACAATTGCATAAAAATACTAGAGGCCCGGTGCACGGATTTGTGCACTGTTGGGGACCCTCAGTCTGGCCTGTGCCTTCTCACAATCCGGGACCCCTCGGGGGGATATATTAGTGCGTGAAGCTGCAAGCAGCCAGGGAGGAGCCTGAGCCTGGGCCAGGTGTTGCTGGTGTTGCGCCGCTCCCACTCATCTTGGCCCCACTACGCCTGCCGCTGCTCTGTAGTGCTGCCGAGGAGGCAGGAGAGGCTTGTGCCACAGCAGCTGTGCTCGCCAACCATGAGCCCAGCAGCTGGTGCCCATGAGTCAGCTGAGCTGTGCTCCCGCTGTGGGAGCACACGGACCACCAGGGGGCAGCTCCTGTGTTGAGCATCTGCCCCTTGGTGGTCAGTGCATGTCATAGTGACCAGTCAAATGGTTGGTTGGTCTTATTTGAAACTCACACCTACCCTATTAGATACAACCTGTCTTTTTATAAACGACAAAATGGATCCAGAGAAGTTAACTCATTGACTAAGTTCACAGAATTTGCTATAATTATTTAGGACCAGAACTCAGATATCCAGATGTGCATTCTTATTTTTCTCCCCAGTAGACTATATTAACTCAATAAACACTTACTAAATATATAGTGAAAGAATTAAATAGGAATGACTTTTTGTAGTTGTTAATCCTTACCCAAGGATATTTTTTCTATTGATTTTTAGAGAGAGCGGAAGGTCCAAGGGAGAGAGAAACATCGATGGAAGAGAGACACATGGATTGGTTGCCTCCTGCATTCCCCAACCAAGGACCAGGAAATAAACTTGCAAGAACCTGCAACCCAGGCATGTGCCCTTAACCAGGAATCAAACCCTAGACTCTGCAGTGTGTGGAGTTGAGGGGCAGGTAGGCCATACTACCAAGGGCCAGTGTGTGGGCCAACTCTCTACCACTGAGCCATATGTGCCAGGGTGAAATAACTCTTACTAAGCTGAGTTGGCGAGCTGGGGCATTCAGCTCAATGAGATTATTCCAATTGATTTTAGATACCATGGTCCTCATGGAAGCTGCTTACTGAAATTGGGGTGGCAACTTCTATAGACCAACTCTTTATGAAGGTGGGAAAGTGCTCCATCTTCCAGATTATGATTTATGTTAGTTTCAAATAAAAATATATTGTATTTACATCAAATAACTTAGTGCAACCACATTTGAGTGATTCTTAATGCCAGAGACAATTTAAGGGCTGAGTCATGAGGAAAACTTATTCAGTGTTGCAGCAGATGTCATTATTAATTCTTCCACTTGAGGTGATGAGTTATAAATTGGGTTGGAATTTAAAATTAAGGCAGAGTATATGTGTGAGACCTCACACAACTCAGAAACTCAGTGTTCCAAGAGGCAGGAGAATGTTAAAAAGAATGCTTAACAGGACTTGCTATAATTGAATCTAGTGGGTCTAACACATATAGCATAACCATTGGACCCACTAAACAACACACTAGGTTTACAATTGACCCCCACATCCTTCTCAAATTATATAAAACTTTACATTTGGTTTTGCGGATAGAAAGAGAGAATGTTTACATATATGTTCTGCACATTTGATATGGATGTTCAGAATGGAAAACTTAACTGCAATGTACTGAGTGTTATTGCTCCTAGAGATGACACAATTCTTTGGATCATTTTTGGGTGTAAACTTTGCCAATTATAAAGTTGTTGGGGGATAATTGCATAAATATGTTGGGAAAGTCCTGACATCACACAGCACAACACAATTATCCACCTGTTGGAGAGTCCAGAAGCATGAACATAGCATGCTCAAGCTATAATTGGAGGCCTATGAAAATATAAGGGTATGGCAAGCATTTCATGAGCTGCTTACAATGGGGCCTGGGGTTGGGGAGAAAGAGAATCAAATCTCATGATGAAGCTCAGACTGCTGGAAAAATCCCATTAACATGTGTTAAAAAATTATTGAATTCAAACAAACAATTATCCATGCTTTTACAGATATTGTGAAGAGCTATAGAAGCAGCAGGCTAACATTGTGGGTGAGGGGGAACAGGAATTCATTCAATCCCATATCACCTATAAACTTCTCTCTTGAAGGGCCTGGATAGGAAACAGTAAACCTCTGGTTGGTGGAAATTAGCATGACAAAAAGAATTCATATACAATATCATTACTGAAGATGCTGTGCTCAAGTATATAACATGCTAACCCAACCCCTCCCATCCCAGCCTTTTAAAACAGTACAACACCTCATAAATTCAATAAGACAATGTGTATGCCATTGTACCTTACTAGAACACAGAAAACAACATACTGGGTTTACTATTGTCCCTTAATATCAATTTAAAGACCTATTTCATGGGATATCTGAAAGGATATTTTGCCCATCTCATTGGGTAATAATTGGGCTGCTGCCATTTACTCTTTTTTTAAAAAATATATTTTATTGATTTTTTACAGAGAGGAAGGGAGAGGGATAGAGAGTTAGAAACATCAATGAGAGAGAAACATCGATCAGCTGCCTCCTGCACACCCCCTACTGGGGATGTGCCCGCAACCAAGGTACATGCCCTTGACCGGAATCGAACCCGGGACCCTTTAGTCCGCAGGCCAATGCTCTATCCACTGAGCCAAACCGGTTTTGGCCATTTACTCTTTTTATACAATCTCCATTTTCCATTGATAAGTATACCTGGAAGTGAAGCTATTGGACACAAGGGGACAATCTGAGAAGGCTAATTATTTAATGGTCCTTAAAGCATATACAGTGGCAATAGATATAGATTAGATATACATATACATATACATATACATATACATATACATATACATATACACATATAGATATGTCCTCTATTAGGAAGGAAAACTAATATAGTCTCAGGAAGGTGGGAAGGAGGTCCTGACTACATGAGCAGCACCCAGTGGCTCCCTGATTTCCCAGAGCCGAAACTTTCACATACCTCACTCAGCAAAGAGAAATTTTGTAGAAAACAGCCTCACCCTTCTTAGAATAGGTTAGTGACCATTCGTGGTCACTCTATCTTACTTTTCCTCTTCTAAATAGGCCATGAAACTACATATAGTACTATTTTTTCTGAGAGGTGCTCTGATAAGTACAAATGTTTTTATCTTGTGCATTATTTAACCAGGGATGAGTTACAGTTCCTAATGGTAACAAGGCAACTTCCCAGCTGTCTTTTAAAAGGGCTTTGCCTAAAAAGTCTATCTATATGTAATATTTAAAATTTGCAGTTTTCAAATGCACTTCGCAATTAGTCATTTGATTCACAGACACATGAGGATCATTATTTCAAATTTACACCTGTAGAGAATGAGGCTCAGAGTTAGAGACTTCTGGTGTACTGGCAAGATGAAGAAGAATGAGGAGGAATGAAGTCTGCTGGGATCCTCCTAACCACTAGAGCAGGGGTGGGGAAACTTTTTTCTGCCAAGGGCCATTTGTATATTTATAACATCCTTTGAGGACCATACAGAATTATCAACCGAAAAATTAGCCTGCTATATTTGGTCAAACAGTTAATTAATTCACCCCTAATGCCTTGGCAGGGCCAGACCAAATGATTTTGCAGACCTTATATGGCCTGCAGACCAGATGGTCCCTGCAGTGCAGTGTTTCCCTATGCTTTACAGCCACACAAAGTTGGGAGGACAAAGCACAGGCTCCTTCTGTCACCTCTGAGACAGGCCATCCCGGCGCATCTGGAGGGTCATCTCACACATTGTTGAAACGCTTTGTTCCATCTGCAAGTGTGGGAGAGATGCTCAGAAACCATAGAAACTGACAACTGAGGGTTTAAAGCATAAAGAGGTGATGCATGGGTGTATTTTGGAGTCCCTTGGGTGTTGGGAGCATAGAAAGAAAAGCCTGGTAAAAGGCTAGGGCTTTTCAGGATATTTTCCTGATCCAGGCATGCACCTGGATGGCCTGCCTCGGAGGTGACAGAAGGAGCCTGTGCTTTGTCCTCCCAACTTTGTGTGGCTTTAAAGCATGGGGAAATAATGGCGTGGGTTTGGGGCCAAGGGACCAACCTAAAATCATAATAAGCGGAGACTGAGGACAGCCATGAGTGCTAAGAACTTGTTGAAAAGACAAACCCTCTTAAGGGTGTGATTGAGCGGACTCCTGGTCAGACAGAGTCTCCTGGTCAGTTGTGAGAGGGCCTGGTTGGTGCCTTAATTATCCTCGGCCCTGTGGCTGAGTTTTGCTACTTTTTCCATGGTTAGGACACAGCCCCAAGTGCAAGGCTCAGTACTTAGTGATAAAGGAAGTTATAGTTTCCTAAATGAGCCCCGCCCCACCCCCCACCTTCAATGAATTCTGCAGGAGGGGTGGGCAACAAGCACTCAGATCATTTCACTCTGCATTATTTAAAAATATTTTTTAAGTAAGTTGGTGAGCTCTCTGAGGGGAAGGACAGCATTGAGTTCTGAAATCCAAATAAATTACTTGGTACCCAGCAGGTATGTATATATACATATACATATACATATACATATACATATACATATACATATACATATATGTGTATATATATATATGTGTGTATATATATATGGCTAATATGCTAAGTGTCCTACCGTCCGACTGGTTGCTATGATGTGCACTGACCATGAGGGGGCAGACGCTCAATGCAGGAGCTGCTGTGATGCGCACTGGCATTTACAGAGAAACAGCACTGTGGACCTGGCACCCACAAAGCAACACTCAGCTTTCCCCAAGTGGGACATAGGCCCCGCCACCACCCCAGAGCGACACCCCACCAAATCACAGCCAATGCTGCCAAGACCCCATGGCGCAAAATGCAGCCCACAGCCCAGCCCAGTCCAGAAACGGTGCCTGTGGGTGGCAGGTAATGATATCACGTAGCAACTCCTGGCTTCCTCTCCCTAGCAACTAGCCTCCTTGGAGTTTCTTCAGCCCAGGAACACAATTTGCTTTATAGCCAGGTGGAAACATTTTACACTTTAACCAAATGTCTGTGACGCATTTTCACGTGCCTCATCTCATTTGATCCTCACAGAAGTCCTGGAGTAGGTAGATAGGAGACTCAGTAGAATCCTCTTTTCTTTTCATTAGCTGGAAAATGGAGATTAGAAAGCTTAATCTTACCCAACTGAAAAGAAGTAAGAAATGGTGGACCTTGAAAATGACTTCAGGTTTTCTCACTGCGCAGAATATAGTGAAACACTGCTGCAGTTAAATATTTTACCCTTTGTTCTCCCTGAATGATCTACAATAATAATCTGCTTCGTGTTGATATTTACTGCTCTGTTGCTGGCAATTACCTGTAAGAGAAGTTGGGGTGCTTCACTAGGCTGGAAAAAGTTTAGCTACATCAGAAAGCAGGTCTATTAAGCAAGTTTATATATATATATATATATATATATATATATATATATATATATATATATATATATATAAAGCTCTTGCTGGTGCCAATCGCACGTGTATGTTTTGATCTGTCATTGTCGATTGTGAATTTGGTTGACACTTCTATCATAGAGAAAGGGCGAATAGCGATATTAAAATAGTTCTTCTAATTAATTTCCTTTCAATGTGCATGAATTTATGTACTGGGCCACTAGTTGTATTATAATAACCATAGACCTGGATTTCCTGAGATGGTCCTAATTTCAAGTCTCTTTCCTGTTGTCTTTATTTGATATCAAGTGTTCCAGAAATGCAATCATGTGGGTGATCTTAAGTGATATTGATAGAGAACCTACCTACTATTCAGCAGGTGTGTTGCCTTGGACTAATGACACAGACCAGAGATTCTGGTTCCCCTGAGCTAAGAGACCAAAGAAGCAGGTAGGCCTAGAGACAAAGAATCACAAAAGAGTCTTGTGAGTCTAGGATTGTGAAGTGCATCCATTCTCTGAGAGAAAAAAGGTGGGCAACCTAATGTAGGCTAGAGGATGGGAAGCCTTTCTAGAGAAAGGATCAATGAGTGATGGCCAGGTGGAGGGAGGTAAGACAGAATTTTAAATAGAGTATAACACGGGGAAAATCTGAAATCAGAGATCAGAGTGTGCTTGGGGCTATCAAATATTTTGTTTTGTTTTAGAAAAAAAAAGTTTGTATGTGGAAGGGAGTTTTACAAGGAGGGAGGTGGTGAAAAATAAATTTGGGCAGGTGGCCACGAAGATAACAATGTTTATACTAAGAGAATAAGATTTAATTTTATGGTTTCCGAAATTTCTAGGGACATTAGTTTTATGTTTTACCAAATCTTTGTGACAAATTAGAAGATGATTTAGGGCAAATCAAGACTGGAGGCTGGTACAGGAAATATAGGTGAGAAGGAAAGAGACCCTGACCTAGTGTGTTAGTGTTTGGGATGGAGAGGGGAGAAGACATGTAAGATCTTTACAGGACTTGGTGAATTCTTCCTTGCCAATTGCCTATCCCTTTGCTTGTCTTTCTCCATTTATGAATCATGCTGAGATAAGGAACATAGGAAGCAGAGCAGGCTGGGGAAGGGATGCCATGAATTTAGTTTGGCACATGCCAACTGTAAGGTGCATTTGTGATATCCAGGTGGAGATGTCCTATCCATAAGGATTTAGGGCTCAGGAGAGATCAGCCTGCACTACATATATTTATTTTGGGATCATTGACCTCAGGATGATGTGGTGAAAGTGGATGGGTGAACTTTCCAAGGAAAGATGGTAGAAGGAGAAGGGAACAGAGTCAAGGACATACCCCAAGGGGAGCACCACAGTCATAGATTGTCTGGATGAAAGGGAGGATGCAGAGCAGACTCAGACACAGAAGCCAGAGATTCAGGAGATAACTATAGACCAAGAGAAAGCAGCATTTCAAAAAGGAAGGTGTTCAGGAATGTTAAAGTACCTCAGGTCAGAGGGCAAAGGGTTTAAGTAGCAGCCATTGGATCAATTACTCAGGAGTTTATAAGAGACCAAGTGCCAATTTATATCTTGTGTCCAGAAATGGTGCAAGATTGTGTCAGATGATATGTATGTTTTCTGACACCCCACCCCCCCCACCACACACACATCTCTGACTAGCACACACATCCCTTATAGATGGATTTCTTATCTGTCTATCCAACATGCCAAATGAATCTTTATCTCTGGGTCTTTCCTGCTACCCACTCCCCTACAGTAGATGTTCTTTCCCTCTTCTCTTTGATGACCTTACTTCTGCTCCTTTCTCAAGGTTTGGCTTGGTTCCTGTGTTGTGAAAGTTTTCTCTAATCTTGCAAACTCTACATTTCCTCCTCTCTCCACCTCTCTCCATTCTCTCAGCATTTACTGCCAGCATAGTTGTTTTCTGTTAGCCTTGTGTGCTCATCCTCCCAATTAAAGGCCCTGTGATGTCATAATTTATTTGAGGACAGGTGCAAACAAATTGAATTTTTTAAATACCATGAAATCAGGGAATATAGCACTCTTGAGCACCTCTTAAAAATCAACTCCACAACATCTTGCCCCCAAAAAGATAAGCCAAAATAAAGAACTCAAGAACAGAAAATACCTGGTAAATATAAATATAAAATTAATATAGATCTAAATAGAGAACCACAACCTACTAACTTGAGCAAATATAACTGGAGAATAGAATGAAAATTGCTTTCAGTAGAGATGAGTATTGGAAGTAAAAGGCATTGCCGTGGACACAATACATCCTTTCTGGCTCCTTGGTGCCGATTAGCACTATGTTGGCTGAATGGGAAATTCCCCAAAGAGTGGTATTTATGGTTTCCAAAATTTCTAGGGACATTAAGCCATTTCATCACAACAGAATTTGAAAGTAATACATAAATTAATAATTCCCCTAAGTAGAACTCTTGAACTTTGTCAAGAAGAGGAAGTCCCACAAGCTCAAACCAAAGCCTTACTCTTATTGAGTTACAACTTTAGAGATAAATAGAAGGAATGGCTAGGCTGGGGGGAATTCGGTAGATTTTGGCAAAATGACTTCTTTCCAGGATGAGAGCTATGGTAGACATTGAAATTCTTTTATAACTAAGATTCTGTGGAGGATATGGGATAAAAAGAAGTTGACTACTTGTCCAATGCACCTAACCAGTTTTCCATCCATACTTTTTAAAAAATATATATTTTTATTGATTTCAGAGAGGAAGGGAGAGGGAGAGAGAGATGGAATCAATGATGAGAATCATTGATTGGCTGCCTCCTGCATACCCCCTACTGGGGATCGAGCCTGCAAACCTGGCATGTGCCCTTGACCGGAATCGAACCCAGGACACTTCAGTCTGCAGGCTGATGCTCTTCCACTGAGCCACACCAGCTAGGACCATCCATACTTTTTTGAGGTAGACTGTGTCCTCACACTTCCACAGCCACTCTGGCTTCCTGTTATTATTAGCCGATGAATCCAAAATGTATCATTTTCTTCATTTTTTCCAGATGGCCTGCATATGCTATTCACTCTTCCACTCCATGTTGGGCTTGCTCTATCGATCAAAGATTAACTATTTCCTCATAATGCAGACTCCTTGGGTGGTCAGTTGGCCTCAGAGTTTCTATGTAATAATGAAAGATGGGAAATTATGCAACACATATGGAATTACATAAGGGACATTAATAGGCAGATTTCTGGGATAGAAAGGAATGGTCTCCTCCCCTCCTCCCCCTTGGGTTCCTTGAAGATTCCACTGAAAGCAATTTAATGAATTGAGTCAGGCAATAAATTCAGATTTTTTTAAATAAATAGCTCCATTGCAACTCAAGCAGAGGCACCACAGAGTTCCTAGACAAAGATTATCACTGTCCGGGAATGTGTTTTCAAGTATTCATCTCCAACAAGAACAAAAGCACTGTGCATTTTAATAGTCTTCCTCCAAGGCAATAATAAATTACCTGTAGTCAATATGATAATATGTGTGTGTGTGTGTGTGTGCGCGCGCTCTTAAGTTTAGGAGCAGCTAACACCTTCTGCACTCATGAGAGACCCACAGAGGCTTTCTGAAAACAAAGATGGGAGTAGGAGATCCTGAATTCATTAGTACTTCACTAGACTCTGCTTTAGAGATATGTAAATTACCTGTTTGTGTCTCCTGCTGGGTAGTATATTCTGTGAAGGCAGAAGTACACTTATTTTTCATGAATTAAAATTAGAGATTAAGGCAAGTAATGAGAAAGTAGAACTCCCTTGAGAAAGAAAGAAGAAATGTTGATTCCATAGGAGGAGGAGTCTGGCAAGCATTATAGAATGTCCTTTCATATCTTCATGCAAGGGATTGACCAACTTTGCCTGGGAGCAAGGAATGATATCTTCTGAGTTAGGAAGCATTATTTGTTGGAAGCAGTACCTATTTAAATTGAAATCCTGCATAAGTCATATCAATTTCCCACTTTCAGTCTTTGATGTGGCTGTGAAAGTGTATTTTCAGATGATATTAATATTTAAATCAGTAGAGTTTGAGCAAAGCAGATTGCCACGAGGGTGGGCCTCATCCAAACAGTTGAAGGCCTTAAGAAAAAGAATGACTTCCCCTGAGGAAAAGGACATTTTGCCAGCCAACTGGCTTTAGGCTTGAACTGCAGTATCAACTCTTCCCTGTATCTTTAGCCTGCCAGCCTACTCTGCAGATTTTGGACTTACCAGTTACAGTTTTTATGGAGAGCCCTCACTAGAGTCTCTCTCAAAAGGTGAGAGTATAGGTCCCCAATTCCAGAAGGCACTTAGGATGTGAGTGAACTGGACAAAAACTAGAAGTTATAATTGGCCCTTTGATATTTAAGAGCTAAACAGGACGTGGTCTTGTCCCAGGATGATCCAAATTAGGCAGGGGTTGGTATAGGTGTCAGCACAAGGTGATCCTATGATCTGACACCAACCTTTGCCCAGGAGGTAGCTGTGCATGTAAATCGTGTGATGCCATCTGGTTATACTACCTACCACCCTTTGTTGTTGCTGTCATCTATTTACCACTTGTCATGCTACCCAATCTCCATCCCTAGATCCCTGAAAACATTGGCTCCTGGCCCTAATACTATCATCATTTTTCATGACTTTAGTTTGAACAGCAGATGACCCATCTAACACACTGGCCTCTCATTCCCTTAACTTCCTCACTTCCAACAACATATTATTTTCCAACGCACTGCAGCCAAGTTTTGTCTTACCTTGTCATCGACCAGTAACTACTCCAATTCCAAAGTCTCAGCTTTGAAATCCACTTACTGCATATACTACTTTCTATACTTCCAGCTTATTCACTGTAGCATCCCTCTGCTACAGTTCCTTGTCCAGGAAGTCCCACAAATTCCTTGATCCACTATTTCACCATTGATCAATGCCTTCCTGTATTGTCTGACCTCTCCGTCCCCTGTTCAGTTTATGGTCACATGGCCCCTCATTATGTTAACACCAGAGAAAATGCCTTAAACTAGGAAAGAAGCAAAATGAGTGAACATCATTGGCCATTTGAACCTGTGAATTCTTAAAGGACTAGGCCTTCATCATTTTAAAGGGAAGCATATTCTGAGGAAATGTGATGAGATGGCAGGGGCATTTAAAAGCCATAGGGAATTTGAAACAGATTTCTTAGTAAGTAAAATAAAGTTGTTGTTTTTAAGTTTATCAGGTTGAGGCTCCTTGTAGATGGCCAAAAATTAAACTTAACTTTTGGAACCCCACCAATTGAAGCAACTTAATGTTGCTACCAGCTTAGAAAAATTTTCCCTTGATCTGAATATGCAAAAATAGAAAATATTTTTCTTTTATAACACTTAGGCAACTTTGGGAACTTTCTGGTTTCTTATATATAATATTCAATAAAGAGATCATCCCAGTTATATATTCAAGTTGCTGACTATCCAATCCAAAATAGCCTACTCATACTAATTCCAATGGGTTGGTAGTTTGAATAATCTCTAAATAACCTACTCATGTAGGCAAAATCATACCCACGTAAGACTATTTAAAATTAATTAAAATGAAGTAAAATGTAGTTTCTCAATCAGACAGCCATATTTTATATGCTCAATAGTCACATATGTCTAGGGGCTACCATAATGAACAGTGCAAGAAACATTTCCATCATCATAGAAAGTTCTGTTAGGTAGTGCTTTCTTAGATCAGGGGTGGCAAATTAAGTACTAGGTCAGATCTGGCTTTTGGCTTGTTTTTGTACAACCTGTAAGCTAAGAAAGGTATTTACATTTTTTAAAGATTGTAAAGAAAAACAAGAAAGAATATATAACTGAGACCATAGGTGGCCTACAAAGCCTGAAATATTTATTATTTAGCCTTTTACAGAAGAAAAGAAGGTTGTCAAGCTTGTCTTACATAATAAATCACTTAAATATCTATGTTTAAAGAATGCATTGTGAAATGTAACTGCTTGTGGTCAAAAATTATATTTTTCACAGTGCTATTGTATGAAACCCAGTACATGGCTTATGTCCATTGATTCTTGATTCAATTAAATAAATACTATTGAAAGCCTTTTAAATGCCAGTTGCTGGAAATTTTTAGATAAATAAGACACTTGGGAAATTCAAGGAATTCATGTTTTAGTGGCATAGGTAGATGTTAAAGCCCTAGCTGTAGTATTACACAGACTACAAGTACTTCTAATAATGGTATTAAATATAGTAGTATTGGTGTGTAGACTAAAGAATGACAAGTCTGACTAGGACTATGTGCATCTGGGGAATAAAGAATGCAGCATACAACTGGGACTTTGAAGGATGAGGAGGAATTAAATAGGCAGAGAGGCAAGGAAAGGCATTCCAGGCTCAGGTAATGGCAGGAACACTTGTGTGTGGAGTGGTGAAAACATAAGGTGCATTTGAAGAAATGTCAAGTAGCCAAATAACATGAGGAGTTGGCAGTGTCCCAGGAAATAAGTAGGAGGGGTTGGTATTTGATGAGAGATACTGGTTTTCCATCACTAGATAGTGAGTGGGAAGACTATCATAGGATCTCAAAAGAAAGCCCTAGTCTATTCACTGCCTGAAATAGAAAATGGTATGTCCATTTTTACACCTATAAGTTTGGCTTCCATACTTATCAGTGTGAACAAGGACTTCAAAGCTGATGGAATGGTGGAGTCAGGGATTTTATAGCAATTGAAATTGATACAGCACCCTTAGTGATGTAGCATGGTTCAGGACTTTTTAGTTTTCATGCTGCTTTGGATCAGCAAGTCTTATTTGTTGGGACATGTGAATTGTGGTGTTGGTCACAATAAACTACTATAAAAATGTACATTTTGCTTGAGACTACAGGAAAAAAATACTGAACAAAAAGATAGATGCAGAGGCAGTAAAGCATCAAACAGACTGTCAAATTACAGCGGGAAAGTTAGGGAGAGGTGGGGGAAATAAGAGATCAACCGAAGGACTTATATGCATGCATATAAGAGTAACCAACGGATGCAAAACATTGGGGGGTGAGGGCATGCATGGGAGTGGTGTGGGGGGGGGCAATGGTAAGATATGTACACATATAATACCTAATAAAAATTAAAAAAGAGAAAATAAAATAAAATAAAATAAATAAAACCAGGAAAAAAAAAAGAAATTCCTTTTTTGCATAGCTATTGTAGAATTCACTGTTCAATTCCCAGGAAACAAAGCAGAGTGATAGAATCAATGTAAGAGTCACATACTATACCATAGCATGGGATTGCATCCAGTGCTCCTCCTAGCCCCATTTTCTGGAATTTTATCATCCTGAACATTTGACAAAGGGCTCAGCTGAATCATCTGAAATACTAGTGCTTAGTTTCTGGGAACGAATCAAGTGGCCTGTGAGCTTCTTAAATAACAGCCATGGTTGATCCAGAACTCCTGAGTAGGAGTTTGGATTTTCCCCTTGCCACATGAGGACATGTAGTGTTTCATCATTAGTGGACTTGTTAAACTTTTTCATTTTACTTAGATCTCAAACTTAATTTAACCAAGAGATTATCTTCTTTAGTCAATGACTATAAGGGCTAACTGCAGAATAGTTTATGCCAAGTTTAGAACCTATCCAAAATTCATGCATATGAAGTTTCAACCTGAACTGAAACCTTTTGGTGTCCAAACTAATTTATATTTGGCAAAGAATAATATCCAGGTTTCAAAAGGAAACAAACAAACAAAAAAAAAATCAAAAGAAAGTTCTGTGGAAGCATATTTTAAGGCTTCTTGGATACCATATACCTCTTAGGCAAAAATAAGTCAAGCAATGTTTTAAGAGAAAGCCAATCAAAGACACATGGATTAAATTGCTTTCAAAATAAAGAAAACTAAAAATTAAGAGGGAATAGGACTTTAGAAAAACCTACTGATGTTTTGAAAACCCAAAAGTTTGGAAGAAAATTAATAAATCCAAACACACTTTAAAAATAAATGTCTTTTTATCTAACCAAAATTAATAATCACTAATTTATTTCCTACTGCCCCTGATTTGTGCATGTGGAAATTGAGACACTGGGCCCCCAAATCATGCCACATGGGGATCAAGGATTTGTCCATGAAATGGTGATATCACTCACTTTTGTCTGAGTATGGGAGATGGAGGATGGTATAATTGTTTGCCTGTAAATCCTAGACATAGTGATCTGGAATCGTGGTGAACTTCTACAATCCTTTAGACAACTTTCTCCCAAAGAGGAGCAAGAGAAACTTGCATAAAACCTAAGTTTTGGGCTGCACAGTCACTAGGTTTTATATAGTATGCTCTTTATATCTCTATGTAAAGGCATTGCATTATAAATGCATGCAATGTATGCAAACACAGCTATTAGTGCTGTCCAAAGTTTAAACTGAAAACAGACAGAGAACAAAAAATAGCAATGTGTGTGGGTGATTCCAGTTACCATGCTATCCAGATTTGCCTCCCATCTCACACTGCAAGAGATGGGAGGCAAATTCCTTAGCTTCAGGTGATCTCTATTCAGGGAACTTTCTTAGTGAGAGCATCTTGTTGCATTGAAAGTAACTCTAGTGGTTAAATACACAGGTAGCTGTTTTGTGTAAAATGGCCCCTTAGTGCAAGCAACCACTACAGCTACTGCTCAACCAAAGAAAGGGTGATTTATTTTCCAACGATAACTGGAATGGATTCACTGGAAAATTGTACATTTGCTTGCAATGTGACCCCTTTCTAAGATTTTTTTTCAAGAGGGAATTTGATATTATGGAAATTCTTTTCTTATGCCCTGACTTTAGAACTTAGCCACTGCATAAAATTGAATTCCACTATTATCCACCTGCAGAAGCCCAGGAACTGAGTGGCGACAGGAGATTGAGAGCTAGGAAATTTTATCTGTGGCACAGTACCTTCAACTAATGTTAGTGTTCAATGGAAAACATTGAAGAGAAATGAAGGGGAGATCTGGTTGTAAAACAAACATGGCCAAGAAGCATGCTTTGCAGAACCCTGATTTTCTATATCTAAAGGAAAGGCCAGGATGTAGAAAAGAGAATTGTAATGGCAGGAAATAAGCAAAGGAGGAAGGTTGCACAGCAATGACAAATGAAGTGTGGTTGCGGACATGGGAGGAGTAAGTGAACTATGCCAAACAGATAGGATCCATATAAAGGAATCATCCACATGGGTATTCACATGAGTTTTAAGTATTTGACTTGCTATCAGAGGACATAGTTACTAGTTCTAATGGAAAGTGGCAGGCCAAGTCTACTGAAAATCAGTTATGAAAGTGAGCAGTAAGTGATGTAGAAGGAACACAGAATTTAGTGCCTTATTATGAACCTCAATTTCTTCGTCTACAAAACAACTGTAATAATAATAGTGCTTAGCCCATTGGATTGTTAAAAGGCTTAAATGAGATATAACAAAGTGTCCACCATAATATTTGGCAATTGGAATGTGGAAAAGCTGAGTCTTTACTTGGGGGCATGCAGAATTTCTCCAAATGTAGATGTGTTTGTCAGATCATCTCTCACCTTGCAATAAAACTCCATCTTCCTGGATATGAAAAATAAGGGCTGTGTGTAAAGCTTTGGAGTCAGATAGACTTGAACTGGCTTACTTCCACATCTCTAGCTGCCTGATAACTTTGAGGTAATAGTTCAGTCTAACTTTCAGAGTTTTTGTGAGGATTAGATGAGGTAATAAATTCGTTGAAAGAACTTAATACATGGTTTTTACTCAGAATCTTAATTCCTTTCTCCTTCACGCTTTTTTTGTAGTATCTCAAACAGTTTAATACAATTAAAATTTAGAATTACTTCTATTTGTGAAGTTCTGAATTGTATTATTAAGCTTCATTATTACTTAAATATTTCTAATTAGCAGCCTTAAAAATCGTTTTTAGAATTTATAGCAGGGTCTAAACATCTGGCATATGATTTTAAATATCCTCTGTCTTTTTATCTCTGAGATTCAGTTTGATATCCTATCTTATGAAAGAGCAATATGCAAATTAACTGTCACTTCGTGACAAAGATGGAGGCTCCCATAGCCACAAGATGGCGGCGCCCAGTTGTCTCAGCCCTGCTGGAGTCCCCCAGTCCGTGGGGGTGGGGGGCGGCCACTGAGAGCGGGCAGTGTGAGCAGCCTGGTGGAATGCTGCCCAGAGGCCCTCCTGACCCTTTATAAAAAAACAAAAACAAATTCACTCCCCACAGAGTGATCCCCCCCACACACCTGCAGCCTCAGGGTCTCAGCCTCGGAACCTTGCACATCCCTGGCAAGTGATCCTGCCCCACCGGCAGCCTCAGGGAGTCAGCCTTGGAACTTCCCTGTCCCCCAGCCCAGTGATTGGAGCAGGGGGGAGGGGAGAAAGGGGGGGGTTATCTGGGTGACACTGCCCAGAAAACCTCTCCCATTGGGCAGAAACGTGTGACTGGGTTAGGGAGGTAAATGGGTTTTGTTTAAAATCTTTACAAACCGCAAAGGAAATGTCTGAGGTAGGGTTTCACATTTGCAGTAACTTACAACTAATTTCTGAAGGCAAACTGCTACATTGCAGTTACATTACTAGAGAGTACCCCGTGGTCTGGTGGTCGGGCACCGCAGTGGCGGTGGCGGGCGCTCCCCGCCCTGGTTCCTCAGCACCTCGGGCCGGGCTTGAGCCCACTCAGGAAGGCCTTTTCCCCTACAGTTTTCACCAAGGCAGGGAGGTTTAGTAGACATGAATAAGAAGTGCCCACGCACAAGTCCTGAAGATGCCGGGGCTGGCAGAAATGACAAACAAATGGGGAAAAGAGCAAAACCAGAAACACCCACCGATCCCAACATAGATCATCTTTTTCTTCAGATGACGGTGTGTTTCCCTCTTCTTTGTCTTCTGGAAGCAAGACAGATTCAAGTACTGATGATTCTACCAATGGAAAAGTTAAGAGAAAGAGAGGACAGAAAAGGAGTAAAAGGAGAAAAGAAAGGAAGGACAAAAGATGAAACATCAAGAAAAAGAAAGAGAAGGAAAAAAGGAGGAAGCAAACACATGATATCACCTTTCCAAGGTCTCATGAAATTCCTGTTTAAGGAGTTTATTTTATGACACTTTTAGTTTGGGTTTACATTTTTACTGGTTTGTCAAGTCCATGGCAGGTAAAGTGTCCAATATGTTAAAGAAAAAACCCTATCTAATAAAAAGCGAATATGCAGGGGAGGGCAGTTGGGGGTGATCAGGCCGGCAGGGGAGCAGTTAGGGATCGATAAGGCTGGCAAGGGAGTGGTTAGGGGCGATCAGGCTGGCAGGCAGGCAGGCAAGTGGTTGGTAGCCAGCAGTCCCAGATTGTGAGAGGGATGTCCGATTGCCGGTTGGACGTCCCCCAAGGGGTCCCAGATTGGAGAGGGTGCAGGTTGGGCTGAGGGACACCCCTCCCCCCCCCAGTGGACACATTTCATGCACCGGACCTCTAGTATATATATACTATATATACTATATATATATAAAAGCATGCAATTCATACTTTTGCTTTTGGACAAGTGTAAAAAGTCACATAGCCACTGCCTCCATAATATTGTAGAAGATTTTCATCGTTCTCTGGCACCCCTTCCCAGTCAATGCTCTGCTGCCCCACCTGGCCTCTGGCATTCACTGATTATTAACTTTCCTTTCAGCACTTTTTTGCCTTTTTAAAATTTTAGACTAATGGAACCATACAGTCTACAGTCTTTTGTGTCTAGATTCTTTCTATTTAGCATTATGTTTTTGCTATTCATACAGATAGTTGAAAGTGTCATTGGTTTGTACCTTTTAAGTGGTGATTGGATAATTCCACTTATCACTACACCATAATGTTCATCTATTCACAAGCTAATGGATATTTGGGTTTACTTCAGTTTTTGGATATTGGGAATAAAACTGCATACAAGCCCAAACCGGTTTGGCTCAGTGGATGGAGCATCTGCCTGCAGACTGAAGGGTTCCAGGTTCAATTCTGGTCAAAGGCACGTACCTTGGTTGCGGGCACATCCCCAGTGGGGAGTGTGCAGGAGGCAGCTGAATCGATGTTTCTCTCTCATCAATGTTTCTAACTTTCTATCCCTTTCCCTTCCTCTCTGTAAAAAATCAATAAAGTATATATTTTTTAAAAAAAACTGCATATAAATCTGTGGAATATATTTACATTTCTCTTGAGTAAATTCCTAGATGTGGAATTGCTAGGTCCTATGCTTAAATTTATAATAAATTGCCAAACTGATTTTTCAAATTACTTGTCCTGTTCTGTATTCTCACAGCATCTGCTATTTGTCAGGTTTTTTTTTATTTTAACCATTTCTAATTAATGTGTGTGGCTATTTCATTGTGGTTTTCTTCCTTTCTTTTTCTCCTTCTTTCTTCATCTATCTATCTATCTATCTATCTATCTATCTATCTATCTATCTATCTGGCTTGCTTTATTGCTCTGGCCATGATTTACAGCAAAATGTTGATTGTAAAGAATTAGAAAATACATCCTTTCCTTATTCTGTATCTAAGAGGAAAAGTATTCAGTCTTTACTCATTAAGTGTAATATTAACTGTAGGTTATTTGTAGATTGCCTTTATCAGATTGAGAAAGTTCCCCTTTATTCATAATTTGCTGGAAATTGTTTTTGTCATGAATAAATGTTAAATTTAATCAAATTAATTTTATGAATATTTTGGGCTGTTCATATATGTTTTCATTTAAATATTCTTAATATGGGGAATTTACATTGATTAATTTCCAAATTGAATTACTATGATAGGTTCAACTTGCTAAATTTTTATTCATAATTTTTGCATATGAATCTATGAGGGATATTGTTCTGTTCTTGTCCCATAATTTCTTTCTTTGGTTTTGGTATCAAGGCAATGCCGGCCTCATCAATGAGTTGGGAAGGGTTCCCTCCTGTTGTATTTTCTAGAAAAGTCTGTGTAGAATTTGTATTATTTCTTACTTACACGTTTTAAAGAATTTTCTAGTAAAGTAATCTCTGCTCTGAGTTTTTTGGGGAAAGTTTAAAAATTATGAATTCAATATCTTTAATAGCTATAAGGCTTTTCATGTTACCTATTTGTTTTGTGTTAAACTTTTGTCAATTTCATCAAATTGTCTTCTTTTTATAAAGTTCTCCATAGTATTTACTCACTTATTAAAATTTTAATGTATGTAAGATAGGTATTTGTAATTTGATCTGTTTTTTTCTTCCTTATCAGCTTGCTGGAGCTTTATCCAGTTCACTGATCTTTAGAACTGGCTTCTGATTCATTGGTGTTACTTTATTTTGTTTTGTGTTTCATTGATTTCTGCTATTTTTTTTTAATGGTCTTTGCTTACTTTGGGTTTAACTTGTTCCACTTTATCCAGTGTTTCAATGTGGAGTGCAAGGAATTGACTTGAGATAATTTATTTTTTCTAATATAGGCATTTGATGCTATAAAATCTTGTATAAACAGTGCTTTAGCTGCAATTCACAAATTTTGATATGTTGTATGTCTGTTTTTATGATTTCAAGTGCTTTATAATTTCCTTTTAATTTCTTCATTGAGCCATGGGTTATTTAAAAATGTGTCATTAGATTTTCCAATGTTTGAGGATTTTCCATGTACATTTCTATTATTGACTTCTAATTTAATTATGTTTTGTTCAGATAATATACTGTACTTTGTATTATTAATTCCTTTTAAATTATTGATACTTATTTTTTGATCAAGGATATGGTCTATTTTGGTATACATTCTGTGTGCACTTGAAAATAATGCCTATTATATACAGTGGTCAATTAATATCATGATTGTTTTGTTCAAGTCTTCTGTATCCATACTGGTTTTCTGTCAATTATTGATAGAAGTTTTGAATTCTCTAACAATAAACTTTTGGAGTTGTCTCTTTTTCCTTTTAGTTGTATCAGTTATTGGCTTATTACACGTATTTTAAATTTTTGTTATTGAGTGTAAATAATTTTAAGATTATTATGTCCTCTTGATAAAGTGACATCTCTATCATTATGAAATTATCTTCTTTACCTGGTTATTATTATCTGCTTTAAAATCTACTTTGTCTTATATTAATGTAGCCACTTTATCTTTCCTTTGATTTGTGGTTATATGGTATATGTCTTTAGCAGCATTTCTCTCTTTCTCTTTTTTAATTCTTACTTGAGGATATGCTTATTAAATTTGTGAGAGAGAAACATTAATCATTTGTCTCCTGTATGTACCCTGACCAGGGATCCAACACCCAACCTAGATATGTGCCCTGACCGGGAATCGAACCTGTAACCTTTTGATGTATGGGACAATGCTCCAACAAACTGAGCCACCTGGCCAGGGCTTATCTATCTTTTTATTAAAATGGGTTTAATGTAGACAGCATAAAATCAGATCATTCATTTTTATTCATCTAGGAGTCTGTGCTTTTTGTTGAAATGTTTAGGACACTTATATGTATTAGAGGCCCCCTCAGCCCGGCCTATGCCCTCTCGCAGTTCGGGACCCTTGGGGGATGTCCACCTGCTGGCTTAGGCCTGCTCCCCGGGGGATCGGGCCTAAGCTGGCAGTCAGACATCCTCTGGCAACCCAGGAACCCTCAGGGGATGTTCAACTAACAGCTTAGGCCCAATCGGGAGCGGGCCTAAGCCATTAGTCAGACATCCTTAGCACTGCTCCAGAGGCGGGAGAGGCTACCACCACCACCGCTGTGCTGGCCAGCCATGAGCCAGCTTCTGGCTGAATGGCGCTCTCCCTGTGGAAGTGCACTGACCCCCAGGGGGCAGCTCCTGCATTGAGTGTCTGCCCCCTGGTGGTCAGTGTGCATCATAGCAACTGATCGTTCTGCAGTTAGGGTCAATTTGCATATTACCCTTTTATTATATAGAATGTTATTATATCAATATGATTGTGTTTAAATCTACCATCTTGCCACAAGTTTTCTATATGTAATATCTGGCTTTTGTAGCTTTTTTTCTTTCTTTTGGATAAATTGAATTTTTTATAATTCCATTTTATCTCCTTTGTTGACTTGTTTTCTGCTTATTTTGCTATTGTGTTTTAATAATTGCTCTAGGGTTTATAATATTCATCTCATCTTTGACATTTTATGCCATTTCACATCAGAGTGAAAATGATATAAGCATACATTTCTATTTAACTTCCTCTTGGCAATATTACAAATAGTATTTTTGTCATATGTTATTAATTTTTTACAGTGTCTGTTATTATTATTTCTTCACATAATCATTTAACTTTTCAGGAAATTAAACCCATGAGAAAAACATCTTGTATAGGCACATATATATTTACTTATTTCCAAACACTTCTTTCTTTTGTGAAGATCCACATTTCCATCTGGTATAATTTGCTTATGCCTAAAGAACTTTGGTTTCTAATAGCACTGGTCTTCTTGTGGTGATTCATGCTTATGTCCAAAAATGCCATAATTCTGTCTTTGATTTTGAAATATTTTCACTTGGTATAGAATGCCTGGTTGACAGTTACTTAAAAAGTTCATTGCATTCTATTCTAACTTTCATTGCTTCTAATGTGAAGCCTCCTTTCAGTGTTGCCATTGTGTGTCTGGCTGCATAAAACATTTTTCTTTATCATTTGTTTTTGAAAATTTGGTTGTTTTATGCCCTGCTGAGGATTTCTTTATACTTCTTCTGCTTGGGGTTTGTTGACTGTTTTGGATCTGTATATTACTTTCTTCAAATTTGAAAAAAATTCTAACATTATTTTTTCAAATATTGTTTCTTCCCCATGCTAACTTCCTTCAGGGGCTCCAATTGCATGTATATTAGAATGTGTACTATTGCCCCACTGGGTTATTGATGATCTGTTCATCATTTTAATCTACTTAATCTCTATTTCACTTGGGTATAGTTTCTATTACTGTCTTTTAGTTCATCAAATTTTTCTTCTATGATGTTTAAGCTGATATTCATTTTATTCATATATTGTATTTTTCAACTACAAAAATTAGTTTGGGGCCTTTTATATCTTTCATTTCTCTATTTTAACACTCTTGTCTTTTAGTTCTATCATCCATACCATTTCTAGGTCTATTTCTGTTGATTGTTTCTCCTGGTTGTGGGTCATGACTGGTTATATACTCAGTGGATGAAAAAATTTTGAATTTTACATTGTTGGGTGTTGTTTTTTTAAAAAGAACGTTGTTGGGGTTTGTTTTGGAATCTAGTTATTTAGAACCAGTTTGATTCTCTTGAAACTTACTATGAACTATGTCAAGGCAGGTCCAGAAAAGCCTTTAATTCAGAATAAACTTGGCTGTACCATTAAAGAAATACCCTGCTGAGGATCACATCTGTGCCCTGTTTATTAGGAGGTATTTCCATTCATGGTTGTAGGTATCAGAACTAGTTCACTGGCTTTCAATGAGCTCCAGAGCCCTTTGTCTTCTGCCAGTGATACTTCTGTGGTATTCACACACACCCATAATCTAGTTGAGAACAAAAAGCAGACAAACTCAAAATGAGGGATAATTTATAAAATAATTGACCTGCACTTTTAAGAATGACAAGATCATGAAATACAGAAAAAAATAAGGAAATTTTTCAGATTAAAAGAAACCAAAGAAATAGGACAACTAAATTCAATAAAAGATCCTAGATTGGATTTTAGACTAGATAAAAATGTAAAGGATAATGGAACAACTAAAATTTTTGATAATGATTTGTGGATTACATAATAGTAATACAATAAAGTTAAATTACTGGATATTTGTAATTGTACTGAGGTTGAATAAGTGAATATTCTTGTTTTTAGAAAATACTTGCTGAAGTATTTAGGGATTGGGGCACAAGCTATATGCAACTTCCTTTCAAATTATTTAAATTACACACACACAAACACAGGTGCATATAACATAGCACAAGCAAGCAAATGATAAATCAAATTGAAGAAAATGTAAATTGTGAATCTGGGAAAAGGATATATAGAAATTCTTTGTAACCTCATAACTTTTCTGAAAGGTTGAAATTGTGAGAACAAAATTACCAAAAGTGAATTGGTTTAAACACAGGATTATTTCTTTTTATTGCTGGGTGTATATTGCTTGGCTCCTTGGAAGAATTCATGGGTTCGATCTAAACATAGAGAACATGGAATGATTGATAATTTCCTCCTGATAGCTCCCCCTTTCCAAATTAAATTTGAGCCACAAACCAGCAGCTCCCTGATGCCAGGACTGATGTAATAGTAGCTTATCTTTGTCAGTCAAGGAGACAGTTTACTACATGCCTACATGTCACTCCCCATTACCAAAGGCATGAAACTGACACTGAAAGAGAAGAGGGCATTAGAAATCACAACCCTTTCTTCCTAGAGTCATTCATCATAAGCTTTAGTAGCAAAATGTTCCCAAACTCTTCATGGAGCCTTATGAAACCAGAGCTGACTTCTTGCTAAATTCCAATATTAGTCACAGTTCTGTGGTCATAGTGCTTTTTTGGGGGGCGGGGAGGGGCAGGGGGTTGTTTGTTTAATAAAACATTTCTCATGACTATAACAATTTATTTTGGGTGGAGGCTGTAGAGTTTGGGGTCAGGAGAGGGGAAGAGGGAAGGATTATTTGTCATCCTCCATTACAGTGACCACAGAAGAGCTAGAGGGGAAGAAAATCTCTCAGAAAGTGGTGGTAGTTGTCAAACTTGGTTAATGAATGTGAATGAAAACTTTTCAGCGAGGGTGTATGTGTGTTTGTGGGTGGGGGACCATGTGAAAGGTAAAACAACCCACCATGAGCTGCTCACAGCTTCACTCACCCAGTCCTGGTTACAGATAACCCCTCTCGTCTTTGCTTATTAACAGGAAGAATGCATGATCTCCATGTCTTGTCCGGATGATTAATGGGGATGCTACTACAAGGTTAAATGCTGCTTCCTTCCATGCATCCTTAGCATCATGTAGCACCTGCTCAGTTACCAAGGAGTGTTATCTTACAATCAGTAGATGAAGTTGGGGAAACCATAGGGAGCGTCCTGGACTAATGATAATGTTTAATAGGGCAGGAAACTGAGCTGCATGGGGGACGCTGGAGGGTCAGATGTTTAGCTACTTTGATCATTTTGAATATGACCTGGATCAGAATCACAGGTTGTTACTACCTGCAGATCATTCCATGAAAATTGTCCTTCCTAACATATCAACTTATTTCTCAGGAATACACTTAACAGTTCCAGAGAAGTTGGTAGAGTAATTATGCACAGGATTGACTGTAAATGAAATTACTCTTTCACTTCACTTTATGCCCATGCTCCAACTGTCCTTATAGGTACTTTGGCCTCATTCATCCCTCCCCTTAGAGTTAGCCTTATTAAACACCATAACTTGAGATTTAAGACTGAGCTCTGAAAAGGTAAAGATTTGAAAGGAAGTGGTCAAGTACTGGCCTATATGACTTAACATGACTTAAGTAGTCTCTTGTCAATCTACAAACCTTCTTTAAGTATTATTACCCCTATTTAGAGATGAAGAATCTGAGGTAGTTACCAAAAAGATAAACAATTTAGGGCAAACTAGTAATACATGGTTTCAAGCCCAGCTCTGCATGACTCCATTCCTTTTGCATGCAGTGTGGACAGGAAAATCTCCCATCCGACCTCTGTCCTTCTCACAAAAAACTGCCCCTAAGTCCCACTTTTCCCTAATTAACACATATATCTTGAATATGCTATTAAGTCAGGCACCAGTACAGGGACTTAGTATGATTGCTGCTTTCCAAAAACAACATAATTAAACAATTAACACAAAATATAATTACAGAGTTTGATTAGTTTTATGAAAGGGAAAAATGCATGGTGATATGATAAAAAAAATATGTGTAGGAGGTAGTCATTTTTGTAATTCTGTTCGAGACAGGCTCTCTGAGCTGGTGACATTGAGACCTGAGAATCTAAGAATGCAAAGGAGGAAGCCATACAAAGTCCGGATTCATGAATATTCCTAGCCAGAGCACCAGCAAGGGGAGATGCCCCAAAGCAAGGAAGAGACTGTTCATAGAACTGAAATGAGACCTGCTGGGTAGCACAGAGAAAGGCAGAAAAGGTATAAGATGGTAGCGTTCTGCTCCCAAATTTAATGTGTGGGTTTTCCCCTCACATCTAAATTCTCTGTGACACCACCTGAGTATTTTACAATTCAACACAGTTCTGACACTATCTAACTGAAGATAGCATTGAACCCCATAGGTTAAGTGCTCAGCCCTACAAGACCACTGACTCTCACCAGCAGACATCAGTGGTGAAACCAGACAACCAATGGGTCTGGGCTGCCTGTCATTATTTGAGCCATGATGGGAGAGCAACATGTCATCCACGAAAATCTGCTCTGCAACCCCCCATAAAGCAGTTGCTTATATTGGGTAGGACAAAGGTTACATGGGGAAGTAGGAATTACAGGCGTTAATAGGCAATGCAGGCTGGGGAGGGACTCCATTGTTTGGGCAACAAGGTTGCTAATCTTTCCATGATAATAGGCAGTTCTTAAATATGAATGGACCGTATTCTAAGGTTGACTCCCAGTCTAGGGGGCCTACAACTCCCAGCCAGGTTAGAATGTCCTTTCTTTAATCAGAACAAGGCAATCAAAGTTAACAGAGCATGATTAGTATTTCTTATAACTATAGCTAGTCCCCCAATATTCTATTTTTGCCCCTAACAGTAGTAAGCTTGTGCTTACTGACCACCAGTACTTCTGACCACCAGGCTATAGATAGGAGGTTCCAATAAGCCTATTCTTGGGAGTGATTAATTTGCTAGAGCAGCTCACAGAACTCAGAAACCAGTTTACTTACTAGATTACTTACTGGTTATTATAAAAGGATATAACTCAGGAACAGCCATGTGGAGCTGATGCATAGGACAAGGTATGGAGAAAGAGCACTAAGTCTCCATGCCTTTTCCCCAAACCTCCACATGTTCATCAACCTGGAAGTTCTCCAAACCCTGTCCTTCTGGGCTTCTATGGGGGCTTCAATACATAGGCTGATTAAATCACTGGCCATTGGTGATTGAAATCAGTCTCCAGTCCCTCTTCCCTCCTGGGAGGTCAGGGGGTGGGACTGGAAATTACAATCCTCTATTTGCAGGACTGGTTCTCTGGCAACAAGCCCTAATTCCTAAGTGCTTTCCAAAAGTTACTTCATTAACATAACAAAAGACAAATTCAAAGGGTTTTGAGAGCTCTGTCCCAGGAACAGGAACACAGACCAAATATATCACCTATGGGATTCAAGAGTGAGGCTGAGCAAGGTCATGGAAATCCTTACAAGATTTGAATGCACTTCAAATAAAAGGCAGGGGCCAGTGATCATGGCACCCGAACTCCAGTGAGTACTAAGGTTTAGTTCTTTACTTCCAGTGAATCCTCAATGTTGCCTTGAGTTGCTTTTTACTCTCAGTTGCACTTTTTCTTGCTGATTTTAAGGATACATTACTATTGAGTAGGTAGAGAGACCCCATATAACTAGTCTTGCTATTTCCCAATGATAATCGTATCCTCAAATGTTTCTACAACTTTTTTTTTATTAATTTCTTTATTGATTAAGGTATCACATATTTGTCCTCATCCCCCCATTCCCATCCCAAACCCCTCCCCACGCATGCCCCCACGCCCCTGTTGTCCGTGACCACTGGTTAGGCTTATATGCATGCATATAAGTCCTTTGGTTGATCTCTCCCCCTTTCCTCCACCCTCCCCTACCTTCCCTCTGAGGTTTGACAGTCTGATCAATGCTTCCCTGTCTCCGGGTCTGTTTTTGTTCATCAGTTTGTGTTGTTCATTATTTCCCCTAGATGAGTGAGATCATGTGATACTAGAAATACACTTATAAGAACCGAAAATGAGACAAGCAATAATGGTTATGCTGAGAGGCAAATGAATGAATCAGTCTGTAGTGAGTTTCTTTCTGGGCCAACAGTTCTTTTGAGTCCCAGTTTCAATGTCAAACAGTTCCTTATGTGTACATGTCAGCAATAATATTTCAGTTCTGGATGGTGGACAAATGGTGGTAATGCAGGTCCGACCCTCTCTGGTTTGGTCCTGGGCAACCTGCAGTGATGCACAGCTGCTGACTGCTAGTATGGCAAGGCGTCGTCAGTGTCTTCCATCTCTGCAGTCCTGTCAATTCTTTTCTGAAGCTTGGTTTCAGTTCCCATAGAATCTGTTATGGTGACAAAGGGTGAAGAGGATGAGCCATGAGAGAACGTTTAAACTGGTTGCTGACTTTAATCCCACCTCATACTTTGTGCTTCTGCAAATTAACTCAATTAAGATAAAAAATCTTTGTCATATGGACCATGCAATTTCAGACCTCCATGTACTTATTTTCCATTCTTTTGTTTCTACTTTCTAGGATATCCTTTTTTATGCTTTGACTATTTGGCATCCTTCAAAGCTATGTCTCATCAACTCAATTTGAGAAAGAATTATTCTAGCTAAGTCTGTTCTTCTTCTGTACTTCTATTACTTCTCTTACCTAATTTTAATTATTTACACACACAGTTCATGTCCTCTAATGTTTGAGTTCATTGTGGTTATTAACCTATCTCATTCATCTTTGCATCCTCAGCATTTAGCTCAGTGCCTAATATCAAGTAGACTTTAAATAAAAGCTAAATGAAATGAATGTCTAGGGGAAGTTCATGCTCTACAATTAGCTCAGAATTGTGATGTGTGGTCTTAAGGGAGCCATTTACCTTCTCAGAAGCCTCAGTGGATTATATAATTTATAATACTACATTTTAGTGGATTAGATACTTAGTACTATTAATAATTATTGAGTATGTACCTTGATTGGGTGCTTACTCTGTACAAGCTCTATGCTAGGTGCTTTAATGCATTATCTTAATTGATCCTCTGTCACTCCATGAGGTAGCTATAGATCTCATTCTCATAGGACAGATAGGAAACTGAGATCTAGGGATGAAAAGTGACTTATACAACATCACACAAGCATAAGATGAAAACAGACTCAAACTGAGTCTGTTAGACACCAAGGTCCATGCTCTCAAAGTGTCCTGCTGAATTGTTTAACACAGATTTGTGAATAAAGGTGATCCTGATGAGGTCTCCATCCCTTTCTGCTTTAGACAATGCCCAATCCACTCTAGGTGGTGATGTTTTATTTGTTGGCTTACTTGGTTTTGTTTCTTTCTTGATGAAACAGAATTTTTAGACTGGAACACGCGGTGTTCCCCTGGGCAGGATGGTTCCCTGTGCTTCTGCCATGGTCTCCTTAATTTCTAAAATTTCCTAAACCTGTCTTTTTTACCTCTAAAAATTCCTGTGTCATTGATCATAATGATTGAGAAAGTAGAATAGTTATGAGTCTTTAACAGGTGTCCGGAAAATGATTCAAAAGTGAGCTTCGAGGGAAGGGTGAATTCCACTGTCAGGACTACACCATCTGCTAGAGAGTCAGGAAAAGACTGGCACCAACCTGGAAAGGGAAGCTGACCTGAGACCCCAGAGAATCAGGGCAGGGGATGGGGTAGTGAGAGGAGGTAACTAGGATTGAAGATTTGAAGGCAGAGGGCTCATAGCAAAATGTAACCAGTTTTAAACCTGAAGACTTCGAAACAAAAATAACATTGGAACAGATTATATTTAACTAGTGGAGATTTAACCTCATGCCTCTGCAATTTAATACTGGGGAACATACATGGCTCAAGTTACAAATCTCACAGAAGACTGTGGCAGCCTGGGACACAAGAGACCCAGGTGGAAGGAATCTATCACCAGAATATGGCAGAGCCAGTCAGCACCTGACTTGCATCATGGCTGTGGGTATGTCTTGCTGGGTTCTGGCCACATCAGCCACCTTAGGGAGGACAGGTGTCACCAAGCAGGGAAGAGGAACATGGATGCATTTTAGTAATATATTGATGGAATGGGGTTTCGTTGTCCATAGGCTAGGGCTGAGGGACAGGCAGCTGAGCTGTGTATGGTGGAGAGATGGATAAGGGAAAATTTACATGTGAATGTATGTGGAAGGCTTCTGTATCATCTATCTTCTGTTCCAGCACAAAATAATCAGCACTGCCATAAACATCACCACCAAACCAGAGATCTAGTTCAAGGGGTTGCCTGAATCCAGGGCAGTCTTCCTGCCCACTCTCTTTATTTTTTCTGATCCTAATACTCCCCAGGCAGCCAAAGGCCATTCCAAAAGCTCTTCCTTGTTTGATTCTTGAAGGTCTGCTGCTGCTTTAGCTGATTGTCCTAAGAGTCAAAGTTTGCCTGTTACTTCCTGGTTTACTAGGCACTTTCACACACATCATTTACTGGCAATCCTGAGACATAGCCATTATTACTATCCCCATTTTACACGTGAAGAAACGGAAACTCAGAGAAACTCAATGATTTACCCAAGTCACGGGCTAAAAACCATCATTGTTAGTAAAGAATCCAAATCGTTTAACTCCCTATTTTGACCTTTCTTTACCCTTCCCTTCCCTTCTTCGCTTCTTCCCTCCCTCCCTCCCTCACTTCCTTCCTTCCTGCCTGCTTTCCTTTCTTCCTTTCTTTCTTTCTTTCTTTTGTGTGTGTGTGGCCAATAGACTTTTAGAATTACTTCCCAAGCAAAGCCTGTATCATACTCCTTTGCAAAACTGAGTGCCTAGCTTCTAACAGAGGATTAGCTGTGTCTTCAAGGCTCAACCAGTTTTGCATTTAATTTGGTATGTGAGAACTCTAAGTTCATAAACTGAAGTTAATTTCTTCCAAAAAGAACACTTTCATTAGGGTGACCATAAAATTTATTGTCCAAATTGGGATACATTTGAGATTATGATTAGCAATAAAAATAATGAAAGTATGATTTAGAAATATATATTAATTGAATAATTAGATGTACACAGTTCTATTAAAAATAATTTTCATCTGTCATCATACATATTGACTAGACTTAATATAGTGATCATTTTGCAATATAGACAAATATCGAATCATTATGTTGTACACCTGAAACTAATATGTCATTTACAACTCAAAAAAGAAAACAATAAAATAGAGAGAAAGAAAGATTCCTCCTGAAAGTAAAAATAACACATACCAGTTAATATAAAGCAAAAACTTTTTAAAAATGTGTATTGATTATAGGAATACTAAAAGTAACATATGCAAAATAATTATTCTTGGTATTTATTCACATACTTTAATCAGTTTATTAACCAAATATGTTTCTACAATAATATCATCTCACTAATATTTTCCACAAATAATGTATTTTTTAATATCACCATATTATTATTTTTAAATAGTTTGACCTCTTCTTCAAGGTAGCATTTTATAGTTGATAGCAGAAAAATTTTTGATACTTCCATTGACTCTACTCTGTAGACCATAATATTACTAATTTTAAAAAATAAAGTTTTCTACAGGGAAGCTCAGAGCAAATTTTGCTAAGTAAAAACTTCCAGTTGTAATTATTTTGTAGTGAATGCATAAAATATTTTCACAGGTACTATTTTATTGGCTTCTTTCTGCACATCTTTCTTTCATAAATAATTTTATTTAAAATATAATCAACTAAATTTTCTATATTTATGATTATTGTAATTATTTTGCCAAAATTAGATATTGCAAAATATAGGCTTTCTCTATTTTGTTCCACTATGACATAGACTGTAAAGTCATGCAATTAAAAGAGGAGCTCCATCAAAGAGTTGCCAGTCAAGATATTCCAAAACACAATTATAAAACCTTGAAATTAAATCTTGTATACCATTAGACTTCATTGTTTCATTTGTTCAGCTTTCCCCTAGATTACATAGATTTCCTCCTGCTCTTTAGAGACTTAAAGATTATAAACTAGTGAACTCATGAGAACATGTGAATTAAAATGCCATCCATACATTTCTATGATAATAGTCCTCTGGCCTTCACTGTATATATATATATTTTTTTTTAATTTAATAAATCTTTATTGTTCAGATTATTACAATTGTTTCTTTTTTTCCCTCCCATAGCTCCCCTCCACCCGGTTTCCACCCCACCCTTTGCCCTTACCTCCCCCGACACTGTCCTCATCCATAGGTGTACGATTTTTGTCCAGTCTTTTTCTGCACCCCCCATACCCCTTTCCCCCTGAGAATTATCAGTCCACTCCCTTTCTATGCCCCTGATTCTATTATATGCACCAGTTTATTCTGTTCCTCAGATTTTTAATTCACTTGATTTTTAGGTTCACTTGTTGATGGATATGTATTTGTTGTTCATAATTTTTCTCTTTACTTTTTTCTTCTTCCTCTTCTTAAAGAATACCTTTCAGCATTTAATATAATACTGGTTTGGTGGTGATGAACTTCTTTAGCTTTTTCTTATCTGTGAAGCTCTTTATCTGACCTTCCATTCTGAATAATAGCTTTGCTGGGTAGAGTAGTCTTGGTTGTAGGTTCTTGCTATTCATCACTTAGAATATTTCTTGCCACTCCCTTCTGGCCTGCATAGTTTCTGTTGAGAAATCAGCTGACAATTGTATGGGTTCTCTCTTGTAGGTAATTAACTGTTTTTCTGTTGCTGCTTTTAATATTCTCTCTTTGTCTTTTGCTCTTGGCATTTTAATTATGATGTGTCTTGGTGTAGTCCTCTTTGGATTCCTTTTGTTTGGGGTTCTGTGCACTTCCTGGTCTTGTAAGTCTATTTCTTTCACCAAGTTGGGGAAGTTTTCTGTCATTATTTCTTCCAATAGGTTTTCAGTATCTTGCTCTCTCTCTTCTTCTGGCACCCCCATAATTCTGATGTTGGTACGCTTGAAGTTGTCCCAGAGGCTTCTTACATTATCTTCAACTTTTTGGATTTTTTTTTTTTGCTTTTTGCTTTTTCGGTTGAGTGTTTTTTGCTTCTTTGTAATTCAATTCTTTGACTTGATTTTTGTGTTCCTCTTGTCTGTTTTTGGTCTCTGTATAATATTTTTTATTTCAGTCAGTGTATGTTTAATTTCTAGTTGGTCCTTTTTCATATCTTCGAGGGTCTCGTTATATTTATCGGCCTTTTCTAGGATATTCTTGAAAAGCCTTATAACCGTGGTTTTGAATTCTATATCCAGTCGTTTGTTTTCCTCCATTTCTTTTTTTTTTTTTTAAATATATTTTATTGATATTTTACAGAAAGAAAGGGAGAGGGATAGAGAGCTAGAAACATCGATGAGAGAGAAACATTGATCAGCTGCCTCCTGCACACCTCCCACTGGGGATGTGCCCACAACCAAGGTACATGCCCTTGACCGGAATCGAACCTGGGACCCTTCAGTCCGCAGGCCGACGCTCTATCCACTGAGCCAAACCGGTTTCGGCTGTTTTCCTCCATTTCTTTCGTTTGTGATCTGATTCTTTGACCCCGCATTTTCACTGCTTCCCTGAGTTGGTAAGGTAGATTTGTGTGCTAGGTTTCCAATATGGCCCAGTGGATCTGCCTCCCCAGTTAACCTGAGGTGGACACAATTGGTGCACCCCTTTGTGGACTGTGTGTACAGCCTTGTTGTAATTAAGTCTTTATTGTTGTTGGTATCACTGGGAAGAATTGACCTCCAGGCCAGTTGGCTGTAAGGATCAGCTGTATCTATGCTGGGAGAAGTTCGGTGCTGGAGACAGCCTTATAGTATTAGACTTGCCAAATTGCAATAGCCTCTGTGCTCAGCTTGGATGGGGTGGAGTCTCAGTCTTGGCTTCCTGTCAGCCTTGCCCTTGCGCGCATGTGCGTGCCTTCAGACCTCTGCCTTCCCGGCTCCCGAGTCTCCGCCCGAGAGTCCAGACTCCCCCCACAAGAGCATGGGTCCCCAGGGGCTCGCCTGGAACTGGGGTTCACTGCAGTCAGAACTGGGGCTCAGTGCAGTCAGGAGCCTCTGACTCCCTTCCACTAGGGAAAGCCTGTGGCAACCTCCGCAGCCTTTGTGCACAGTGGCGCGTGCGCGCTTTCAGTCCTCCACCTTCCCTGGCTCCCGAGTCTCCGCCCGAGAGTCCAGACTCCCCCCACAAGAGCGTGGGTCCCCAGGGGCTCGCCTGGAACTGGGGTTCACTGCAGTCAGAACTGGGGCTCAGTGCATTCAGGAGCCTCTGACTCCCTTCCACTAGGGAAAGCCTGTGGCAACCTCCGCAGCCTTTGTGCGCACTGGCGCGCGCGCCCTTTCAGTCCTCCACCTTCCCCGGCTCCCGAGTCTCCGCCCGAGAGTCCAGACTCCCCCCACAAGAGTGTGGGTCCCCAGGGGCTCACCCGGAACTGGGGTTCAGTGCAGTCAGAGCTGGGGTTCAGTGCGGTCGGGGGCTTCCTTCCCCCTTCCGCCAGAGAAAGTCAGCCAGGCTCTCAGCCGCCCTTCCTCTCTGCGTGCACAAAGACCCTTTGCCGTACCTCCAATTCTCTGTGAGCTTTTCTCTTTCCTTCTAGTTGTAGAATTTCCACTCAGCCAGCTTTCCTGTGGTTCTGGATGGTGTCTGCTCTGTCTTTTAGTTGTAGTTTTGAAATTGTTGTGCGGTGCAGCAGTTTAGGTGCTTACCTATGCCGCCATCTTGGTTTCTCTCCACTGTATATATTTTTTTACCCAAAGTAAATTCCTACATGTGTAAACACTGGAACTATAATAGAGAATACTATTCATAGATCCCTAAATAGCTCTTTTCATTAGTGAATGAGGGTATGCTTAAGCATGTTTTTGGGTGTCATGTGGTAAATGCTATGCTTTGTGTGTATGAGTTTATAGGATGCAGAGTGAAACTCGTGCATGGGAGCTGGGCTGAGCAATTCTATGGACCAGAAACAACAGAATAAACCTGATGCATTTGTAGATTCTGGGGCCCCATCTCACCTCCAGATTACAAAATTTGATGGGCTAAAGAATTTATATTCTTAACAACCAATTCTGGTAATTCTTTTCTACAGGCTGGAAGGAAGACTTTTTGTGTGTTTGTTCTTTTGTCAGGAATATTAACAAGGGGAAATCAGCCCTGGGGGGAAATTTGTTGATGTAGTGAGAGGTGCTGGAAGTGAGAAGTAGTATTGCAAAAATATCATCCGGTGACAGATTTCTACAAACAAAGGACACAAAGGAATAAATCAGAAGTAACTCAGAGGTCAAAGGCCACTTAACTGGGGGCATTGGCCATGCTTATCTAAATGACTGACACTTGGGAGCATTGCATGGCAATGCACAGTAAAATTATTCACATAATGTAGGGGATAAATAGACATTTAAAATCTGAGCAGTTAAAATATATTCGGGTGTCTCTCTTTTAAAAATAGAGGCATTACAAGGAGTGATGAACTTATTAGTATGGAAAGAAGTCCATAACATATTAAGTGGGAAATACCTTCTTATATTTGCAAACTTCAGAGAAAGGGAAGTGGTTACTAAGCCAGCTTTATTAGTGACTAGAGGCCCGGTGCACGAAATTCGTACATGGGGTGTGTGTGCCCCTCAGCCCAGTCTACACCCTCTCCAATCAGGGATTGGGCCTAAAGGGCAGTTGGACATCCCTCTCACAGTCCAGGACTGCTGGCTCCCAACTGCTCGCCTGCCTGCCTTCCTGATTGCCCCTAACCGCTTCTGCCTGCCAGCCTGATCACCCCCTAACCACTCCCCTGCCAGCCTGATTGATGCCTAACTGCTCCCCTGCCAGTCTGTTTGCCCCTAACTGCCCTCCCCTGTAGGCCTGGTCACCCCTAACTGCCCTCCCCTGCAGGCCTGGTAACCCCTAACTGCCCTCCCCTGCAGACCTGGTCCCCCCCAACTGCCCTCCCTTGCAGGCCTGGTCCCTCCCAACTGCCCTCCCCTGCTGGCCATCTTGTGGTGGCCATCTTGTGTCCACATGGGGGCAGCCATCTTTGACCACATGGGGGCAGCCATCTTGTGTGTTGGAGTGATGGTCAATCTGCATATTACTCTTTTATTAGATAGGATAGAGGCCTGGTGCATGGGTGGGGGCCAGCTGGTTTGCCCTGAAGGGTGTCCCGGACCAGGGTGGGGGTTCCCTTGGGGCATGGGGTGGCCTGGGCGAGGGGCCTGTGGTGGTTTTCAGGCCGGCCTCACTCCCCAGCGACCCAAGCAGAGGCCCTGGTATCTGGGGTTTATTTATCTTCTACAATTGAAACTTTGTAGCCTGGAGCGGAGCCAAGCCTCCTGCTTGCTCCATGGCCACAGCCATTTTTGTTGGGATTTATTTATCTTCTATAATTGAAATTTTCTAGCGGAGGCCAAGGCAAGCCAGTACTGCGGGAGCTTGGCTTCCTCCATTGCCGGGGGCAACCCAAGTTTCCTGCTCTCTCCAGCTGTGTGGCTGCCGTCATTTTTGTTGGGAATTATTTATCTTCTATAATTGAAACTATGTAACCTTGAGTGGAGGCCTGGGCCTGCCAGGGTGTGTGGAAAGCTTGGCTTCCTCCATTGCCGAGGAAACCCAAGCCTCCTGCTTGCTCCGTGGCTGCAGCCATCTTTGTTGGGTTAATTTGCATACTTGCTCCTGATTCGCTTGTTGGTGTAGTGGAGTGATGGTTAGTTTGCATATTACTCTTTTATTAGATAGGATTGCCTTTTTGGGGAGAGGTAGCAGGAGTGATTATCAGGAATGTCTGCTGTGTTCTATTTATTCACCCCAATGGTGGGTACATCAGTGTTTACTTTATAATAATCCATCAAGATATATGTTAATGTTGTGTGCACTTTCCTGATAGTGTATATTTCTCAAAAAATATTTACTGCTGACTGTGCCCTCTGGTTTTTACACCAACAGCCTAATGTTTTGATTGTTTGGGAATTTTATTTAGGATGAATGCCCTAGTCGAACTTCTTACCAATTCCTGAAATAGAAATTTTAAATGTTTACGTTTGTTCATGATTCATAGGATTTGATCTGATTTTAAACCCTGGACATCATGAATTTCCTGAAAATTATTTGCTGGTTTAATAAAACCAACTATGCTCTAGAACTGAATCAAGATTCCTTGGCTTAAAACCAGTCCCTGGGGTTTCAGTCTCTCTGTTTTGTTTTTAATTAAAAAATATTTTCCCCACTGTCTTATTTTGTTTCCTTTTCATTCTACAAGCTGATATGTTATAGGTCCCAGGCACTGTGTGGTTTATAAGCAGCTTCGTCTGCACTGCTTGCTTGATATGGCATTTAGAGTAGTTCTCTCAGGTCGTGGAGAAGCCATCACTAATCTCTTTAGATCCATTGCTCTTCATCTGTGAAGTGAGTGGAATCAACTTAACTATTGTCATATAGCTGGTGGCAGGTGGAATTGGAAATAAACGCAGATCTTGTGAATGTAAGTACAATGCTTTATCCATTATACAGATGTTTCCTTTTTTAAAGACACATATCCTCCAGTTAATTTGCTCTTTACTTATGAGGCTCATAATTCTTATATTTTGGATTAGTGGCCCTTGGTGAAATGAAAATTTCCCCAGTTCTGGACTAGGGGGCCCAATTGTTATTATTTAGTTCTACTTTGTAGAGAAATGAATTGCTTAAATAAAAAAAAAATTAAATCTTTCATTCAATTATAATATACATACATATATGTGGACATTGGTGGGTCAACTGATTTTTATAAGCTGAACAAAACCTTGCAACCAGTATCCAGATCAAGAAATATATAGTGTTTACCTGTACCCCAGAAATTTCTTCATGCTCATTTCCAATCAGTATTCATACCCCACAGCTAACCCCTGCCATGACTTTTAGTAACGTAGATCAGTTTTACCTGTTTTTGTTTTTATATAAATGGAATCATACAGTCTGCATTTTTTTGTGTATGTGTCTGGCTTCCTTAGCTCAGTGTTATATATGTGAGATTCATCCATATTGCTATTCATACTTGTAGAATACTCATTCCCTTTGCTGGTTAGCATTTCATTGTATGATTATATTACAATTTGTCTCTCAACATTTGATGGGTATTTGGTTAGTATTTCCTTTTGGGGTTAGTACCACTAAAATTCTGTGATCATTCTAGTCTAGGTCTTTTGGTGAGCAGGTGTATACATTGCCATTGGGTGTACAGATAATGAGTGGAATTGCTGGGAGCTAGAAGGATGGGGAAAAAAAGAGGAAAGAAAAAAATCCCACTCATTGGGTATTGGTTTCTACAGGTTGACAATATATGGTCCCTGTGAATATTTTTATGCTGGAAAAATTAAAAGCTAATTAGTTAATGCTACTTACATTTCTAAATGCTATAACTTAAATGAGCATAAAGACCACTACAAACAAAATAAGGAAGTAGCCCAGTCTATCAGGGGTGGCTTACTGTGAAGTTAATGATGCTTAAGAGTCAGATTTTTTCACTTACACAGAACTCTTCCCCCATTCATTGTGTTTTCATAAATGTTGCAAAAGTAAGGTATTTTAATTACAATTAGTGAATCTCTATATTGTATTATTTTGATAGAGTCTCCTGCCCTGCAGTTATTTATCCTTTGGATTCTGCAATACATGGATCGTCCCCATTCTGGGGAGTTTAGTAAGGATTTCAGAGAAGAGGTGACCTCGAGGTGAATCTTGAATCATGAAGATGTTTTTCTCAGGTGGACAAGGGCAGATAGGCTAGGTCAGGTCACAAGAATATTATGTGTTAAGGACCGGCCTTGTGAAACACATGTGATTGAAGACAGACATTTTGATGCTAGAGTTGCATGGGCAGTTAAAGGTTGTAGGTAGAACACTGGGGAAAAGAGGGCACAGTCAGCAGAAATAGCCAGTGGTTAGAATTTCCCCAGCACCCTCCAGATGTGCTTCCATAAATGCACATACATTAAGTACTGCTTAGCATAGGTCAAAGACTTGAGGCATCAATGTGGCGAGAAGGGGGGTCTTCCCAAATACCCACATCTTTTTGAGCTATGACTTCCCAGCCACTGATATCACATTTTTTCATGAGGTGCAGCATAACCCATAGCCAGTCAGCCCTGGGATTTCAGCCTTGGCTGTATAGGTCCCTAACCCAAGTGTCTTGGCAAAAGTTGGCCCATCACGCCTGCTCCATAATTCTTATCTGGGCATGAGAAACTTTTAAATTGCATTTTGGGCTAAGATTTCAGCAGCAGTAAGTTAAATCCTAGAAACAAGCATGTGATATAGTATGTATTTCCACAAAGCTGTTGTGTCAAACAGACGTCAAATAGGCAGTTGCCCCAAATGAGGCCAATGGTAGTGTTGCAGATAAGCTACTGGGCGGTGCAGGAGAATTAATCAGCTGGGCACTCAGAGGATATTCAGAAAAGCAGCCTTTATTTGCAGATGCACTAGTGCCGTGATTCAGAGGAGTCAGTCTCCAAATCCTGAGCGATGAATATGGACGAAGCTTTCCCTTTATACCCTTAGTTTCTTTGTCCCCCAAATATGGATCAGGCTTCCGGACTTTTCCTGGGCTTTGCAGCCCCCGTGAGTTGGGATGGGGAAGTGAGATTATACTCAGAGGCCTGTCTAGTACCAATGCTGCCAAACCCCTCAGGGGGTTGCATATGCTTCATGGTTTTTGGCCTCTGTAAAATGGGAGTATTCCGGGAAACAGGTTCTACAAGGCAGGACAGGCATCACAGATAAGAGTGGAGTTTATCGGCAAGCAAGAGTGTGCGTCAGAATGCAGGTTACTGACATAGATTCAGATAGCTAGCCCCCCAAATGTCTTATTTTCCCTTTCAGTAGATTTCACATATTAAGGAGGAGCTTCTTCTTCCCATGTTTGCCAAAGCCATGGGTGAACAGACATGGAACCATGACAGAGACTCATGACTTAAACCCCCACATCAAAATGTGTCCACTCTGGGTGTTCTGTGGTTAGCATATGGATGCACTCATTCAACTTCAGTGCTCCTCGCGAATGGAGCAAAAGTCACTCTGCTTCCTACATCTGATATCATCTGACACCAGCAAGTCTGAGCAAGAGGAACCCAACAAATAGGTAGAAATTAGGTCATTATTTTCTTTATCCCACCTCCCACTTCCACAGTCTTACAGCATCAACCCTCTGTATTTATTCCATGTATTTTAGCAACAATAAAAGAGACTAGAACAGAAATAAGGTGTGAGCCAGCTGAAGTTTGCATTGATTCAACAAATCAAATATTTCTTGGGCTTTTGTAAGGCTATTATGAAGCCATGAATTAAATGCGATTTCCTATTTCACTTTTCAGGGCAGGGAGGGCCAATTTACTGTCTTGTGAGCAAAAGAATATTGACTAATTTTTTTCTCTCCTATGTCTTTCTCGGATCCTTCAACTCAATGCCAGTAATGGTACTCCAAGCCCAAGTTCTGACAAGCTACCACCAGGACAAGAAAACCAGAGATGAAGCCAAGACATTAATATGATTAAGATTTTCTAACGAGAAACTCAGGACATGTATTCAAGACATCCCTATCCTTACTCCATTATCATTATTCCACTTCACAGATGGACTTTATTCTTAAAAAATATTGTCTTTAGTTTCAGTAACACCCTGCCATCCTTTTCATAATACCTCTCTCTCTTCCTTCCTTTGGGTGCTAAATGCTCCCACTGATTCTCTGTTCCGTTAAAACCTGCCTCTCAAGAAACACAGATTGCTTTAGGGGCAGCACATGTCCTACCCTTCCTAGGCATATATACATGGAAAGTCTTATTCTAATGCAAGATTTTGAATAAGGCACTTATTGTAGGACCTCAACATATACTTAAGACAGTCACCTTCTTGGCCTATGTGTAAAACCAACCTAATTATGATAGCATTTGGAGCTGCATCCCACACAGACAGTAAATATTTATGCAGGCAAATATTCCTAAGAGGTAGATAATGTAAGTAAATGTATTTCTGGAAAGCACTGTGTCTAGAACTCCGCAGCAAAAAGGATGCACCTTCTGTTCCAAACATTGCTGAGTTACTTGCCAAGTGAGTTCTGAGATGATCAAACTCTGAAAATGTATACTTTCCAATCTTTCTTGGGATGACCTGTGTCACAGGCACCACCTCACTAACTCAAAGAGAAAAGATATTCCCTGGCAACAAGCAACCACTCAAATACTTTATGGAGCATATTGGAGACAAGCAAACCTTCATTCATTTGATTTATCCTACTACTTATGCATTGGCTCTGTATCAGGATTCATTACTGAATGGAGGATTTTAAATCTCAACTTGAATCAGTTATGACGTGGATCCTGACTCAGGCAGATGAAGCCACAGGTCCCGGGTACTGGAAGAAGCAATGTGTACAAGTTATTCAATTATTGGGGACTGTGTTTGCAGGGTATCTTAAAGATACTATCTAGGGATTAGCAAGGTTGAAATAGAAGAGAAACCATAGGCCTGGCTGAGATCGTTTAGTAAAAACATACATGTTATCGACTGAACTAAATGTGAAGACTGAGGGTCATCAAAGATGTCATTTCTGAAACTATATTTAGGCACATTGAATTTACATAGGCATACTTAAGGGCATGTGGCTTATAATTGGTTGGTTGTATTCTAACAATAAACGTTGAGAAGGTTCATAGAATATTTTATGCTAAAGCAAGAATAAGTTTAACATTGAAAGTAATAATAATGATTAAGGTCATTTTAAAAATATTTTATTAGAGCTGTGTCATAATTCCTTGAGTAGATTTTCTGGTTTACTTAACTATAGTCAGAATCAGATGGGAGCACGAAGACAACTTAAGTGACAAAATGGTACAGGCATAAGAGTAGAATTGGTGACCAATGTTTTCTGAAAAGGAGCCCTTTGTGGTTCGGAATGAGAATTCAAGGCTACTCCAAGTTCAGTGATCCTTTTCACCAATCACCCTGCAACCACAGTGCATAGCCTTTCAGTCAAATTGTAATATACTGCTTATGCTTAAGTTAGTAGTACAGCAGGTCCCCATGTGATAGGGCAGTTGGGGCATCCATAGACCCAGGAATATTGGGGTCAACTTATGCCCCTGCAGACTTACCAAGGAGTAAATAATTTTTCTACAACAAGTAGAATCTATAACATGGGATAACTCCTCATCCCCAGATACTAACATTATGATAGAATTCCAATGCATCACTAATCTGTACACAACTGACACGAATTATTAATGAATTTTACATGCAACAACTCATTGTGTATATGTTTCTTTTAAGATACCCACAACATTCATCGTTACTCACCACTTCCCCTCTTCCCCTGATGTTAAGTAGAGCATAGTGTTGAGCACATGGGTCCTGGAACTAGATGAGCGACATTATAATTCTGACTCTTCCACCTCTTAGCTATGTGACCCTAGAGAGGTGTGTTATCCTGCCTCTCTGTTCCTTCATTATAAGAGGGGTATGAGGTATAGTATAGTATAGTATAGTATAGTATAGTATAGTATAGTATAGTATAGTACAGTACAGCTTATTATCTTCCTCATTCTGTCTTAGAGATGGAGAAACAATTTAGGGAGGGTGGTTATTAGAATTGAGTTAATTTATGTAAAGAAGTCATGCCATACCTGGCACATAGTAAGTGCTTAAAAGGCTATTTGTTACTATTACTATTGTCTTTTTCAAAGTCTGAATTTCCCTTCCCACTTCTTTGGAGGCAGTAGTAGGAAAAGCAGGGGCAACAGAGTCAGAGGTTTGGTTTTTCACTTACTGGATCATGACTGGTTAAGTTATTCCCACCAACTGATTCAGTTTCCTTTTTCATAAGATGTTCACATCAACAACAATAATGTTCAATGAATGTTAGTTTTCTTCTTCCCTCCTGTTTGTTTTATAGACCTCATAAGACAAAGAAATAATTCACATGATCCTGTTTTTGGGAAGAGAATCTCTTTTCCATATTCTCTAAAAAGAATGGGTCATAGTGAAGGCTTCTATCTAAGAAAAAGTATTTGATGAGTATAAGAGCTCCAAATCTTTGCTTTGCTCCTGATAGCAAGAGAGATAAGGGGGAGGGGCTGATGAGCAGTTAACGAAAGGTAGCATAGCCAACCATGGAATTTTTACTTTTGAGCCCAGAATTTAAAAATGTGCCACTGCTTGGTTGTATTCTTTGTAAAATACTGTAAGATAACAGGAAGAAATGGGAATATACAAGAGATCAGAGACACAGTCTATTTTTATAAAGAGTTCAGAGCCCCACTTAAAGTAATCCACTGCCATATAAACTCCCAACCAGATGAAGACACCTATAGGGGCCAGGAGATAAGAGGAGAAAGAGAAGAGGGATGTCGCCTTATAGAGAGGATCTATAAAGTCTAATCAGAGGTCAAATAAGCTTCTACATTTGAGCTTTATAATTCAAGGAAGGGAATAGCAAACACTTAATCAGAAGACATATTATTTCCCAAAGCAAAGGACAGTTAGAGAATTATAATGTTTGTTCATTGATATGTTGATGTAAATTGCATTTTAAACCAAATACCATAATATTTCATAAAATTAAAATTGTATTGCAAATAAGGAAGACAAGTGAAAATAAATATAAATAACCAACTAACTTAAATGATTGTGTGTGTGTGTGTGTGTGTGTGTGTGTGGTGGGGGGGGGGGAATGACTTAAAATCTAGGGACCTAATTTTTGTAAACAATATTGCAACAGAGATTTGAGCAAGTTTCTGGAACATTGATAAAGGATCTTGAGGGTAAAACTGGAGGCTACAGCTGCCTTCCTCTACATTAAGTTGAAGCTTGCTCCTCGAATGTCATTTTGAAGTATCAGCACTGGAGGTTATATCTATGAAGAAAAACGTAATTACAAATCCCAGGAGGACAGGGAGATACTAATTTTGCTTCTAATGATAGAAGACCTCTCTGGATAAAGGTTTGTTGTTCTTTGTTCTCACTTGGTTTGGTCTTACTAAGCTGCATTCCCAAAGTCCAGAAACCAAATCTTTCCTACATTCTAGTCCCTTATTATAAAATGCCTAGAACTGTACAGCATCCTTTGGGCACTTTATAAATGTTTATTGGAACCTGAGAGATTGAATTACACATAAAGCCTTCTGCTTATCTTGTAAGAAATTATTCTGATCTAGTAACAGCCCTGAGCCCAAGGTGTAACTTAGCTTTGCTAGCATGGTGTGGACTCCAGAAACTGGCAGCTCAAAGTATTAGGTGTAAATGAGACCAAGGTGACATCTGGGAATGGTGGCCATCTGGTTCAAAGAAAGTGAGACCTGGTATTGGGCTGTGGAAAGTTGATTGGTTCCAGGCCTTCTGTTCTTACTATGCATCTCCGGGCTATTGGAGTCCTACTGCAACTTCCACACAGCGTGCACGCACACAGCTGCCTGGAGTCCTGGAATGAGCTTGACAGCTATGGGCCATTTAGCCGAAAGAGCAGTGTGCTTAACTCAGTGTCCCAGGTGTCCTATGGCCCATTTGCCATTGGTTTCCAAAACTCAGATTCTGTAATGGAATAATAGTCACCAAACTGCACTAGAGATCCTTTAAGAAAGTATCCATTCATCAAGGTCAGGCCATGAGAGGGGGATGGTTGAAAACTTTAAGAACCAATGACATAGGAAAAAGTATTTATACCTGCCAAGGTATCTTAATGACCCTTCTTTAAAAAATCATCTTGTTCTTCACTTAATCTGAATCAAGAGGCTCTAAACTCTATCAGGTGGAATGCTCCCCTTCCTTTTTTTTCATAGTGGATATTTATAATGCCCCCTGTGGTATCCTGAAATGAAAAGTGTGTTAAATAATATATCTGTACCTACATTTATAAAAGACAATGTAATCTCTAAGACTAAATGTAAAACAAAAGAAAAATATAAGAGAAGTAATTAATAATAAAACAACATGTATTTGAATATGTACATTCTGGGTGCAAGTAAGATATAATTGCAAGTAAGATACAATTCTTCCTTTATCAATAATTAATATCAAGCACAAATGCGGATTGATCTGGGTGTTTGTTTTGGCTAATCAAATATCACAAGTTGGTATTGTTATTAGTGATGTGATTTTTCCAAAAAGGTGATCACCTCTTGGTAAATACTCAAGGTAGTTGTACTCTTAGAAACTTCAGCATACATTAAAACCAAGCAAAAAATACATTTTTGTCTAGATTTAAAATGAAGTTAGGATCTAGACTTGGCTAATTCTAAATAGATGTTTCATCTATATGGATATTTGGCAAGACATTTAGGAATTGTGAGAGATGTAAAAATTTTTCATAGGGAGGGACTGTTCCATACATTATATAGGAATTTGCATCTTTGACCACATCCTTTAATACCTGTACTGGTCCACACTCTGTAACCTCACAATCATTGTCACAACCTAACACTCTCTCCCACATTTCCAGAACAGCCTGGGATATAGGAGTGTTAGTCCAAGTGCTCATGAAGTATAATGCTGTGATGAGATTAGACATATAAGAAACTTATTGTGAGGGAAAATTGGGAGGGAGCGGGAAAAACTGGGAATGCCATTAGACCTTAATTATAGGTCTTACCCCAGAGATAGGAGAGATGGGAAAAGAAAGAACAAAACTCGGAGACTGTAGTATACTTTTATTATAAAAGTTTTCGTAGCGTCAGCAGGAGCCAAAGGTGCCCATCAGAGGAGTTCCACACCTTCTAGGTCTGGGCCTACCTTAGTTTGCCTGCGGAACTCTGTCATTGGCTGGGAGCTGCCCGTGGGAAGCAAGGCCTTGGCACAAAAATATAATGATGGGTTTTACAGCACAGACACTCCCCACTACACATAGAGATCAAAAGGACATACTTCTGTTTGGGTGGACTATTTGTTACATTTGTTTTAAAGGAAGTGGGAAAATATTTTTCCCCAATGATTCAGTGGTAAAGATTTCTCTGAACTGTAAGCTTCACAATAGAGGAGGCTATTCAAAGTAAATTTTATAATTCTATTAGCATTTAATAATCAGTCCAGATGACTGCTCAATTAACTATTTGATGATTATACTAAAAAGTGAGGGAAAGATAACTAAATTATGCTATTGAACATCACTGTTCTAAAGTTTTCAGAAACTCTAGATTTTAAGTAGCGTGTCTCCAGAGTCCATAAACATGGTGTTGTTGTTTTTGGCTATGAATCCTCAGTTTTTATTTCATACTAGAGGCCCAGTGCATGAGATTTGTGCACGGGTAGGGTCCCTAGGCCTGGCCGGCGATCAGGGCCAATCAGGGCCTTCTGGCTGCTGGCTGGGGCCTTCCTTTATTCCGCGCCAACCCCTGGTGGTCAGTGCACATCATAGCAAGTGATCAAACTCCTGGTCTCCTGGTCGAACTCCCGAGGGGACACTTTGCACATTAGCCTTTTATATATACAGATAATAAGGACATCATTTCAAAACTCAAAGTGGGAAAGCCAAACAAGTTTTTTAATTTATGCACCACATAATTCAGATGAACTCAAGAAGAAAACCATGTTATTATTGAGGAAATTACTGCCCTAAAAATAATCTCTTTAGATACTCTTGGTTCCATGATTTTCTGTATTGTTTTCATTGTAAAATATAGTTAGTATGGTTACAGCTTTATTCTTCTCTGAAGGGGATAGAGAATGTGAGGTGTCAGATTCCCACACAGTTCTATTGTTTTCTATACCTTTTCCATTGTAAACTATGGTAAACGTTTTTTAAAGTCAGTAGTGGGCAAATGAAAAATTCTGTGTATTTTTAATAGATTTCAACATTCAATAGGTATTATTTAATGATTTAGCCTCCCAACCAAAGATGCTAGCATTCATAACTGAGGCAGTATGCTCTCTTTAGCTTTTCTGAGCAAAAATATTTATTTAAAAGCTATGGAAGATTCTGTTTCTGCTTATTTCTGTTTGTATTTTGTTAGCCATTTGCACATTCCCCCTTTCTGTGATAAATGTGATTGTCTCCAGGGCAGGAGCCATGGCATATCCACCCATAGACCCCCTACAACACAGGGCAGAACGCCTTGCATAGTAAACTTGTGTTGGATTTCATTGAATTGAAGGAGGGCAGCAAAGTCTTTGCCCTTTTAAAATAACTATGGCTATGGGAATTTAAAGCTTCAGTATCTTTAGAGGTTTTCCCAAGATGAGTGATAATTTTGAAACCCAAGATTTCCTCTAGAATTTGGAACATCACCCTAGTGCAGCCTATTCACACACTGGATGTGGGAGATGTTATGGGAAATGTGTGGGTTCTGGAAGAATTGGTAACTTGCTGCATCCCTATATTAGAGACACAATGGGGTTGAGGCCATAGTTATAATTGGCCTGCAGCCTTATGGCTCTCTAAAGAAAGAAAAAAACAAACTTGATGTTGTGACAGAACATTAGCATCTGTCAGAGATGGACTGTATTCTAGCATTAGCTGTGTGACTCTGCACAACAGTTATACTATTAGGTCAGTTAGGAATTTTGATGTTCCATTAAAAGAAATCCAACTCAAATGGGCTAAAATCCAAATGAAATTTATTGGCTCGAGTATCTTATAAATCTATGGGTGGTCTAAAGGCTCAAATTATATTCTCAGATGCAGCTTCCTGGAATCTCAATTCTGCTTCCTGTATGTGAAGGCTTCATCTTGAACTGGCTTTCCTCATGGTATAGAAATGTCTGCAGGAAATTGATCATCTTAACATGGTCAAGTCCAGTGGAAGAGAGAAGACTTCTCTTTCCAGAAGTCTGGACATACATTTCCTAGTCTTATAGATTCTGACTGAAACACTTTCCCATCCTCAAGTCAGTCTCTGTGCTCAGAGGGAGTGTTATGGGATGAATCCTCCCAAATTTAAGTTTTTAAGTCCTAACCCTAGTACCTCAGAATGTGACTGTATTTGGAGATAGGGACTTTAAAGAAGTAATTAAGATGAAAAGAGGTCACATGGGTAGGCCATAATCCAATATGACTGGTGTCCTTATAAGAAGAGCAGGTTAGAATAGATACATGTGTGCACACAGAGGAAAGACCATGTTAGGACGCAGCAAGAAGACCACCTGCACGCTCAGGAGAGAGGCCCTAAAATTTCAGAAGGCAACCATGCTTTCTGACACCTTAATCTTAGACTTCTAGCCTCTAGAACTGTGGGGAAATACACTTCTGTTGGTTAAGCCACACGGTTTGTGACATTTTGTTATGTAAGCCCTAGCAAACTAATATAAGGAGATAGGATACACTGGTATGAGCCCATCAGGATCTAGTCGTAGAATTGGGGATGAAAACCTCTTTCAACTTTATGGCTAAGAAAGAGCCATTTCCCAAAGGAGGATATAGTTCAGCCCATAACACTTCCTCTGAGCACAGAGAATGACTCGAGGATGGGAAAGTGTCCCAGTTTCTGTCTCCAGATGGAGGAGGAATGAATCCTGAGTAGTCAAGATTCAGATGTTGACCCTTAAACAACATGGGTTTGAACTGGATAGGTCCACTTACATGCAGATTTTTTCAATATGTTCTTGTATTGTTTTTGATCTGCAGTTGGGAGTGCACAGATACAAAGGGCTAACTGTATGCATTGATCTATGCCATTTTTATATAGGGGACATGAGCATTTGCAGATTTTGGTATCACTGGGGGACCTGGAATCAATCCCTATGGATACCAAAGGACAACTAAGTGTTGGGGGAGTTAAAGTTATGTGTGGATTTTCGATTGTGCAGGGGGACAGTGCCCTTAACTCCTATGTTGTTGTTCAAGGGTCAACTGTCTCGTCCATGCTGCTGCAGTTGGCCTCAAAGCTATAATTGGTGCTTATCTGTCTCTTCCATCCTCAATCTAGGTTACTCTCATATGTTATCACCTCTTTCTCAATAACTTACCTTTATGTGACCCAACCATCATGCACACCGGGTCTAAATTCATGGTCACTATGCCTTTCACAGACTAGAGTTGCTATACTTGCTGATTTACAGTCAAGGAGGTACCAAGTGGAACACCTGGGTTACACATGTATTTCTTCCTGCCTCCGTGTGTAAGAGCTCTACCTTCTCCAGATAATCATATCTTTTGTCAGGATGGTGACTTCTCTCCTGCTAGTCCCTGGACACAAGTCCAAAGAGTGTAGGTGGCAACTGTAGCTAATACTTTAATGGGACTCTTACTATTTCTCCTGGTGGTAAAAGTATAACCTATTTGGGAAGCAGAATTTCCAACCATGCAGAACCCTGAGTTGTGAGAATGGAAAGTACAAAGTCCCCTGGTGAGTGACAGAGAATAATGGTAAGTGGGGCCACTACTGCCTCCACCCTTGGGTCCCATGCACATGTATGTGTGTATAGGAGACACTGATTCAATGCATATATTTCACCTGAACAATGGCACTCCATCATCACAGACTATTGTGTGCAGGCTGGCACTTTAACTGTGCCTTAGCAGGCCATTCCAATACTCTATTAGGCATTCTGGGTGCTATGGTATGTGATAAGACCAGTGGATCCCATAGGCATGGGCCCACTTCTATACTTCTCTTGATGTAAAGTGAGTGCCCTGATCTGAGGTGATATTTGTGGGATCCCATGCAGGTGGATCAAGTACTCTGTACTTAATGGTATTGGCTTAGACTCCATGGGCAGGAAAGGCAAACACATATACGGAATAAGAGTCAATTCCAGTGAGAAAGAACCACTAGACCTCTCAAGATGGGACCAATATATCCAGTGGCCAGTTGGTGTTCTAGGAATAGTGCCATGTTGGAGCCTCATCCTTGGACTCTGTTGCTGGCACCCTGGATATTTGATTGCAGCAGTAAATAAATCAACTTTGGTAAGTGGGATGCATGGCCTCCATCTCTGCCATTTTGGCCAGCTAATTCATTTCCCATTGTGGAAACACTCTGGTAGCCAATGACAGAAACTAGCTCATGTTTACTGACTAAATAATTTTGTCTCATTGGTGTTAACAGACACAAAATATATTTACACTTCTTGCCCACTGCCATATGTTCACTCACATGACTGAATGTCAACCTCCTTAATCCTGATTTTCCAATCATTTCCCTTCCATATTCCTGACCACTGTCCACCTATTCAATGCTACCTGTGAAACCATATACATTCTCAACTTTTATCTATTCTCTTTCCAACAGAAAAAGCAAATGACCAGGTGCAATGCCCAAAGCTCTTTCCATTGGAAGGGGCTTTCTCTTACTGCCATCATTTAAGGCTATCCCTGAAGGTAGTGCAGCTGCATCCACATACAGAGCCAGCTCATCTGCAAACTGAACTCTTGCTTTTTTCTCCTCATCCAGCTGGTCATAAGAGTTTTCTCATTCAGACATAGGCGTGAGCACTGAGTGGCACACTGGTACAGTGGTGGACACCATGGGAGCCTGAACCACCTTCATGTTTATGCCTGACCCCAAATGTATTACTTTCATGTTTGCATCAGTTGTTGCTGAGTTCACTCAGTTTTTTGATTTGTTGAATTTGATAGGACCCAGTCCTGATGGGAAGTTTGAATTCTGTCACTTGGTGTCCCATGCTCAGGCATTCTGTCCCTCCCTAGGTTCAGTGGCATGCCAGGGCTTGTTTTTAAGAAGGTATATGTTCCTCCCAGGCAGATGGCATAGCTTTTGCTCCAGAACTCCAGATGTCTTTATTGTAAATCTCTCAGTGGGGCTTATTACAAACTCTACATGACCTCTTTCTCCACAATTGATACCTGCAATGCTGCAGGCTCCGCCAATTTGTATGTCCCATTGCATGTGCCAGGGCTCTAGTTTTTCCCAAGCAGGGCCTTGACCTTGGTTTAACCTATCTGCTTGGTGCGGCATTTAAATTTTAGCTTTTATGATCAAGGCTGGTCCTCAACTTTGCCATTCCTCTGTATCCAAAGAGACCCTCTGTCTTTCAGACCTGGTTTTTAGTTTCTTGTTACTCATTCTCAGGTGTTCATTGGCTTTCTGTGCACACTCTTATAATGCCCAATACCTTGCCCTGCCTAGATCCTCCCTTTCACTGCTTCGCCATCTCAATTTACCACCAGTGAAGGGTTTAGCAGTTGGACTGCCAGCTTGTGCCAGGCGTTGCCTGTATTCCTGCTGCTGCTTGTGATGGTGTGTGTCCTTAAATGCTGGCTGAGAGGTGCATGCTTCAGCGCCAAACCCTAACTTAGCATTGCTTCCTTAGACCGTTCCTGGCTACAACACTCACATGTGGGTTCTTTGGAACCAGATGCTGAGAAGACTTGGAATTTAGGACATAAGGTATTTATTATGGCTCAATACCTGTGACAGGAAAGGAGCAGGGAAACAGGATTGGATAGGGAAGAAGCTGAGCTACAATGCAGGCCTGACAAAGCCTCATTCAGCCTGGCAGGCAGTGTAAATTGCAAAGCAGAGTGTACCATTATTAAGCTGAAATGGCTGGGCCTGTATTCCTCTGTTGTGCTCGGTCACCGGTAGGGGCTGCCTCAGGAAAGCATGACCTTGGGCAAGGTGGCTCTCTGCAGCTGAGGCAAACCCTGCAAAAGCTAATAGCTTGAAACTGCTTAGGCAGCAGGGCAGCAAGCCCTGCCCTGAAGGAGGATCTGGGCAGCACATCTCCGTGTCTATCACAAACGCTATTGTTTAGGAGTTGCCATCATGTGAAACAGTATCAGGCAAATCTTTGCAAGGCTGCTTCCTCATGAGTAGAGTAATATCACCAGAGTGAGTTATAAAATCTTGTAATGGGTGAAACTGGGAACAGCGTGGATCATCATTTTCCCCCAAAGTGTGTTCCCCTATGCATTATTTCCACGAGAAACTGAGAAAAGGGGTGCTTAAGTCAAATTGGTTTGGGAAGCACTATATGGTTAGCTCCCTTTATTTTAAGCTTTGAGAAGTTCTGCATTAAAGACACATGTTTGTTTTTCTCAGTGTTTCCAGAACGTATTTGATTATGGGAACCACCACCACCACCTCATTGTTGGTAACATCTGTCAAGAACCTGTAGAAATAGAATTTGTTGGAATACACTTAGGACAGTGCAAGGCTAAAGGACTCCTGGTTGTGGGCCCAAAGAAATCAAATCACCTCTATTATGGTGGTAAGAACTAGCTTTATCCATCAAGCCTGACCGTGGAACTGATGGGAAGGTCCCTAGAGGCACAGAAGGTTTGAATCAGGAAAGGAGTGCCTGTTGAGGAATTGGCACTGTTCCATGAAGGGGAAAATGATGTGCTCTGGTGACAGTTCCCAAGCACAGGAGGAGGGGAATAGATGATAGCAACCAGAGCCCATGGAATAAGAGTCCTACTTTCAGTAAGCAGCTGCAGAGGCTAGGATCCATTATGTGGAGAGCGGGCAGGGGCTGCCCTGTGAGAGGCAGATGGCAAGAGGGTTCCATAGTCAATGATAGGCCACATGGGCAGAATTCCAGGCAAGTGCCTTGGCCTCTGGCAGCTCCAGCTGTTGCTTTTGGTCTTTACATATAAACAAAGCGAGCATCAGTTTAGAGAAACATTTATGTTAATAAGCACCATGAATGTAACATGCATTTGGAACCATTTGCATATTACATCACTTTTGAAAATCATGGATGACACCTGTTTGCACAGTGCTTACTGATTAACCAATTTAAACAAATCATGTGCAGAGAATTCATGGATCAGGAGCAACATAAGATTGTAATTTTTCCCTATACTCATGGAAATTGGAGTCCATAAATATTACGGTTTATAAATATCAAAATAAGCTAAGTAAAAGTACCTTTGAAAAGCAGGAAAGGAAAGAAAAATGGAATATTTAGAGAATATAAATAATGGTCAAAAGATCGTGAAGAAAGAAAATCAAACTTGGAAAGCAAGAAAAAACACACACCCATTTTCTTCTTTTTGCAGCAACATTCCCCCTCTTTCCCAAAGGATTCATGCATGTGACTACACAGGCTTTTAAAAAATGCATTTTGTATTATTTCCAGAATATATTCTTTAAAAATATGTTTTTATTGATTTTTAGAGAGAGAGCTGGGAATATTGAGAGAGAAATAAGAGAGGAACATTGATCAGCTGCCTCCTGCAATCCCCCTACTAGAGATATGCCCTGACTAGAGTTGAACCAGTGACCTCTGGTGCATGGGATGACTCTCAATCCACTGAGCACACTGGCTCGGGCAGAATAAATTTTTTATTTTTATTTTATTTTTATTGAATAAATTTTTTATTTTTATTGTATAAAAGCATATAAATGGAAAAACAATGAGTCCTTGTTTCTTTTTAAAATCTTTATTTTTGCATTGGCAAACAACTTCCTCTTTAGAAAGATGTGTTTGCTTACTAGCTCTCAATGTTGACGTGCAGAGAATCACACAAGGTTGACAAACATTCAGTCTCTTCTTCCATCTTATAACTTCTGTAGGCTCTGCATTCCCAAGTTTTTGTTGTATTGATATAGAACCATGGAATATGCTCAGAACCCATGTATGCCATTTCTAGGCCTAGTACATGAAAACCTCCCATGTAATTCTTCATCTTATCTCCTGGAAGAATACAGAGGATCCTGCAGGAGATTCTGAGGCTCTAGGGAATGGTGGAGCTGTATGGAAGGCCATCCATTGACCCAGAACATACACATTGCATTTTACAGTACTTGATTAAGAAACAAACTTATATTCTGTTAAGCTGAAGTTTTGGAATTTGTTACAGTGACCAGTGTGTCTTATGTTAACTAATAAAACAAGGAAGAACCATCATTGAGTCAATTGCCATTAAAAAGACAAGATCACAAATACAGGAGGGTGTAAAAGCAAAAAAGAAACTTTTAATTTGTTTTCTTTTCCCTCCTCTTTAAAATTGAGGGTCTCTGAGATAAAGGCTTTATTTGCATATTCCTTTCCTCACTATAACATCACACTGAGCTCTAAGTTTTACAAACAAGAACATCAGAACTCAGAGGGGCATAATTGTCAGTGTCACACTGATGACTGATGGATCTGGGTCTTGAACCAGGTCATTTGTTACTAGAGCCAGCACATAGTTTGTCTATTTCATTATACTATGAAATGGCATAGGTCCAATTAAAGAACCCTGTGCATTTGTCTACCCTAGAATGGGGGTTCAGGGAAACTTCATTGGCTATACTAGTAGGTTCATATATAGAGTTTTATGTTTCAAATATTTAAGTGCTAATAAAATTTTGAAAGCCACTGCACTTCCAACTTTGTGCTTGTAGGATTCTAAAGAAGGAGCACCTAGCACAGAGATATTGCTGAAATGATAGCCTGACTTATCATTTAGGTTATTGGGTTTTGTCCAAAGCAATTTCAAGTTTGAAAACTCCACTTCATTTGATGGCCTTCTGTCTTAGCTGTGCTCTTTTGAAATGTCACTTTCCACAATGCCCTACATAAGAGAAAACTCTATTATGCAAAATACATCCACTCCAAATGACATCACCACATTGCTTCACCTTTCCTGCCCTTTTATATTCCACCCCAGTCTTCTGCAAACATAATTCAAAATGAATAGTGCCTCTTTCATCAAGACTGGAATTTTAGGCTTTGCTTGCAATCACCTCAGCATATTTTCTAGGCCAAGGGTGAGGAATGACAAAATGAGACCTGAACATGCTGAAATGTTGGGTCCCTGATTGCTCCCCAGCTCCTATCAGATGACATTTCTAAGCTGCCCAAATTGCCAGACACTCAAACTCCTGTTGTCTCTTGTTGAACTTCCTTCCATCACTGCCAAGAAACAAACATTTGCTTCTACATAGATTGCAATTTCTGGTCCTACTTTGCACTGAGGCCTAGGTGCAAGGTAGGACCTGTCTCTGGTGCTACTGCCAGTCTCTGGTGTTTCTGAGCCTAAGAGGTTCTTGTGGACAGCATTTCTAATGGCATGATAGACTATCTGGTGGGAGGTTCCCCATGTTAGGGTTTGACTTCATTGTGAAGTCAAGTACAATGACCTTTTTAGGTCTGCTTTGCTATCATGTGAAATTCTTAACTTGAATCTACAGGCCTGAGAAGGGGCTTAGCATCATTTAAAAACACAGAATAGAATAGAACACTTACCATGAGTGCAACCTCTGATTGATGGTGAGAGTTATTTCTAGAGCATCTCATTTACAAGGATTCTGAGTCATGGCTCAGCAGAAAAGAATGACATAATTGATTTTAACAATGGCCACAGGGATGCCATTGGGGGAATAGTAGGCTCATATGCTATATATTTGCCAACCCTGATTAAGTTAAATTCTTATGGCACAGATATTGAAATCAAATCTCAGGAAAGATTTGTATTGAAGAGACAGATTTTGGTGCCAGATATAGTAATGTCTTAATCTCATTCTTTTTCTATAACCCTGGGTAAATTGTGTGTGTGTGTGTGTGTGTGTGTGTGTGTGTGTGTGTGTGTGTAATAATGCAGCTAACAATATCCTCCTCACATGCTGGTTATCATAATTAAGCAAATTATGCATATGAAATTATCTCTCTAGTATAGTTTGGAATCCATTGTCTTTTTAAATAAATGCTTGTTCTTTCCCTTGACAGAAAACAGATAAACTTGAAATGTAGCACATGATGATACCTTTTATCCCCCACCGCTCCCCCCTTAAGATCAATGCATTTCTGTTCATTTCCAGGGAATTGCATCTTAATTTCATTTCCATTTCTACCTTTAACTGCGTCTAACAAAGCATTCCACAACAAAAGACTCTCATAAAAAAGACAGATTATTTGTTTTGAAGGAGTTGGGTGACTAACATTGCAGATTACATTGACAGAAAATTGTATCAACTTTCCCAGCAATGAAGTTCTGGATAGATTTGCCTGAGAATGTGCTCTTAATTTATTCTAAGGTAGTTTTTCAGACATTTTGCATTAAGGATTTTAAATCTTCAATCTTGTGTCACAGAAGTTCTACATCAACTCATTTGTATGAGTATGTTCAGAAATCTGAGGAGCTGATATTTCTTCTGCCCAAATGATAAGGATCTGAAATTTAAGTAGATAGCAGGACCTAAGAGGTGGTGGTGGTCCTTGATCCCTCTCTCCAGTTGAAAAAACCAATAGTTACAGAATCAGTAATGTCTGTATACATGAGTTAAGTCCTTCAGAAATGCCAAAATGCCTGGCAAAAGTGAGAAATTTAGCTTGGCTCATATAAGAATATTTTAGAAAGGCCATTTGGTGATATTGACCTTCATGTCACTTGGAACCAGATATGTGAATGTAACCAGGACTCTTTTTAGGCATCTTTTGCTTTACTTTTCCCTGAATGCTAGCTTCTGCTCCATTCACTCAAGGGATGTTGGTGGAGGGTGCAGAGTAATGAGGGAGGCCGTAGGCAGCTCTGAACTCCATTCTGTTTTGCTAACCAAAGGGAAAAGGGTTTTATTCCAGCTCGAGTTTAACAAATCTTAGAGAAGGCATCCTACTGTTATGATTTGAGTCACATGCCTATTCTTGAACTGTGGCCAAGACTGGCCCACATTGAGTCATGTGAATGACTTGATGGTGGGGGGAGTGGAGAGATAGGTAACCTAGATGCTCTGACTGCCAGCCCCTGCTGGAACAACTTGGGCTGAAGAGGCCTTTATTAGATACTAGAAGCCTAGTGTACAAAATTCTTGCAGGGGGTAGAGGGGGTGTCCTTCAGCCCGGCCTGCACCCTCTCTCAATCTGGGACCCCTTGGGGGATGTCCAACTAAACTGGCAGTCAGACATCCCTCTCACAATCCCGGACTGCTGGCTCCTAACCGCTCACCTGCCTGCCTGCCTCATCACCCCTAACCACTCGCCTGCCTGCCTGATCACCCCTAACCACCTCTGCCTGCCTGCCTGATTGCCCCTAACTGCCTCTGCCTTGGCCCCTACTGCCGTGGCTTCATCTGGAAGGATGTCTGGAATGACATCTGGAAGGTCGTTCGGCTGTTTGGTCTAATTAGCATATTACGCTTTTATTATTATAGATAGGGGTAGAAGTGGATGGTGCTATTCTGGAAAAGCAAAACATTAAATATCTCCTTCAGTGAGGACAAGCAAATTCCATTTATAAAAGGGAAGACAGTGAAGATTCTATTGAGAGAGGTAGAGTCTTTAGTCATTGATGTGGTCTTCTGGATTATGTTTGGTACTCTTATAGCAGAATCCAAGAAAAGCAAAAACGTCTACCCCTAAACAAAAAGGCAGAGTAAAAGGAGAAAGTAAAGAAAAATAATTTGATTGGAAATTAAAATTTATAACCAACCGTTGGCTCTTAAAAAGAAATTCCAAGGATTTTCTGACCATTCATATATTTTTTTGTTAAAGTTAAATTCACACAACACAAAATTAACCATTATAAATTGAATAACTCAGTGGAATTCAGTATAGTTACAATGTTGTACAATACCATCTATGTCTTGTTTAAAACACTTTCATCAACCCTAAATAAAACCTCATACGCATTAATACCGATTAAACAGTATTCTTCACTATCCACTTCCTCGAACCCTAACAACTACCAATCTACTTTCTGTTTCTAAGTATTTACCTATTCTGGATCTCTCATATTAATGGAGTCATACAAAATGTGATCTTTTGTATACCTGTTTTCATTTCTTTTAGGTATACTAGTATACATAGGAGTTTATTTGCTGTGCCATGGGATAATTTTATTTTTAATTTTATGAGGAACCGACAAAATTCCACAGTGGCTGTACTATTTTGCATTCCCACCAAAAAGTACAAGGTTTTAGTTTCTCTATTTCCCCACCAATGCTTTTCTATTTTTTTGATGCTAGCCATCCTAGTGGGTATGAAGTGGTATCTCATTGTGGTTTTAATTTGCATTTTCTGAATTATTAATGATGTTGTGCATCTTTTCAAGTGTGTATTGGCCATCTGTATAATTTCTTTGGAGAAATGTCTGTTTAAATTCTTTGCCCCATTTTGAATTGTGTTGTCTTTTTATTATTGAGTTATAAGAATTATTTATATATTCTGGATATTGTTTCCTTATCAGAGATATATTTTGCAAATATATCCTGCCATTCTGTAGGTTGTCTTTTCATTTCCTTGATAAGGATTTTTATGTGTAAAAGTCTTTAATTATGATACAGCCCAGTTTTTCTATTTCTTTCTTTTGTTGCTTGTGTTTTCAATGTCATACCTAAGAAATCATTGTCACAGCCAAGGTCATCAAGATTTACCCCTATACTGCCAAAACCGGTTTGGCTCAGTGGATAGAGCGTCAGCCTGTGGACCGAGAGGTCCCGGGTTCGATTCCGGTCAAGGGCACGTAACTTGGTTGTGGGCACATCCCCAGTAGGAGGTGTGCAGGAGGCAGCTGATCGATGTTTCTCTCTCATCGATGTTTCTAACTCTCTATCCCTCTTCCTTCCTCTCTGTGAAAAATCAATAAAATATATTTTTTTTAAAAAAAAGATTTACCCCTATGCTTTCTTCTAAGTGTTTTATAGTTTCAGCTCTTATATTAGGTTGTTGATCTATTTTGAGTTAATTTTTGTATGTGGTGGAGGTAGGGTTCCCACTTCATTTTTTTAAAAAATATGTTTTTATTGACTTTTTAGAGAGGAAGGGAGAGAGGGAGAAACATCGATCGGCTGCCTTCTGTACTCCTCCTACTGGGGATTGAACCTGTAACCCCAGACATGTGCCTGACCAGGAATCAAACCAGTGAACTTGATGCATGGGACAACACTCAACCAACTGAGCCACACTGGCCAGGGCCCAGCTTCCTTTTTTTTATGTGGACATTCAATTATCCCAGTACCATTTGTTGAAGAGACTTTTTTTTCTCCATTAAATGGTCTTGTCACCCTTATTGAAAATTAATTGGCTGTGAATGTACAGGTTTACTTTTGAGCTCTCAATTCTATTTCAGAGGTTCGTATATTTTTGAAAATATAATTTGAACATAATAAAATTTAATCTTGTGTATAACAAAGATGATTCTGAACTCACCAGGCAAATTTTGAGTAGTCAATGTGTAAGAGCACCATGCATCCACCTTCAATGGATAACCAATATAGAGATTCTTCCAGGGCTAGCTTGCTCTACAGTAGCATTTCATTTACTGTAAGTATTATATTTTCAAATAAAATGCAGACACAAACTTTCTATGGAAGTCTGCATATGCCAAATTCAAATGATTCTTTTTTGATTCCCCTGACCTAATCAATTTTGACATGGATAATGTTTTCCCCTTTTAATTTCCTGATATAATGTCCTTTTTATACACCCTTCACAGCTTAGAAATATCTTCTTTGACTTATTTTTATAGAGGGAATGTAATAATTAAAGTGGATGTCATTTCCTTTCACTTTATCTTTGAGGAGATCTCATTTAAGTATAATCAACAGGTTTGGGAAGGAATTGGGGGTTTTGTATGGGAGGGAAGAAACTGGTAAAGTATCTCTGCACTCAGGCTTCCAAAGAGTGCAGCCACAGCAAAAAGTTAGAGAGATAATTAAGCTGTGGTTGACAAACCCTTAAGATTCATTCAGAATAGGTTATATGCCTGATTAGGTTTGTGATTGAAGATGCCACTGGAGAAAAGGGGCTCCATTTGATGTCAGCCATGCATTGCTTTTGTTATACTATATGGTAGGTATTTTTTGATGATGGCAAGAGATTCTGCTTTCAGGATTTGCCATGAAAACCCTACTTTTCAAAAATGTAGTCCTTGGCATGGCATCAAAGCACCTGCATTCTCCTCAAATGGAGCTGCTTCTTGGGAGTTCCTATTTAGTAACTCAAAATGGACAAGGTGTGAAACCATATTGCATTTATCTACATGACAACCACAATTCCCTCTATTACTATAGGGAACAATTGTGTTCCATGTTGAAATGACAGGGTAGGTGGGAATGGTGTAAAGTGTCACCATCTGACATGTAATTCCTAATATATTATATCTCTTGAATCATTGTGGGTGGGAGGAAGGCTGGGACAGAAAAAAATTCCAAATATCTGAGACTGAGCTACTGACACTAAGAAGACTTTCATGCCATCTTTGAACAAACTAAGAGCCTAAATATTAATTTGTTCTGTGAATTCTGTGACCATCAACTTGATGAGGTGAAGATGCCAGAAGGGGCTAGAAGGTATGAGTGGATCTGGACAAGCCATTAAAACATCCCTTTCCAGAACATCTTGATTATCATGTTAGACATTCAGCTGTTCATATAAATGGAGCTAGACAGCTGTCTGTGGGGATCCTAGCACTGCAGCCACACACTTGATGTCCTCCACGTGCCCAATGCTACTCCTCTTGTGTACTAAGGCTTTAGTTACCTCTAAAATGAAAACATAAACAGGCTAATACTTAAGTTATTACAACTAATGTATGCATTAGGTGTGAATGAGCATTAGTGTGAATTTCAGAGTTAAGACATTTTGATAGCTGGTTCTCATTTGGGGAACAGTCTGAAGAGAGGCAGAGGCACAGTCTAGTGAGGCCTGGGTTGGGGAGCAACTGCTCTCTAAATTTGTCTCTGTTTACCTGAATCATCGACTGACTACTTCCACTTGTTGCCAAAAGGCAGCTCACCCACCATTAGCAAAGTGTGGAGGAAAAAGCGCCAAACTTGAGGTTACCAGCTGTGTGATTTTAGAAAAGTCATTTGATCTCTCCAAGCTTCTGTTTCCACAGCTGTAAAACATAGTTAATACTTGAGGATTAAATGACCCAACACATATAAAGCACTCTATAAATGTATTTCTATTATTATCTGAGGTATTGAAAACATCAGAGGTGAGGGGTAAAATCTTGCAATGCACTCATTAGCTCTGTCAGTGGAGAGAAGAAGGGATTAAATCTGGCAGGTTCTAAGCTTCCAGTTTGATTTAAGTTCTTTCTTCCCACTCCCCTATTTGCAAAGAGTTTTCTTCCATTGTCGAGAGTCGCTGGAGCTTGGGCCAATTACTTGTGTTGACAAGTCATTAGAGAAAGTCATAAGCACCTGGCTCTGAACTCTAGGCATCCAACAGCAGCTCCAGGGCCTACTAGGTTGTGTGCAGTGCTGGAAAAGCTGTCTTCACCTACCCTGGCCTGGTAGAGGTATAGCCCTGGCCACTATTAATTCTGCATTTAAAAGTAAAGAAAGTTGAGTTCAACCGGTGTGGCTCAGTGGTTGAGTGTCAACCTATGAACCAGGTGGTGATGGTTTGATTCCCAGTCAGGGCACATACCAAGGATGTGGGCTCAATCACCAGTGTGGGGTGTGCAGGAGGCAGCTGATCAGTGATTCTCTCTCATTATTGATGTTTCTATCTCTCTTTCCTTCTCCCTTCCTCTCTGAAATAAATAAAAATATATTTAAAAAATAAAAATAAGTAAAAGTAAAGAAAGTTGAAACGTGAGCTTTTAAATGGGCTTACTATATATTTATCACAGAGCTACAGGCTTTCTCACATTGTCTATTTACTCTGAGCATATGAACTTACTTGTAATGGCCAATTGAGGTTTACATAAACCAAATTATATGCATAGCTATTATTGATTTTTGTCTACATTATTATAATTATAGAAAATTTTGGAAAATGCATATATTTATCTTTATTCATTATACAAGGAGGTCCTCTTAAGTTAAAACATTTCAAAATCAATACAAAAGATTGATTGAGAAATGAATTCATACTATAGAATTAAGTTGACTGACCACTTCCACTTGTTGCCAAAAGGCAGCTCACCCACCATTCATTGAAGAGAATGTCTAACCCTAGCTGGTTTGGCTCAGTGGACAGAGTGTCAGCCTGCAGACTGAAGGGTTCCTGTTCAATTCTGGTCAAGGACATGTACCTCAGTTGCAGGTGTATCTCTCTCACATCGATGTTTCTCTCTCTCTGTCTCTTCCCTTCCCTCCCATTCTCTCTAAAAATCAATGGAAAAATATCCTTGAGTCAGGATTAACAAAGAAACAAAAAGAGAGAATGTCTAGCCCTGCCAGGGTGGCTCAGTGGTTGAGCATCAACCTGAACCAGGAGGTCACGGTTTGTTTCCCAGTCAGGGCACATGCCCAGGTTGTGGGCTTCATCCTGAGTAGGGGGTTTGCAGGAGGCTTCTGATCTCTCACATCATTGATGTTTCTATCTCTCACTCCCTCTCCCATCCTCTCTCTGAAATCAATAAAAATATTTTTTAAAAATTAAAAAATAAAATCATGTCTGTGCCTATACACACATATATGTATACAGGCATACAACACATATTTGTGTATATGTATGTATATGCATATATATACACATATACATAGATACAACTCAGATATATTCACAGGTATATTCATATAGTGGCATACTGGTAAACATTTAATAATTGGCTCTCAAAAAAAAAAAAACAACAACAACAAACAACACCCTGAAACCTGAATTTGTAGTGTTTGGCAATTTCCATGGTGTAATTACTTCCACTATGGCCAATTTCAAGCTACATGGTGACATCAATGAATGTGGAGTTAGGTCAAGATGTGAGCAATTAGCCAAAACCAGTTTGGCTCAGTGGATAGAGCGTCAGCCTGTGGACTGAAAGGTCCCAGGTTCAATTCCGGTCAAGGGCACGTAACTTGGTTGCGGGCACATCCCCAGTAGGAGGTGTGCAAGAGGCAGCTGATCGATGTTTCTCTCTCATCGATGTTTCTAACTCTCTATCCTTCTTCCTTCCTCTCTGTAAAAAAATCAATAAAATATATATTTAAAAAAAAAAAAGATGTGAGCAATTAGCCCATATGAACCAGTAGGGGCTGGCTTCAGCACACCATTGGATGAATATATGCACAGTAGATCTACTGGGGGATACATACCACATACACACAGAAATTTATAAATCACACGCACGGTGTGAGTTTGCTATTAAACATAATAGTTCTGGTATGAACACCCAGCCTCTGCTTACTTGGGAATTACAGAACTCTTTATGTACAGCCTAGAAGCATTATGTTTGGCCTATCCTCTCAGGAGTCTTTGTGTTTTCTTTCTCTGATTCTTTACTAATCTTCCTTTGTAGAAAGATTTATAAAGAGTCTTTTATAGATAACTCATGGAAGAATTCATCTGGACAAAGTAGCATTATTAATGATTGTCTAAGAAGAGTTTTTAGTTTGAAGGTGACTCGACAATTGCTAGAGAGGAACTGCTGTTGTTACATCTGGCACTCTGGAGTGACAGCAATGGGAAGATATTACTCATTAAAGAAAGTGTGTGCACACTTGTACACACACACACACACGCACACACACACACACACCAACTTTATCTCATTTTGATGGAGCCTATACTTGTTCTCTAGGCCCACCTACAGCCAGGAAGAGAGGATGCCCTCTCCTGTGATATAAGGTTGCAAATAAGTCTTCTTCCTCCCTCCTCCCTTCAAAAGAATCTTCCACCAGTCTAAAAGCATGGAATTCTTCATTTTATATTTTCTTCTCTGCCATTTTATTCCCATTACTGTTTCCCTTTTAAAGAGCTTAGCCTACTTGGGAAAAGGGGGCTGCAGGATAAAGGAAAAGAACACAGAAATGAAAGACAGTAAAAAATTCAAAGATAAACTTGTTTTCTGCACAATTGGGCCCAAGACAGCCTGCCAGTTGCCAGCCTTATTTCCCTGGACTCCTGCAGCTTGTCTTCCCACTTGGAAATTGATGCCCCAACTAACTCCTGGTATATACTTTAGTTGGAGCTAACTTGTAGACTCAGTTCCCAAACCCTGAATCATCTTTGAGGGCTTTAGTGACACATCATCATTAATTTATTAAATTCAATATTGTTCATGGGCCCTGCCCTTAAAGAGCTCACAATATCCCTGGAGAGGCGTTAAGATAACAAAATACTTCATCTGCAACTATGTGCTTTGTCCTCCTGGAGAGTTATTTTCAAAGGGCTGATGGAACCCAGAGGAAATATCCAGCAGTTATTAGTGGGTGCCTTGGAATTAGGTGGCCATGGTTTCAAATACTGATTCTAATGTCTACTAGTGGTAAGACATTGGGTAAGTTCCTTCTCTAACATAAACCTTCCTAATTACATAGGTGTTTATACTGAAATGTAATATCCATGAAGACAGACATTTTATTTTGTTCACTGCTATATGCCTACCAAGTAGAGCAGTGCCTGGCACATACATAGTAGGTGGTCAATATATATTTGTAAAATAAGCCAGGTAAAGTGCCTAGTGCCACTGCAGTGTGTGAAAGTACTTGATAAATAGTAGCTGTTATGATTTTAAATATACCCTCAGGGGAGATAAGCAGTATTTCTGCCTGTGGGATTAGACAAAGGTTTATAGGATTGCCATCGTGAATGAGAGGTACGTTATTAGGAGGAAGTAGGGCAGCAGGCATTCCAAGGACCCTTAAATCCAGGATATTAAATTGTTTTGTCCCTTATAATTGTCTCCTCACACTACTCATGTTAAAACCAGTCTCCTTATAGATTGGCAATCTCCAATCTTGCTCAGCGTGGACCCATTGGGGGATCTGGAGGATAATTAAGAGGGACTGAAAAAAAGAACCTGTGCCCCTATATTCAAACAAATGGTTGTGAGTGCAACAATTGTGAGTTTGTGCATCTAGATATAATTCAGAGTTTCCCCAATCCTGTTCAGACAGTAGTAACACAGCCTACTTAATGCATTAATCAGGAAAGCAAGGTACTCTTTCCACCAAATTCCAAGCCTGGCCATTGATCTACCCAGGCTTCTTCCCTCCCAGCATTATTCACACACATCATTAGCCTTTCTTCCTTTTTCCCCTTCAAGTTATTTTTGGACCTACTCACCACATCAGAAATTAATAATGGAGAAAAACAACTGGGACCTCTTTTCTCCTTGGACACCTATTAGATCATTCTCTTAGGAAATATTGACGTTCAGAACTAGCCAGATGTATTTCACTTCAGGAATACAAAAGAAACCTAAAACACCTTTTTCTCCCAATGAGGTTTATAAAATTGGCACTTTCCCCCCTTCATTTTATAGAGTTCATGGAAATCAAAGTTCAAAAAGAAAGCAGTGAAAAACTAAGCATACTTAACTATTGTGGTTCATATTTCACCTATATGAAGGTTGAAGTCTTTAGAAATACTGTCAGGTAATTTTATTGTATGAATATAATGTTTATTTATCAATAACAGGCATGAAGTTTTGCAATTACCAGATAAACCTTTAAAAAGTCAGATCATTCTAATATAAATTCTTTCTCACTTTAGATAATATTTTCTACTCTACTACTAATATTTTCTATTTTATAACATTTCATAATTCTTCAAAGCCCTTTACTTACATTATTTCTTCTGATACTTTTAGTATTTCTGTGACGCAAACAGGGTAAGTGGTTTTATTCCCACTTGACGATAGAGAAATACTGAAGAACAGAGATTCACTGACTTGCCAAGCGCTGGTCAGTGGTGTTGCTCATATTAAAACCAAGATCTTCTAGGTCTTTTAGGTCCTTACCCAGGACTATTTGTGCTCATTTCCCAACAGGCACAATTTTAATAAACTGTTGATAATGGGTAGGAGGTGATATGTATTTTATTCTCTTATGGCACATTCTGAATTAAGGAATTCCTTTTAAGTCATTTCTCCAGCTCAGACAAATTAAACTAGAGTTTTGCTGAAAAATTGTTCAAGAAGGGCAGTTCTGAAATAGTTAAGGGTCAAAATTAAATGTGCTTAGTTCCCTCTTGTATAGGAAAAGACAAAAGCATTGCAAGTTGTACAAGTTCCTGCAGGCAAAGCAACACTAGAAAAGGTCCTCTCCATCTGTGTTTATTATGACAAATATGGTTTAATCTTCCACCTTAAGTTCCAATTGCCAGAATTTTTTGTAAAAAAATAAGGAAAAAAGGCCCTCATTGTCTGCAGAATAATTCTGAACAAATGTCTGTTCTGAGCTCCACCTGTCAGCTCCTAAGTGAAGGAGAAAGACGGGAGAAAGGCTCCGTAATTTCCAGGTGAATAGGGAAAGCCATTTCCCAAGCCACTGCTCAGGGTAACACAAATGAAACTGGTAAAAGACAGATTCACCAATGCAAGGGGGTGGAGATGGGAGCAAACCAAGCAAAAGACAAACAGGAGTATTTGTTTCCTTGGTTCAGGTAGTGCCAAAAGTGGGAAAAATAAAATATTTTAAGGCCAAAAAAGAAAAAACAATCACAGTAAAGTGGGTGAGGTGACTCTACCTTCATTTCTCAAACTCACATGGGCTCTGCTCACTCCAGCTCTTGCTAGGCCAACTGATTAAAAAAAAAAAAAAAGTGCGTGGAAGTGAAGAAACTACATACCAGCGGATGTGTGGGTGAGGCAGAACTGAGGTCTTCTGAGCTGTCACTTTTCCTCCCAATGTGATATCAGGGGCAAACTTCCTTCTGCCTTGGAACTATAAGGGGTTGGAATGGCTTATTTGGGGTAATAAGCTTATTTGGGGTAAAATGGCTTATTTTAGGGTTAGTCTTATCAACTTGTAGACACACCTTTTCCCTTCACCTTCTTCCTTCCCACCTCTTTTTTTTCCCTTATCTCCAACCCTCACATATTTCTACAAGGCTCTGGTTTTCCCAATTCATGTTCACTTCATGTTCCTTAATTCCTGACACTAACCACTTTAATGAGCCAATGTCTGAAGCAAACCTGAACTGCAAGAAATCTCTCCTCCCTCTTCCTCACACATGCTGATGCTAAGCAGTGACTCATCACACCCTGTTCCAAGTCTCCTGCTCTCCCTTTGCTCAAGACAGCAAGTCCTCTCTAATGTTCTGATTGCTCCACCTTGATCCCGTCTGTTTCATTCTGTCCTACATGTTGCCATCAGATTACTCTTCCTCTGATGCCTGTACACAAATCATCTTTTGCTCAAAAATTTCCAGCAACTCTTTATTACATACAGATGAAAATCAAGCTTCTTAGTCTGGACTTCACATATGTTGTGAGAGGCAAACCACTGGTGGGCCAGGAGGATCCCTGCACATCCTTCCTGAGAATGCCAACCACAAGGTCCAACCACCCTCTGGCCCTGAGTCAGTTCTGTGGCCAGTCACATGGCAACTAAGTAAGTCAAGGTGACCACAGCCTGACCCCAGAAATTGCTTGTTCTCTGGGGGAAGAGGACCAGTTTGTTTACTGCTTGCTATAAAAGGTGATGAGCTTTGAGCCCTGGGTTCCTCTGTGGCACTCCAAGCCATTGTGTCATCCTTTGGGACAGGGGGCTTTGGGACTGGGGAAGCAGCACAACCATGCAGATGCTCCTGCTGTTTGCTGTGCTGTGAGTAATGAACTGTCTTGTCCAGATCCATGGAGTAATGTTCTACTTTTGGCAACCATAGGAATTTGGCAAGCCAAAATGTTTACTTGCTTAGCCTATGAAAGTGAGGTTCCTTCTTGCCAAAGTGTTTTCATAATCTACAATTCCTTTTAGTGCTGCATATGCATTTGCTCAATGAATTGATTAACAAGCAAATCCTTGGCACCAGCCAAATTAAACTGGGCTCTTTTCACTTAGAAACCCAGTATTTATCCACTTCTGCTTACATGGTTTCCTTTACTTAAAGTTCTCTTTCCTTATGTAGCACTTTGTCTAAATCCTTCCCTTTCATTCAGAGCCCTCTCAAATGCCACCTCATCTAAGCCTGATGTAATCTATCTCTTATTTCTTTGACCTCCCACAGGATATATGCACATATCAGAGGACTCGGAATACATAAATGTAGTAATATACAGGGTGGGGCAAAAGTATGTTTACAGTTGCTTGTATGGAAAATAATAAATTATTAATAAATAAATAATAATACAAGAATAAACTCTGTATTTTGTATACTCATAACTGTAAACCTACTTTGCCCCACCCTGAATTTAGATATTTTCCATTTGCTTCCAAAACTATATGCATTTGTTGAATACATAATGTATGTCAGGATTTGACTGTTTGCAGGAAATGATGAACAGGAAAAGATGAATAAAATATGGTCCCTATCTGCATTAGCTCTCAGTGTGTAACACAACTGTCTTATATAAAGGGATATGTCCTATTACAAGGGTCTGACTCCATTGCTATGGCAGGACAGCAGGGGCTACAGTTATTTCTCCCTGAATGGAAGATCTGGGGAAGCTTCAGAAACAAGGGTACATTTCACCCCCACCACTGTGTTTGTCATTTATGCCGATTATGCCCATAAGCATAGGGGTAATCTATCTTACTAGTTCATAAAAAAAAAATTTGTATTGTGTTATCTTTGAAACCCTTATAATCAACTAAGAATTTATATATATATATATTTGGTTAGTTTTTTTTTTCATTTGCATTAAATTAGTGCATTTTCTGAGCACTACTATGCCTGAGGCAATAAACTAAGGACCAGGGAATATATACCTTTCCGATAAAGGTACCCCTGCTTTAAGGAAATGCAACCTAGTAGCAACTGATGTCTATAGGGCAGTACCCAGAGGATCCAATGGTCTCACAGTAATGTGCATCATTTTTATTTAAGATATATCAACTCAAATAAAAAATTAGTTATTGCCCTAAGTTTATTTCAATAGGATTGTAGTTTTCTACATAGTTTCTATATGTGGGATACTTCTATTCATCCTTAAATGTTCAGCTCAAATGGCATCTCCTCTCAAAGTCTTCACTGACCTATATATTCAGGCAGAATAACTTCACTGCTCCCTCTGCTCCTGTGTCATTTGTTAATATCTTTGTGTAGTGGATTTATTTTTAATGTTTAGTTTCCCCTTTAACTGTGAGCTCCTTGAAGGCAAGTATATTTCTCAGTGGTGTTTATTTTACTAGGGCCTACAGAGTTCTTGGCATTTAGAATTTACTAAGTAGATATGGAATGAATGATTCTAAAATGTCTCCTTCTTATTAAGATTTCTGACATCTGGTTGAGCAATTGTAGTCAAACACATTTAAATGATCTTTAAATACTATTGTGAATAACACATAAATCAGACCAAGGACTTGTATTTCGATTATATAAAGGACTCTTACAAGTCAATCAGAAGCAGACAAACATCCAAATTAAAAATGGGCAAAGATTTAAATAGACACTTCACAAAAGATGACTTATAAATGACCAATAAATCATGAAAAAATGGTCAATATCATTAGTCATCAAGAAAATACAAATAAAACTATAATGAGATGCCGTTTCATGCTCTTGAGAATGGCTGAAGTGAAAGCCTGCTAATACCAAGTCTCGGTGAGAATGTGGAGCAAATTGAACTATTTACACATTGCTGGTGGGAGTGTAAAATGTTACAACTAATTTTGAAACCAGTTTGATTATTTCCTTCTAAAGCTAAACATTCATTACACCTATGTTACAACACAGCATTTCCAATTTTAGGTATTTCCCAAGAGAAATGAAACCCTATGTCCACACAAAAACTTGTACATGATGCTTATAGTAACTTTAAACTGGAAAAATATCCGAATTTCTGTCAACAGATGAATGAACAAAATAGTGTACATCGTACAATTAAATTCTACTCAACATTTAAGGAATAGACTACAGATACATACAACAACATGGATAAAACTAAAGATCATTTACTGAGCAAAAGAAAACAGACAAAATATAAAGTATCCATGTATAATTCCATTTATATAAAATCCTAGAAAATACAGGTTTACTTATAATGACAAAAGACAGACTAGTGGTTGCCTGGAGATGGAGGAAGAGGTTACAATGGTTTGAAAAATGCACGTGATCAAAATGTTTGCCATCTTAATTGTGCTGATGGTTTCACTGGGGTATACACACATCAAATTAATCAAAGTGTAAATTTTAAATATATGCAACTTATTATTGGGAAATTATACTTTAAGTTATACCTAGAAAGCAATAAAAGTAGTTCTAATAAAAATAAATACCACTGCATCTCATGGAAACTATGCTAGAGATTGTCAAAATGCAATCAGCAAAGGCCATTAGAAATTGTCCCTGATAGTTGTCACTACCTTTGCCCACCAGAGCACCATCCCTGCACAATGGAGGGGATGTCTATTCCCAACATGTAGCTTTTGGAACTTATTGGGATTAAATGCATGTCACAAACCATGGGACGAACACAGGAAACACTGGGAATATTTAGAGGACTTTTATTTTCAGTGCAGATGTTGTGTTGGAACAAAGTCCATCTGAGAAATTTTTGTGGCACATTTTTCACTGGACTGATTCCTTAGTGATGCTGGTGTTAGATGATGGAGTTCAATACTCATAGCATCCTTACAGGAAGCTTTAAACCAGCTTTTTCCATATGGGAATGATGTTTTGGATGGTGAGGCTGTGTAAGTGTGAGGAGGGATTTGTTCTCCAGAAGCACAAGGTCTATTGGGAAAACATGACATAAATACCACAAGACAGACATGGATTATAAAACATGCACAAGAATCAAGAAAAGATTCATACAGAGAACAGTCTTCTGCTATTATTTGCAGGTTGGACAAAACTTCAGACTTGGGATTTGGCATTTTGACCTGAGATGGCAAGGACATTTTATATTGTTTATTTTTTAGGTGAAAATAAAGTATAGTTATGATTGTGGACACATATCATGTGTTCTGCTCTAAAGCTTTCTATAGTGTGGTGTTCACACTCTATAGTGAAGAGATATCTAGATTAAAGACATTTTTAAAAAGAAGAAAAAGAAAACTGATTAAAGGTGGGAATATGGTGTCTTGAATAAATAGTGTTTGAAAAACACTATTTGGGTAATTTTATCAAAGTAGATGACTTAAAGACTCAATCTGTGTGTATGTGAGAGAGAGAAAGAGAGGGAGAGAGACAAAGAGAGACAGAGATAGAAAGAGAGAGGGAGAGAAAATGACAAAGACAGAGATTGCTAGAGAGAGCAAAAGAGAGACAGAGCTAGCAAGCTCAAGTGTTTCTATGCATTTAGTAACCTTTCATGGGTGTCTTTGGAACAATTGCTATTCTTCCTCTGCATTTTCTTCATTTACTTAGAATTTCTCCTAAATTTGCCATGAGAGTGGTCCTGAGATGACATGAAAAGCCATGTGCTAAGTAGAGAGTTGACTTATCCGCTGACTTCTACAACACTTTCGAAAGCGATCTGTTAGTTTCAACTTGCAGCTGGAGCTTTGACAGTATATCAGTCATCAAGGGGGTGTCAACAGTAAAGGAATTTTAAAAGCCTAGTCTGTCTTGCCATACCATCCAAATTCCTTAAGCGCCATGAGAAGTAAAATCCTAATGGGAATAATTTGTGGGGTTTTTGTTTGGTTTTGGTTTTAGCTGTAATCAACCTGGGAATGGCCTGGCTTCATTGACTTTATGAGGCCTTCTTTCCCTTCCTTGGACTTTTTCTTCCAATATCAATTTTCATATGTATTTATATTTCTCTGTGTTTTGGTATCTTCATCTCCCCAGGTTTATTTTCCTTTGGGTTGGCATGAACCTGAGCTCTGAATTTAGACCCCTGGGTTCCAGTCTCAAGTTCACCACTCACTACATGTGTGAGCTTGGACAAGCTACTTAACATCTCTGAGTCTCTATTTCCTCATCTGTAAATTGATGGGGAGGAATAATAGAAAAGTCAAAAGAATTCTGAGAGAATGTATTGAGTTAGGCCTTGAGCATCAATTTACCTATACATTGGGGGTGCTCAGTAGGTATCAGCCTTTTATGGTTGTCACTTCCCAGCCTTAGCTGCCTGCCTCTTCTTCTGCTTTCTGCCCTAGATGGGCGTTTTGAGAAGATTATTCATGAGCTCAAGGCTTGGTTAAGCAAGAACTCAGGTGAGGCTGGGTCCTTTTAATTTTCTTGGGTCTGATTTCTCAACATAGCAGTCTGATAAGATGACACATTTCCAGACCACCTGTTTTTCCTAGAACATGCCACTGCCCTAGGGAATGGGGCAGGGTAGTGAGAACAGGAAGGATGAGGACAAGGAAGAGGAGGAGAAGACAAGTTTATATTCTATTTTGCAGCAGCAGCAAATGAGAGCATTCCGAAATTATAAAAATAAACCAGAGTAGTGTTGCCATGAGTTATATTTATATTATAAATAATACAGTATGAGCACAAAATATAAAAATAAGTAAGCAAACTTATGTATGGGAAGTGGGGGGGAAAGGAGGAAGGAAATTATACCAAAACAACATCAGCAGTGGTTGTCTTTAGGTGAAGAGAAGTGGATGTTGTTTTTTCATTATTTCTATTTTGTTCTGTACTTTTCAAATTTATATCTATAATCTGTCTATATGTAGATTATATCCATTTATCTATTTATATCTATGTCTACATCATGGTACTTTAAAGGCCATGTAGGTCTCTTACAAAGTAACACTTTGAGAGTCTTAGCACTGGAATGTACAATATTTCCATACATTTTGTCTTTCCTCATGCTTTATCGAAGAGCGACATGCCATCTCTCCTTCAAGGAAAAAAAATAATGTATTCTTAGGGGTTCCAAAAATCTTGGTGTCAGACGAGCAGACCAGCAGGAAGCTACAGTTATCTCAATTGATCCTTAGAATAACCTTCTGAGGTAGGCAATGTGGCAAGATAATTTACAGATATTCATTTCAATAAATTAGTTTATCATTCCATTCACTAATTTCTTAATTCACTCAATGAATATATGTTTACTCCTACTATTGGGCCAGGAATTTGGCTTGATAAAGGATATCAATGAGATAAACAGGACCGACTTCTATTTGGGCACAGCAAACAATAAGCCAATCAATGAATAAACACAGAAGATAGTTTGAGATGCCAGCGGAAATAAACAAGATGGTAGAAAGACTAAATACGATAGCCTGAGAAGAACTTTCTGAGGAAAAGTATCTGAGCTGAGACCTAAAGTAAAGGAAGGAGCCAGGCTGTGCACTGAGACAGAAGAGCATTGGAGAAAAGAGGACAGTAAGCATGAAGTCCCTAAGGCAGGAAGAAGCTGGAGCTGTTCCAGGGGCAGAAATGAGGCTACTGTGGCTTTAGAAAAGTGATGAGAGGATTGGAAGAGGAAAAGGATAAAAGTTTTTCCATGTGGGTCTCCAAACAAGTATCTAGGTTCCCTGTACAATCTTACCTAGGGAAATCTTGTAAAAAAAATCATGGAAAAATAAGAGTTTCTTGGCATTTTATGAAAGCTTCTGCTTACTATAGAGTACGATAAGGATTCAAGGCTAGATGGGTAAGGGAGAGGGATAAGTGCATCTCCTTGGTTGTTAGATACATAGAGACATAGACAGATGATAGATAGGGAGAGAGGGGGGGTTCCTAGTGATTGAGAAGTAGATGAAGAGTAACAGTTCCAGAGGTTGGGGGAATGCTTGGTTTCTCAATTGATCTTGGGGAGGTGGCATGAATTCCTCTAGAAATAATTATATGGTGACCTAAGGAAGCCAAATGCAGGCCCTTGAAGTCTAGCTTCCTCAAAAGTTCTGAGTCCTGGCATTGAGAACTCACCTGGACCACTAGATCTTAAGGACCATTGGAGCTGAGCTAATGGGAACTCAGAAGTTACGAACCAATCTTTTGGTACTGAGAAAGATCCGAAGAGCTTGGCCCAATCTCCCAAGGGCTGAATAGAGGTAGGTGGGAAATAATGACTAAAACTGACAATGTGGCAGGACAGGGTATGGGAGCAGAAATAAGTGGTTTGCTAATTATTCTCCGAGTGTCCCACCCCAGATCTACTCTGTTCTTGTCTTTCTGGCTCTGCCTGGGAGGTGCACCACCATTGTATCCACCAATTACTTTTCCTGGTCCTCTGAATTCCACTTGGATTCAGCCAACAGGAGACAGGCAGCCAGGGGAGTATGGGAGGAGCAGAGTTCAGGTACTTGTCTTAGCTTCCTTCCTTTCAGCCACTTTGCTGGCAGTGGCTGTGTTTCTGGGGGCACAGCTCTTGATTATCAGCACCTCTTTGAGGGCTCCAGCTCTCTCACTGACCTGGTGACATTTTTGTGCCCTCTGACAAGTTAGGTTCAGAAGAGGTCACAGATTCTTGCTGTTGTTAAACCTTGTGTCACTCTCCCTTGTTCTTTTCCTTAAATCTGCTCACATGCTCTAAATAGTCCTTTAATTAAATTGTTTTCAGAGAAATCCCTTAGAATGGGCCACCTAGTTCCTGCTGTGACACCGATGAACTCTAGTTGATTAAAAGGAAAACAAGTGATATTTCTTACAAACTCAAGTTTGTGGACTAAGAGTCATACTTTTTCTCTTAGGAAAGGAGTTACTCTTCCTCATTTTACAGGTGGAGAAAGGTTTAGTAAGTTATCCATGTCACACAGCAGAGTAAAGGGCAATCTAGCAATGTGCATCTGCATTTAATTTGTGATCTTTTTTTTGAACCAACACTTATGCTTTTAGGAACCCATTCTTAGAAAATAATAGATCAAGTAGGTAAATTCATACATACAGTGATATTCCTCACATTATATTTCTATTATAGCAAATATTAGGAACAATTAAAATGTTTCCAAATAGGTGATTATTTATTCAATGGAAAACTATGCTGTTGTTAAAAATCCAGATGTTTTATTGTCATGAATGGGTATTTGTGATATATTGTTAAATCAAGGTAAAATGACAGAAAAGTAATTAAATATATGATCTATTTTTATTTTTTAATTAGAGGCTCTATGCACAAAAATTCATGCAATCAGGAGGGTCCCTCAGCCCAGCCTACACCCTTTCACAGTCCGGGACCTCTCGGGGGATGTCCACCTGCCAGCTTAGGCCTGCTCCCCGGGGGATCAGGCCTAAGCTGGCAGCCAGACATCCCTCTGGCAGCCTGGGAGCCCTCAGGGGATGTCCTACTGCAGCTTAGGCCTGCTGCCTGGGAGGAGCAGGCCTAAGCTGCAGTAGGACAGCCTTAGTGCTGCAGAGGAGGCAGGAAAGGCTCCCACCACCACTGCTGCGCTCGCAGCCATCAGCCTGGCTTGTAACTGAGCGGACCTCCCCTTGTGGGAGCAATTTGACCACCAGGGGGCAGCTCCTGCATTGAGCATTTGCCCCGGGGTGGTCAGTGTGCATCATAGCAACTGGTCGTTCCGGTCGATCATTCTGCAGTTAGGGTCAATTTGCATATTACCTTTTTATTAAATAGGATGTTTGTATTGGGATTATATACATAAAAGTCTGGCTTGATGTTATAAGTGTACAAAGAGGTCATGAATGATTGGTAATTTATTTATAACTATGTTTAGTCTCTATTTTTTTTAATGAGTATGCATAATTTTAAAAATAAAAATTAGAGATAGTGTCACATGAAAATAAAAAGACATTAAGAATTAAAGACAAGATATATTTGAAACCAAATTAGAGAAATTTGAACATTTTCTGGAAATAATAGAGTCATATCATTAGTTGGCCCTAGATAATGATTGATTATCACTTAGTGACTGTATCTTTAACTCTTTCTAGGGAGGAGGGAAGAAATCTTAAGATATAATATCTCCAACTGGAGGTGAATACATACAATACAGCAGAGTAAATTACATCTTCCCATAGGGGAATCTTATCCCCAAAGGAGCAAAAATTGGTTCTTAATGGGTAAAAATGATCTTAGATATTACAGTGGCCCTCTGGAGGTTTGTGGCCCTCCAGAGCTCAGTTCTGCTCAACATAGTATTAGTACTGAGTATTTAATTTCCCTCATTAAGAAAAAATTAAGTATAATTTAAATATAAATTATTCTAATTAATTATATTACACTATTTACTCCTTAGGGGGGAATAACAGTAAAGAGATTGAAAAAATACAAAGTAGATGAATTAATTGAGAAGTGCTTACCCCCCCACCCCCCCCACCGCAAGGGAATGGTGGAGAATTTAGTATTATTTTGCCTCTTCAAACAGCAATTCTTTTTTTTTTTTAATTTTACTTGTTCTAAAAATAAGGAAGGGGGCAGGTTCTCAGGATTACAATATTACTTGGAGACACTGATCCTAGTCACTATTACAAGCCGAATTCAGTCTAGTTCATGTCTTTAGACAAATAAGATTGCAGAGACACAATTAGGACCTATGTTTGTTCCAGCGGATAACCTCTCTCACCCATCCTTACCTTTATCTGAGTCTCCCATCCTGTCTTCTCGCTATCCACTTCCACCGCTACCATATACACTGTCCACAAACCTTACCACTCAAACACAAAGGTGGGGAGAGAGAATGGAGGTGGAAAATACCGACAGGGCATCTTTGTGAATGGGCTCAGGGAAAAGATGTACTGTACATGCCAAGGGATTTCACCGAGCTCTTGATGGATGGGAAGGACAATGGAGGGAGGGACTTGTAAAGGATTTATGGAAGCCGGGATTAAGGGAGCGTGTGAGAATGCCGTCACTAAGCCGACTTGAGGTAAAAGAAACATGTGGAACACTTCAATGAGACATTAACTAATGCTTCTGCACAGGTGCAACTGAATGAAGCTAACACCTTATATCAGATCCTCTTCATATGGCCCAGGATGTCTATAGATAATCACATAGAGGTGGTGCAGACAGGGAGGCCAGGCAGAGGAGAAACCCGATTTCTACATTCCTTATTTAAGCTAGAAATGTAGCTTGACTTCATGCCCAGAATTTCCCTGCCTGTTTCTACTCACCCTGTTAACTTAAAAAAAAAAAAGCTCCCAATAAGACTCTGGAATCCAAGACTTATCTCTCTTATCCCTTCCTGCCACTTGTCTCTGTTCCTTTTGGGTTGCTGACTGCTCTGTGATACATTGGGGTATGAGTAAAGTTATAAATATGGGGGCTGAGAAGAGCTCAGTCTACCTTTGAGATTATGTCTCTCCAAGGAATTCACCTTATATAAAATGATAAAGCAGGCTAGGGATGTGTGAGAGAGAAAACATTTAAGATCCTATTGTGTGCCTGATACTTTTACATGCATTGTTTCAAGATTCTCAAAGCCACCCTACCAAATAAGTTTATCTTCCTGGTTTTAACCTTGAGAAAGCTAAGTACCAAAGAGGTTAAGTAAATTTATAGCTCAAACTTTCAATGAGAATTGTCAAAACTGGATTGAAAATCAATCTTTTTGGACCAAATTCTGGAACCCTATTTCTACTCCACTGGGTTTTACAAACTGAGTTTCACAACATGTTCATTAGTTACAACTATTATTTTGTTTTTAGGAAATAGAGAATTAAGTAGAATAGAAAACATTTTCAGGGTATACCTTCTGTATTCAGGGTGTTTTATCATGAAACTGTAATGTGACACATGAAAATGTCTTTCTTACTGGGGGGGAATAGGCAAAAAGAGTTCAAAAGTTACTACACTGCACCCTGTTGTGTACCACCTATGTTTTTATCATTCTCACTCCCACTATACACTGTAGGGCCTCTAAAGCGAACCAAAAAAATGAGCATTGTCCCTACACTAACTTGAGCAGAATCAAGACAGACCTAAAGGGTATCAGGAAATTACTGGTAGTTCAATGAAATATATATTGTAAGATGAAAGAGACTTGTGGCCTCCTTCTGAGTTTTTCCTGGAACATATGAAGTTGAAAGCCTATTAGTTTTCTGTTATTTTCACCATTGTTAGTGATGCACAGAGGAGGAAACGAAAGGAAGCAAGGGCAGTGAATAGGCTGGAAAATTCTCCTGGGGCCATTGCCCATTTGCAGGCTACATGGACTTTTGAGTTTTAAAAATAATTTGCAGGATTGAACTATATTGTACCTTCAGGGAAGATGTATAATAAAGAGACGTGGATTAAGGAGAAATAGAGGAGTACAACAGATACAAAAAGTGATTCTAGATTTTGTCCTTATCATTTATGGTCAAATACCCTGATTATTTTTAATTACAAAGCAGACCATTGAGCACTTCGAATACCAAAACCCCAGGGAATCAATTCAATTGGACAATCATTTCTGAAGTTGTCTTATAAATAATGACTTCCTTCACTTACACACCATTTGTGAATTGAACATCACTATTTTGTACTTTTTAGAGATGTATAGCTCTTCCTTCTTCATGTGGCTAGGAAACATCATTGAACACATACTATTCTATGCAAGCACAGTGACAGAGGCTGTGAGCTACCTGGAGACTTCACAGAATAAGGTGGAAGATAATTCAGTTAAACAATCTAGTGAACATAAAGGAAGACAAGGGATAGACAAGAGTTTTATAAAAGTCTGCTAAAAATAAATACCACATGGGTAGGTCAACTTAAGGAAATTAATAATTCTCAAAGGTTTATTTGATTTGTCTAAATAACTTATTTTTGAACAATGTTAGAATTACTAAAAAGTTGCAAATGGAACAGAGATTCCATATATACTCTTCCCCCAGTATCTTCTATTATTAACATCTTATTTGTCAAAACTAAGAAATTAACATTGCTAATGCTATTTACCAAATTACATACTTTATTCTGGTTTCACCATTTTTTTCCATTAGTTTCTTTCTTGTGGTTCAGGATCTAATCCAGGATACTGCATTACATTTAGGGTGTGCTTAATTTTGATATTATTCCTGAAAATTATTATTACCTTTCCAACTTTGACTTTTTTATAGTGGGTGGAGTGAATAATATAACAGATGCTACCTGCTAGGATATTTGGCTGGATCACTGAAACTCATGTTATTGTACCAGTCAGCTAAAGAAGCTTATTTTGAAACTGGATAATATGAACCCAAGAACACTTCACTTTTTACCTCCAACTGGTCTTGAGAGATGCTTTTAGACTTTTCCACAATTATTTATACAGAAATACATATATATATATATATATATATATATATATATATATATATATTTACACTAATAAAAGAGAAACATGCAAATTGACCTTACCTCTGCTACACCCCCAGCCATGCCCACCAGCCAATCAGAAGCGAGTATGCAAATTAACCCAACAAATATGGTGGTGGCCACGGAGCTGGAGTGAGCAGGAGGCTTGGACTGCCCCTGGTGATGGAGGAAGGCAAGCTTCCCACCCACCCTGGCCCGACCTGGCCTCTGCTCAAGGCTATAAAGTTTCAATTATAGAAGATAAATAAATCCCAACAAAGATGGCAGCTGCCAAGGAGCTGGAGCAAGCAGGAGGCTTGGGTTGCCCCTGGCGATGGAGGAAGCCAAGCTTCCTGCCCACCCTGGCCAGCTCTGGCCTCTGCTCAAGGCTACAAAGTTTCAATTATAGAAGATAAATAAATCCCAGATATCTGCTTCCAGCCAGCCCTGCCCTCCACTCAGGAGGCACTGAAAAAAAAAAAAGAAAAACAGGAGGGGCTGGGAGCTTGGGTCACCGGGGGGCCATGGCCAGCCTGCAAACAGCCCTCAGCCCCTCACCCAGGCTGGCCACACCCCCATGGGATGAGGGTCCTGGCTGGGGGGCTTGGCCAGCCTGCAAACAGCCATCAGCCCCTCACACAGGCTGGCCAGGCACCCCAGAGGGTGTGGCCAGCTTGAAAAAAGCCCTCAGCCCCTCTCCCAGGCTGGCCATGTCCCCCCAGCAGGGACCCTCACCCCATGGGGGTGTGGCCGGCCTGCAAACCACCACAGGCACCTTGCCCAGGCTGCCCCACGCCTCAAGAGAACCCCTACCCTGATCCGGGACACCATTCAGGGCAAACCAGCCAGCCCCCACCTGTGCATCAGGCCTCTATCTATACTAATAAAAGGGTAATATGCTAATTAGACTGGAGGACCTTCCAGGAGACCTTCTGGACATTCTTCTGGACAAAGCCATGGTGGTGGGGCTGAGGTAGAGGCGGTTAGAGGCCAAGAGGGGAGGGCAGTTGTGGGTGATCAGGCCAGGATGGGACAGCAGTTGTGAGTGATCAGGCTGGTGGAGGGCAGGGCCGTTGGGGGTAAGCAGACCAGCAGAAGGGCCAGTTGGGGGCGAGCAGGATGTCAGTGGGGGTCAGTTGGAGGTGATCAGAACAGCGGGGGGGGGGCAGTTTGGAGTGAGCAGGCCAGCAGGGGGGCATTTGGGGGTGAGCAGGCCAGCAGCGGGGGGCAGTTGGGGGTGAGCAGGCCAGCAGGCAGAGTGGTTAGGGGCAATCAGGCAGGCAGGCAGGTAAGTGGTTAGGAGCCAGCAGTCCCAGATTGCGAGAGGGATGTCCAACTGCCGGTTTAGGCCTGATCCCTGTAAACTGGCAGTAGGACATCCTTCAAAGGGTCCCAGATTGGAGAGGGTGCAGGCTGGGCTGAGGGACCCCCCCGCCCCTGTGCACAAATTTTGTGCACCGGGCCACTAGTGTGTGTGTGTGTGTGTGTGTGTGTGTGTGTGTGTATATTATTGAAATGGGCGCTATAGCTGATCTAGCCCAGTCCTTTCATTTACAACGATGAGAACTGAGGCCCAAAGAAATTTAAGAGACTTACCCAAGGTGACTTGGTAAGTAACCAATTTGGAATTCATGTTTGGCTCTTTTCCTCCCTTTGGATAGGCACACAAATCATTTCTGAAGTTCTATAGCAAATAAAATCCAATTCTTTTTGGAGAACAGAAAAATGGAGAAAAGAGTTAGGGAGCAAGTGAAAGCATTAAGATATCCTCTTTCCTCTCTCTCCCCAACTTTAATATTATTTTTATCAAACATGCTCTCCACTGTGAAGAAGTGTTGCCATCTCTACATGTGTGGCCCTTGGAGAACACATTCTCTCAGGTGGATAATTACCTATTCTCAACTTTCTACCACAACATTTCAAAGAAGTTGGGCAAGTCCAGTCTCTGGAATTCCTCAACAACTACTTCATATCTCACTTTGTTTGGGGCATGAGTGAGCTTTCTTTTTCTTCTTTTTTATGCTCTTTCTTTCTTCTCAAGTTTTGCTTTATCTGTGTTGAGTTTTTGTTAATATTTTCTTACATTACTAAGAAAACTAAGCTGTGGCCAGGTACTTTGGAAAGAATGTCTGTGAAAATCACAAAATGCTTCCTCTAATCCACTGTGATTAATATTTCCATAAGAATTTTGAGTCTATTAGATTTGTTTTTATAGCAGGTACTGAAAAAGGATACCTGTCAGGCATACCATATATTTATTGTAGATGCCGTTGTTAACGAACTGAAGTCAACATATCACTTTTCAGTTTGAAAGTGGTAGGTATCAAATGAATAACTGGGAACAAAACTTGTCAGTTGTGTCTGGAAAGCCATTGTTCAACACACACTAAATAAAATAAAGTATGTTGCTTTCAAAGAGATGAGAGCTCAGTTTTTTAAAACTCATCACCTAGCCTTACCTCACACAGAAACAAAATAAATAAGACTATTCTTTCTCCTAGCATGTGGTGCTCTTTAATAAAGAATGGCTTGATGTCCCACTAGAAATGCAAAGAATCAAAATTTTCTTTGGGTGAACTATTTAGTTATGTCTAGATGCATAGGTGGAAAGCACATTTACTTTGGAGTCAGACACAACTAGGTTTCAAATACAGGCTTTTCATTTTACTATCTGTATGACCTTGGGTAAGTTATTTATTCCTTTTCAGAGATTCATTTTCCTCATCTGCCAACACTTCGCAGGCCAAGGTGATGGGAAAAACTGAAAATATTGAATTTTTACCATCTGAGCATCTTTCTGCACTCCATAAGTTAAAATGCTTTTAAAGTCATGTCTCCCCAAATTATCAAATGGATAAAAGTCCAACATTGCATATTTAATCCTAGACACAATTTAAGCCTCCTCTTAATCCAGTTAATTCTTCTAAGTCATATATACCCAACAGGGTTGTAAATATCTTGAAGTGCTGAGCCATAATATATGCTTCTTTTGTTTTGGTTTTCCCTAATGCATGTATTGTCGTATCCCGTACACAGTGAGAGATTGATGCAACAAAGAAATAAACTGAATCAAATAGGTGAAACAGTCTTATAGGGACTAAAGGAAACTTTCAATGAATAAATCCCCTATAGAATATAGAGGTTCCTAGTTATATAAAGGCTAAATAATAGCCCCCAAAGATGTCCATGTTCTAATCCTCAGAGTCTATACAAATGTTGCTTTGAATGGCACAAAAGGGGTTTTGCAGATATGATTCAGTTATATTATCTTAAATGGTCTGGCTGGGACCAATCTAATCACATGAGTCCTTGGTGGACTTCTAACCTACAGAACTGTAATACAGTAAATGTGTACTGTTTTAAGCCACAAAGTATATGGTAACTTGGTACAGCAGCAATATCAAAATAATATACTATTTCCCTAGAATGCTCTTACATTTAAGGAAAGGTGAAAAGAGATAGAAGAAAGGAGACATTAGGGGGCCAGAAATGCTCATGAATATGTTTTTCCTTTCTTTCAAGTTTTGGAATTTCAGCAAGGGGTTCAATGTTTTAAAATGAGAAGAAGGATGAGTCAGATTATCTGCTGACAGCAGAAGCCAACAAGGTCAGTGTTCTAGTCATGAGCTCAAACTAATGGTCTGTGCAAGATGAGCCCTCACCTCCATAGGAACTTTGGAGACTGAAAATGCTTGTTGAGCTGAGGCCTAGCGAAAGAAGCAGGGTAGATTAAGCGCCTGGGACAGATAGTTTGGCTCAATCCTGATAGCATTATTTGGGGCAAACCCCAGACTGCTCTAAACTTTAGTTTCCTCACCTGTCATTATGATTTTAAATGTACTTTACCAAATGGGGGTGTCATAAAATTAATGTGTATGAATTTTAAACATGATTTTACACACACAGTAAGCATTAAATAATCACCAGTCATTTTTAGTTATTATTTTCATTGGGAGACACTGGAGATAGAGCAATGAATAAAACACACACTATCCTGCCCTCACTGAGCTTTGCAGTCTCCCAAACAAGAGTAATTTTAAAATATGTTGGATTTATTTAATGTTTTCAGTCTGTAACAAGGCAAATGAGTAATGACAGTATAAACTGATTTACTATGAGTACGTGTAGCCTATAGCATTCATACTATTCATAATGTATGATCATTATGATAAGCATACATAAATATTTATTGAGTATTCCTGTTACTTTATTAAGAGAATGGCAACAGAATGTCACTGAATAATGGCAGAAGGACAACAGGGGAATTATGATATCAGTGAACCATTTGGGAAGATGCTCTGTTTTGTCACTGTTGTTTTTGTGGGCCTAAGTTCATTATTCCAAATAAATGGGTGTCAACATCTCAACACACATACACACACAAAGTCAGTTCACCCAAGCAGTAAATTAGTGAAATGGTTTAAATGGAGAGGGAAGATTATTTAACTTCCCCAAATAGTCTAATAGCATACAAAGAATAAACACTCTCATTTTTTTAGTTCTGCTGTAGAAGGATGATAGGATTACGAGGACCAAATGAGAGAGTCAGGAAGCAGGAAATTTTACATCTACACAGTTTAGAACCAGTACCAGACCATGCAAAGACAAGGAATAGGAAGACAGTTCTTTGAGAGCTGGTGAGTTGTCATAAAAGTGGGGTTATTACAAACATTTTCCAAAGATAGCCTTGAGCAGTCATAGCAGACTTTGCTGCATATATACTATTAAAAAACCTTAACCTTTTCCTATCATTGAGTATAAAATGATATCTCATTGTGGTCTTCATTTGCATTTCTTTGATCAGCATTGCATTGGCTATCTCTCTAATTTTGATATATTTGTGTTTTATTTTTATTGATATTTCCTCTGTGACTCATACAAGGGTTAACAGTTGGGCTAAACAATAGACTAACAAAATATCCTGGGAAGAAAGACTGGGGAATGAGATGCTTTAGGAAATAGTCTTTGAAAGCTCTAACATATTCCTGGGAAACCAGAAGACCACACACATGCCCAAGTCTGGGTCCACATTTAAAAGGCTTAAGGCCTGGCCAGTGTGGCTCAATGGTTGAGTGTCCACCTATGAACCAGGAGATCATGGTTCAATTCCCGGTCACAGTACATGCCTGGGTTGCGGCTCAATCCCCAATAGGGGGCGTACAGGAGGCAGCGAATCAATGCTTTCCTCTCACCATTGATGTTTCTGTCTCTCCCTCTCCCTTCCTCTTTGAAACCAATCAATCAATCAATCAACAAATCAATCAATCAGTAAAAAAGATTTGAGAAAGCCCTAAACTGTTACCTTTGGCTGAACTTTAGGCTCTGTACAAGCAGATGTGAAGGCTAGAGCAAAGTTGTGAGCTGTGTATGAATGTTGAAGGTAGGCCCCAACACATATAGAGTCTGTGCACAAAGACTGGGTGATGTGTATGTGCATGTGTACGCACACATATATGTGTGTTCCATTCATTTGCTAAAAAGCTCTGCTACATCACTAACTGACCACTAAGCTAATAGAACAGAAGCTTCAGTGGCAATACATTTTACAAAATTAGTTCAGAAAAGTCATTAAACAGTAACAGCTACAGTAAACCATCACAATAAATGCTCAGAAGAGAGGAGCATCTGATTTATAGAATTAACACATTATAATATTCAAAAATTCCTGCTTTAAACACAAAATCACAAAGCATGCATACAAAGAAATTTAAAAAGTACCCGATATATAAAATAATCAATATAAAATGTCCCAGAGAAGGTTCATACATTTGTGTTACTAAACAGATTTTTAATTTTCCTATTTTAAATATGCTTATGAAGCTAAAGGAAACCATCAGACAGGGTGTCACCAAATAGAGAATATCTATAAAAAATATAGATAAATATAAAAATTATAAAAAAAGAACTAGACAGAAATTCTGGAGTTGAAAAGTACAATAGCTGAAATTACAATTTCATTAGATGGATTCAACAGCAGGTTGAGTAGGCAGAAGAAAGAATCAATGAACTTTAAGACAGGATAATTAAAGGAAACCGAATGAAATAAAAATAATGCCTAAGAGACCTGTAGGATACCACCAACTACTTATATATTCATAATGGAAATCTTTGTAGGAGCAGTGAGATAAAAAGGAGCAAATTATATTTGAAAAACAATGGCCAAAAACTTCCCATATTTGATGAAACATAATCTGTGCATCCAATAAATTCAACAAAGTACATGAATGCTAACACAAAGAAATCCACTCCAAGTCACACTGTAATCACATTGACAAAAGACAAAAACAAAGAGGGAATCTTGAAAGCCTCAAGAGAGAAGTGGTTCATGGACAAGGGCTCCTCAAAAACCATGGAGGACAGAAGACATGGGCATGACATACTCGAAATGCTGAAAAACGTTACTATCAACTAAGGATTCTGTATCTGACAAAATATGATTTAAAATGAAGGAGAAATTGAAACTTTCCAGGTAAACAGAAACTCAGAGTTCATCACAGCTTGTAGACCTGTCCCACAACAAATACTACAGGGAATCACTTAGGTCTATATGAAATGATAGTAGATAGTAACTCTAATCAAACACAGCAATAAAAACACTGGTAAGGTTAACTACATGGATAAATATAATGATGAGTATTAATGGATTTTTGGTTTTCAACTTCTCTTGACAAATCTTTAGAGAAGACTAAAATTACTATAATAACAACTGAAAATGGGGACATTAATACTCACCTTTCAGAAATAAAAAGAATTTTAGGAAAATATTATTAACAATCATATATGCCAACAAATTCATTAACTTATGCACAAAAATTATCAAAACTGACTCAAAAAGAAATAAAAAATATTAATACATATAATAAGTAAAAAGATGGAATCAGTGATCAAAAAACTTTCTACAAACTTCACTGGTGCATTCAACCAAATATTTTAAGAACAGGTGACACCAATCCTTTCCAAACACTTCCAAAATAGAAGAGAATGGAACACTTACTAACTAATTCCATGAGGCCAGAGTTACCCTGATACCAAACCCATAAAAAGTTATCATAAGAAGAGAAAATTACAGACCAATATCCATAATGAGCATAAATGTAAAAATTCTAAGCAAAATGCTGGAAAATGGAATCCAATAGCATATTAAAAAGATTATACTCCATGACCAAGTAGGATGTTTCAATATATGAAAATCAATCAGTTTAATACACCATATTAATTAGAATGAAGAAAAAACTCACATGATCCTCTCGATCAATGTAGAAAAAAATATTTGCCAAAAATCCAGTATCCTTCTATGATAAAAACTGAGAAAACTAGGACTAAAATTGAACTTTCTCCACCTGATAAAGGGCATTTATGAAAACACCTGGCTAACATATTTAATGGAGGAAGATTGAAATCTTTCTCCCTAATATGGGAACAAAATATTGATGTCCACTCTCACCCCTTCTGCTCAGCATTATACTGCAAGTTCTCACCAGGACAATCAGGCAAGGAAAAAAGAAAAGGCACTCTTATTGGGGAGAAAGGAGTAAACTATCCCTAGTCACAGATGACATGATTTTATATATCAAAAACTGTAAAGTATCCACCAAATATTATTAGAGATAATAAACAAGTTCAGCAAAGTTATGGCATACAAGATAAATATACAAATCATTTGCATTTTCATACACTAGATAGATGACATGATTTTATATACTGAAAACCCTAAAGAATTCACAACATATTATTGGAGATAATAAGTTTGGCAAAGTTAGAGCATACAAGATAAATATATAAGATATATAAATAAATCTTTTGTATTTCTCTATACTAGCAGTGAAGAATCTCTTCAATGTCCATTGTGTACTTGATGCCTTGGTACTTTTGCCTGTACTGTTCCTTTTGATTGGAGTGGCCTTGTTCTCTCGGCCATCCCTTCTTTGCCTGGTAAACTCCTATTCATAGTTCAGAGCAAATGTGACTCTCACTTCCTCTAGAGTCTTCTCTGACTCTCCCTTCAGTATCCTTAAGATACTTTATGTACTTATCAAACATGTGACCCGGGCAAGTTACTTAATCTGTGTAACCCTCACTTTCCTCTCTGTAATATGGGGATAAAAATAGCAGTATGATTGTCTATCTCATCAGGTTGTTGTGAGGATCAAACAGGTTAAAGGAGGTGGAGTACTGAGAGCACTGTGATTAATATTACTCTTTGGTATATCTCCCACAAGGCAGTGGGCTCCTTGATGCAGGGACTTGCCTTATTCAGCTTTGTATCCCTAAGACATAGCACCCAGCTGTGCCCTCAGTGAACAGTGACTGACCCATCTACCTGGAAGGGTGCTTCTAGATCAGCCTCTAGCTCTCATTTCACAGATGGGTTCACTGAGGTCCAAAGAGAAGGAACTTGCCTCTGGCCCACAACCCACTGAGGACAGGGCCAGGAGTCTGACACCAGAAAAATTATTTCTGCTCTTTCTCATGCTGCTTGGTGAGCTCACAAATTCAGAGACTCATTTTTCTCTTCCCCAAAGCTCTCTGAAGCCTATTGCAATGATTAAGTGATAGCAAGAAAGAGTTGCTCTTCCCCTGGGCAAGTATGGGTGATGTTAAACTCTGCCTGGGGCGGGATTTCTATAGGGCGATGCTGCAGGGGCTGCAGGGAACCACCAGGAAGCCCCTACCAGGTGCCAAATCGCACCCCAGACCACCTCCCCTCTGCGGCCCCATAAATCGCTGCAGAGGGTATGCCAGACTGGACCAATGTGTGGCTTTTTGTATCCTTGACAGTCATTCAACTGAGTTATTACCAATAGAACGTGAACATATGCATTTCACACATATGTACTGAGACCTCTGGAATTTGTCCAAACTCATCAGAATCTGAGACTGAGACAGAGTTCACGACCCAAAGATAAGAATACGGAGAGCTTGTGGAAAACCTAATTCCCTTCACATTTTAACCTCCTCTAATTTTTTTAACCAGGGCATTTTATTGGTTTGTTGTTTAATATTGAATGGACACTTCTGACACATTTAATAGAAGAAGCCTTATATAATACAGAGAACAGTAATTTGTTAATGAAGTCTCTTGCATTTTAGTTCCCACTTTCCAACTAGCAGGCTGTGTGGCCTCAGACAAGTAGATGAACCTTTCTGATTATCAGTTCTCTTATCTAAGTAATGGAAGTCTATGGTTTCTAAGATCCCTTCAAGTGCTAACATTTTAGATACCTAAATACACCCCATCATGCATTTAAGCCCTCAGGAAGTGTCCCTCATAACTTTGTGATATTTACATGCTCTTGTGGCTGACTTTTGTGAGGTAGATCTGTTTGATGCACAAGGGGGAATAAAGAAAAGACAAGATAGGCATTTGTTCTATTACAGAAGATTTCATGACATAGAAGAAAGAAATATTGATATTTAATTCTTAGTATTGCCAAAAACATTCTATGTGGCTATAATTTAATTATGTAATAAATATATAATGTTCTTAGCATAATGAATTATATTTATTAAATTTAAGTATACATTAAATATATTTACTGCACCTTGGCCAATGTCTGGCACATAGTAGGTACTTACTAAATACTAATTGTTCACCTCCCTTCTCTTGATAAGGATTCCAGGTGGGTGGGTAGGTGGCTGCTGCCAGTGTCCATCACATTCTAGTCCTTTGTCCTTGGCTCCCTGTGACACATACATTGAGTTAGCCTCCCTTGCTTGCAGACAGCTGACCTGAAATCAGACCTTAAATAGTTTCCCGGGCAATCCTGTGTTTTGTAATCAAAGGAAGCTCACTTGTGACATTACTTAGTGATTATTTCAAGTTGGACACTACTAACAGACAAACTGAGTGGCTGGTGCATAGAATATTCAGGGTAAAAATTATCTAGAAATGCCAGGTCAATTCAGAACATTTAACTCCCAAATATGGATATAGGGGAGAAATTATGGAACCTTCACACTGCAGTATATTTTAGGCATTTAGATGGTTAAATGAGAATTGGATCTTCTGCCTTTTTTTCCTGCCCACTCTCTCTCCCCACCTTCCAGTCATTTTTCATGCGCTCTTTATCCTGCCCAACAGGCAGTTCTGCCTGGACTTCTGCTTTCAAATATATATATATTTATATATATATATATATATATATATATATATATATATATATATATATATATTTCAGAGAGGAAGGGAGAGGGAGAGAAAGATGGAAACATCAATGATGAGAGAGAATCACTGATCAGCTGCCTCCTGCTCGCCCCACACTGGGGATCGAGCCCGCTAACCAGGCATGTGCCCTGAAAGGGAATCGAACTGGTTTGTAGGTCAACAACGTTCAGCCACTGAGCCACATCAGCTGGAACACTTTCTGAAGTTGTTTTCATTCTGACCAAGCACATTACATTTTATTGTCTCAGCCACAGGATTTCTTAGTCTCCTGATAATCCTGGCATAGCATTCCTTCCTGTGCTACTTGGAGACACTTTGCTCAGAAACCGGCTCACAGCACTAAGAAGCTTTAATATCACCTTGCGTTTAAATAACCCAACCTGGTTCATAGAACCACAGGCATCTGGGGAGGAGAGAGGGACAGGAGAGAATTTGCATCCTCAAATTCATGCAACTGCTTCTCTGGCAGGAGATAAATCTATCCCACAACTTATTCATTTACCTGGTAAACCTGAGAGCCTGAGCAATGTAACTGCTCACCCTGCACCTGGAAGTTTCATTTTGGCACATGGATGTGGCTGTTTCACCAAAAAGTTATTTTATTCTTGGATGTTGTAAGCTTTCCAGTCAATTTCCCAAGGAAATATTTAATTGAGAGAAGAATAATATAAAATAGATTGGAACTTCCTATCCTGAGGGCAGCTGGGAAGTGTACATTGCTTGCCAAAATGTTTTCTGGGAGAAATGTTTAAACTTAAATTTAACATGAGTGTAAGAATTACTCTCTCTTTTTCCTCATCCCCCACCTCATGTTACTGCAGATTTCTGAAAATAGGGAAATAAGTCTTTACAATATGCTAAATGCATTTGTCTCTCTGTTTAGTCATATTCAGACATAAATAACATGGTGTTTTAATCCCTCCAAAAGTCAATTTATTGGCTTATATGACCATGAAATGTTTTTACATTTTTTATAGACTTATTTAAAATATACTATTATTTGTCCTTATTAAATATTATACATAACATTGGTTGGGTGGTTCAGTCAGTTGGAGAATTGTCCTGTATACCAAAAGGCTGCAGGTTTGATTTCTGGTTAGGGCATGATGGGAGGCAACCAATCCACGTTTCTCTCTCATCTCTCTCTCTCTCTCGCTCTCGCTCTCGCTCTCACTCTCTCTCTCTCTCGCTCTCTCTAGCTCTCTGTGTCTCCAAAATCAATAAAAATATCATTGATTGAAGGTTAAAAATGTTGCACATAAAAGAGAAATTTCATATTTGCTTTATTTCATGAACTTATAAACACTTAGTAAGTAGACCCCACAGAAATCCTATTTTCTCTGTTGATGAGAAGGATCTGCCTTCTCTTTCCAGGGCAGAGTGTGAAGCCAGGAGAGTGGCAGGGGAAAGCTCTCTTTTCCTGGCTGCCCCTGGCTCTAGGCCAAACACTCATGCCCACCTCACGCCTCTGACACACTGGCTTGGCAACTTAGGAACACTGCAAAGTGCCAGGACAAACTTGATCAATACATATCAAATCTTTACACACACACACACACACACACACACACACACACACACACACACACACACACACACACACACAGTCTTATGTCTCCCCAGAAACGTCCTAGGACACAGTGTGGGGGTAAATATTTTATTTAGGTGCTGAGCCCAGGAAGCACTGGTAGGAAGTTGTACAGAGTGTGTTCATGAACAGAGTAGGGTTGGAGCTCAGTACTGCCAGGTAGAACTCGTGTTAGGTAGTCCAAGTTGTGCCACTAAACGCATGGAGAAGGCAGGTGGCTACTCACCTACCAGTATTTCTATCTGCCATTCGTGGAGGGTCCTCCCTTTACAGAGCATTGAACATGGCACTTCTAGCTTGTCCTGTGTCTGTCTAGCTTGTTCTCTCAAGCAGAGTCACAGGTGCTCATAACAAGATGCCACCCATAGGTCCTAAGAGCACCCGTCGTCTAAGCGCTTGGGGTACAGGAAGTTGATATGTGAATGAGAGTAGCTGCGAGTTGTGAAGTCAGAGGAATACTTCCACAAGATGTACAGGACGCTTCCCCCTCTTAATTTTAGTTGCACAATCATTTATACAATGCTTGTAGGAGTTAAAAATTGCTTTAAATGCAGTCAAAAGCATTGTCCTCTGTGGATCTTCTTGCCTTTCTTTAGCTTTCCTGTTTTCTCCCGTCCTTTAATGACTAACAGTATGCCCTGCACATAGCAAGTACTCAGCAGGTTTTTTTCTATAGCTCCTCTCTTCTTTCTCAATGCCCAATTTTCTTCCAAATTCCACCTACAAAATGGGGTTCCATCTTCCCCTTGTCTCCCAATATTTTACAGAATCTGATCTAACTCCTAAATTCATGAATTAGGGCTGCTATGGTTCCACAGTGTGTCCTGCCTTGGCCACAGTGAGAAACAACTGTCTTTTCACACAATCTTCTTTCAACTCCAGCTTCTCACCTGTGGTTCTTACTTGTTTAATTGCAGTAAGTGTTCTGCCTTCTAAATCGTAATAAAGTGCCCATCAGTCATGCCCTCCTGCTCCTAAGCATCCAGTTCTGCCTTGACTCTAAGGGTGATCTGTATCCAGTTCCATCTTCCATTCTGGGACCCTTCTCCTATCCTCAGGGGACCAGCTTTCAGCCAGCATTGCCCCTCCATCCTCAACATTGACTGGAATACAGACTATAGCTTACATTTACAGGGTATGCCCAGTACTGGTGAGAAAATGTCTATCTCCTCAAGAACTGAGAAATGAAGTAGTCTTTCCTTTTAAAGAGAAAGAAAAAATTTCTTATTTTTGCCTCATTTGATAAACTAGATTGTGCCACGTTCAGCACGGCCAGGGGTGAACTTGAGGGGGGAGGCGGGGGTGGTGAAGGATTAAAGAAGACAGACAAGAGAATAAAGCTGGGGCTAGGTGGGACGCTGCTCTCGGATAGAAAGAGAGTGCCACAGCCTGCAAGCTGAGTCTTCATTTTATAGCCAGATTCCATGAGGCAAAGTAAAGGCGTGTTGAATCTACATTAATAAAAGAGAAAGATGCAAATTGACTGTACTTTCGTGACGCTCACCAGCCAATCAGGAGTGAGTATGCAAATTAACCCAACAAAGATGGTGGGTTAATTTGCATACACAAGCGCCGAGCGACTGGGGCCTCTGGGCAGCATGGGAAGGCAGGGCCGGAGCGGAAAGAGGCGGCTCCAGGGGCCAGAGCGGAGAGAGGCAGCTCCGAGGGCCGGAGCGGAAAGGTGGTGCCAGCAGCCAGGGAAAAGAAGGCCCATTCTTGCGCAAATCTTTGTGCATCGGGCTTCTAGTATGTTTATAATGTTCTTGCGATTTCGAATCTACTCAATTGTATGCACCTGAATTCTATCAAACTTGGTTTTGGCAGCACTTGCTGCACCTCCCACAGCCCACATCACTCAGCCACCTGGGACCACAGGTTCAGACCATTAGGTCAAGCTTACTGGGAGGGCTTTGCCCTCCAAGCTGGGACCTGCACATGGCTTTGCCACGAGAGGACCATGCCCTCTCATTAGTCCAAGGCTTGAACCTGTCCAAACACTGTAGCCGCTTTCCACACTAGATATAGTATAGAATTCTACTGTATATTTCTAAATTCCCTATTGATTTAAAAGTTATATACTATGATTTTTTTCCACTATAGTACATACTTTATAGTCATCCTTCAAACTATGACAAAAAGCGTGGAAAACTTCAGTGAGAGGCCTCACTTTCAAATCTACAGTTGATGAATTTTACCAACTTCTTAGCTGGTTGACTGGTAGCTAAATCAGTGGCACCAAAACAAAACAAACCATTTATTTATTTAAGGGTAGGAGATAGCCTTTTCTGTTGTCATAGCCATCCCAAGTAAAGGCTGAGTGTTTTCCCTGCCAGAGGTGAGAGGTCCTATTAGTAATGAATGAGAAAGAAAAGAGTTCTGTGCCCAGTTGGTGTGGTTCAGTAGTTGAGCGCTGACCTATGAAGGAGGTCATGGTTTGATTCTGGGTCAGGGCACATGCCCGGGTTGTGGGCTTGATCTCCACCTGGTAGGAGGTGTGCAGGAGGCAGCCAATCAATGATTCTCTCTCATCATTGATGTTTCTCTCTCTCACTCTCCCTCTCTGAAATCAATTAAAAATATTTTTTAAAAATGTTCTGGAAGCCAAAGGGACTATTTGAGGTGTCCTTGTAGGTCCTCAGCTCTTATTTAAAGACCACCAATTATGTGTGAAGAGATTCCTTCTAATTCTAGGACTAATTAGTCATGCAAATGTGAACAAAGAGGTTGTTTGCTTCTTCATCTGTAGAAAGGGACTATACTGCTATCCTCACCTAAAAAGCGTTTAGAGAAAACAAAATAAGATAATATAGGGGAAAATGCTATCTTGTAAACAGAGAGAGTGACAATGATTGGTACTGATTTGTAAGGAGAGGAGTAGATTGTTGCTTATTTCCTCCACAGCAGCACTTGTTTCAGTACATTCTTCCTGAGTCCTGCAAAGCTATAGAATTTTAATTGCTGTTGGGCATGGAAGATCTGATTCCTTTTAGCTACTAATTCTGCCCTGAAATTCTCACCCTTGTTCTCAGCTAAGATGAGTGGAGTGTTAGGACCTGGCTTTGGCAGGAGTAAGATGTGGACTTTGCTCCTCAGGAGCCAGATTCTTAAAGCTAGTTTCTAGCTACAAAACCAACCATGGTAGGGCATTCCCTATTTCCCCATTAAAAGATGTGTTTTATACATTGGCGATGCCACAATTACCCCTAACCATTGCTGTAAGACTGAGGTACGTATTTGACCCTTGTGAAACTGGGGGTGCATTTTGTTAACTTACATAGCCTAATAAGAACTCTGGTCTTAGACTATACTCTAGTATGCATTGCTCACTTGTCATAGTTAAGGCCACTCTACTTTGATCAAACAATTTGTATTAACTACATTAAGTGCTTACCATGAGCCTTACACACTCTTTAGGATTCTGGGGAGACCAGATGTGTTCTTGATGAATAGGCAGGATATTTCTTCCTGGCTGGCTTGAGACATATGTTGAATTTGGGAACATGACAAGTCTTGGTCCCCTTGGCCAGAGATTCAGAGTATTTTCTGCCCCTGGGCAATTGTTTCTCTTGCCCTGTGTTGAGGCCCAGAGAGATCAGCATGACCTCCTCTAACACAGAGGCAGTGTCCCCTAGTACTTTTCAGGGTTTCTTCATTTTTATCATGCATGGACTCCTTTGGCAGTCTGATGAAACCAAAACACCCTTCTCAGAATAATATTTTTAAATTCATAAGAGTTACAAAGGAAAACAATTATATAGAAATTGCCTGGCCGGGTGAGGCTCAGTGGTTGAGCATTGACTTATGAACCAGGAGGTCACAGTTTGATTCCTGGTCAGGGTGCATGCCTGGGTTGTGGGTTCAATACCCAGTGTGGGGCATGCAGGAGGCAGCTGATTAATGATTCTCTCTCATCATTGACCTCTCTCTCCCTCTCCCTTCCTCTCTGAAATCAATATATATATATATATATATATATATATATATATATATATATATATTAAAGAAATAGACGTTTATGTCAGAGACTTTAGGATAAGAGCCCCTTTTGATAAAGTACATGATACAAAATTAATAAAAAATAAATTCAAAATGTTTATATTGAGCTTTGTTAAGCTTTTCTTTTGAAGAGCTTACAGAGTTTTATTAGAAATATTTTAACATAATAGTATCTCATCAGTATAGACACAGAAATATACCTGGTCCAAGGGCTGCTACAATGGAAGGCTTCTCGCTTTCTCCTCTCTCTGCTGCTCTGTCCAATGGATGGACCAATGTCATCCTAAATCTTGAATACTTGTCCCTTGAGTAGAGTCCCAGGGGACTGAAGGTAGAGTTGCTGTTGTAAAAGCAGGGAATGAAAAATGACAGAGATTGAGTATGATTGCATCAAAATTAGAAAGGCTGGAACAGAGAGACAAAGCCAGAAGTAGACCTAAGGAGGGAAGTGTGAATTTGGAGCAAGGATGGGCGAAAAGTGATGTGGAATCCAAGATCACATTAAGGATTTATTTCTAACTTTGCTAGCTCTATCATTGTATGGCTCTGATATAATTTGTGTCTAAGTCAAAGGGAAATTAATATTTTTAGGTAATAGTAACAATATTTGACATTCTGGTACAGAAAACAGATATTTTATGCTTTGTACATATTTATAGAATTTTCCATTTTTGCAAACAAGCCCTAGACATGAAAAACAAACTTAGACAAGTCCCATAATTTTAGTTGGTTGGTTAGGATAGTGGATTTATTTATAATTTCTTTTTACTGACTTGAAAACTATTTTTTTAAAGGCAACAGATAAGTCATCCTCCTGGACATAGCTACTTATGAGTAACATTAATTCCGTGCTCTGCTCTTCAAACTTCCTTCATTAGTCAGTCTGTCCTCACCAATAGAGCCAACTACTGGTCATTATAGGAGACTCTCCAATCTAGAGTTCGTCATAGTGCTCAACTGCAGCCTGCAGGATCTCCTGGACAACTTGTTAAAACACAGATCGCTGCACGCCAAACACAGAGCTGCTGATTCAGTAGGCCTAGAGTTTGGCCCCAAAATTTTCATTTCCAGCAAGCTCCCAGGCAATGTAATAAAGCAGAGCTGCTGACCTGGAACCACACTTTGAGAACCAATGCCTTACCATAATGTTCTTTCTTTTAAGGAGCATAGGCACAGGCTTTTCAACAGTCTCCCTGACCACTGATCATTTAACGTCACACTCCACTCCACGTCAGTCTCTTTTGCATACGAACACACACTTTCCTATGTAACTGCATTTTTGTAACATGTCTTGCCCAACTTTTACCCAAGACATCACAGAAAAAAATCATTTTCTGCTTTTTCTTTTCATCTCATTTTTTTCAGTTGTAATTAAGTTCAAATAGGAAAATGAACAGCCTAACATGGTCTGATAAGCATGACTAGCTAACACATCTGATTAAGTAAATAACACCACAAGTTTAGAAATTTGCCAATTGCCATAGAAGCCTTAGAAAGTGTTCAATTATTTATTAAAATTTCCACTGGCTTACACATCTTCTTTTAATTAAAAATGTGCTTTCATTAAAAAACAATTCAGAGTACAAAAAGTTATTTTATATTTTTGTTATTAATAATATTTTGTTGAAAGCACAGAATAGTATAAATACATTGTGGGTTAAGGAAATTTTGAGGAGCACTGAACATAATTTCTAATCTTATTTCTCTGTATAATGACTTCTAAAAAATATCAACATATAAATGAACCTTTGCAAATTATCCATTTATCAGTGTAGGGCCAACAATGCTCATACAAAGCTTTGATAATTCAGTTGTGTGCACCTATGGAATTCATAAAGAGAACTCTCTTTATAATTAAAAAAAATGCAAGTGGTAGAGAAGCAGATCTGTGGTGCTTAATATTTGAGTAACAACCAAATGGATTGTGAATCCAGATTATCCCATAAACTTGAGAGTAGTCATAGTGGTATTTTTAAAGACTTTAACTTTTTATTTTATCTCAGGAGCATTTTGAAAATAAAACCAAACAAATAGCTCTTCTTCCCAGTTGATTTCATCTTTAAATAAAAACACACACACACACAAAAAACAAAAAACACAAAAAAACCGGGAGACAGTGATGCATGTGCAGGTCCCTCAGAGCCAGCGCAGAGATCCATCAGTCATTTCCCCCAGCAGTTGTGTCTTCCAGACACTCAAACAAGAAGTGTGCGTATCCCTGCAGTGGAGCCCTGAGTGGAGATGAAAGAAGCATGGAAGGTGCCCTGACCCCACCTTTGTCCATGTCTCCACAGCCAGAGTGACTTTATAGGCCAAGTGAACAAATACTGGGGCCTAATTTGTAAGCTAATGCTTTCTTTGAAGTTAGGCAGACAAGTGGATTCAAAACAATTGTATGTGTAAGTAAAATTGGGCATGCTTCTTTTTTGGAAACAGCCAGGACTTTTGACACAGCAGAGCCACAGGCATGGAACATTTATTTAGTAGGACCTTTGTGACCAGTAGTCTTAGATCTCTGGACCTCGGGGGAATAAGGAAAACCAGTTGGCAAACTGAGGTATCCATGCTTCTTGTGTCTGTTTTAAGGTTTCTTCTTGTGGAAAGATGGTGTCATGATTCTGCTCTGCATTCAACCCTGAGATTCAGCTTCTACAGCCCAAGGCATAATAAGGTATTGGTTCATGAAAAAAATGAATATTCAGAGCATGAAGATATTGCAGACACACTTTACCCAAAAGGCAGGAGAACTTGAAGGAATCATGGAAGTCAGTACTCTATTACCTTCTAACCATTTCCCCTCTGAGGCTTAGGATGAGGGGCTCCAAAGATGTTGGGTTGTTTGTCTCTGGTTGGGAGAGAAACGCTTTGGAGATGAGACTCTGTGTGGTTGACTGAGACAGAAGAATCTGGTGTTGAGTTGCCTCCCATTGCCCTGTGTAGAGTGCTCTCTCATAGGCTCCGAACACCTTGCTTCCTAGAGGCAGATGCTGCACTGAGCACAGAGGATGCCAATCATGTTGCAATCAATACAATTCAAATTTAAATTATCCAACATTATGCCTGCTTGAAATTCAAAAGCCAAACTCATCAGTGGCAAAAATTGCATTATCTTATCAGGAAAACCCTCTTATAATCTATTAAACTCATAACACTAGTGTACTTACTTCCCACCAATGCCCAGTTTGATTCATCTTCAAATCAGTTGTTTATGATAATCAAGAAGTCCTGAATGACCTCCAAAATCCTGGTCAAGCATGGCAACCTGGGAAGCATGACAAACTCCTGCCAAGAGGAAGGGATTTTCCAGCGTGGGTTCCTTTTTTGCCTTCTCCTTTCTTTGCCTTCAAGGCAGGATTTCTAACATCTCTTGGTATTTTTGGTCACTGAGCTCTTCCTCTGCCTGCCAGCTCCAACATCCTGGCATTGATGAGGAGCCAGAGAGCCCAGGCAGAAAACGCATGCAGCTCTCTCTCCAGCAGGCAGTACATCTGTATTTATCACAGTAGGAATAATATCAGCATATGCGGAAAACAGCTGCTGCCCCCGGGTCTCCAGCACCCAAGAACAAAAATAAGTCCAACCAACCTAATATATTTTCCAATGCATGTCCTGGAAGTTTGAAATTGCCTTTGTTTCCATTTTTATGGCCCCAGGGGGAAAATATCTATCAAATTTAGTATATGCCTTTTACTTTGTGGCAGTTTGAGATTCAACCATATCATCTGTAATGAAAACAAAGCGACCTTTAAAATAATTTAAAAAAAAAAAAAAAAAAAAAAAAGAACCCTTTCCATCAGAGACATGGCCTGAACTAGTGCCAAAGATTTCAAGCTGGTGAACCAGCAAAGGAGTCAGATAAATCGGAATGAGTGTAACAGATCTGATCTATTTCAGCTCAGATTAACCTCTTTACTATCTTCCACAGCCAAAAATCCTGAGTTGCAGGAATAAAAAATGTTTAATAGAGCAGAGCCTCAGGGGAAAAACTTAAAAAAAGAAATTGCATTTTTTTTTTTTTTTTAAAGAAAGCCCATAGCTATACATGCCAGGACTATGGTGAGGATCGAGAGTGGGGGAGGGACAGGTTTTGTACCGTGCCAATCTGAAAGGCAGATTTATTTCACTTGTATATAATAATTCCAGATCCCAGTGACAATTTACATTAGTTGGCAACAGCTGCTTATAGGTCAGGTAACAATCGCATTGAATAACCTCATAACGAACAACTGTGGATTTCACATTGGTGTTAATTGCATTTCATGCTCTTCGAAAGCCTCAAACAGGCTGTGTGAAAACACAGAACCAGGTTCTGTTTTCTGTTTGTTTTTTTTTCACACAGGAGAAAGCTTTTACACATCTTCAGAAGGAAGGTGGAGGGTTGGAAGATGATTCTGAGTCATGGACCAAGTGGGTCTTTCTGGGCCAAGGTTGGTGGATATTTTCTAACAAGGTAGGACACCCATCTAAGTTAAAGGGAGAGGCAGAGATGTGTATTGGAGCCTATTCCTGGCTGAGTAGGTCTAGGACACGTTTGTGCATTGTGAGCAAGGAATTAACACACGGGGGTCCCCTTCTCTGTGTCAGTTGTGATGTTTAGTTGAATCCTGAAACTTAAGTGACTGGAACAGTCTTATCTGAATCCAGGTGTACAGGCTTTGGGTGAATAAGTGTCCTACACTTGTGTTTCTCAATATATTTTCCCACCAGTTTTATTGAGCTACTAGAGGCCTGGTGCATGAATTTGTACACAGGTGGGTCCAGCGGGGGGAGGAGGAGCCCTTTCCCCCGCCGGCCAACCACCCGCAGCCCCTCCACCCGCCGGCCAGGGGTAGGGGGGTCTGATCTGGGACAGGGCCAGCTGGGGGGAGGGGCCGTGGCCAGAGTCGGGGGAGGGGCTGCAGGAGGTTGAGGGGGGCCCATGGGGGCCTGGATCAGTCTGGTTGGCTGCCATAGTGTGAGTCATAGTGACCAGTCGTTCTGATCATTCTGCCGTTCGGGGTTGTTGGGCTTTTAAATATATAGATTACTGACATAGAACATTGTATAAATTTAAGGTATACAGCCAAATGATTTGATATATGTATATGTTGTAAAGTGATTATCACAGTGAATTAGTATTTGTCACCTCATATAGTTACAATGTTTTTCCCTGTGATGAGAACTATTAAGTTCTCATACTTTTCAAAGTGCATATGAATTTACCTAGGGTCTTGCAAATACAGATGCTAATTTAGCAGGTTTTGGTGAGGCCCAAGATTCTGCATTCTTGAGAGCCCGGGTGATGTTCAATGCCATAGCTCCTCAGATTGCATGCCCAGAGCTGGGTTACAAACCTGAGGCATTTCAGCAGATTTAGGACTTTACCTGCTCTGAACTCTGTGTTACATCAGATGGCATCCTTTGATGCTAAATGTGTCCATGCAAAGGCAAGTTAGCCTAGTTCCTGTCTCTTTTACCTTATAATTCACTAGGATTTCTCCAAAGAAATTGTATGGCTGTAGCCATGAGCATCGTTTTCATTTTCATTGTAGCAATGTTCAGTTTACTCCTGGGCAATGACAAAACTTTGGACATGTGTTAATGTCTGCAGCCCTTCTTCAGCTCTGATATTCAAAAATATTACCTAGAGACAGGAAAATATAAATTTCAAACATTCACACTTTCCTACTTGAAGACTCCATTCTCATTTAAATATTTATTGAGAAGGCAAAAAGTATAAGAATAAGAACTGTAATCTTTCATTACAATATGAGATATAGCATGGAATATTTTCACCTTATTCAATTCCTAGGGTTCTGTGATAAGATCAAGAAGCTTTGCATAAATTATTGTAAATATGTAATATTAATACATGTGTTTAATTTTTTTTTGTTAATCTTCACCTGAGGATATTTTTGCCATTGATTTTTAGAGAGAGTGGATGGAGGGGGCCAGGGAGAGAGAAACATTGATGTGAGGGAGACACATTAATTGGTTGCCTCCTGAACGCGCCCTGACCAGGGCCAAGGATTGAACCTGCAACCCAGGTATGTGCCCTTGACCGAGAATTGAACCCGAGACCCTCTGGTGCACAGGCCGATGCTCCAACCACTGAGTTATGCTGGCCAGGGCACAAGTATTTAATTTTTAATTTTATTACTATATCATATTACCATATGAATTTTTATTATGAAAGATACGTATTATCAGAAAATCTCCTATGACAAACTCTTACGGTATTTTTTCCTCAAACTATGCAAACTATTGCTTGGGAGGTGCCTGTTGAACAAAGTGCTGCTCTTCATAAGGTCAGTGAAAACTCATGACTTAGTGGGGAGGACAGAGATAAATACATGGGCTTGAGACCTTTTCATAGATAGTGAGAGTTGCAGTCATGGAATAGAAGAGATAATCCAGTGGGATCTTAGGGAATGTCTCCTTCAGTTCAAAATCTTCTTCTCTAACCCAGGCAGTATGCCCTTCTTCTCCATAGGCAAAACACTGAGCAAGATTATTCAAGATGAAAGGGATTTTAGAGTCACCTACTGTAGGAAGGGTGAAGAAATGATTTATCTCCCAAACTATAACATTTTTTAAAGTGAAGTGGGGCAGAACTAATAATTATGGTATAACAACAGATACAAACTAGAACTTTCCTGGGAAAACCAGGATATGTGGATACCCTAGATACAACCCTGCCTTCTAATGGGATAAAAATCCACCCAAATGCATCCCACAGAGCTGGTCATCTGACCTCTTTGTTGAATACGTCTAAGGAGAAGGGTACTCATTCTTACAGAAGGGAGCATCTCCCACTGTTAGATTGGTTTCGTTATTAGGATGTTCTTTCTACCTTTGGCATAGTATTTGCATACAGTCCCTTACTCCATGCTACCATTTAGGCAACCCAGAACAAGTGGCATTTGTTCTGCAACACATGTATGTATTCTTTAAAATACGTATGAACAGCATTATATTGTGTGCTTTAAAATTTTACATAACTGGTATTCTCTATGAATCCATTATGACTTACTATTTTTTTACCTGATACTATTTTTTGATGCCTGTCCATGTTAATACACCTAATTCACACAACATAATTTTTGTATAGCATTCTACTGTATTTTATTTATTTAATCCCCTATTGAATATTTTTATAAAAATATTTTGGGAAGATTTAAAATATCATGGTTGACTTAAAAATACATTCTCTGTGCTTCTGTTATACCTTAAGTATGTTCCTTTTGTAGCATTTATCATACTACCTTTTCATCATTATCTTTCCTCGGGATTAGACTGAAAATCCTTGAAAGCAGAGACAGTTTCTTTTTTTTTTTTTTAACTGTTTACTAATATCTTTTATTTATTTGTTTATTTTTAATTGTTTAGACTCTCAATTCCAATAATTACAGGCTGTTGTTGTTCCTTGTGATTAAGCCCCTATAAGGTATTACAACTAGTAGTACATGTCTCCATTCCCCCGTCATCCCCTTTTCCCTCACCTCCCCCCACAGTGTCTGGCCTCTGTTGGTTGTACTTATCTGCATGCATACAAGTCCTTCCGTTGATCTCCTACCCCCCCAACCCTCCCCTACCTTCCCGCTGTAGTTGAACAGTCTGTTCGATGCTTCTTTGCCTCAGTCACTCACTCAGCAAGCATTTAAAGGTAGCAGTCATCTTCCAGGGAGTTTGCTGTGTAGTAGTCCCCTCCCCTACCCATGGTTCAGTTACCCTTCCCGGGGTTCCCCCTGGACCCCCGCCTCCCAAAGCCCTGTCAGCCATGGTCCAAAAATATTAAATGGAAAATACCAGAAATAAACAATTTTAAATTGTGCGCCATCCTGAGCAGCATGATAAAATCTCCTGATGCCCCACCTGGGACGAGGACCAGCCTGTCTGGCGTCTCCACGCTGCACGTGCCCCGCCCCTTAGTCACGTGACAGCCGCCATCTTGTTACCACAGGGGCTGTGGCCTCTCGCAGTGCGTGTGGCCGCCACCTTGCGTTATTCGGTAATGGCCCCAACTTGCCAGCCTAGTGAGGCCTGCAATTCGCATATGCCACAGAGAAGCCGCAGAGTTCTTCCTTTAAGTGAAGAGGTGCAACTTCTCGACTTAAGGCGTCTTGTCATCTCACATCATCACCACAAGAAGTGAGTACAGTGCAATAAGCTATTTTGAGGGAGACCATATTTACATAACTTGGATTACATTATATTGTTACCATTGTTCTATTTTATTATTAGTTACTGTTAATCTCTTACTGTGCCTAATTTACAAATTAAACTTTATCATAGGTATGTATGTACTCTAGGAAAAAAAACATAAAACATATAGAGTTCGGTATTATCTGTAGTTTCAGGCATCCATTGGGGGTCTTGGAATATCTCCCACAGATATGGGGGACTGCTGTATATATTTTGAAAGGCAAAAACGAATAGTTCCAGAATAGAGAGATATATAGCCCAGAGCAGATGTCATGAACTGGACTGTGGACGCTTAGACTAGATTCAGCATAAAAAGGAGGCTTATTTTATTTATAGTTAAGCTAACATTAAAAAATTAAGAAACCACATACAAATCCAAGGTTCCGTTGTCTCTTGAAAAACCGAACTGCAGGGCAGCCTGTATTCTTCTTTGTTGAAAACTGGCTGGAGCTGGGCAGAGCCCACGCCCTTCGTGTGTGCTGTCTCCGCCTGGCCTGCTTCTCTCCGGTCTGCTTGGGCCTCATACTAGTGAATCACGTTTGTAGTACGTCACCGGGAGGACTGGGGGGATGACGTCATACCTACTGGGGCAGAGCAGAAGGCAAGGAGCCGGAGCAATCGGACCAGGGAGGTGTGGCGTTGGAGCACTGACCTCTCCTTTCCACACAGACAAGCGCCGCTATGTTTAGTCTCCCGTCAGTTGTGTTTCTGTCACCTTCTCCCTGTGTATCACTCAGTTTTTGCTTTTCCTAAAGTGCTTGATTCATTATACACTGTTAGTTTCTACCATAATTTCATTGCATATTTTGACAACTCAAAATGGCCTCATTTATCCCATGTAATATTTCCTCAAATTCTACCTTCTGTAGTATTAATAACATCAATTTTTCTTTCTTTTTACTTTGCATTTTCCTGATGGATCTTTGCTCCTACATTTTATTCAGAACTTTTTGGTCTCATTTTGTTTTATGTCTTCCATATATGATACATTTTTGGTTTGGGGATATTTACATTTTCATAAATAAATATAACCATTTCATGTTTACTATCTTTGTGTTTTACTAAGAAAATTTAAGCAAATGATATTTACCTTTCATTGCCTACTTTGTCTTGTACGTTTTCTGATTTTGGTGCTCTCATTTTTTTCTCGTGTTTTTGTTGATTTGTTTTGCTCTTACAGTATGATTATATTCTATCATGTTTGGTTTAATTTTTTTACAGTGGTGATCAGGATATAAAATATTCTGATTCTCAATGTATTAGGAATTAATGTCACATTTATAAAATGCATAATTAAATGTGCATTTCTTTAATCATGGAAAACACAAAGTAATACTATTTGGTATGTCCAAACCCTAGGCACAGACAGAGCAGCCGTTATAATATCCATCTTTCATAGGGATTCAGAAGTGCAAGGTGACTCTGTCTAAAGTTACTCCATCTGCTAAACATCAAATATGCTTCCACTCAGCTTAGGGGGTTTGTGAGAAGTACAGGTTAGTGTACTTTCTCTCGCACTTTTGTAACTCAGGGTCCAACAGAAAATGGATGGCATCTTTGTGGGAATTATAAATACTTTTTTAATGAAAGAGTAATTTACAGAGGTATGGGTACAGTTAAGGGAACCAACAAAGGATATTGAGGCACCTGCCACTAGCAACAGGGCAAGGGTGGGAATGGTGTTCGTTGAGTGTATTTAAAAGGTGCTGCTAGGGAAGAGAGTCCCCACAGATGCTGTAGTCATAGAAGGATGCAGTGACTAACATAATTGCAATAAATCTAAAAGGAGTGTGAATTACACATACCCCAAATGCCACTTTTCTCCTCTTGTTTTCATGGCATCTGCTAGTGCTTCCACGTTGGCCAAACCCAACGGAAGCCTAACGGGCAGTGGAGCCCCAGTGAAGCAGTCTCTAGATGTCAGCCTCTTAGAGAAGATGTGGTACAACATAAAATTATCCAGTGGCTTAATGTATTATATTGACCAGGCATCTAACTCAGAACATTGAAGAGCAGAGCATGGGTTAGGCATAGTTTCTACTCTATGGGCACTTATAGCCTCTGACCAACCACCATGATATAGGTAGGTAGACTGAAGCTAAAGAGAGAACTTTGACATTGTTTCAGGTTTTCTTAGTTGCAGTGTCTTTCTATTTAAAAACACTGTGGTAAAGTGCAAAGCACATGGGTATTCAAGTTAGAGTACTTGGAAAATAAATCAGAGGGCACCACTTTATGTGTGTGGACTAGTTTCTTAACCTTTCTGAGCCTCAATTCTCTCATCTGTAATACCTGGGTTGTTGTGAGGCTTAAAATGAGCAACTTTTGTAAAATACAAGGTTCAATGTAGGTACTTGCCACGAGTTTATTCCTTTTGATTTACATGGTGGCATCATGCTCAGAGACTGAAGATGAGGATGAGAGACTGGATACACAGGATAGTCGATTCAGCTATGGAGTTGTTAGTGTAGGTAGATATGAATGAATACCAAAGGAATCGAATAACATCTTTTGGAAATGATTAATGTAAACAAATATCTGAATTGTTTGAACTGCAGCTACAGCATCACATCAGTATCCTCTGGGTTGATGTGAAAACACAACTGAATCTCAAATCTGGCGTGTGGCAGGTGGGAGCACCAATGCTCTCCCTCAAACTTCCTTTACTCTTTATTTCACTATAGCCTTTCGGTGCCTCTCTCGAGGCTGCACAAGACTTGTTTCCAGCCATTTCTTCTCCTTCACAACCCAACACTCACCACACAACACACAGTGGATAAAGCTGATGTGGAAGGGAGGCACAAAATCTTCCAAATGAAATGAGAAATGTGAAACAATTGCCTCCATTCTCTGTTATCATTTTTGAGTGTCAAATACCGACCCACAGTAGACAATGCCATCTTGTGGTTCTTGTGAAAATCATTCCTTGGAAAATTCAAGAAGGTCATTGTTTAAATCTCACTGCACATGTTCTTCTTTCCTATCCTGCTTTTATAGATTAAGTCATTATCCTCTAAAACTCCTAACAAAAACAGGAGCCAGATTATTTCTACCGCAGCAGGTCACTCTTTTATGGGAAAATCCCACTGTGCTATCTTTAAAGAATCTTGGTACAGTTATGCATTTGTCAGAAAGATGGAGTCAGGCTGGCTCCTTGGTTTATTTTTCTTGGGAAGCAGTCATGCATCAGTTTGTAAAATAGCGCAGCCTGCAGTACTGAGTCCCATGCCACACTGCCATCCCGTGTGTCAGCACTCTTGAGTATTGAATCCTGTGCAGGAAGCCCTCATCCATACTTATCCAAAAAAGTTTCCTCTGGACTACAATTGGCACATAAAAGGTTTCAGCAGCAGCAGCTGTTTGGGCCACTTCCTGGTGTTATGTGAGTGTTGTGGGTTTGGGTATATTTCCCGGGAACATAAAAATGGCTTGTTACCTTTGAAACCTCAGGGAAATCAAAACCAGAACATATTTTGGATGCCAAAGTGATTAATCCATAGTTGCCCTCTGAGTTGAAATAATGACTCGGACCTCACATTTTATAATATCCCCTTTCTTTCCCTCAGTATGCTCTAGGCTCAAGAAACAATGGAGCATGCTTTCATGGCCCCTGCCCTTCCTACTCCTCAGCTGTCTCAGTCAAAGATACCTTGTAATTATTATAGCATTATTATGTTAAGTACATAATTAATTACATAGTAACATATTATGCATATTAATACAGACTTGGTATTTTTTTTAAGTTTGTTGTCACTTGACCCTGTATTATTTTCCCAAACACATAGATGCATTAGCAATAATCATGTGGTGCATAGAATAGTTTCTCTGCAGCAATATTCTGTCTCTCTTCTGTTCAGAAGTGACTAGAAAGAGCGTTTTAAAAAAATCTTACAGTAGTACACTGAGCACTCTTATGTATAATAAACATACCAATTAATGTTTCTTTTATTGTTTATAATTCAATTCCAGGGGAACCTACTAAAAACAAACTTAAATTGAAAATGCAATTTTAAATTATTAATATTTAAAATTTAATTTGTCATATACTGGTATTAAAATACTTTGGTAATGTCTAGGGGAATAAACTGTGTTTTGAAGGCAATTTGCCCTTTTAAGATCTCAAATATATCTCATAAAATTTATTTATTTAGTAGATACTTTTTGAAGGTCTATTGGTCCCAGAAACTCTGTGAGGTGTTGATTATACAGAAAAGGTAAGATATGGTTTCTGCCCTCAAGGAATTTATAGTAATGGGAGGAACAAGCAAGTAAACAAGCAATTACAAATGCATGTGGTTAGTTCTGTAGTGAGTAGAGTTAGGGGTTATGTGGATGAACATTGGAGCAATGGAGAAATCCACTCTTAAAGAGTCACAGACTTCTAGATAAAAGTGACAAAATAACAGATGAGAAGGAGTTCCAGTGAAAAGGGTAAGGAATAATATTTCACCCAGACTGAGAACATATTCTTCCCTGGAGACTTGCACTAATTTCAACACTTAAGGTAATCATCTCAAACTGGTGTATTAATCTCAATAACATTTTACTGGTCTCTCTTCCAATCACAATCTCAGCAAGTTATTCTGTGAATATTGACAAACTGATTCTAAAGTTTATCTGCAGAGGCAAAAGACCTAGAATAGCCAATACATTATTAAAAAGAACAGCCTGGCCAGTGTTGCTCAGTGGTTGAGTGTTGACTTATGAATCAGGAGGTTGTGGTTCCATTCCAAGTCAGGGCACATGCCCGTGTTGTGGGCTTGATCCCCAGTAGGGGGTGTGCAGGAGGCAGCCAATCAATGATTCTCTCTCATCATTGATGTTTCCCTCTCCCTCTCCCTGTCCCTTCTTCTCTGAAATCAATAAAAATATATTTTTAAAATTAAAATAAAAAAGAACAAATTTGGAAGACTGACGCGACCCAACTTCAAGACTTACTCTAAAGCTATAATGATTAGGACAATGTGGTATTGGCAGAAAAATAATAAAAGCCAACTAGATCAATGGACAAGAATAGAGATTCAGAAATAGACCCACAAAAATATAGTCAACTGATCTTTGACAGAGGAGCAAAGACAATACAATGGAGCAAAGATATTATTTTCAACAAATGGTGCTGGAACCACTGGATATACACATGTAAAAAAATAAATCTAGATACAGGTCTCACACCCTTTACAAAAATGAATTCATAATAGATCACATATCTAAATGTAAAAATGCAAAATTATAAAACTCCTAGAAGATAGCATAGGCAAAAACCTACTTGACCTTGGGTATGGTGACAACTTAGACACAATACCAAAGGTAAAATCCATGAAAGAAATAATTTATAAGCTGGACTTCATTAAAATTAAAAAAACTTCTGCAAATGATAATGTCAAAAGAATGAGAAGACCAGCCACAGACTGAAAATATTTGCAAAAGGCACAACTGATAAAGGACTCTTATCCAAAGAGTCTCATAAAATTCACTAATAAGAAAATAACTTGATTAACAGTGTCCAGAGACTTAATAGACACCTCACCAAAAAAGATATACACATAGAAAATAAGCATATTAAAAGATGTTCCACATCATATGCCCTCAGGAAAATACAAATTAAAACAACAATGAAATACCACTCACTACACATCTATTAGAATGGCCCAAATCTGGAACATTGACGACAGCAAATGCTGGCAAACATGGAGCAACAGAAACTCTCATTCATTGCTGGTGGGAATGCAAATGGTAAATTCACTATGTAAGACAGTTTGGCATAATTACTCTTATGATTTAGAAATCATGTTCCTTGATATTTCCCCAAAGGAGCTATAAACTATGTCTACATAAAAACCTGCTTATGGTTGTTAATAGCAGCTTTATTCACAATTGCCACAACTTGAAGCAAACCGTGATTTCCTTCAGTATGTAAATGAATAAACTATGGTACATTCAGACAATGGAATATTATTCAGTACTAAAAAGAAATGAGCTACCAAACCAGGAAAAGACATGGAGGAAACTTAGATGTATATTACTAAGTGAAAAAAAGCCAACCTGAAAAGGCTGCATACTGTATGATTCTAACTATATGATATTCTGGAAAAGGCAAAAGCATGGAGATAGTAAAAAGATCAGTGGTTGCCAGGGAGATAAATAGGTGGAGCACAGAGGGTTTTTAGGGCAGTGAAATTATTCTGTATGAAACCATAATAGTGGATACATTATTATACTTTTGTCATAACCCATAGAATGTAAAACATCAAGAATTAACCCTAATGTAAAATATGGACTTCTGGTGACAATGGCGTGTTGATGAGGGTGCATTGATTGTAACAATGAATTATTCTTGTGTGTGAAGTTCATAGTGGGGATGGTTGTGCATATTTGGGGGTATGGGGTATTGGGAAACTTTCTGCTCAATTTTTTTGCTTACTTTAAACTACTCTAAAAATAAAATGTATTAAAATTGCATAGAACTAAATACACACACACAAGTACAAAAAATCTAAATAACATTGTCGTTTGTATCAATGTCAATATCCTGGTCAGGATATCTGTTTTATTTCTTACAACTGCCTGAGAAACTACACTTATCTCAAAATAAAAAAAAGGTGTTTTTTTTTAAATGTAAACTAGATCAAGACTCCATCCTGCTTAAAAGCATTCATTGTCCATCCCCCTTAAAATAAAATCAGAGCTGCTTTCCATATTGTAGATGATCTTGTAAGATCTGTCCTTTGTCAGCCTTTCTAACTGTATCCTCTCTTTCTGTGGGCTGCCACCACAGTAACGTCCTTACTGCCCTTGGATATGCCAGGCTGCTTTCCCCTCTGAGTCTTTATGCTGTTCCTTCTCCAGGTTACTATAGGGCTGCCTCAGCTTGTCCATCAGTTCAAATGTCACTGATCATTTTATTTACAATTCCCTGCCCACACACACACTATCCCATTACCTTTATCTTATTTATACTATTCACTAAAGGCCCAGTGCACAAAATTCTTGCACTGGGAAGGGGGGAGCCTCTGCCCAGCCTGCACTTTCTCACAGTCCAGGATTCCTCTCGCAGTCTGGGACCCCTCACTCTTGGCCGCCCGCCTGCTCGCTGCTCCTTACCGCTGGGCTCCCTGCTCCTTAGTGCTTCCGTGGAGGCGGGAGAGGCTCCTGCCACCGCCGCTGCACTCGCCAGCCATGAACCTGGTTTCTGGCTGAGCAGTGCTGCCCCTGTGGGAGGCACTGACTCCCAGGGGGCAGCTCCTGCGTTGATCATCTGCCCCCTGGCGGTCAGTGCGCATCATAGTAACTGGTCGTTGCACTGTTCGCTCAATTTGCATATTAGAGTTTTATTATATAGGATAATTGGAAGCTCTCTATAATCACATTTGTCTTTTTTCTCCCTGCATGCCTAATTCTGCAGAATGTTAAGTTCAATGAATGCAGGGACATTTGTCTCTCCTGTTTCCCACCATGCCCCAGTGTCCAACTCTGTACCTGATTCCTAGTAGGTGCCCAGTAAATAGCTAAGTGAATTATTTTTTTTAAATTCATGAATGTCTCTTAAGAAGGTACCCGTTAAAATAAGGAAGAAATCAACATAAGGAAGAAGTTATAGCTTAGGGCCTTCACAATGCAGCTATTTAAATTGAAATTTCACTGAGAACTAATAGTTTTAAAGGAAGGAAAATGAGTTGATTGGTAAGAACCCAAATCAATTTCCCAGTTTTTCTGAACATGCATAGAGGTGAGTCTGAAAAGTAATTAACTCCCTGTGCTCTGGGTCTGAGAGTGAGGTCAAGGTACTTGCAGGGCAAATTAAGGCCCTGTAGTCTCCCAAGATGAAGATCCAAGGTCAAGCAGAATTACAACTCATGCATTTTTGGGACAGAGTTGTAGGATGTTTTGTTCTAGTTCATTGTTAAATCTATTTTGCCTGCTGTTAGTTTGATAGCTCCCTCATTTCACTAGGTTTGGTACCTGGGGACTATGAAAGCATGGTGAAGCATGAAAAAAAGACAAAATGTGCTTACTCCCCACAGCAGCAATTTGGGCCAACTCCATCTTGTGAGAATTGTTCAGAAAAGCTCAGAAGAGCCAGACAGGCATTTGCCATACTCACCTCTCCACACTCTTGTGGTGTGTGCTGCTGCAGACAGGCCCCTGGCTGGACTAGGAGCGGTTTTTCCATCCCCTGCGCTCTCAGTCAGTTTGTGTTTTTATAACAAGATATTGCAAACCAGGTAGCTCAAACAACATAACTGTATTTCTCAGTTCTAGAAGCTAGAAAGTTTGGGGTCAATGTGCTGGCCAATTTGGTTCCTGGTGAGGGATCTCTTCCTGGTTATGTCCTCATATGTTGTTGAGAGAGGAAAGCAAGTGCGTAAGTGCCCTGTGGTCTTTCCTTACAAGGGTGCTAGTCTCATCATGAGGGCTCCACTCTTATTACCTAATTACCTCCCAAATACCCCCTACTCCAAATACCATCACATAGGGGATTAGTGTTTCAACATATGAATTTTGAGGAAACATATTCAGTCCATAGCACCTGCCAATCTCACCCTATCTCTTCTGCCTACTATGTGAGTTTAGCAAAGTATAATTTCTCAATCCCCTGCTTTCAGCTGCATCCTGGGAATAGATAAACATGAGTTAGGAACATCAAACCATCCCAGTGATGGAAAAAACCTTCACAGAGCTCTGGGTTGAGAAAGGGTTCTCTACCAATGGTTAGAATTTCGGCACTCTCAACACTTCCTTCTTCATCAGCAGAGTTTAATGTGTTTTTCTTGTTGGCTTCTTTGTAAGATAGATTTAGAAAAATTTTTGCAAGATTTATTCTGTTCTAAAAATAAAGTTTGAAAACTGTTCTACCACTCTCACAATTCTCCTCCCTTTTTCATGGTGTGATAGCCACACTGTCTCAGTTTTCTTTTCTGGACACCTTTCATGATCCAAATTTCCAAACATCGGAGGCCCCCCAGGTTCAGTCCTTAGCTCTTTTTTCCTTTTCACTCTCTTAGTGTCCTATCCAGTTCCTTGACTTCAAATACCATTTAACATGCTGACAACTCCAAACATATTATTGCCAGCCCTGACATTGCCTCTGAGCCCCAAACTACTCTATCTAGCAACTTCTAAAGGTAGTCTACTTGAATGTGTGCTGGACATCACAAATCTAACATGTCCAATAGTGAACTTTTGACTCAGTCATCCAATCTGAACTTATATTTTTTACTTTTCTCCATCTCATACTTCACACCTCATCCCTGAGCAAGTCCTGAATCTGCTCTGTCTTCCAAATCTGCCTCATCATTTCTCACCACCTGAACACTTACGCTCTCATCTCTGTTTTCCTGCAAGAGCATCCTGTTTCCTTTATTTGTACTCCTGACCTCTTCAGTCTACTCAGAGCAGCCAGAGATCTCATTTCAAAATACAGATCATGTCATAGTGTTTCCTTGCACAAAATTCTTGAGTGACTTCTCATCACATAGTGAATAAAAACTAAAGTTTTTCCTGTGTCCATGAGACCTCAAACGATGTGGCCCTACTCCTCCCATGATTCTTTCTCATCACTGTCACTCTTCTGTAGCTGATTGCCTCCCTGCTGCCCTCAATCACACCATGCATGGTCGCCCTCCAGTCTTTGCACCTGCCTTTCCGACCTGAACCATGCTTCCCCCAGGTATTCATATCCCTTTTCAGGTCTCTGCTGTAATGTCACCCCCCAGAGTGACCATTCCTGGCCCCCAATCTAAAATATCAAACCCCATCCCCATCATTCTCTGTTCCATGTACATCTCTTTTTAACATTATAACAGTCTGATATTATACTTCATAATCATTTATTTATTTTCTGTCTGCCCCACTAGAATGTAAGCTCTACGAGGGCAGAGATTCCTCTTATTCACTATTGTGTCATCAGCCCCTAACATGGTACTTTATATAGGATAAGTACCTAAGAAATAGTTGCTAAATAAAAGAATTCTCTCATTTGTTCAGAGAATAAAACTGAGGCCCAGCAGATAGAAGTTCAGCATTTCCTTCTCTTTCCTCGTTCTTTGAGAAAACTAGTGTTTCTGTAGTCAAGAGGTGCAGAACTTTATAGAGACCCTTAGTTCTTCACTAACACAAGATAGTTGAGACAACATGCAAAGCAAAGTTAAAACAACTCAGAGGCAGAAGCTGTGTAGCAATGCATCAGTATTGAGATGCAGTGGTCTGAGAGGAACATTCTTGGAGGTGAAGTGGGCTAGAGGCCACATCTATTTGTTCCTTGTGAAGAAAAAGGATATGGATGCCCAAGCACTAGTATTTAAATAGGTGGCCAAGAGTTGGATATTTAGGACAAATGTTAGATATGTCTGATATACATGCCATCCTACCTATAGTGTTACATCAGTGGCTTATTTAACTTTATGATGAAACAATTTTGAAAAAAATGTATATATAAATACACATACAGATGTAGGTAGGATAGATATTTTGTTCTCCTTTTCAGGACAATTGCTTTATGAAGCAAATAAAGTGTTTGTACTAATTTCTTAAACCAAAAAAAATTTTTTAAAAGATCCTTCCAATGCACCTTGTCATCCTGTGGACATTCCTCCATAGAGTAAATAGTGGAGATGCCCAGTGACAGGTCAACTGGTTGTGTCTGTTAAGTCATCAATGAATCTGTTGATTTGATGCATCAACTTGTTGGCCTTTAACATTGCCCCGACAGGCTGTTTTTTACAATCTATCCCTCCCACCTTCATGCATACACATAGAGACCTTCACACCACACGCTCACTCCAGCTAATTTCCATTTGAAAGCAGTTGCTTGGACAAGTGTTAATGGAAGTCATAGTTTTTCTGTGAAACACTGTGACACAATGGTGGGAGTCCAAACAAAAGAAATCCTGAATCCCGAAGTAGTACACTAACATCTTAATTAAAGTCCAGGAAGAGAAACAATTTTCTTCCAGAAAGCTTGGTATTAGCAAAGCCTATTTACTTCTGGAGAAGACAAGTGCTAAGACACATTGTAAACCATTGAACTTGACAAGGCTTGACTTTGAAAACTGGGTTCAGTATGTCCTTCTGCAATAGAGACACTAGCACACAAGGATAAATGAACAGAGGCCATCGAACACTCTGCCTTCTCATTTTGTTCAAGCTTTATTATTTTTTTTTTCAGAGTTCAACTCAGTACCCATCTCCTATAAGCAGTCTTCCACTATTGCCAGCCCATGTAGAAACATCGCAATCTCCTGAGCCCTGGCGGTGAAGTGCAACAACACTACTTTAAAAGGTATGCAATCTTCAATTTCTTAATGATGAAGGGAGCTTGCCTGCTTATCTTCTCATTTTATAGTATGTTCTGATGGAGGGCTTGTGTTAAAATAAAAAATTGAATATGTGTGTGTGTGTGTGTGTGTGTGTGTGTGTGTGTGTGTGTGTACTGGAGGCCTGGTGCACGAATTCATGCATGGGTGGGGTCTGGCCGGCCCGCCCCTATTGGAAGGATCTGGCTGGGCTGGCTGAGGGGAGAGGCCATGGAAGGTTGGCCGATCGGGGTCAGCGGGCAGGGGGAGGCAACCCGGGGGGGGCGGGGGAGTGCCAGGGGGAGGGTCCTGGAGAAGACCCACTGAGCTGGAGCTGAGCATGGGCCCCAGGCTTCCCAGGGAGGACAGCCTCAGCAAAGAAACAGAAACCACCAGAAGGCTCTGCAAACAGGCCCTGAGCTCCCTTTGGCCAGGTGGACTCAGAGCTGGTGTTTCTGTGTGTACATTAGACACAGCCCGGCACTCGCCTTTGTCTGTTGGTCAAATCCATTGCATCGAAAAACGTGTTCCCCTTCTTCTCTTTGGGCCCTTACAACAAATACAGGCCAATTGGAAGACGCGGGCCCTAGTGGCAGAGCCAGGCACCACAATCACCCGGAATTTAGGCCTAACACAACTGATTAGCAATCTCCATGGAACAGAACACACTGTTTTAGCGTCTTAATTCTCCCCTAAGCCTTCCTCCCAAGCTTGGTGTGCTCTGAGCCTGTCTTTTTCTGGCGGTGCCAGGTTCTGGGCTGCTGGTCGGGTGGCAGGTCCACAGGGTTTCTCTCTGCCGCCTTCCTGGCCTCCTAAGCAGTACCCTCTGGCCCAGTGTGCCAGGCGGCTTTCGCTAGAGCCAAATCTTGAAGAGTGAAGGAGCTGGCCCATGCTGAGAGGGACCTGCAGGTGGCCAGGCCGTGCCCCCCACCCTGCTTCTCAGTCTCACTCATGTGGATTGGGCCAAAGCCTACTGCCCGAGACTAGCGCCACATGGGGAGGGTCACAATGGGAAGAAAGGCGCCTTGACCTGCCAGCCTTGATGACGATTATCTCGGTGCCCAGCTGATTGAGTTTGTCCTACAGAGCTTTCATCTCAAGCTGCACACTCATGCTGGCCGCCTTTGCGTTCTTCTTTATTGGCGCCTTGGTGGCAGCCACACAACTGGCCCTAGGCCCTTGGGCTCAGCAGTGGCGCTGGTCGTGATCTCTGCAACTGGCATGTCATAGCAACTGGTCGTTCTGCCATAATGGTTGCTGGGCTTTTATTATATACTAGAGGCCCAGTGCACGAAATGTGTGCACGGGTACAGTCCCTAGGCCTCGCCTGCAATCAGGGCCATCTTCCCCAGCCCCCCACTGCCACCCACCCCTGGTTACCCATTCGCCATCAGGCGATCAGAGCCTGCTGGCCGGGGGAAGGACCAAGAGGTTGGCCGCTCCCGCCTGCTCGCTGGCCCCGCCCCAGCCGTGGGTCGCCCTCTGTGTGTAGGGCTACCGGCAGGGTAGGGGCCTTGGCCTGGCACTGCCCGCATCCCTCACCACCCACCCCGAGTTTCCCATTCCCCATCGGGCAATTGGAGCCTGCCAGCCAGGGAAAGGGACCTAAAGGTGGCCAGTGCACCTCATAGTGACTGGTCGAGTGGTCGTTCTGGTCGTTCCACCGTTAGGGTCAATTTGCATATTACTTTTTATTATATATGACTTAGCATTCTCTAGGACTTCATACAGGCTCTAGTGTAGACAGAGCAATGGTTCCTGACCATGGCTGCCCATTAACATCACCTGGGGAACTTTTAGAAAATGCCAATGCCTAGGCCTCACCTTCAGGGATTGGACTGAATTGGTTGAAGGTGGAGCTCAAGTAGAGGTAATATTATTTTTAAAAGTCCCCAATTGCTTCCTATTTGCAGCAAGCATTGAAATAACTTGGTTAGTGCAGGTTTGAAAGCATGTTTTATTACCTAGAAATTGTTTCTTCATCTTTTAAAAAACAAGATTAATAATGTGTACTTCCCTGGCTTGTTATTCCCAGATGGGATCAAATCTTCCCTATTTTGAAGCCCTGTCACCTTAGACAACTGCTTAACCTAAGACTTAGATTTCCATTGGGGATTTTAAAAGTATCAACACAGTGGTTTGTTGTAAGGAATAAATGAGGTAATGTTTGAAAAGTACTCAGTCTAATGTTTGGAATATATCTGCAGTATGGTAGACTCTAAATAAATATTAATTCTTTCCCTTCCATCTGTGGCTATACTCTAACCTGATCCCTATCCTTATAATCCAGGCCTTTGATATTTAGTAACCAAATCCCTCCGAAGGAGACCACATCTGATTTAGCTATGGTGAAATAGAACATGGCATGTGGACTTGTGTGATAAAGAGTACAGGTATAGATATAGTTAAGAAATCATTCTGCTTCTAACTTCTGAAGAGAAAACTTGAGGGGACAGAACCTGTGACCTTGTATTTAAGCATTGGGCAATGCCAGGCACCTCAGAAATTACACAACTTCTACAGTTATAATAAACCTCGACTTTATTCCAAGTGTGGTCCTCAGACCAGCAGCATCATTATCTCCTAGGAACTTGATAGAAAAGCATAATATCAGGCTCCATAACAGACCTACCAAATCAGAATCTGCATTTTAACATGATGCTCAGGTGATTTGGTACCCATTCAAGTGTGAGAAGTGCTCCTGTAAGATGATGGCAACATGATGGCTAACAATTGAAAGTACCATAAATCTGGTTGACAGAGGTTTTGGTATCATTTCCCCAGTACAATACTGCTGACTTCAGCCCAGTCTGCCGAATTAGTTACTAAAACCACACTGTAGCATAGTCAGGTCCAGCTCTGAGTCTCAAGCAGGTGTAAACCCAGCCCATGCACCCAGCCTGTTAGTGTGAACACCCACAGCTCTGCCATATTAATCAGCGATGCCTTAAATTCCACCACCTTTTTGTCCATCTCCGGATTTTCAGGTCTGATCCTGACCTCCTTGCCTTCTGACTCATTGTCTCAGCCCCTGGAAGGATCCTAGGATCTGACAAATAGTCATGCAATTTTATTTCTGACTCTTAGCTTTCCCTGTCTTTCCCTTCCCATATTTTTTCCTTCCTCTCTGGAAGACAGCTCTAACCAGTAGTAGTGGGGTACCTACTACTGTGAAAGGAAAACAGACCAAGGAGAAGGAAGCAAGTGGGTCTCTGAGGTCTGATTGCAACCAAGAGCCCTCTGACATTCATTCTGGCTCTTCAGTGGTATAGAGCAACTTTTTGTGGAGGAGGTGTGGGCTAGGACAGTGGTCAGCAAACTCATTAGTCAACAGAGCCAAATATCAACAGTACAACGATTGAAATTTCTTAAACTTAAACTTCTTCTAACGCCACTTCTTCAAAATAGACTCGCCCAGGCCGTGGTATTTTGTGGAAGAGCCACACTCAAGGGGCCAAAGAGCCGCATGTGGCTCGTGAGCCACGGTTTGCCGACCACTGGGCTAGGAGAAAGAGGCTGTGAGCAGTCAAGTCAGCGAGCACACCTACCCCAGCAAAGAGAACACTGCAGGTGGCTAACCTTCCCATTTTCTCTTTAGAAACCACATTTTGGAATGACCTGCAGGTCTGGCCTTTGTCCCTATCTATGTTTTCACCTCCACCAGACTGGTTAACTGAAAGACACTCTACTTTGCAAACCACTATTACTTTGGGAATGAAACTCAAACCTGCATCTGACATGCAAATCAACAGAGCTTTCACTCAGCAGCAGCCAAAAGGATCACCCTCACTTGTTTTCCTACAAATTTGGTATTTTGATTTATTTTAGGGCATATTGTTTGGCATTGTAAATTATGTATTTTTTTAAATCCCAGTCATTTCACAAGCAAAACTGACTTTCCTGATAATTAAATGTTCCACACAATGGCAATTATACCACTAATTTTCATTTTACCATAAGAAGCCTGTAGATTATTAAATGGTGTCAACTCTCACCCACCCACATACCTTCGATGCAGTCAGGAAAAGGTGTCAGCATTTCCAAGGTGTGCCAGATGACGTGTAGTTCCCATAATTTCACATTTGGAGGCATGTATCAGGTTGTTTATGCACATAGGCTAGCTCATTACACATTTGGGATTTATTTTAGAGGTTACTAAATTTGGGAAGCTCTGAATGCAAAGATAAAGCTTTTAATTGACTAAGTTCTATTAATATGTGATTTTAAAATGGATTTAAATATATTTGTTGATATTATTTTGGGTTTTAAATAATATCTTATAATCTACAAAATCCATTTCAGAAGAAATTTGACTAGAGCAAGAAATAGTCTGTGTGACCAGCAAATTTGGGAAAAGATGTGACCTCTGTACATTTAGAAACTCAATTGGTATGCTGGCTTGACCTGACCCATTCTGTTTGATGAGTTGACTAGTTCCGTTCTCATCACTCCTTCCACCACTATACTAACACGCACACTTCACCAATTGCATAGACACTTCTTTATCTCGCCCTACTGCAGTATTTTTCAAACTGCCAGTTTCAGTCCTTAAGTAAGTCATGAAAATTATGTAGAGTTTTATATACTACTTTTAAAAAAATTGAATATAGTACATCAGAGTGTCTCACAGGCAGAAAGGATAAGTGTTTTGTGAAATATTTATTTCAGTGATGTGTGTGTATAATTATATGGTAATGTAGATTGTATTGCTTATTGTGGGTTATAGTAAAAAAAAAAGTTTGAAACACACAAATGGACTTACTGGTTTCTGTCTGTAACAATTCTATGATCTAGATATTGAGGATCTTAATCTCTTAAGCAGCCAAAGTCTTTAGGTTGCTGCTAAGCTAATGGTCATGACCAGGACCAAACACTGCCTCCTACAGTTAAGTAATAGTACCTGGAATGATCTAATTATCAAAATTTGCAGTTCTGAAAGTATAGCTTCTGGACCAGCAGCAACAGCATCATCTGGGAACTTATTAGAAATGCACCCTCTTAGTCCCACCCCAAGCCCACTGAATGACAATCCTGGGTGTGGGGCCCAGAAATCAGTGCTTTAACAACCCTCCAGGTGAATGTGATGTGTGGTAATGTTTGAGAACCACTGGCCTTCACAATTTTGAGACTGGACTTTGCTTCTACTTATTAATGTAGGACCTTATCCATCTAAGAATCCTGCCCCAAGTAGTTCTGCAGATCCTCATGAGTGCCTCCCACATAATGACAAATATGTCTATTCAGTTATCCTAGGACATCCCAACAATATTTTTCTCTGTAGTATGAATTTATGAAGTTATGTAGAACCTAGTAAACTCATGCTTCAGGGTTTTATTTAGAAAACATTGCAATCCATCCTATTCATTGAATGTATTTTTTTAATCTTTATTGTTGAAAGTATTACTTATGTCTCTTTTTTCCCCATTGACCCCTTCTAGTCTGCTCCTCCCCTACTCCACTCCACCCCACCCCATCCCTGTTCCAGGCCTTCACCACCCTATTGTCTATGTCCATGGGTTATGCATATATGCATACAAATTCTTTGTTTGATTTCTCCCCACCCATCTCCACCTTCCCTCTGAGATTCAACATTCTGTTCCTTGCTTCTATGTCTCTGGATCTATTTAGTTCACCATTTTATTTTGTTCATTAGATTCCACACTTGAGTGAAATCTTTAGTATGTGTTTTTCATACTAAACATGTAGTTGAACATCTTTTACAGCCAAGTAGAATTCAATTGTGTAAATGTACCACAGCTTTCTTTAAATTCACTTATTTATTGATGCACTTGGGCTGTTTCCAGATGGTTTTAATACAGTTCTGTATACCAATAATTCTTGTGTAATTTGACTTATGTCTATTTTTATGTACTTTTCAGCACTTAATAGAGTTAGTTTTTTTATTTCCATAAATCCTATGAGAATTATATGAGATAACTTATATAAAGTGATTCATATATATATATGCAACAAAGTCTTTAGTTTTTCTCTGATAAGATTGGCTATTAGTTTAAGAAGATGCAAGAATCCTCTCACATGAGTGCTCCAGTTTCCACAGTATAAACCCTAGTGTTTGGGGGACTAGACACACATACTTACATGAGGTTTTCAGTCTGGAGGGCCTAAGGAGAATTCTTTTCATGTCAACCCCATTGTTTAAGTGACACACAGAGCTAGTTCCCTAAGGATTCAAAGAAGAGCAGAGAACACAAGTTCTTTAGGCTAGAGAATTCCTCCATCATATCACATACACACCACACAACACATACACATGCACACATTCATGAATATATTGCCTCCAGGAACTGTCTTCCCTCTTTCTCTTCCTCTGTGTTCTCTACCCCTGGATGGTGGGGGCAGGCATGTCCTTTCCTTGACTTCCAGTCATTGGTGTAGGTGGAAAAATATAAAGTGTGGTTAAAAAAATCCAAAGAGACCAATTACTGTGAAAAAATAGTAAAAGTTTTCAGAGAACTGCTCAAAAAGACTTCAAGTCCAGATGGCATTAAAATAGTTTCAAGCCTTCAAGGAGCGAACATTTCTCTATATATAAGTTATTCCAGAATACAGGAAAACAGAAAACTTCCCAATTGACTTTTCAGTGTGAACATATCCTCGGAACCAAGTTGGACAAAGAAATGGCAACAACAACACACAAAAACGATCATACCAACTGTACCTATGCTTACTAGTATAAAACTAGGTGTAAAACTCCAAAATTAAATGTAAGCAAATAGAATACATCAATTTTAACTGAAGAATATAAAACCAGTTCAACATAAAGAAATCTAATAATATAATCCATCATATTAGTAAGGTAAAGGATAAAAATATATGAACATCTAGATAGATGTGGAAAAGTATTTTGACAAAAGTTTCGACATTTATTTATTCTTAATTACAAAACAGCAACAAAAATGACAACAGTGCTTTGGGGAAGTCCTATATTGTGTAAAATGCATCTGATACAATAGCAAGCACATAATAATGGACACAAAAAAAGTCAAAATAAGAGTAGATTTTACGACCACTATTAATTCAGCACTGTTCTTTATAGTTTTCTATATATGTGCATATCTATAAATAATATATTGCTTCATTTTCCTATCTTTTAACATTATATAAGTAGGATTATACTGTATGTATTCTTTAGTGACTTGCTTTTCTCACTTAACATTATACTTTTGAGATTTCTGTGTTGGTGAATAGAGCTATATAATGCATTCATTCTGACCTTTTTAGTATTATGTTGTATGAACATCTTCTAAATTTTCTCTTCTTCTGTAAATAGACATAATTTGTTTCTGTTTTTTTGCAATTACATATAATACTGCTGTCAATATTTATGTGTATGTCTCGTGGTTCAGGTGTGCAAGAATTTTTCTAGGAGATATACCTAAGGATGGAATTCCTGAGTCATTTGGCAAACATACATTCAACTTTGTAAAATAATGCTGTTATTTTCCAATATGCTTGCACTAGTTGAGGATTTACCCTAAGAGTGAATGAAAGTTCTATTGTTCTAGTCCTAATCACATTCGTTATTATACGTTAAAAATAATAATGTTAACTAATTTTTCAGGCAGAGAATGCCATCGCATTATGGTTTTAACGTCTATTTTTCATACTGAAGATGTAGTTGAACATCTTTTCATATGTCCTGTTCTCTGAAATACTTGTTTATATCTCTTGCCAATTTTCTATAGAGTCAGATGTGTCTTTTTTTATAGATTTGTACTAGTTATTTAAATATTTTGATGTAAATTCTCTGACAGTTAATGTATTGCAAATATCTTCCACAAGTGTGTAGCTTGTCTTTTCACTCTGATGGTATTTTAAATGTCTAATTGCCATTCTAAATGCTCTAATTAATTTTAATAATATCTGTAGATACTTTTGTGTTTCTGTCTAAACAGGTATATTATCTATTAACAAGGAGAGTTGTATTTATTGTCAATCTTTATAACTTCTGTTTCTGTGTCTGGCTAAAATGTTCGGTACAATTTTGAATAGAAGTGGTGATGGTGAAAATTCTCATCTTATTCTTGGCTTTAAATGGAACTTTTATTACATTTCACCATTATGATTTCTGCTTTTGGATTTGTAGATATACTTTCGGTTTTAATAGGTTAAGGGCCTTCCCTACTTTTCCTGATTATGAAATTGTATCTATCCTCCTTTTACATATTTTGAAGTAATCATGTCTTTTCTCTCCTTTAATCTGTTAATTTGGCAAATTACCCTATTAATTTTCTAATGTTGAACCAGTCTTGTTTTTGTGGAATAAATCTAAATAAGTAGTATTTGGGAAACTATTTTGCTAATATTTATTCAGAATTATTCTATATATGTTTGTGAGTGAAGTTGGCCATCCTTGTCTTTTTAGTCTTCTCATTTTAGTATTAAGGTTTTACTAGCTGCCTTAAATTAGTTAGAAGGTGTTTCCTATTTATTCAGGTGTTACATATTTTAGTTATCTATTCTTTGCATGTAGGTGGAATTGAATCTCTTTTCTTTGTGGAAGGAGTTTTAACTACCAAGTCAATTTTTTTTGCACTTATGGAAGCATTTAGGTTTTTGGGTTCTTCTGGCTAGTTTTGGTAATTTGTGTTTTCCTAGAAATGTGTACATTTTCACCTAAGTTTTTTAATTTATTGGCATAAAATTGTTCATGAGAGTCCTAATTTAAAATTTTTCTACTTTTTAATTGATAATTTATTTTGATCTTGTTTATTTATACCTTTATTTTATTTGTATTGATCAATCTTACCAAAGGTTTTTCTCATTTTTTTAATCCTTGAAAAGAATCAAATCTTGGCTTTATTGATTTTCACTAGGTTCTTTCTATCTTTATTTTAAATTTTGTTATTTTTGCTCTTATATTTATTACTTTCTTCCTTGTATATATATTTTGGGTTTTTTCAGGTTTGTTTTATTCCTTAGCTTTTCAGGTTAATAAGCCTTGTTCATTTACATTTTTGAAAATATTTTTTTATTGATTTCAGAGAGGAAGTGGGGGGGGAGAGAGAGAGAGAGAGAGAAAGAGAGAGAGAGAGAGAGAGAGAGAGAGAGAGAGAGAGAGAGAGAAACATCAGTGATGAAAGAGAATCATTGGTCAGCTGCCTTCTGCATACCCCACACTGGGAATTGAGACCGCAACCCAGGCGTGTGCTCTGACCGGGAATTGAACTGTGACCTCCTGGTTCATAGGTTGATGCTCAACCACTGAGCCATGCCAGCCGGGCCTTGCTCTTTACATTTTAGACTTTCTTCTTTTTAATATAAGCAGTTAAAGCTATAAAAGTTTCTCTAAATGACAATTAGTTTCAGCCCATAAGTTTTAATGCATTACAATTTCAGTTGTATTTTTTTCCCCATTGTGGCTGTCCTTTTTAATCTGTGGATTATTTAATGTGGTTTTACATTTCCAAATGTGTGTTTTTAATCTTAGCTATTTTTAATTTATATCAGATACTATTATTGTGGGCATACAAATTTTGTATGTTTTAACTTTATGGTAAATTGAAATTTTACTGAAAATTAATTGTATCGGTATGCAGTAACTTCTTTAATAACACCATCTTTCTGAAAACTTTGATATATTATTAAAATTGCTAAACCCAGCTGTTTTCACTAGAATTTTTCCAATAAGAATCTCCCATTCTTATTGTCAGCCTTCCTGAGTCTTCCTGTTTTTTGGTTGTGTCCTTTTAAAAGAGCTTTTACCTCGACTTCATTGAGCTTTAACTAAATTTCATTTTTTTGCAATCTCTGATTGTGATTACTAAAATATATAATTTTTTTATTTATGGTAAAATAAATATAATATAAAATGTACCATCTTAACCAATTTAAGTGTGCATTTCAGTAGTATTAAATATATTCACACTAGGGGCCCAGTGCACGAATTTGTGCACCTTGAAAGAAACTGCTCATTTTTCTTCTACTGAAGTTCATCCTTTAGAATTTTCTTCAGTGAATTAGACAACAAACCTTTTCTAATTTAGTTGTTCTTAAAATAACTTTATTTCATCTTACTTCTTAAAAGATAGTTTCACCTTGCCAAAACCGGTTTGGCTCAGTGGATAGAGCGTCAGCCTGCGGACTGAAGGGTCCCAGGTTCGATTCCGGTCAAGGGCATGTAGCTTGGTTGTGGGCACATCCCCAGTGGGAGGTGTGCAGGAGGCAGCTGATCGATGTTTCTCTCTCATCGATGTTTCTGACTATCTATCACTCTTCCTTCCTCTCTGTAAAAATTCAATAAAATATATTTAAAAAAAAAAAAAAGATAGTTTCACCAAATATAGAAGTTCATGTCTTAGCATTTTAAAGATATTATGCCACTGTCTTTCTCTTCCAGTGTTGCTGTGGTAGGCTAAATAATGGGGCCCCAAAGATGTTCACATTCTAATGTGTTTCAATCCCTGGAATCTGAATATATTACCTTATATTATAAACAGTAGTCTACAGATGTGATTGAGTTAAGAATCTTGAGAAGGGGAAATTATCCAGGGTTATTCTAATAAACCCAAAATAGTCACAAGGGACATATAAGAGACAGGCAGGGGGATCAAAGTTAGTAGTAGGATAGGTGCTAACAGGAGCAGAGATAGGAGTGATGCAGCCACCAGCTGGCAGCCTATAGGAACTGGTAAGGGCCAGGGAACAGATTCTCCCCTGAGCTTTCCAGAGATAACCAGCTCAGCTGGCGTCTTGAGTTTAGCCCCTTCAGAATCAGTTTGGATTTCTGACCTCCAGAACTATAAGAGAATAAATGTGTGTGAGGGGTTAGCCGTTAATTTGTGGTAATTTGTTATGGCCACAATAGGAAACTAAAGCTGTTGCTTTTGAGAAATCTGCTGTCAGACTAATTATAGTTCTGTCATTGATAATTTGTTTCTTCTCTCTGGCAGCTTAACGTATAAAGTTTTCAACTCTTTTTTTTAACATTCTGCAAGTTTATTTTGAGGTCTAAGTGTGAATATCTTATTATTTATTCTGCTTGAGTTTTCTAACTAGTGTCTTGGATCACTGCAGGAAAACTCTCACTTATTGCTGCTTCTAATATCATCTTTCCACCAATCTTTCTGTTTTTTCGTCCTGAAGCTCCTTTTATGTTTGCGGGTCTTTTTCACTCTATTCCCCATGTCTCTTTCATATTTCACATTTGTGTGGATTCTTTATACCTTCTCACATCTATTGTTCATATTCCCTCTTTAGCTGTGTCCAATCTTCTTATTCCACCCATTGACTTTTTAATAAAAATTACTATATTTCACATTCCTAAAAGTTATGTTTGATCCTTTTTCAAATGTATATGGTCAGTTTTGTAATTTTTATTTTTAAATTAAATTTATTAGGGTGATATTGGTTAATAAGATATATAGGTTTCAAGTGTACATTTCATTGGTATGTATTACATTGTGTGCCCACCATCCAAAGTCAAATCATTTTCCATCACCATGTATTTGGCCCCCTTTACCCTTTACTACCTGCCCAACCTTTTCCCTATGATAACCACCAAACTGTTGTCCGTCTATGAGTTTCAGTTTTATATCCCACAGAGTAGTGAAATCATATGGTTCTTAGTTTTTTTCTGACTTATTTAACTTAGCATTATATTCTCAGGGTCTATCCATGTTGTCCCAAATGGCAGTATTTCATCTTATGGCTGAGTAGTATTTCATTGTATATATGTACCACATCTTCTTTATCCAGTCATCTATTGAAGGACATTTCAGTTGTGTCCATGTCTTGGTCACTGTGAATAATGCTGCAATGAACATAAGGGTACATAGATGTTTGCAAATAATTTTTTTAAATTTGGGGGTAGATACCCAGAAGAGGGATTGCTGGGCCATATGGTAACTCTATTCTTAATTTTATGAGGAACCTCCATACTGTTTTCCATAGTTGTTGGGATCAGTTAATATTCCCACCAGCAGTGAATGAAGGTTCTTTTTCTCCACAAACTCTCCAACACTTGTTATTACTTGTCTTGTTGGTAATGGACACTCTAAAAGGTGTGAGGTGGTATCTCATTGTAGTTTTGGATTTGCATTTCTCTAATAGCTAGTGAAGTTGAGCATCCTATCTAATAAAAGAGTAATATGCAAATTAACCATCACTCCGTGACAAAATGGTGGTGCCCATAGCCACAAGATGGTGGCGCCCAGTCCCCTCAGCCCCACCACTGGAGTGTTTGGGCCTGTCGGCCCGGCCACGGGTCCCGGAGACCAAGCAGAGAGGTGGGATCCGCCCACTCTGGTAGCAGATCATGCCTCGCTACTCTGCCGCCTCTGGAGTGTCTGGGGCTGAGCAGCGAGGCTGGAGTGTTTGGGCCTATGGGCCCAGCCAGGGGTCACGGGGACCAAGGGGAGAGGCGGGATCCACCCACTCCAGCAGTGGATCCAGCCTCACAGCTCCCCAGCCTCTGGAAGTATCTGGGCCTGTCAGGCAGTCCATGAGGGTGGATGCTGTGTCCAGGGGGCACACGCAAGTGGGCGGGGAGTTGACTCTGGGTCTTTTGGCGCAGGGAGACTTGATGCTGTGTCCCAGTTTGTGCTGGCCCAGACTCTGACAGCAGGGAGGAGGAAGTCCCACCCCCACAGAATCAGCCATTGTTCAGACAGCTCTCAGTGGCCTGACAGCCATCTGACCAGCAGGGAGGAGGAAGTCCACCCCTAGAGAATCAGCTGTTTGTCAGACAGCTCTCTGCCACCTGACAGCCAGGACTCTCATTCACCTGACAGCAGGGAGGTGGGACTATGTCTAAACATCTACTATTGATACAAGGTAGTTCTGCAGCCGAAAGAAGCAATGTCTGAAGACCAACATGCATCTGATCTTGAAGGCAGGCAGGTGAGCAGTTGGGAGCCAGCAGTCCTGGATTGTGAGAGGGATGTCCGACTGCCCCGTTTAGGCCTGATCCCGTGTCCGGGCCTAAACGGGCAGTCAGACATCCCTCGAGGGGTCCCAGATTGGAGAGGGTGCAGGCTGAGCTGAGGGACACCTCCCCGCCCCCATGCACGAATTTCGTGCACTGGGCCTCTAGTCTTTTTATATTTATGTTGGCCATTTGAATGTCTTCTTGGGAGAAGTGTTGGTTCAGGTCCTCTGTCCATTTTTTAATTGGATTGTTTACTTGTTTGATGTTGAGTTATATGAGTTCTTAATATATCTTGGATATTAACCCCTTGTCGAAGCTGTTATTTACAAATATCTTCACCCATTCAGTTGATTGCCTCTTTTTTTGTTGGTGGTGTTTTCTTTTGCTGTGCAGAAACTTTTTAGTTTGAGATAGTCCTAGTCATTTATTTATACCTTAACTTCCCTTGCTTTTGGGGTCAAATTCATAAAATCTTCTCTAAGACCCAAGATCCATAAGGTTAGTACCTATGTTTTCTTCTATGTAATTTATTGTTTCAGATCTTATATTTAGGAATTTAATCCATTTTGAAGTAATTTTTGTACATAGGGACATTTTTTAGTCTAGTTTCATTATTTTGCATGTGGCTTTTCAATTTTCTCAGTGCTATTGATTAAAGAGGCTTTCTTTTTTCCAATGTATGTTTTTCTGGTACTTTGTCAAAAATTATTTGCCCATAAACAAGTGGTTATATTTCTGGACACTCAATTCTGTTCCATTGGCCTGTGTGTCTATTTTTCTGCCAACACCATACTGTTTTGATTATCATTGCTCTGTAGCATAATTTGAAGCCAGGTAGTGTGGTAACTCTGGCTTTGTTCTTTTTTTTCTGAAGATTGCTTTGGCTATTTGGGGTCTTTTGTAGTTCCTCACAAATCTGATGAGTTTTTTTGTTCTGTTTCTTTAAAAAATATCATAGGGGTTTTGATGGGGATTGCATTAAATTTGTATATTGCTTTGGGTAACGTGGACATTTTAACTATGTTGATTCTTCCAATCCATGAACACTATCTTTCCATTTCATTGTGTCTTTTTCCCAATCTCTTTTAATAATGCTTTGTAGTTTTCAGTATATAGGTCCTTCACTTCCTGTGTTAAGTTTACTCCTAGGTATTTTTTTTTCTTTTTTGTTGCATTGCAAAAGGAATTGTGTATGATTTTTTTTTCATTTCATTTTCTGAAATTTTATTGTATATAGGAATGCAGTGGATTTTTGTACATTAATTTTGTATCCTGTAACTTTACTGTATTAGTTTATTGTTTCTAATAGTTTTTTGATGGAGTCTTTAGGGTTTTCTATATAAAGAATCTTATGATCTGCAAAAAGTGACACTTTTACTTCTTCATTTTCAGTTTGGATGCATTTTGTTTCTTTCTCTTGCCTGATTGGTCTGGCTAGGGCTTCCAGCACTATGTTGAATAAGAGTGGCGAGAGTGGACATCCTTGTCTTATTTCTAATTTTTGATAGTCTCACATTCTTTCATCATACTTTCAACACTGTCATTTACTTCTGGAAACATATAAAGCATACTGATCTTATATTTGGTGCTCAATCATTTAATTATCTACAGGGTTTTCTGTGTGTGTGTGTCTGTGTGTGTGTGTGTGTTTAGCTTTAATAATGTGCTCTGTTGTTGCTCCTTACTTCTGCTCATGTGTTTTTTGTTCCCTTTTGTGTTTAGTGAGTTTGTGAGCTCCTATCTCTTGCAATCTTGTATCTATGGAAATTATTTTAGGCATGTGCACAGTGTGTTCCTCCAAAAAGTATTTGCATTTGCTTCTGCTAGGCACTTTGGAGAATAATCAACCAGGAAAGACTTTAAACTAAATTTGAGTTTTGGATTTTGTGTGTCATGTCACACAGTTAATATGAGTTCAAGCCCCAAATTTCTGTGTTTCGTGGGTTTGTGGCTAGAGGTTTTAATGCAAGATATTTTTTTTCTTTTTATCTCCTCTCTCTGCTCTATCCAAGGTCAAACCAGATATATCACCTCTATCTCTTTCTGCGTGGTAAATTTTTTCTAGGTCACCTACTGAGTATGTCACACTTTTGATAATAAATGTGTGAGGGGATTCCAATAAAATCTCCCACACTGTTCAGGCCCAGGGCTTTGCCCCTGTCCTGTCAGTCTCTTACAATAAGGACCTAAGCTACCAGGGACTGGCAGATATCTTCAGGGCAAAACAGACTCTAGTACTTCCTTATCAGTTACAGGGTTTCACTCCTGTCATTCTAGCCTCTGAGATTCCATTATTTTCCTGGCAGGTCATGTACACATTAAGAAATATGTCTTCAATATTTCATGCAGCATCTTTAGGTTTGAGGTCTCCAAAAATCCTAGGTTGCCATATTTTTGTAAAGCTCCTTGAATTAGATACTTCAGTGTAATCAATTTTCTAATACAAAGTGTCTTTAAGCATTAGTTATTATCTCATAGATTCTATGGGTCTGGAATCTGTATATAGCTTCTCTCTCATAGGGCTGAAATCAAGGTATTGCCCTGGGCTTCAGTAATTCCAAGACTCGATTGGTGAAGACTCAACTTCTAAGCTCACTCATGTGACTTGTGGCAGGTCACAGGATGTTCACTTTTGGCCCCACTCACTTGGCTGATGGCAGGACTCACGTTTTGCTGGCTGTTGGTTGGAGACATTAGTTCCTTGCCATGTGAGTCTGTCCACAGGGCTGCTCGTAATACAGTAACTTGCTTCTCCCAGAGTGAGGTCTCTGAGAAAGGGAAAGAGAGAGAAAAGTAAGAGACAGTGAGCAAGATGGAAGCTACAGTCTTTTTGTAACTTGATCTCAGAAGTGACATCCCATGATGTTTGCCATCTTCCATTCAGGAGCAAGTCACTGTTTCTGGCCATTCTCAAGGGGAGGTGATTACACAAATGTGTGAATACCAGGAAACAAGGATCACTTGGAACCGTTTTAAAAGCTGCCTGCCTCACTTTTATAAGTCACTTTTTACAAAATTTATCTTTATTGTTGAAAGTATTACAGATGTCTCCCTTTTTTCCCCTATTGACCCCCTCCACCCGACACCTATCTCAGACATCTTTTGTAGCAATATGTTTGCCAATACATCTCCTAGGGCAAGGGAAACAAAGGAGAAAATAAACAAATATACATCACTTTTAAAGAAAATAAACATCAAAGTGGAAAGAAAAGATTAAGAAAACATAAACAAGCTTTTTAAAAATAGATAATTTAAATGTCTTATAAATATATGAAAATTATACTATCTTTCTAGTAATCAAAGGAATGCTACTTAAACAGTAATTAGGTAACAATTTTTACCTATCAAATTGACAAAATCCTTTATAATGTCGTGTGTGTAGATGAGAATATTTAGAAACTAACATTCTCATGCATTGCTGGTGGGAGTTACAATTGGTATCTATTTTGTAGTTAAATTTGGGATTATGCCATTATCCTTTATATATCTTTAAAAACCTCTATATAAAATCTATATCAAAATTCACTAACAGTTTTACAATGAGAAACTCATTTAAGCAAAAATTAAAAAGCATAAAATATGTAAACTTTTCTCATTTTTATGGTAAATCAATTGGAAATAAGTGTCTGAAAATTGTCATTGGTAAATAAATTACCCCATGTGCTCATAAGAGAAAGCTATGACTTTTAAACATTATATTATAAATATGCATAAGTTAACATGAAAAGATGTAGCCAATTTATGTTAGTAAGCAAAATAGTATATATTGCATGGTTCATTTTTATTACATATAATGTTCAAAAACATATATATTTAGAGAAAAAATGACCAAATCATACCTAATAATATTAATGAGGTCATCTCTGGGTAATGGAATCACAGTTGATTTTTATTGTTTACCTGTGTTGTCTAATTCTTAATAATCAATACAATATACATTTACTACCATAATTTTAAACAAAAGAAGAATTTTTTTCTAAAGTAAAAATAAAGATGTGTAAACCAAGCAACCTCCTATAAGATATTTAGTCATTTCTTTCTGATGTTTTTGTTAAAAGTTCAGAAATACACATTTGTCACTGTATTGAAGATAAATGTGTAATGCCAACTTTTATTTTGTATCCAGGAATCCTGCCATTAAGAATTTTCCACTTTTGACCATTAATCTAATTTTCACATTGGAGCCCCATTACCAAACTAATAATTAAAGTTACCAAACTTCTTATAATGCAATGTGCAATGTACAAAGCAGTTTTTATAATATCAGTTCATTTAATCATCAAAATCCTTCTGTAACAGCACTTATCCACTTTACAAATGAGAAAACTGAGATTCAAAGACTCCAAATAGTTTGCGTAGGACAAGATTATTGGGAAATGGAAGAGTAGAATTCAAGAATTCTGCACCATCGCCTGCAGGCATTGGAATCCTTTCAGCTTCCAACATTTGTGTGCACCTATTCCATGCTGAGGTACTCTGAATGCGGGAAGCAGAGAAATAAAGAAAACCTTGCTCTATCCTGGAGAATTTTATCTCAGGACCTGCAGGGATCCTTCTCTCCTAACAGGTAGTTTTGTAAATAGATGTCTGGCACAGACCATTTTATATTATACACACCGAGATGCTGGTACTCCCTCAATGACTGCGCCTGTGTGTGCGCCATTCACGAAGTGTATGTCTATCACATAGTGATTTCCATAGCTGCATTTTACAATTTGCCAGTCTTGGGTGTTTGCATTCTCTAAGTTCAAGAACTTGTCGTAGGTTTAATAATGTGCAAAGTTAAAACATCTTCCTTTGCACCACTAATGAGTTTAGAGGATCTGTGGTGCCCAACAAGTTACTGTAACATTGCAGATGAAAATGCAAAATAGTCCTCATAGGAAAAAGTAAAATTTGCCCTCACAGCACTGTTCTTTGACTGCAATAAGGAACCAGGAAATGGTAGTCGGAACCCTCTGCAGAGCAATCATAGAAATTTGAATTAGAACCATTGAATTTAGTTATTGCTTTAATTTCTATTTGATTTCCACTTTTAATATCATGCCATTTTATGGGTATTAGTATGGAGTTCTATTTTCTTAGTTGTGTTGTGCAACATTCCTTATCTACTTGTATTTTTAAAATACCCTGGCCCTGCCCTGGCTGGTTTGGCTCAGTGAGTAGAGCATTGGCCTGCGGACTGGAGGGTCCCAGGTTCGATTCCAGTCAAGGGCACATGCCCGGGGTTGTGGGCTCAATCCCAAGTAGGGGGCATGCAGGAGGCAGATGATCAATGATTCTCTCTCATCATTGATATTTCTATCTCTCTCTTACTCTCCCTTTTTCTATGAAATCAATAAAAATAAAAAATATTTTTAAAATACCCTGGCCCTGTTTTAAGAAAAGTAAGTGCCATGTATCATTAAAAAGTAAACTTCTAAAAGTAAAAAGAAAAACTCTGGGGGCAGAATTGGTATTATACAGCCCATTTTAAGAGTTTGGTCTGAAATGTGATTATATTAATGTTAATGCATTTAGTTAACATATTAATTATCCTCAGTACATTTCATTTATACTCTGAACCTCAATTTTGAGATAATAACAATAATTATTATTAATAAATGTACTCATAGCTCTGTGTTGATTTTAACCACCAGCCAAAGGGAGGAATCAGTCCATTGTTAGGGCAGCTGTGGCATGGAGAAGCAAGTGCAGTGTGATTCAGGTCACTTTTGGGGAATAACAAGGGTCCCTATACTCCAGCCTACTAATTGTGTGATTTTGAGGTAAGTCACTCAGTCTCTGAGAACCTATTTCCTATGTGGAAAATATGGCCAATAATGGTTATAGAGTTGTTGTAGGATCACAAAGGGTAATTTACCTAATGATACCAGCTCATATTTATTGAAAATTTACTAAGTCCATGTGCTGTTCTTGGTCCTTTAGGTGAATTATTTTATTTTATTGTCACAGTATATTTTTTTCCATAAATACTATTATCATCATCTTATCCCCAACTTACAGATGAGACCAAGATACAAGTGGATTGAATAACTTGCTCTGAGTTGCATAACTAATAACAAAGGCAAGACTTAAACTCAGACAGCTTGGTCCCAGTGCTCATACCCTTAAGCCATTAGGCCACTGGGTTGTATTGCCTTTTAAGTAAATGCTCTGGTTGGGTTTTAGCTCATAATGGTGTACAGTGCAAAGTAGTTCTTATGATAGTTAATGTCTGTGGATGTGATTTTTAAAAAACTACCTTGCAGAGCTATATATTAAAGATAAATGAAACTTGTATATGAAATTACATGGCACAGACCAACTTTTCAGTATGAAAATGAATCCCAGCATCTTTTGGATTCATTTCTTCATAGCACAAAGTAAAAAAGAAGAGATAAGCTGGGTGAAGAGAAGAGGCCAAGGTATGTGGCATGGGTTGGCCATGGGGCACTTGAGCTGCTGTAGGTTTCAGAGGAGACACGAATGCCTCTTCTGTTGAATGCCCCTTGCTGCTCCATCCTACAGCTTCAGTGACTGGAAGCCCAAATTGTAGCTATTCAGCAATAATAGTTTCTCTGATAAGAAATTGCCACTGCAGGTAGGATTCTATAGGAGAAAGTCTTGCACTAGTAGTGGAGCAAAGGAAAATGCTTAGATATGTTTCAGTGCTGATGGGGAAGAGCCCATGTAGAGAAGGTTGTTGAAGACACAAAAATAAACTAGTTGAGCATTATGGTTAAAAAAAGGGCTTTGGATTCAAATTGGCTTAGGATTTATCTCCAGCTCTGCCACTCACAATATGTCATTATGCTTCGTAGGCTGCTATTTATCTGTAAATGAGTGGGTATCACAATAGTTTCAGTCTCATAAGACTGTTGTGAAATTGAAGGAAATATTGCATGTAAAGCACTTACTAGTAGTGTTGTGGCTAGCACCCACTGAGAACTCAGTACATATTCGCTTGTATGATGACCATTATATAGTTGGAAGAATAAAGACCCTGTGTAGTAATAACAGCACATCATCCATGGGTAATGACACATTGGAAGTGCCCATTGCCCACTTATTATTAGTGACATTATTGTTATTTTGATTGTAATTTTCATTAGCTTGTCCTATTTGGGCTCTACTTCCCATTCAACTCTGTGACTTGAAAAGTTAGGACCCTTTTAGTGCCTTGTTTTTTCCACCTGTAAGATGGGAAGAATTAGACTAAATTAATGGTTTCTGAACATGGACAAGAAGATCTGTGCTAGGTCATAACAAAGTTGTCTTTGGGCCATGTTGGAACTATCTCTATAAAATTGCTAACAATTCTTTACTTGAGGTAATATCCTTCTACACTTCTCCTGTTACTGTTATAAATTTATTTTGCAAACTAACTGGAGTAGACAGTAGTCTTTAAAAGCTGATATTTGGTAAACTACAGTGTTGGCCACCTTTCATTTTAAAATTATGTTTTAGTTATACTTCTCTGTGAAATACCAAATTATGGGAACTGTCACTGCTATGATGATCTCTAAGATACTTCCCAGCACTCTCAGCTTGGTTCAGAGAACATGAAGCCCATTGCTGATGGAGAAGAACAGAAATAGATGGGGGGAGAAGAGATTCAGCCTGCAGTGTAAGGCAAATGGCGAGATCCTTGGGTGAAAGCAAAAGAGGAAGCTCTGAAAAGAGGGGCAGAAGCATTTCTTCTTTATTGTATCCAATGTTTATGGGTTACCAACTACAATGCAGGCACCATGCAAGATATGTGAAGTGGTTGGTGTGTTGAATGGTAGTCCTTCCCCTCCCCTGAATATATCCATGTCCAAATGTCTGGGACTAAGACAACCTGCTATCACAGATACCTAAAAATGTGGAAGAGGCTTTGAACTGGATAATGGGCAGAGGTCGAAAGAGTTCGGTGGTGTATGTAGAAAAGCCTATATTTCCATAAATTCAGTGTTAATTGTATTTCATGAATTCAGTGATGCTCACCAGAGAGCAGAAGAAGAGGAGAGCTAGAGAGGCACTGGACATGAAATGGTCAGAGTAGTGATTTAAATGGTTCCCTCCACCCACAAAAATTATGTCCATGTCCCAATGCCTGAAACCTGTGACTTGTACTACATATAGCAAAAGACTGTGGTAAAATGAGATCATCCTGGATGATTAAGTGGGCCCTAACTCCAGTGACAGTTGTTCTTATAAGAGACAGAAGAGGGGGGAACACAGGCACCCAAAGAAGACACTGTGATCTCAGAAGCAGAGCATCAAGTTATGCATCCACAAGTCCAGGAATACCTGAAGCCAACACACCTTGACTTTAAACTTCTGGCCTCCAGAACTGGGAGAATATAGTTCCACTAGTGACCCGGTGCATGGATTCCTTCACATCGAAAGGAAATTAATTAGAAGGTGGCCAGCGAGGCCAGACATGCCCTGGAGCCAACCTCCTGCGGTCCCTCCCCGGTGTCTGCGGAGTGAGCGGGGTCTCTCCAGCAGGTGGGGTTCCTTGGCCTGGCCTGTGGGGATTGGGCTGAAACCAGATCTCTGACATCCCCCAAGGGGTCCTGGAGTGTGAGAGGGCACTCTGCAAAGTTGCTGTCATACAGGGTGTGGAACACAAATGCAAGTGTGCAGTAAACCAGATTTGTGGCCGACAGTGCTCCAGCAACAACATAACCCACAGCCGAAGGTGGAATTGCGTGGCCCTGCTAGGAATCAAGCTATCTCCTCTCTGGTTTCGGCATGTGTCACCCGAGAACCGCCGCTGCCAAGTCACTGCAGCTCAGCAGCTCCTGCATTGAGCATCTGCCCCCTGGTGGTCAATGCATGTCATAGCAACCAGTCGGATGGGCGGAGGGACACAGCATATTAGCCTTTTATATATATAGATTGTTTTATGCCAACCATTTTGTGGCAAGCTGCTCAGTTACAGGAACTTGAGCAGACAACAACTTGGACATAGTATCTTTCTTTTATGGACCTCAGAAAGAGATGAGAGAGAGAGAATTAAATAAGCATTAGGATAAAGAGGAATAACAGTGATGAGTGACAGGATAAGGGGAGATATGGGGCTCTGGCCAGGTAGCTCAGTTGGGTAGAGCATCATCCTGATATGCTAAGGTTGCAGGTTCTGTCCCCAGTCAGAGCACATACAAGAATCAACCAATGAATGCATAAATAAGTAGAATAATAAATCAGTGTCTCTCTCTCTCTCTCTCTCTCTCTCTCTCTCTCTCTCTCTCTCTCTCTCTCTCTTCCTTCCTCTCTAAAATAATTTTTTTAAAACTTTATATATAAAAAAATTTTAAAGGAGGAGAATATGGGTGCTTTGGGACTTCTGACATGCCCAAAATAACCTACTTGCATAAAGAATCAGGGAAGCTTTTCAACTGCAGGTTGAGCAGGAGCGGGGGTAGGGGGAGCCCCCTCTCCTTCTGCTCTTGCTTCTGTGTATTTAAAGCCCATGAGGGGCATACATTATACTCCTGAATCCCCACTCCTCCCCTGGAAAAGGTGCAGATTGAAGCTGCCTGGCCGCTGAAGCTACCGGTCAAGATTTATGAAACAGAGCACAGAAAGTGATACCAAATACTAGAAATGCTGGATACGTGAGGGAGAGCACCTGCAGAGGACTGCCTGTAAGAGAAAATCTGCAGTGGCCTTTTCCAGCACACCCTGATTTTGCAGCTCACTGTTAATTAGGACGTCCCTTGGCCTTTATGAGACTGAGATAGCAATCCACAGACTTAAGAGTTAGGTGAGGCTTAAATTTTAAGGAGTTTGTCAAATCAAGCCATGAAAACCCCACTGGTATAAAGGTAAATTCCATTAGCTGTGGTGGGGTGCACATGTAAGGGCGGAATAGGGGCTCCTTCATGTCAATTTTACATTTTCCTGCACTGCAGTTTTTCTCCTTTTAAAGCATTCTTTTTCAGGGTGTATGTGAGCATTGACAAACTAGACAGGAAGCTTGGGGAATGTGAATACGTGTAAATACCAAATCAGACGTATTTTAAAGGATGTCATTTATTCTAAAGTGTGTACAAGTTACTTTAAAGCTGTTAGTGTCTGGAATTTTCTAAAGGTAGAGACACATTTTTAAAACACACTTTTCCTATCAGGTTTTAATCATGTTAAAGGCAGATTTTTTTTTTCAACAAGAAAGAAACAAAAAATGTTGCTTCTAACCTAACAAACCTTAACATCTGCCTGTAAGTTGTTTTTTTTTCTGTTTTGTTTTTTTTTTTTTTAACATATTTTATTGATTTTTTACAGAGAGGAAGGGATAGGGAGAGAAAGTTAGAAACACTGATGAGAGAGAAACATCAATCAGCTGCCTCCTGCACACCTCCTACTGGGGATGTGCCTGCAACCAAGGTACATGCCCTTGACTGGAATTGAACCTGGGACCTTTGAGTCCGCAGGCTGATGCTCTATCCACTGAGCCAAACCGGTTAGGGCAAGTTTTTTTGTTTTTTTTTCTTAATAAGGATCCCAAACACAACATCTTGAGGTGTTCAGCTGTAAAAGGTTATTCTGATTAGAAATTTTGCCAAAACCGGTTTGGCTCAGTGGATAGAGCATCGGCCTGCGGACTGAAGGGTCCCGGGTTCGATTCCGGTCAAGGGCATGTACCTTGGTTGCGGGCACATCCCCAGTGGGAGATGTGCAGGAGGCAGCTGATCGATGTTTCTCTCTCATCGATGTTTCTAGTTCTCTATCCCTCTCCCTTCCTCTCTGTAAAAAATATCAATAAAATATATTTAAAAAAAAAAGAAATTTCAAGGAAAAATTTATGATGTTGACTTGAGCACTGTAGGTTCTATATTTGGGGTAAGTAAGACCTTGAACAGCATTTATTATTTGACTTTAGATTATTGCAGATTTTGGCATGTTTCTTTTTTTGCCCCCTTTGCCATCCTTGGAATCAGAGGCAAAGAAAAAGAATGATTCTTTCTTACTCCTACCCATCTTTGAATTATGTGTTGAGCATCTATAATATTGCAGTGTGTCCTATAAAGCACTGTGGATAATATTAAACAAGGATAAAATATTAAATTAAGTGTCCCTAGTCAAAGCTCTTAAGCAGATCATGAAAATCTGCCAGACTTTAAGAGCAAACTCCTCTTTACAAAAGAATGATTTAAAATAAGAAAGACAACCATGGGAGCCCCATTTGCATTTTATTTCTGGCTGGTTTCACAGACTTCCCTCATGCCCTGGTGTTTTTCTTCTCATATGTTTCAGAGAAAATCAACAGCAGTTCTAGACTAACATCTTGCTCTGTGGAAACTTACTAGGGACTATTTTTACCAGCTTTGCAAACTTTGCTCTTCGCTTTCTGAGAAATTACAGTCTAGTGGCAATTGATTCTAATTGTGGATGGGGAAATGGGTAATGGGTTTGGAAGGAAGAGAATCTTGCTGGAATGATACCTTTGCTGATTCTGGGAACTGGTCTGATCTGAAGTTGCAGACACTTGCCTGAAATGTAGCTTCTTCTCTCCCTCCCCCTCTCCCCCTCTCCCCCTCTTCCCCTCTCCCCCTCTCCCCCTCCCCTTCACCCCCTCTCCCCTCCCCCTCCCTCTCCCTCTCCCTCTCTCCATATGAGAAGAATGGGGGAAAAACTTTCTGAGAAAACTCTCACCCATCAATTTTGCAGTTGAAATATAGAAGGGTTTTTGATTCATGGCACCAAGAATGAGGAAAAGAGGAAGCCAGAGAAAATGGACAGGAAATGGAAAAGAGAGAAATGAGAGAAAGAAAAACTGCACAGACACTGGGTGTTCTCAGCCTCTGTCCCAATGACATATTTGCTCATTCATTTGAGCTTGTACCTGGAATTAATATTAGTTCCTGTAGACAAAGGGAATGATCCCCACATGGTTTCAGGCTTTTATTTCACCTTCCCCATAATTTGACTTATAGAATAGATAGAAAATAACTTTCAGACCAAGCAATGTGTTGGAGGTGACAGTTTCATGATGTTTGGAAAGCTGAACTTTCTACTAAGCACTCTGCGTGAAACATCATTCTTGTCAGCAAGTCACCTTGAGATGATAATTAAAGGACATGTCTGTTGCTCTGTTGGTATGTCAGAGCATTTGAAAATATGTGACATGCAATATGACCATGGAAATAGATCGAGTTATAATTATTTCGGTAAAAGTTTGATATACCCATCTGAAAGAATACCTGAGGTTTAAAGGATTGGTTTGTAGGAAATAGAACAGAGTCTGGCACCCAGTAAGTATCCCATAATATCAGCTATTATTATTATTACCCAGGCTTTCGCTTCTTGTCAGAATTGCTATTTTGCTGTAAAAACTGCATGTTTATAGATATTATAAGGAATTGGAGAAACAAGTTGAATTTAAAAGGGAATGATCCCAGGAGACAAAAGTAAGTTTGTCTTCCCCACACTAGAAGTTGAAGTTTGCATGTGCTTTAATTTCATTTCTAATCCATGTTCAGTGAAATGAATATTACTTTAGAGCTGTGATTTTCAACCTTTTTTCATCTCATGGCACACATGAACTAATTACTAACATTCTGCAGCACACCAAAAAATACAGTTTATACTGATCTGACAAAAATAAATAGTATAATTTTAATTCGTTCACACCAGACATCTATTGTTGTGTTGGCTGTTGTCATTATTTTATTTGACAATCTAAGGGAAAAGCGGTCAGTACCACTGACTTAATAGTCAGGTACTATACTGAGTGTTTAAAAAATTCTTGCAGCACACTGGTTAAAAATCACTGACTTAGAGTATGGCGAAAAGGATATAGGATCTGGGATTAGATTCCTGTTAAAACGCTGCCATATTCTTTGTGACTGGGGTAGTTACTTTAGGTGTAATCCTCAGCAGCAGCATCTGTGTATTGGGAATAATTGTCCTTGTGGTTAAAGGGAAGATAACATAAAAACAAATGTAAAAACTAGGTACAGTTTTAGAACGTATTTATTTAATCTGTTATAAGCATGTTGTCTTTTGAGGGATAATAAAAAATTATTGAATCATCAAGGAAAGTTACTGTCAAAACCTTCTAAAGTAGTCTTATCTCTCTCTAAAATATTTAATTAGTCGTTTGACCCATTGGGCTAATTTTCCCTGAGATAAGGTTCTTCCCTCCATAGCTTGTCTCTCTTTCCTCCTACATGGAAGGCCCTGGGAATGAAAATGTGTCCAAGATGGGACTCCTGCCATGCTGGGTGCTGTAAAATGTGACATGAGAAGAGCTCTAAGCTGGGCAAGTGCAAAGAGACATTGGAGGGTGGAGGAGGACGTCACTGAAGGGGCCTGGAGCAGTTCAAGAAGGCTTCAGGGAGTAGCTTCCTTGTGCTGGGCCACAAGAATGAGTAAAATCTTTCCAGCAGTGAAGGTATCTCTAGGGAAAGAACATTGCTGACTAAAGACATATTGGGTATCACTTGCACCCACATGCATCTAAACATTTATGTAGATGAAAAGTTGTGTATCATAATTAGCTAGTGTTAGTATAACTCAAAGGCGAAATTAAAAATTTTAGTAACTTCACTGCAAATACTAATGGTAATATTTATTTCTACTGTCCTATCTGTCCTATATACTTTACGTGTTTTAACTCACTTAAACCTCACATGATCTTGAGGACACTGCTATTATTATACCCATTTGACATATGAGAAAACTGAAGCACAGAGATGTTAAGATACTTGCCAAAGATAACACATCTTATAAGTAGAAAAACAAGGATTTGATCCAAAACCGTCTGGCTCCGGATCCTAGGCTTGTATCCACTACACTCTGCTGCCTCTACAGCAACAATCTGGAAGATGAAATACCAAGACGTTATTTCCAACTCTTTAAAATATTATTTACTCTACAAATCAGTCTAGGTGATTTTCTAAAAACAGGCTTTCGCAGTTTTGCAGTCTTTGCCAAAGCATGTAAAATGTAAGTTTGGGGGACTTACTAAGAATTCAGAAATTGCTTTCAGATTCCTATGTAGACTTCCATGGGGGTAGAAGTGACTTTAATTATTTTAAGTGTTCAGCATTTCATCTGTCAGTAATAGAGAGGGTACTGAACTAACTTTCATTCTGGCCTGTTAGTCATTTTCTCAGCCAATCAATCTATCTGTCGTTCATGACACAAAGGCAGTATGGTCAAATTTATGTTAAAAATTAACATTAATGTCCAGCTGGTGTGGTTCAGTGGTTGAGCATTGACCTATAAATCAGGAGGTCATGGTTCAACTTTTGATCAGATCACATACCCGGGATGCAGGCTTGATCCCCAGTGTGGGGTATGCAAGAGGAAGCCGATCAATGATTCTCTCTCATCACTGATGTTTCTGTCTCTTTCTATCTCTCTGAAATCAATAAAAATATATTTTAAAAAATTAACATTAATGAAAATAAGAGGGAGGTTTATTTTAAAAATCAGAGGGAAATGTTTTCCTCTATTCAGAGTGACTCATTGTCCTTGATGATAGCCTTTGAGTTCTCTTGTCCACTTATAGCTAAAGAATCAGTTTGGCTGTTGTAATATGACATTCAGGTGGCCACATTAAAAATATTATTATTTTTATTTTATTTCATTTATTTTATTATTTTATTTTATTAATTCCTATTTCTTGCTATATGCTTGCTAAAACCCAGTGAGCTCTTTGGAGTCTTCTGGCCAGTGGCCATCCCTCTGCAGGTGCCCAGGGCTGTGCATCTTAAGATATCAGCATCTATGAATTCTCTGGGGAGTTTACTTCTCTCCCTTTCTCTTTCTCTTATTTTCCTGCTTACCTTCCTTTCTATTCCTCTGTCTTCCCTCAGACACATCTTACCTAAAATGCTCTGCTCTGCCTTTGAATTGAAGAATGGCCTTGATTACAAATGCTCAGACAGGCCCAGCCTCCCAGAAAGAAAATCTGCTGTGGCCTTGGCAGCATGGCAGGTGGCAATTTGAGCTATACAGGGACACTCAGCATCCTCTACAGCTCTTGTCTCTTGATTAGGCCCCAGAGCCAAGGCTTCCAGGAGGAGCCACACTTGTCAGCTGTCAATCAGGAGGCAGTCTGTCCCTCCCAGGCACTGCCCCTGCCACAGGAGGGTGACCAGACTGTAAAAATGAAATAGACTTCAGTGGGATGCCAGAAATTCATTTTCTCCCTCGAATGCTTTCATCTCACTCATTTCACTGTGTTTACAGGCCCACGGGTTTCCTAAGGGCAGCCACGATTTAGATTTACAGCTCCCCAGGCAGTCTGATTCTGAGGAAAAGTTACAACACCTGTAATGTATTACTGTTTCCTGGAGGAGCAAAGAATGTCAGGGGCTGCAGAGGTTGGCTGCCCCAATAACTGCAGGCTCTCTCTGAATTGCAGCACTGAAATATGCAGGCTGGGCTGGACAACCCTTAGCCTCTCTCATGACCTACCTGCACATAAACACAGAACACATTCCAGTTCTTAGAGATTTGGTAGTGGTGATAGTGATAGTAATTTCAATGTGTCATTATAAGAGGCTCTGCAAAGCAGAAGTCCAGGCAGCCACTTCCCATACAGTGGACAGGGCAGAGAGTTCAGATATAAGGCCCAGAAATTAGACTGGATTTGGGGGAGGGAAACATACAACATTCTGGCTGGGGTGGAGGGAGGGGTTATAGTTGGCGAAAACAGAGGCTCCCTATCAAGGCTTGTCTCTCTTGCTGATTAGTTTCAGTTACAATTTGGTGCATCTTTGCTAAGAGAAGTAGGACCAGCATTAAGGTGAGTCCCAAGGGAAGTTGTCAAATGCGTGAGGGCAAGGTGATTAATCCCTGCCTTGAAAGGTGCAGACTCTGACTCTGGGAATTTAGCTTCCTTGAGGGTCTAAATGCTGCCACTCAGCTAGGTACTCACTTAGGGAGCAAAACCTGTAACAAGTCACTTTCTGAAGCTGAAGGAGGTGGTGGGTATTTGAAATGTTGACCTAGGTCTGTTCTCCAGCTCGCCTCTAGCATGGGCCCTGGAACATGGAGATACACAGGCTCCATTGTCCTTCCTTGAAGTGCCCTGTCTTGTTCTCAAAGGTCCTCTCTGAGTTCCATTCACTACTCCTAGCATGTATACATTGCTCGGCGTCCCTCTGGGTGTACACTCATTTGCTTCTGCACCTCCCCCTTCTCATTCTGCTCTGCTATCTAGTATCTGGTAGGGGTCATTGTCTCTCTCTGTGAGCTTCTCAGGTTGGTGTGTGTGAGGACCAAATGAATAAAGGTTGAACCGCCAAGTAGAAATCCACACTTATGACTATTTAATTAAATGTGGCTTATTAATAAAAACATTCTTGTACCATTTGGAAACTGTGTCCTCCAGAACCCAGTGATAATCTCACAACCTGAAAGAACATGATGGGCTCTACTAATAGTGTTTATCCTGCCCCTCCCCTGATGCCAGTATTTAGGGGCTGCCTACAGGTCTAAGGCACTCTGTATAGGACTTCTGACAAGCCAGCTGTCTAATCACTTCTTAATCCTCACTGTTGATTTTCCTTCCCCATGCACATGTTGCTTGGGATTTATGTGATTTTTATGCACCATGTTCTACTGTACCCAGATCCCATCTTGCCTGACCCTGTTCTCCAAGAAGTACACAGGCCTGCATCTTGTGACAAGAACAAACCCAGAGCAAAAGAGAAATTAAGAAAGTAATGCTTAGTTCAGCTTTTGAATTTTAGTCTTCCATACATAAGATGCTACTGCTATGGTAGCATGGCTTGGGACATATATAGCAGAATTTCTTGCTGTTCCTATATTAAAAATGTGTTCTCAGAAACAGCTGGTGTGTTACAAATGCAACTGGGTGCCTTAAGAAGTGGGATGATTGGAATCCCACTCCTAAGCACACAGGCTGTCGATATTTGAGAGCTGGTAAATGACATGGCAGGAAGGCGTGCAATGAGGACTGGAGGTTGCTGAGCATGAGAGTCAAGCTCCCGGCATCTGATGGCTTTGTGAACCTGTCTTTTACCTAACCATGACTGTGGAGGACTTTTCTGAGAAGTAATTAGTTTATATTTGTAAATCAATCCTCATATCTCTGTAGTAAGATGTTGGCTGAGAAGAATGCTTTATGATAGTCTTTATGGACAAACAGGGATGGCATATAGGTGGCAGTGAGCAGTTATTGTTTATTTCTTCTGTGATAAAAATGTTCAAATTCATATGGGAGGACTTTTTGTTCAGTTAGCTATTAGGAAAATGTCACAGTATTAATGAAAATATTAGCCTTAAAGGCTTCACAACCTCTTTTAAAAATAATCACAACTGCCCAGCCGGTGTGACTCAGTGGTTGAGCATTGACCTATGAACCAGGAGGTCACGGTTCAATTCCAGGTCAGGGTACATGCCCAGGTTGCTGGCTGCATTCCAAGAAGGGGGCATGCAGGAGGCAGCCAATCAATGATTCTCTCTCATCATTGATGTTTCTATCTCTCTCTCCCTCTCCCTTCCTCTCTGAAATCAATAAAAATATATTTTAAAAAAACCACAATTAACATTAATAGAATGATATATAGTTTTAATTCAATTTTATATGTATTTCATTTGATCTTTCAGAAAAGTTAAATGGGAGAGAGAAATATTGCTGTTATGATCCCATCTTAAAGATAGAGAAACTGGGGGGTGGGATGAGGGCATGTAACAGGGAGTAGGGGAGGCTGGGGAAAGGTCAATGGGGAAAAAAAAGGAGATATATGTACTACTATATGTAATACTTTAAACAATAAAATAAAATTTAAAAAAGTAAAAAAAAAAAGATAGAGAAACTGAGATTTTAAAAGGTTAAGTGACTTGCCTAGTTTATCTACCTAAGATGTGATGCTGCATTCATTACCTTTCTGAACTCGCTCCTTCTTCAAACTCTACTTTTGGCTTCTAGGAAAGGATATTCCTCGTTCTTCCGTTTACCATCTTTTATTTTTTCTCAGTTTTATTTCTTGGATATTTATTCCAGTCTTCCTTTACTAGTAAGTGTGGACATTCCAGATCTTCACTTGTCCTTTCTTTTCTCTTCTTTCTTTGATAAACTCTCATTAAAAAAATTCCTCCACCCCCACTGGAAGGAAACCAAAGATTGGTTTGCTCAACATTCATGTCTTCTTCTTCCTTTTTTATCTTCCCCTATAATAAAATCAGGAAAGCTAAAAATTACATTTCCCAGACTCGCTTGCAGCTAGGTTTCAGGGTACAGAATGAGTTCCACCAATTAGAAAATATGTTAGATATTTGTAATGTCTCTATTGAGATATAATTCACATTCCATACAACTCACCCATTTAAAGTGTATAATTCAATGGCTTAATATGAAGCATAGTAACCTCCATCTTGTATAAAACTATGTTTGAATTCTCTGCTATTGTTAGATAGTCCCTTATTCTGTAAACTGTCATTTTTAGACAGTCTCTTATTCTATAAAATAACTGTTTTAGTTTGAATAATAGAAAAAGATAAAAACTTAACTTTCTGACCTTGCAAGCTAGCCATCTAACATAATGAACTAATACTGATAATAATTCCCATATTCTTATGCCAAATGTTTGTTCTTTATGTATCCAAGATTACAAACTGTCTGTAACAATAACTCACACAGAGCTCTTTGTAATATCTGCAAACAAAGAAGCTCAAAAAGTATAAATACGGGGAACTTTCTGTATGTGTTGCTCAGAGATTTGGAAGAGACACCTCCCTCTGGACCATGCACAATAAACGACTCCTAATTAATTGGCTCATTAAGGTGTCTTGTATCTCACTCGTTGATTTACAATACAACAAATATATGTTCACAGAGTTGTACAACCACCACTACAATCAAGAAAAGATGTACTTTTTGAAAGGCAAAAGTGACACGAAAGCCATCTACTCCCCGCTTTTGATTATTATTGCTGGCAAGCACAGTGATAAAAGCGTTGGGTTTCTCTGCAGAAGTTTTGTAGTATCCAGTCACTGACTTTCCTGCATGTCAAGAGGCAGTTGCAGCAGCAGCAGTAGTGGCTCTGATTACTTGATCAAACTTCCTAATTATCGTGATTACAGCTTTCCTAGCATGTTCTTTCTGCAGCATTATTCCTGGAAATCCAGTTTAGAGCTTGCTCCTCCAGTCTTCCTAATGATTTCATGAACACTTAATTCCATGTATTAATTCCTTGTTGAAATGTAGTGAGTGTGATTTGTTTCTTACAGACCAATTTGAGCTCGATTTTTATATCTTTAACTTCTAACTTCTTACTTATCTTCTCTACCTTGAGAAATACTCCATAGTCAGCATGCCCCAAACTGAACTGATTATCCTTATTCATAAGCCTGCTCATTGTTCTAGTTCTCTTACCCAGTGAATGACTATACCCAACAGCTCAATTACCAGGTCAATAACTTTTCCTCCCAACTTCTCTTTTCCTACAATCAGCTAATCAGTCACCAAATTCTGGACTTCACGGTTCCCTATCATTCATCTCAGACCTTCTTTCTCTCTTCAGATTGTTACAAAGAGTACAGTCCTTACACCTAACTGAACCCCCTCCCACTCTCAGATCAGCCCATACAGAGGCCAGAATAATCTATCTAAAGCACCATTCTCATAATGTCATGTTCTTTCTCAGTAGCTCCCCTGGCCTACTGGACAAAATATAAAATTTAAGTTCCTTACCATGATGTACAAGGCCCTTCATGACTTGGCCTCTATCTCTCCATACTCATTTTCTGCTTTTTTTCTTTTCTCATAGTTTATACTTTAGTCACATTAAATTATACACCATGGCCTTTCACACTTTTTTATTATTATTAATCCTCACCAGAGGATATTTTTTCCATTGATTTTCTAGAGAAAGTGGAAGGTGGGGAGGGAGAAGAAGACAGAGAGAAAGAGAGAGAGAAACAATGTGAGAGAGACACATCAATTGGTTGCCTCCCACATGTGCCAAGACCAGGGTCAGGATTGAACCTACAACCCAGGTATGTGCCCTTGACCAGGAATTGAACCCACGACCCTTCTGTGCATGGGCTAACGCTCTAACCATTGAGGAAGACAGGCCAGAGCCACAGTCTTATTTTTGAACATGCTGTTTCTTAACTTAATTTTACTGTTGAATTCTTAGTTATCTTTCAGAACCCTACTTAAGTGTCATCTCCTTGACTATGAAACCTTACTGACCAACTTCCTTAAAAACCCCACCACAACTCAGAATCAATTTCTGCCTCCTCTTTTCCACTCTGGATATTCTAATATTGCCCATATTTCAGGTATTGTGTTCGTCTCACTATCTGGTACTGTTTCTTAAAACTATGTACCCAAAGCACCTAGCACAGAGCCTGGAACACAACAGATACTCAGAATATAATTGAAGAATTTAATTGAACTGGAACTCATTCCCAGATATAGTTATCTTTCCACTAAATGTTTAAGAAAAAGTTAACAAGATAATTTATTGATATCAGTATGTACTTTAGTCTCCCTAGGACTTGAGACAATGTGGCATAATCAAGAAAGCATTCTTCTCTGGAAATTCCATTTCTAGATATATATCCAAAAGATTGAAAATGGGATTTTGAACAGGTATTTTACACCAGTGTTCATAGCAGCATCAGTCACACTAGCCAAAAGGTGAAAATAACACAAATGCCCATCAGCAGATGAATAGATACATTAAAATGCAATATTTATATATAATAGAATATTATTTAGCCTTTTAAAAAAGGAAGGAAATTCTGATACATGCTACAACATGGATGAACCTTGAAGGCATTGTGCTGAGTGAAATCAGCCAGACACAAAAGGACAAATATTGGGTGGTTGTAGTTACATAAGGTACCTAAAGTAGTCAAATTCATAGAAGCAGAAAGTAGAATTGTGGTTACCAGGGGCTAAAGGTAGAGGGGAATGAAGTTATTTTTTAGTGGATACATAATTTCAGTTTGAGATGGTAAAAATGTTCTGGAGATAAAGAGTGATGATAGTTTCACAAAAATGTAAATATATTTAATGCCACTAAACTGTACACTTACCATAGGTAAAATGGTAACTTTTACATTATATATATTTTAGCACAATAAAAAAAGCACTGTTCTGTTTGGGATACATGAGTTCTATTCTCAGTCCTCCATCACACAGCTATATAAAATTAAACTTGATACTCTACTTTCCCAAGCCTCAGTTTCCTCACCTATATAATGAAGCACTGAAGTAAGGCTTGACAGTTCTTTCTACCTATACAATGATTTGCCACATATTGGAAGATCCAGTTCTCTTTTGGTTGAAGGTCCATGTCCAGGACCGTGCTGAGGAAGTTTTATCACATCACAGCCCTGGAGAAACTTTACAGCTTTTCTCCTGCAGGCTCATGGGAGACAGCTAAGCTTCCGCAGAATGGTCCCAGTGATGGTTGACTGTAATGTGATACTTCTTTGTGTCCATGGCATATCAAAATTGGAACAAAATAACTCTCTGGGATTCAATTAACCATTCATTCTTCCATAAATTCATTCAACATCCATTAAGTACTTGCCATGTGTTAAGGACTATACTAAGTGCCAGAGATATAATATCAATAAGACATGCATGGTTCAGCATTCACAGTATAGTGGGAGACACTGGCATGGTAACAAATACTTAAAAGGATTTTGCATTTAAAAAAACAAAATGAGGATATGTACAAAGAACTATGGAATTTGTTTGAGCTAGGTTTGAATAAGAAGGAGTTCATGAAGCAGGAACTGAGTAAGAGTATTCTGATTCTCTTCTTTCTTGATCTACTCCATTCATGTTGCCCCAATATGGAAGCTGGGATGTGAGAATTTAGGAAAGGTTGCCATAACCATGGTAGGATGGCTTCTTTAAATAGCATTTTTAAATGGACATATTCTGATACTTCTCATAGATATACTCTCTTAATATCCTTTAAAGGCCCCCTTAGGCAAAGATAAAATATTACCCACGATCTACTAGTCTTTTAATAGCTTTGCCAATGTTTGCTGTTCCAATGTCAACAGTCATTATATAGCTTTGCTTTCAATGTGGGATTAAACCTCTTTTTTTTTTTTTTTTTTTTGCACTAATCAGAAAAGCAATTGGATAGTTAGTATGCTCTTTAGAATTCCATTGCAAAAGAATGAGGTTCTGCCAGATCATGTCATGGAAGAAGTAAACAGACACAAAAGGTGGGGCGGGGGTGGGGGGAAACTTCTAAAAGGGAAGTGCTGACAGGTTACACTCAGACATGCAGCACCCAAAGGTCACTGACTTGGAGGATGTGCCAAAGTTGGACAGCAGGTCCCAGCATGCAGAGGCTGGAAGGGAACTAATTAATTAAAGGGTATCAAACATGTTGTCAGAGTGCAGACAGCAGAAAATAAAATGGACTTCGCATGATTTAACCAGTAGGGGAAGAGTAAGATCATACTGAACTCATAAAAAATGTTTCAGGAAAAGATAAGTTTCAACATCTTTTAATTCTATCATGGTTAGAAGATAAATTGCTGTTTCAAATTCTAGCTTTAAAAAAAGAGGAACTAAAGACTTCCTAAAAAGAAATAAATAAAGTGTAACATTTATTGATCACTTACAATATGCCAAATACTGAAAGAAGCCTTTGGACAAATAAGTTTACACTTCCAGTTACATTTTATTATATGTAGGGTTGTGTAGTGTCAGCTCTGGTGCCATTTTGTTTATATTCCCTCACTTAATGGAATGAAAGCTCCTTGAAGGCTATTTTTACAGATGAGGAAGCAGGCAACAGACCTAGGTCCTAACTCTAGTTCCATAATATACCACTGTGTTACATGTTTGAAAGTTACTTAACCTCACTGAACCTGGAAGTCCTTGCTCTTCCCACTCTTCCATATGGATACCAGGTAGCAGCCATTACAATATGAATGGCTTTCATGGGAACAACTAAGAAAGTAGTCCAACTGCCTTGCTGGCCTAAGGAGAATGCTGACATGGGCGGGTTTTGCTTCAACCTTTCTTTTTTCCTTTTAAAAGGTTTTCTTCTCAAGGCATGAGCCTTCTCAAGCTCTCTTCTCCCTCCTTTCTTCATGTCAAAGTATAACACTCCCAGGAATGTTTTTTTATGACAACTCAAGAACATATATATTTTACCAAAACACTATGCATTGAACTAGGATCCATGAGCAGTCATTGCCATCTGTTTGGAAATATTGCAATGGAGAGTTCTCCTGCCAGGCTTCTTTTGTTTTATAATACATTTTATTGATTTTTAGAAAGAGAGAAAGGGGGAGAAAAAGAGAGAGAAACATTGATGTAAGAGAGAAACCGATTGGTTGCCTCCTGTACACACCAAATTGGGGGGTCAAACCCACAACCTAGGTGTGTACCGTGAACGAGAATCAAACCTGCATCCTTTTGGTGTATGGGACAGCCCTCCAACCAACTGAGCCACCCAGCCAGGGCTCCTGTCAGGCTTCTTTAAGTGCCCGTTCTTGGCACAGTGTCTCCATTTGTGGCTGCTGCTGGAATACAGGCTCTTAGATTCATATCCTCACCAGATAAGGATGCTCTAGTCCAGCCGTGGGCAAACTACGGCCCGCAGGCCAGATCCGGCCCGTTCGGCTGTTCTATCCAGCCCGCGGAGCCGAAAGAGCGGAGGGTTCTCTTGCTCTCCCCTCCGCTCCTTTACTTTGAATTTATATTAGTTCACACAAACACTCCATCCATGCTTTTGTTCTGGCCCTCCGGTCCAGTTTAAGAACCCATTGTGGCCCTCGAGTAAAAAAGTTTGCCCACTTCTGCTCTAGTCTGTTGCATCCACAGGCAGGTTTCCTCTTCAACACCTTTATACTTACTAGAGGCCTAGTGCAGGAATTCGTGCACCAGTGGGGTCCCTTGGCCTGGCCTGTGGGATTGGGCTGAAACCAGCTCTCCAATATCCCCTGAGGGGTCCCAGATTGCAAGAGGGTGCAGGCCAGACCGAGGAACCCCACTGGTGCACAATCAAGGCTGGGGAGGGACACAGGAGGTTGGCCAGCCGGGGAGGGACTGCAGGAGAGCTCCAGGGCATGTCTGGTCCGTCTCGCTCAGTCCCGATCTGCTGGACCCCAGCAGCAAGCTAACCTACCAGTCAGAATGTCTGCTCCCTGGTGGTCAGTGCACATCATAGCAAGCAGTTGAGCGGCCTTAGCATATTATTAGCATATTATGCTTTGATTGGTTGAATGGACGACCGGACACTTAGCATATTAGGCTTTTGTTATATAAGATGCTCTCTCTGGGCCTAAACATAAGGTTAAAAGCACTGCTCAAGATGGAAAAAATGATGAAAAGAGGAGGAGCAGGTGTTTTCATGTCCACTTCAATGAGACCACTCTCTTAGTCCATTGTCACGTCTTGTGTAGTGGATTGTTGAGATTCCCAGAAGGAAGGACAGAAACCATTACTGGGCTGGGCTCCCATTCCTAATCAAGTCATACTCAGTCATTTCTTATACATGACCCATTGCCAACTGATCTTACAGTTGCAGAAATTAAATAAATAAAATAGTTGTTCCTTACAAAAATATTGGACATCTCTGCTTTTAGAAAAAAACAAGAAAAATATAGAAGTTAGATATTTAGGCTTCAGGAAACTGCTAAAGTGAGTTAAGGGTGTTTGGTAGCCAGGGTATCTCCTCATGCCCTAAAGTCACACTAGCAAGCTGTCAACTACCTCCTTTATCTTGAGGCTCATATTGCTTAGATTTCAATAATAATTTCTTCCTAAAATTATCCTTGCAGGGATGATGCCTGCCTGCCCTCGGGTTTCTATTTACTACATTCTCCCTCAGGATCTTATAAATAGAGGTTTTCATTCTATTTCAGACAATTCTTTTCAAATTTTTGAAAAAGCTGAAAAAAATGAGGCATGGAAATAATAGTCATTGAGCACTAATTTTATACTTGGCCCTTTATATAAATGACTTTATGAAATCCCTCATAAGAATACTCTGTTGTAGATCTTTTTTTTTGCCATTATACAGTTGGATATACTGTATAAGTCCCATACATTGTACTGAACATGTCAAAGGTCTCATAGTTATGCACGTCCAGTGAAGTGAGCCATTCACCTCCCTGTACCATTGTCCCTGACACTTGCAATCCCAGTCCTAGACATTGTTATCTACATAATGTGAGGAGACTGGAACACTTAATAAGTTCTGCCACAATCACCTTGACTCGCAGATTTATTTCTTCTATCCCTGGAAACAATTGCTGATCCAATCCCAACCTACAAAGCAGCTGAGGCCAGAGGGGAACATAGGAGAATCTGTGAATCAGCAGCACAACGTTACAGTACTGGGAGGAACTTGATCCTCTCGGTCTCTTCCCACTTTGGGATAAGGGGCTCTAAAGCCCAGATAGAGACTTTAATGTGTACGGAGTCACACAAGGAACTAAACTCAACTTAGAATCCATATCTTTCGAGCCTTGTGCTTTAAAGCATATCCCCATGAGCATACACAGTGTTTTTTCACCCACAAAGCTCCACAGTTTCCTACTGCTGAGCCTCAGGGTGATAAATTTTGCCTCCAGGGGTATGCTGAGAAAGAACAATTCCACACAACTGCACTGTTTGAAGAAATCAAGTCATTCAGTTAAGGATCCTAAATATTCACAGGCCAGTCAACTCCAATGTAAGATACATCCAGTGCTGAGATCAGAGTTAGCAGTGCATTTCCTAGCACATGACACCTTGCTTGTTTTGATTTATCCATTGTCTAAAAGATGATCCAGAAGGTGGGTGCTACTTCTAAATCACCAGTTTTTTTATTGTAAGCGACAACGTTTGCATTTTTATTATCATGGTCTACTTTTTAATAAGCTTGTACAGGGCCAGTATATCATAACAACATCATTAAAACATTCATCTCTTTTAGTTATAAATTGCCTTGATGGTGCTATGACTACATCTCCTGGAGCACCAGAATTATTCTTAAGATCCAAGCATATCATTGTCACAGCAGAAGGATAACACTGCAGCCCGGCCTGGCTCCCCTTGTCATGGAAAAAGGCAAAGGATATAGGCAACTGTGTGGGATGCCTTTGGTGGGTCTGTCTCCAATGAGTTGTTAGACTTTGGAAAACCCACGCTTAACCTCTCTGTGCCTCTTCTTTATCTATAAAATAAAATCTTTCTTTTCTAGTTTACAGGGTTCCTGTGAAGAGCAAATAATGTGTATGAAAGCATTTTGAAGAGCAGGTTGGGTTTTACAGAAAGCAATTTTCAAGACAAATTTTAGCATGCAGAATGTTTATTGGGGAGTGCTTTGGGATCACACTCTGAAAGAGAAGAGGAGTCAAAATTAGACGGGAATAGATCTAGTAGTTTTACAGGACTAGTAACAGACTCAGCCACCTCCCACAAGAATACCTAGATTGACCTGTCATTAAAGTCTCATCTTGTGCTGACATGGTCAGGCCTTTATAGCTGGCATCAATTAGTAACTGGATATCAATTGCTTCAGGAGCTTAAGCTAGGTGGCTCTCTGAAGCTGAGGATTGACAGGTGAAGGCTGTCTGCTGATAGCATTGCTAATAGGTAGTGTGAAAATTCTTTATTCAAAGAGGGGGCCGGGGTGGCACAGTTACTACTTATAGTCAACCTCTTGCGCTACTCAGAGACATTTCTTCATATACATTCAGGAATCAGCTTTTCCAGGATTCCAGTGAACATTTTTTTTCCTTGGGAGAAACTTGAAAGAGGAAAGTCAATGGAACAAAATATTGTGTCTGCTGCTGAAGCTGGTCATAGGTCCATAACAGACACTTTTCCTTATCTTCCTCCACTATTCATCGTTTTAGAGGCCCCTCACGTCTGCTAGTGCCTCTGCTTGCCTTGGTTGCTGGCCTGGTATGGTGATCTAGACCCCCAATCTAGATGAGTTTGAGCATCTGGTACTGTGCTCTTCTCAGGCCAGGCTTGTGTTCTTTGTCTTTTTATATTTATCATCAGGTAATGTACCAAAAGACACCCCAGTAGATCTTCTGGGTGCCAGCCATAGTCTTGCCTGTCCCTTCTGTGAAAAAATAGCCCTCTTATAAAAGTCAATTACCTCTGCCAAGATGGCATCTTCTCTTATTTCCCATTGGTCCTTAGATATATGAATCCAAGAATTAGCAGATAGCTGGCCATAGGTATTTTTATCCTAATTATATATTTTGAAAGTGGCAAAAAAGACTAAACTGGTGAGTTTGAGGACCTAATGACTCAGTGTGAGCTAAACCTTGGCCAGGACTCAATATATAGGGTGGGATAAAAGTAGGTTTACAGTTGTGAGTAAGCAAAAGAGTTTATTCTTTATATTATTATTTATTAATTACTAGTGGCCTGGTGCATGAAATTCATGCACATTAAAAAGGAATTAATTAGAGGAAATATTTTAATATTGCTACTTGCCCTTTCTCTATAATAGAAGTGTCAGAGATGAAAGAAAATTAGTAAAATGTATATGAAAATCTCCCTCTTGTCAGAGTCTGGGGTGTGCCTCGGGACCTAGAGTCAAGTCCCCGCCCACCACCCACATGTCCTTCAAAATCACAGGAGACCCAGACCTGGCTGGCCCCACTCCCATTGGATGAGACCCAAACCCAGCCATTTCCACCCCCATCAAGACCCTCTGGACAGGAGGCACAGCCTCAGGTCCCCCATCCCAGCGCCAGGGCAGCGGGGGGGGGGGGGGGGTGGCAGCCTGAGGTCCCCCAGCCTGGCACTGGAGCGGGGTGGGTGTGGCCTGAGGTCCCCCGTCCAGCCCCGCTGGGCAGGGGCCATGGCCTGATGTCCCCCGTCAAGCCCCCTGGGTGAGGGGCATGGCCTGAGGTTCCCTGTCAAGCCCCGCGGGGTGGGTTGTGCAGCCTGAGGTCCCTCACCCCGGCCTGGTGCCATGCAGCCTCAGGTCCCTGCTGTTCGGTTGTGACATTACAGCATCCCAGCTAATTTGCATATTCCTCTGTTATATAGATAGATTGGATTATTTTCCATACAAACAACCCTGTATTATCTGGTCCCTCTAAAAGAGGGATCATGTTGGTGCTTCAGGTGTCTAGCACTCTGACCATATAGCAAGCGGTTCTAAAAATGTTTGGGTAGAAGACTTAGGACCAACATGTTGTCATCAGAGGCTCCTGAATTTGACTCTTCTCACAGACACACCGGTGTACAATTACACATGGCACAATTCCTTTTAGAGAAATTCAGTCACTAGCTGAGTGCCTCCTATACAAAAAGCAACTGAAAAAACAGCCACATTGAAACAGATAGGAAAGGCTGAAACACAACTATTTTCATAAATCTCACCACCACCCCTGACACAGGAGCATACAATCAAAAGAAAACCTCAACTCCTAGCTTGTCCATGAGGAGTGAAGGGTTTGGACCACAAATCAAAGCCCCAAATTTTAAGGCTTTCATCCAAATGATGGGTCCAAAACACCTAGCTCTGAAAGCCAAAGGGACTTGCATTTGAGTCCCACTGGACTATAGGAAACAGAGAAGTAGTTTTTAATGGATGCACATGAACTAGCCATAGCTATTCCCCCAGGTCTCTGCACAGAGGGAGTGGGCAATGATGCTCATCTCCCAGTCTTTCCCTGGAAAGGATTTGACTATATACTTTATAAGGTGCTGCCTAAGGGTTCAGCTTCTAATTAGCTCACATTTAGGTACTGACTGCAATCCTCCCTGGAGCCCAAAAGAGCAGGTAGCCACTTCCCTTGCCTTCTCCCTTTGGCTCACTCCAACAATAAAACCAAGTTGTCAATATCTCCCAGAAAGGAGCTTGTTCACATATCTAACACCCCAACTTTTATGGCTGCCATTCATGAAACAGGTCCCCACATCACCTAGCTCTAATAGTCAATGGAGTATACATCCATGAGTCCCACAGGTCTATAGCAAACACAGAGCAGTTTTTAAACAGGCAAAGGACAATTCCATAGCTATCTACCCAAACTTAGTATAGAGGGAGTAGGCAAAAATGCTCATCTCCCAGTTTATTGCTGCAAGGGGCTTAATTGCCAATGGCTGCCTAAGGGTCTGCCTTCTAATAACCCTGCATCTTGGTGATAATTGAGATTCTCCCCTTTGGGACATTGATAGATCTTGGTATATTCTGAATTACTGGAAGCCAACAGAACAAAGGTGGTGACTTAGATAATCACAAATGTTTGAGAGGCAACCAGAAGCATGGGTCAGGCTGACTGATGAGGTTCTTCTCCTACATTAGACCAGTCTGTCAAGATTAGAAGAGGTGGCTGTTTTATCTAATATGTAGAAATCAACATAGAGACTCAAAAAATGAAGATACAAGGTAATGTGTTCCAAACAAAAGAATAAGATAAATATCCAGAAACTGATCTTAAAGAAATGGAGATAAAGTTCAAAATATCAGTTACAAAATAGCTCACTGAAGTCAGGAAAGCAATGCATGAACAAAGTGAGAATTTCAACAAGGAAAGAAAATACAAAAACACAACAACACACCAAATAGAAATTATAGAGCCAAAGAATACAATAATTGAACTGAAAAAATCCATAGCGGGTTCAATAGAAGATTAGATCAATTGGAAGGATCAGAGAACTCAAAGGGCAGTGGCATTTATTTCATTAGAGGAGCAAAAAGAAATTAAAAAGAGTCAAGATTGTCTAGTTTGTTGGAATAGAGTTGTTCATAGTATTTTTTAACAATCCTTTGTATTTTGGTGGGGTCTGTTGTTATTTCGCCTTGTTCATTTCTGATTTTGTTTATTTGGGTCCTCTCTCTTTGCTTCTTAGTGAGCCTGGCTAGAGGTTCATCAACCTTGTTTATCCTTTCAAAGAACCAGCTCTTGGTTTCATTGATCTTTTGTATTGTTTTTTTCTTCTTTTTTTGTCTCTATGTCATTTATTTCTGCTCTGAACTTTATTATCTTCTTCCTTCTGCTCACTCTGGGCTTTTCTTGTTGCTCTCTTTCTAATTCTTTAAGTTGTAGAGTTAGATGATTTATTAGCATTTTTTCTTGTTTTTTTTAGGTAGGCCTGTAAAGCTATAAACTTCCCTCTCAGGACTGCTTTCACTGTGTCCCATAGATTTTGGATTGTTGTGTTTTTATTGTCATTCATTTCCAGGATGTTTTTAATTTCTTCTTTGATCTCTTTGGTAACCCAATAAATGTTTAATAGCGTGCTATTCAGCTTCCAAGTATTTGAATTTTTTTATTGTTATTATTGTATTTTATTTCTAATATTATGCCATTGTGGTCTGAGAAGATGCTTGATATGTTTTCAATCTTCTTGAATTTGGAGAGACTTTCCCTGTGACCCAATATGTGGTTTATCTCTGAAAATGTCCCATGTGCTCTTGAGAAGAACATATATTCCATGGCTTTGGGGTGAAATGTTCTGAAGATGTCAATTAAGTCCATCTGATCAAGTGAGTCATTTAGGATTGCTGTTTCTTTGCTGTTTTTTTGTCTAGAGGATTTATCCAGTGATGTCAGTGGGGTATTAACATGTTAAGCACCAAGCCTATTCTGTCTTCCTTTCTGTTTAGCCCGCAATATCTAATTTCACCGATATGCTGGTGGCACCAGTGACTGACCAGTCTGGATGGAAAGTATAGTGTCAGTCACCGGTGACTGACATGGCGTTTAACGTGTTAAAGTCCCTACTATGATTGTATTGTTGTCGATCTCTCCCTTGATATCTTCCAGGAGTTTTGTTTTGTTTTGTTTTGTTTTGTTTTTCTGTATTTGGGTACTCCTGCATTGGGTGCATATATGTTTACCAGGGTTATATCCTCTTGTTGTATCGATCCCTTTAGTAATATGAAGTGGCCTTCCTTATCTCTTGTTATGGCCTTCATTTTTAGGTCTATTTTATCAGACATATTCCTAGAAATTCCCAGACAACCTTCCAAAACACAATCAGAAAGAATCTAAAAATCTCAATAGGCCAATAACTATGGAGGAAATTGAAGCAGTCATCAAAAAGCTTCCAGCAAACAAAAGCCCGGGGCCAGATGGCTTCACAGGGGAGTTTAACCAAACATTCAAAGAAGAACTAAAACCTATCCTCCTCAGACTATTCCAAAAAATTCAAGAGGGAGGAACACCTCCAAGCTCATTCTATGAAGCCAGAATCACCCTAATACCAAAACAAGATAAAGACAACACAATGAAAGAGAATTACAGGCCAATATCCCTCATAAACATAGATGCCAAAACCTCAACAAAATTCTAACAAATCAGATCCAGCATTACATCAGAAAGATCATACTCCATGACCAAGTAGGATTTATCCCAGGGATTCAAGGATGGTACAATATCCGCAAATCAATAAACATGATACATCAGATAAACAAATCCTATCTAATAAAAGAGTAATATGCAAATTGACCGTACCTTCGCTACACTACCAGCCATGCCCACCAGCCATGCCCACCAGCCAATCAGGAGGGAACAGGCAAATAAACCCAACCAAGATGGCTGCAGCCACAGAGAGCAGGAGGAAGGCTTGGGTTTCCCTGGCAATGGAGGAAGCCAAGCTTCCCACCTGCCCTTGCCGGCCCAGGCCTCCACTGAATGCTACAAAGTTTCAATTATAGAAGATAAATAAAGCCCAACAGAAACAGCGGCAGCCACGGAGCTGGAGAGAGCAGGAGGCTAGGGTTGCCCGTGGCGATGGAGGAAGCCAAGCTTCTGCAGCCCTGGCCTGCTTTGGCCTCTGTTTAAGGCTAAAAAGTTTCAATTATAGAAGATACATAAATCCCAACAGAAATGGCTGCCGCCACGGAGCAAGCAGAAGGCTTGGCTCCACTCCAGGCTACAAAGTTTCTTGTAGAAGATAAATAAATCCCAGATCCCAGGGCCTCTGCTTGGGTTGCTGGGGGGCATGGCCGGCCTGAAAACCACCACAGGCCCCTCACCCAGGCTGCCCCACACCCCAAGGGAACCCCCACCCTGATCCGGGACACCCTTCAGGACAAACCAGCTGGCCCCCACCCATGCACCAGTCCTCTATCCTATCTAATAAAAGAGTAATATGCAGATTGACCATCACTCCAACACACAAGGTGGCTGCCCCCATGTGGTCAAAGATCCTGCCCCCATGTGGACACAAGATGGCCACCACAAGATGGCCAGCAGGGGAGGGCAGTTGGGAGGGACCAGGCCTGCAAGGGAGGGCAGTTGGGGGCGATCAAGCCTGCTGGCAGAGGAGGGAAGTTGGGGGTGAATGGGTCTGCAGGGAAGGGCAGTTGGGGGGACCAAGGCCTGCAGGGGAGGGCAGTTATGAGTGACCAGGCCTACAGGGGAGGGCAGTTAGGGGTGACCAGGCCTGCAGGGGATGGCAGTTAGGGGCAAACAGGCTGGCAGGGGAGCAGTTAGGCATCAATCAGGCTGGCAGGGGAGTGGTTAGGGGGTGATCAGGCTGGCAGGCAGAAGCGGTTAGGGGCAATCAGGAAGGCAGGCAGGTGAGCATTTGGGAGCCAGCAGTCCTGGATTGTGAGAGGGATGTCCGACTTCCCGTTTAGGCCCGATCCCAGTGGGTCCCAGATTGGAGAGGGTGCAAACTGGGCTGAGGGACACCCCCCCCCCCCGTGCATGAATTTCGTGCACCGGGCCTCTAGTTGAAAGATAAAAACAGAGTGAAGATAGATAATGTACTTATGGAGCATCATCAAGAGGACCATTATATGTATTATAGGGGTCCCAGAAGTAGAAAAGAGAGAGAGAAAGGGGCAGAAATCATATTCAGATAAATAATGACTGAAAACTTCCCTAACCTGGGGAAAGAAACAGACATCCAGATCTAGGAAGCCCAAAGAGTATAAATGAAATGATAAAAAGACCCAATTATAATTAAATTGCCAAAAAATTAAAGAAAAAGAGAGGATTATAAAAGCAACAAGAGAAAAGCACTGGTAGCATACAAGGGAACCACTTATAAGACTACAAGATTTTTCAGCACAAACCTTGCAGGTCAAGAGGGAGTAGGATGACATTCAAAGTGCTGAAGGAAAAAAAACATCTGTCAATAAAGAATACTCTACCTGGCAAAGTTATTCTACAGAACTGAATAAGAGATAAAGACTTTCCCAAAATACACAAGAAAATCATAGAACTTAATAGCAAACGGTGGGTAGGGGACCTGAATAGACATTTTTCTAAAAAAGAAGTAGAAATGGCCTACAGGTACATAAAATGGTGCTCAAAAATCACTAACCATTGGGAAAATGTACATGAGAACCACAATGAGATACCACCTCACACCTGTTAGGATAGCTATAATCCAAAAGACAAGAAATAACAAATGCTGAGAGGATATGGTGAAAAATATAACCCTTGTAACTGTTTGTAGAAATGTAAACTGGTACAGCCACTATGGAAATAAGTATGAAGAGTCCTCAAGAGCAGGGGTCCTCAAACTAAGGCCCGCGGGCCACATGCGGCCCACCAAGGACATTTATCCGGCCCGCCGGGTGCCGCTGCCTGTCCTGCTTAGCAGCCGACTCGCCCCGAGCCCGCAGTGCGCATAGGAATTTGTTCATAGTTTTTTTTTTAAACTATAGTCCGGCCCTCCAACGGTCTGAGGGACAGTGAACTGGCCCCCTGTTTAAAAAGTTTGAGGACCCCTGCTCAAGAGATTAAAGATAGAACTCCCATATTAGCCTTGTATACAACTTTGGGTATATATCCGAAGGAAATGATATCACTAACTTGAAGGGATATCTGGACTCACATGTTCATTGCAACATTATTTACAATAGCCAAGGTATGGAAACACCTAAATATCCATCTACAGATAAGTAAATAAAATGTGATATATATATATATATATAGATAGATAGATAGATAGATAGATATATGTATATATACATACATATATCTATATCTATATATAATGTTATATATTATACTAGAGGTCCGATGCACGAAAATTCGTGCAGAGTAGGCCTTCCTTCCCCCAGCTGCCAGCACCAGCTTCCCTCTGGCACCTGGGACCCAGGCTTCCCTCCTCCAGCCACCCACAGGCACCTGGGACCCGGCTGGCTTCCCTCCAGCCCCAGCTTGGTCAGGAAGGATGACTGGAATGATGTCTGGAAGAAGTCTGGTCTAATTAGCATATTACCCTTTTATTATTATAGATATATATTATGTATTATATATTATGTATTATATTATATCTATACATATATGTACATATATACACTGAGTGGCCAGATTATTATGACCACTCCATCAGTACTTCGTTGGGCCACCTTTTGCCTTCAGTACTGCGGCAATTCTTCTTGGCATTGACTCCACGAGATGTTGAAAGGTAATGCGAGGAATCTGACACCATGCCTGATGAATAGCACTGTCCAGTTCTGTGAGATTTGATGGTTGTGGAACCAGCTGCCTGATGGCTTTTTTAACTTTGTCCCACAAATGCTCAATTTGATTGAGATCTAGTGATTGTGGGGGCCACCTAAGCAAGGTAAAGTCTCCCTCATGTTCTTGAAACCACTCCTGCACAATACGAGCACCGTGGCATGGTGCATTGTCTTGTTGGAAGAAGCCATCTTCATTGGGATACGCCATCAACATGATAGGATGAACTTGGTCAGCAACAATACTTAGGTATGTTGTGCTATTCAGACGTTGTTCCACATGAATTAAAAGGCCCAAATCATGCCAGGAAAACATGCCCCAAACCATAACACTGCTCCCACCAGCTTGAAGGGTTGTACTCATGCATGTGGGGTGCATGCTTTCATGCTGTTTCCATGAAATTCTCACTCTGCCATCTGCATGATGCAACTGGAAACATGATTTATCAGACCACATGACTTTTTTCCAATGCTCGACTGTCCAATCCTTGTGTTCCTGTGTGAATTGGAGACGTTTTATCTTGGTAACCGCAGACAGCAAAGGTGTTCGAACAGGCCTTCGGATTCCATATCCCGTACAATGAAGTGTACGGCTAATTGGCCTACAAACATCAGGTGGTCATAATAATCTGGCCACTCAGTGTGTGTGTGTGTGTGTGTGTGTGTGTGTGTGTGTATAAGATAAATAAAAGAGAAACATGCAAATTGACCATCACTCCGCTACACCAACCAGCCAATCAGGAGGGAATATGCAAATTAGAAGGACAAAGATGGCAGCCGCCCAGCTGCTCCAGGAGTGGATTAGCCGGGTGGGGCAGGATGCCTGCTATGAGAGGGAGGGCTGGGGGCAAAGGGATCTACAGGAGCGGCACTCTGTCCGCAGCGAAGACGAAGACTGCAGACTCCAGAGTCTGCAGCGAAGACGAAGATGGCAGACTCCAGCTGGAGTCTGCAGCGAAGATGGCATACTGGCCAGAGTCTGCAGCGAAGATGAAGATGGCAGACTCTGGCTGGAGTCTGCAGCAAAGATGAAGAAGGCAGACCGGCCGGAGCGAAGGCCTGGGTCCTGGGTGCCAGAGGAAAACCGGTGCTGGAAGCCAAGGGAAGGAAGGCCTATTGCACGAATCTCTTTGTGCAATGGGCCTCTACTATATATATAATGGACTACTCTTTATCCTAAAAAAGAAGGAAGTTCTCTCAATTTGTCAATTGCAGCAACATGGATGAATCTAAACAGCATTATGCAACATGAAATAAGCCAGACAGAGAAAGACAAATCCTAGAATTTTGTGAGTGAAGAAAATAGTAGAGAGAGGCTGGTAAAAAAGGTACAAACTTACAGTTATGAGATGAATAAGATCTGAGGATATAATATATAACGTGGTGACTATAATTGAAAAAAAATATTGTATAATTGAAATTTGCTGAGAGAGCAGAATGTAAGTGTTCTCATACACAAAAAGTTATACATGTGAGGTTGTGGATGTGTTAATGGTGGGAATCATTTCACAATTATACATTTATCAAACATCACATTGAAAAATACATTTAAAAATATATTAAAAATTTATTTGTTTCCCTGGCCGGTTTGGCTCAGTGGATAGAGCATTGGCCTGCAGACTGAAGGGTCCCAGTTTCGATTCCGGTCAAGGGCATGTACCTTGGTTGTGGGCACATCCCCAGTGGGGGGTGTGCAAGAGGCAGCTGATCCATGTTTCTGACTCTCTAACCCTCTCCCTTCCTCTCTGTAAAAAAATCAATAAAATACATATTTAAAAAAAAAAAATTATTTGTCAACTAGTGTCCCAGTGCATGGATTTGTGCACATTGAAAGAAAATTAATTAGAAGAAATATTTTAATATCGCTATTTGAATCTTGCTAATGAAAGAAAATAGGATTCTACCAAATCTCCTATCTACCTACTCCAGGACTTCTGTGAGGATCAAATGAGATGAGGCACAGGAAAACGCTTCACAAACATTTGGTTAAACTGTAAAATGTTTGCACCTGGCTATAAAGCAAGTCGGTTTCCTGGGCTGAAGAAACTCCAAGGAGGCTAGTTGCTAGGGAGAGGAAACCAGGCGTTCCTACGTGATGACATTACCTGGTGCCCACAGTCACTGTTTCTGGGCTGGACTGGGCTATGGGCTGCATTTTGCGCCATGGAGTCTTGGCAATGTTCGCTGTGATTTGGTGGGGTGTCGCTCCAGGTGGTGGTGGGGTCTGTGTCCCACTTAGGGAAAGCCAAGTGTTGGTTTGTTGGTGCCAGGTCCGTGGTGCCGTTTATTTTTAAGAGGAATTTAATGACTGAAAACTTCCAGTGCTCGTCATGGCAGCTCCTGTGTTGAGCGTCTGCCCTCTGGTGGTCAGTGCATATCATAGCTACCAGTCAGACAGACGGATACAGCCTTTTATATAAATAGATTATATTTCAATAAAGCTGAAAAACAAAAAAATAAATAAAAATGTTTGTATATATTCCTGCTGGCCCCAGTGTTCAGTTTCCTAAGTAAATGCCTTGAATTTCTTTAGCAAAAGACTGGAACAATAATTGCTGGGTATCTTTGTCATTATGTAACAGGGTCCTTTCTCATGTAGACTTAGTCATCTTTTCATTCAGTGGATTCTAGGTCCAAAAACTGGATTAGGTCCAGAAACCTGACAAGAAACTGATATTTTATTGAGGTAACTATGTTCACACTTCTGATCATCCACCTTCCATTTCCTCTAATGATACAAGCAGAACAATGTTCCTGTTGGCGGACTATTTTTCCGAGGGATGCCGCATTCTTTAAATTATCTTAATAATGTTCTGAAGGTCAGGCTCCCTTGGTTACCACTCTGACCTTGGTGCTAATTACAATATTCACATCCACTTGTCTTACAACTGAATACATTGCCACCTGGCTACCATTGTTTTGGAGTACTGTCATCCCCAATGCTATCAGTGAACCTAGTTCTGTAATGACTATACCTTCAAACAGCTCTGGTCTACAAACAAGACCACCAATAAACATTTAAGTGGCTCTGGTACTGTCTCACAGGTCATTCCTATGGCCTTGGAATTGGTGTATCCTTCTGGCGTTCTTGTGGAGCAGTGTCATCTAGTGTGTTTTTTGGCCTCACGTAGTTTATCCACTTCAGAATGCCCACTACCCTAATCCTTTTATTCCCTTCCTCAGTTGCCATGAGAATTCTGACATTTGAACTTTACTCGTGTGGGATATGATTTTTTCCAGCAAGTTCATATTATCTCTGTGGTGGTCTTTGTCAGAGTGTTAAAGTCTATTTCTTAGAAGAGAACAAATATCTTTTTAGCTCCTGCCATACCTGGTAGCTAGGTTTTACAGCTCCTTTGGGGTATTGTCCCTTTCATCCTTTATCAGGCCCAGAATGCCCCCTTTACCTTTACCAAAAAGGGGGTAAAGGTGGATCCTGGGAATAGGACATGTTTTCTTATAAGAAAGAGGCCTATTCATGATCTTTAAGCAAGGAGGCAGTGTTAGCTGTTACTAGAGAGTAGTCGGCCACTTCTGTAGACTTAGGGAGTTCAGGGAAGCCTAAGGATTCAAGATTTTCAAGACACAAATCCAGATGTTTCCATCCCATACCAGGGTCTCAGATTTTTCCAGGGCCTTGACCTTGAAACAGCAGACCTGCCTTGGCTCAGAATTTAACCTTCTTTGGAGGTTGGTAGTATAGACCGAATGTGTGGCCCCTCAAAATTCACATGGTAAAACTTAATCCCCAGTGTGGTGGTATTTGGAGGTGGGACCTTTGGGAAGCAATTGGGTCATGAGGATGAAGCCCTTATAAATGGGATTAGTGCCCTCTTAAAAGAGGGCCCAGAGTGTACTTGCCCCCTTCTGCCATCTGAGGACACAGGAAAATATGACTGTTTATGAACCTGGAAATGGATCTCACCAGACACAGAATCTTTCTGTGCCTTAATCTTGGACTTTCTAGTATCTGGAATGTGAGAAATAAATGTGTTTGGTTTATAAGCCACTCAGTCTATGGTATTTTTGTTAAAGCAGCCTAAATGAACAAAAACAAAACAGTTGGCTACTTATATGATCAAGTTCTGACACTGGTCCTAAGCTTTCTCTGCCCTTCTGTTTCAAGAGATGGAAGTGTCTTTATATTCCATCAAGGTAACCTTCTCCTTTTCATATTTGGCTTTCAATTGCCTGTTAATTGCCCTCATACTTTCATTATCTTTTTCCAGAATGTCACTGAAACTTACCATTAACCATTTGAATCTATTGTCTCTACAATTACTTCCTTCCCCCTTCCCCTTACCCCATAGTTTTCAAAAGCCTGGTATATTGCACCAGTCTGTATACTCCTTTCTGTATACCTGTGAACCATCCTGATTCTCCTTCAGGTGTTTTCATTTTAACAATTGGACAGCCAGACTTCACCAACTAACAGTGGTCAAGTATTTACTGACAGCCAGAGAATGAGTGTATGGTCCATCTTCAAAACCCCATCTTGCCAATTTCTTGCTCCATTCAGTCTTGGTACTGATGGACCCATGTTGACTTCTCCAGGAATCAGTTCTGAGACAAAGTTCAATGTGCAATTTGTTTATTAGGGTGCCCTTGGACTCACACCTCTGGAAAAGAAGGAAAGGGAACATGATTAGTTGGAGGCACAATCGAGTTATAATGTCACCAGAACCACAGGACACTCTGGAGCTAAAAATGACTGATTAGAACTGTATAGAGTTGGACTGAAAAGGCTGGGGTCTTACAACAACATTTATCAGCTATTGGATGTGGGTTGCTGCCCCAGCAAGGAGCATGCTTTGGGGTGATAAAAACTTTGCAGTGAAGCAATCCCTGAGGGGCTGATGGCTGGAGGCTTTCTGCCTACACAATTCTCCACAGCTAGAGCAACAAATCCTTTAGTGAGGGGGATCTGGGCAGCACACTCAAGCATTCACTACAGAAAGTATCATTGCCCTTACTTCCCCGCCATCCCTCATCTCACCTCTCAGGTTCATTGCTAATTTATTCTCCCTTGCCACATTATGTTTTTGCCATCTTGGTTTCTCATCTCTTAAATGGGAGTGACAATCCCTCCCTTGTCTATTTCCCATAATTGTTAAAGGGTTCAGAAGGGATATTGGATATGAAAAGGCTTTGTAAACTATAAACCACTTTACAAATGCTAGGAAGTATTATCATTAATACTTTTCAAGATTATTAAAAATCAGGAAATATTTGGTAGAAACAAACAAAAACATAGTTCATATTTCTCTTGTTCATCTTCTTTCACAAAACTACCTAGTGTCTTAGGTTGGTAGTACAAGTTTATGCTCCTCATAATCATGCTTCTCAAAGTTGCTAGATTTTTTGAAAGCTATTTTGAATATCAGAAAACCATCTTGATATTTTACTATGGATGCCAAATGCTCAGTAACCAAGATCTGATATTCGGTGATGGAGATGAGGGGGCAAATGTGGAAGACTAAGGTGCTTTGTATGTTGCCTTTCCACATCAACCATGTGAAGTCTGGAAGTGGGGTCTTCTAAATGCCAGGTCAAATAGCAGTCTCTTTATTTTCATTTCTGGAATCCCTGTTGACACCTTTAAGAGACAGGAAAACCCACAAATCCTGTCACACCATTCCTGATCTACAGACTCTACTGTCAGTTCTTGCTTCATTTCTTGGAAAAATGTAGTTAACGTCTGGAGAGCATAAATCTGTAAAAACACAAAATTAATACATCATATCCATCTTCAAAGTATCCACATTTGGGAATTGGGAAACTACAGAAAGTATTTTTCCTGCAACAAATCAGAGACTCAGCCAGACACCGCAGCCCCAGAATGCACCTGTGCTCAGCAGTTCTATCTGGGGAGTAACCCAGCATGATCTACTGCGCTGGCTCTTTCACAGAGAAGCCACAGAAGGGAGGAGAAGGATGTCTGAGGCTTTGTCTGGGGAAAAATAAAGGAAATAATTGTTCTAAAAAAAGGAGAAATTGGTATTTCACTGGCAGCCCAAGTTGCACAGGAGCACTTTAAACTTCTGTGACTGGTATCCTTCATCTGACAATCATCAACTTGTTTAAAATCTCTCACCTGGGATTTGACTGCCTGCAATCACACAACTGACACTGAGAGTGTCTAGATGCCCATATGTTCTTGGCAGGGTCCTTGGGGTACTCTGGTGTGCTGTGACCTGAATTCCTCTTGCCAACATATGTATGTGAAGCAGCCAAACAAGAAACGCATTTGCAACACAAGCTATCAGCTGTCAAGAAAAAGGAGCCACGTGGAAGTAAGGAGTTTACACTGTGATTTCAATGAGCCGCAGGGTGAATGGTAAAGGGTAGTTTTTGCCCCAGACAGGGTGCTCACTCACACTTTACACTGTCCTCAGTTCTGGCTTTCTTAAAAAAGAGATAAAATAATCCTGTCCAGAAACAATACACGTGGTATGGTGCACTGAGCTTTGGTGGGTGGTGTGTGTGTGTGTGTGTGTGTGTGTGTGTGTGTGTGTGTGTGTATGTAATGAGTCTAAACCCCCTTCCAAATTGAGTTTGGTTTAATATATTTGTCTTGCACCTACAATATTTATTTTCTCTCTTCTTATTTAACTTGAAATTGTACTCTTTCTCTGGTAAGGCATTTGGTATGGTGCAGGGATGAAAGGCATTGTGGAAAATAAAGCTGAATTACATTGTAGTAATAATATCAAAGCAGCTCTGAAAGAGTCTTAACAGTGCCTGCTAAACCACCATGGTTGGTGGCAGTGTGGACTGGAGTCGGGGACCTGAGGGCTTCTCCTCATCCTACCACGACAGCATTGTGTGATGTCGGCCAAGTCCCTTGTCGCCTTTGAGCTCCTATTTCTTTATTGGCAACATGAACGGATTGCAGGTGCTCTGCTAGATCACTTTCTTCCTCAGCAGATTCTGATTAGCATCATTTTGCAGAAATCTTTTCTTCACCTGCAAACGTTTGCCCAAATAATGGTGATTCCCAATTTCTAGCCTGATGACCAGTTGAATGGTAGGAATACTTTCAGCTGTGGGTGACTGAAACCAACTGACAATGGTTAAGCCATAGTGATATTTATTGTGATGAAACATGGAGTGAGGTGGTTTGGAAGGTAAGGTTTGTTTTTTGGAATTAACATTATCATCATGATATAAAGCACTTCTTCATGTTTGAGGTTATGTTTCTAGTAGCATCTACCTCGTGGATTGACTCCTCTATTGTGATGAAATGCCCCTCTCTTATCTTATTTTTGCTTTACATACACATATATTTCTATATTGATACTCACTTATGGGATGATCACTCTGATATTAGTATAATTACACTGGCTTTTTCTCTTTTGCTAAAGTTTGCATGGTAAATCTTTGTATTTTGAAGATTTCTAGGTGTTTATATTGAAGGTATATAATTGGGTTTTGCAGCATAATTGAGAAGTATTTTTGATACTTTATCCAAGCATTATTAATCTTTTATGTGGAGTGTATGGTTAATTTAAACATGATGTAATTACTGATATAGTGAAGATTTTATCTATCACAGTATCATCATTTTGTCTTTTTTATATATTTAAAAGATTTTATTAATAAATGTCAATGGAAGTGAAGAAAAGCAATTTAGTTCCAAAACTTGGAAACTATAAGGATATCACTTTTAAAAAAATCTTTATTACATAGATCCTTCTTTTTTCCCCCATTAACCTCTTCCAGCCCGCTGCCATCCCCCCCCCCATTTTTTCTTTTTGATGCATCTGTTTTATGATCCTTTTCCTCTCTTTTCTTAGTATCTTTTTGAATTATAAGATATTTTTAACATTTAATTTTCCCCCTTCTAACTGGCTAGCTATGCATTTATTTACAGTTCTTTTGGTTGTTGCACTAGAGATTATATTTATCATTGACCAATTATACTCTAAAGCAAATTATACTGATCCTGCCTTTTATGTTATTTAACATTTTCTATGTATCCCTTCTGCTTTTGCTGTTATTATCATGTGTTTTAAACCCCACAAGATCTTACTGTTACTGTTTCACACAATCAGTATTTGTTTATAAAGACCCACATTTCCCCCTTTATGTTGCTCTTCATACCTTTCTGCAATTCCCATTTCCTTCTGGGATCATTTCCCATTACCTACATAACTCCTTTTACTATTTCTTTTTAGAGCAGATTCTCCAGTGGTGAATTAGCTTGTGCATCTTAAAGTGTCCTTGTTTAACTTTTAGTTTTGAACAGTAGAATTCTGGATTGTCAGTACTTCCTTTCAGCATTTTAAGGATGTCCTTTGTTTCCTGGCTTTCATTGTTTCGATCGGAATGCAATCTTTAAGTTTTATTGTTGCTATATCGAAGGTAATGTATCTTGTTTCCTAACTACTTTTATGATATTTCTCTTTATTTTATTTATTTATTTCTGGGCTGTATCTAGGTGTGGCTTAGATTTATATGTATGCTGACCTGTCTTTCTGGTCACTAGTCCTGTCTTTTGCTGTGCCTGGCTGTGTCTCATCTGGTGTTTAACCCATATGCTTATTTCTTAATTTCAGATATTGTATATTTAAGTTATGACACTTCCATTTGTTTCTTTTTTACAGACTCTATTCTCTGGTAAAATTACAACGCTTTTATTTGTGCATCTTTTCACCTTGTATATTAATATACTAACCGTAATTACATTAAAGTTCTTTTCAGCTAAATACAGTGTCTGTATTATGCATGTATGGCTCAGTTTTTAGTGTGTGTGCAAGCATACACCCATGTTTTCCTCCTGGTGTGTGGTCATGTGGTTCTATCCTTTGTCAGGCCAGGTAATCTCAGATTGAATGCCAAACATTGTGTATTAGAAATCTATCAATTCCAGATTATTTTCTATTCCTTCAGAAGGTATTTACTCTGCCCACTGCCAGGCAGAGGGAGTGGTAACAGATCATTTGCCCCAATTTAAGCAGGCACAGGACTGAATCAGAATTGGTATTCCTACTAAGGCCCAGTCTATTTCTAGCTCTTCCGGGCCTTCCAGGATTTTCAACTAAAAGTCAGGTATGTTCTTCAAGACCCTTCCTTTGATGGGCACTGAATTCCAGTATTTGTCTCAAGAAACTCTTGAATTCTCTGCTCTGCTCTCCAGAGAGTTTCTGCTGAGGTTTCTGGCCTCCCTCACCATTATCCCTGGAACTCAGCAAATGTCCTAAAGAGAAAGCTAGCTGTATGCTTAACTCCCTCCTCCAGAAGCCTCAGCCCAAAACTGTCAGTTTCTCTATTCACTAGCAGCAGTTGGTACAGTTCCCAGCATCTAAACTTCTTGCCCAAGCCCAGAATGACTAAACGCCCCAGAATAAAAATGCAGTGGCATTCAGCTCATCTCTCTTAGGTCTTCTCCTCTCCAGACTTGTCGCCCATACAGTTCTCATAGCTTTGGCAGCTCTCCAAGGCCTTTAGTCACATGACTGCTGTATGTTCTCTGGCATTTTACGCTATTATCAGTAGGAACATTGGTCTGACACAAGCTATTCCAGCCATTCAAAAGTGGAAATACTTCCAGGCCCTTTATATACTTCTGCTTTGATGGTCTCAGGATGAGTGAGGACTTTACACCCTTGTGCTTTTTTAAAAATATATTTTTATTGATTTCAGAGGGGAAGGTAGAGGGAGAGAGAGATAGAAACATCAATGATGAGAGAGAATCATTGATAGGCTGCCTCTTGCACGCCCCCCAGTGGGGATGTCCGCAACCTGGGCATGTGTCCTGACTGGAAATTGAACCATGACCTCCTGGTTCATAGGTTGACGCTCAACCACTGAGCCACACCAGTCGGGCACACCCTTGTGCTTTTTGTCTCTGATTGCAACCTGACATACTACTCATACCAGTATCCTATCACTCAAGGATGAGGATAGAAATGAATCCTCCTTTCACTTTAAGAAAACTAGACTCAGAAACCTTTAAGCATGATTTTCTGTATGCCTCAAATATAATAATTAGGCCATATGTTCACTTTGGGTTAGGAAGAAGTCTAGAAAAGTGAGTATCATGCAAAGGGAAGTGAAATAATCATTACTGGTTTATACCAATTATGGTTTATTTTCAAGCACTGGGAAGTTTGCCATCACATTTCAAATTGGTGTTCTGTTATCAAGGAAGAAGGGTAGTATGGAATGGTCTTTGAATGAAAAAAAACATATCCTGTTTCACTGTGGTTAAAAGAAATGGGAATATAGGCAAAGAAATATGCCCTGCTCCTTGAATGAATAAGCAATTAATTAATGACAAGATATTTAATTTTGAACTTGTTGAGGGAAGAGCATAAGAAAAATATGTAAAGTTGGTTATTTCATTTCCCTTCTGAGTTACATGTCTACCTCTGTGCCCTACAAAACATAATGAAGGCAGAGATTGTGCCCATCATTTTTGTAATGTGTTGTCATACAAAAGACATTCAGCTGCCATTTGTTGATTTGAAGTGAAATTTAAATATTGGAGAGGATTTGGGTAGTTCTAGAAGAGAGTATAACAGTGACTAGTATAACAGTGACTAGCATGGTGTGTGTGTGTGTGTGTGTGTGTGTATTTGTGCTAGGAATGAGCAATTGTGAGTATAGGGTCTGCGAGGTCTGGGCAGGCTGCAACAGCCTAGCTCTGATGGAAAGTTCATGTTAATGATAAATGAAGAACTACCTGCCAGGGCTGAGCTTTTAAGAGCTTATAGCTTATAGTAGTATAACAAATAGGGTATGGAATGATAGGTATTTCACTGGACAGAAAAGGAAACCAAAGAAGTAAGAAAGGATCTGGCCCAGAGTCCCAGTATCTAAGATTGACTCTATTACATAGTCTAGACAACAACCCCAACTATCCATTGAAATGAAATCCTTCCAGTGAATTTTAGGGAGTTTTGAAAGACATTCTTTGACCTAGACACCAGTTAAGTTATACACAGCTGTGCTCTACTTAATTGTATAATGAATGAAGCAACTACTTCAAATTACTTTACAAAATCCCATACAGTATCACATTTCCTTCCTTGTCACCAATACCTGTTAAATGCAATCCTCATAGAGAAATAATTCACTTCACTGTATTATAAAAATGCCCAATTGGTGTCCTTTAAGTGTTGCAGTTCTCAATTATCTCACCCCAAATCCACTGTGAAGTGATAATTAGGGGCTAAAAGCTAAACCAATTACTGCAGAATTTTCTCCTGACAGCCATTTAATAGCTAATCAGGTGTTAAATCCCCAAATTATGCATTTCTCAGCAGCACACAGATCATAATAAATTTTAAAAGTTTGAAGTTATCAACTTGTCTTTCACAACTTTGCCCCAACACACCAAAAGTGGAGGAATTACTGATTTAGAGAATTAGAAATCCTTGACAAATTATTCCATTTATCTGTGTAGAATGTTTGTTTTGATTAATAATGACTCTTAAATCCAAGTTCTGACCCTAGCACCTTATTATAAGACCTGCCTTGCCCAGCCAAAGATATTATATATTAAGAGTGTCAACATGTTAGGGTTACCTGATTTTCATAGACATGAAATCTACAACCAGATAGGTAAAGGTCATGGAGCCAGTATGTACACTAATGATATTTAGTACCAACATATATGGGTTGGCAAACTTTAACTGAGCTTTCACAGCTGTATGGCACATGCTCTTGCTAGAGAGGTACTAGCTGCCCCACTGCTATCCTAACCCTGCAATCTTGAGTCTCTAGCCATAGACTCTGGACTTCACTCTGACAAGACCACTTATGCTACATCCACTCCAATAGCAACCACTGAGGAAGCTTGGAGGGATTCATATCCACATGGTGATTAATAAGCTTTCACAGATACCCTCCTAGCTGCTAAGGTTCTATGGTCTTCTACCCCTACCCCGATAAAATAGAGGAGAGGTAAATAGGAACATTTTAAAATTTAGATAGATAAGATAGTTTACATGTAAGATAATTTTTTATTGTGACGAACAATTCTAAAATAACTATAAGGAAGCTACAAATTACTGTGATACCTATGAGAGGTACTATCAATACTATAATATTCTACCTACGCTCATTTTCCACATTATTACATTAAAGCCAGTGGAGTGACCATAACACATACATTTCACTCTAGATTTATGGTTTTCAACCAAGGGAGATCATTCTCCCCAGAACTTTTGGCAAAATCTGGATATATTTTGGTTGTCATAGCTGGAGGGAGGATGCTACTGGCATCTAGTGAGTAGGGGCCAGAGATTCTGCTAAATGTCCTACAATGCACAAGACAGCCTCCAACCAACAAAGAAATGTTTGGCTTTAACCCATAAAGAGGGCAAAGTCAAAGTATCCGATATAATCCTATGTAATAAAGAGGTAATATGCAAATTGACCATCACTCTAACACACAAGATGGCCACCCCCATGTGGTCAAAGATGGCCCCCCCATATGGACACAATATGGCTGCTACAAGATGGCCTGCAGGGGAGGGCATTTGGAAGGGACCCAGGCCTGCAAGGGAGGGCAGTTGGGGGCGATCAGGCCTGCAGAGGAGGACAGTTAGGGGTGATGGGGCTGGCAGAGGAGGGCAGTTGGGGGCGACCAGGCCTGCAGGAGAGGACAGTTGGGGGGGACCCAGGCCTGCAGGGGAGGGCAGTTGGGGGGATCAGGCCGGCAGGGGAGGGAAGTTAGGGGGGGACCAGGCCTGCAGGGGAGGGCAGTTGGGGGCGACCAGGCCGGCAGGGGAGGGCAGTTAGGGGCAACCAGGCTGGCAAGGGAGGGCAGTTAGGAGTGACCATGCCAGCAGGGGAAGGCCGTTGGGGGTGACCAGGCCAGCAGGGGAGGCCAATTAGGGGCTACTAGGCTGGCAAGGGAGGGCAGTTAGGGATGACTGGGCCAGCAGAGGAAGGAAGTTGGGGGAGACCAGGACTGTAGGGGAGGACAGTTAGGGGTGACCAGGTCAGCAGGGGAGGGCAGTTAGGGGCAATTGGGCCAGCAGGGGAGGGCAGTTAGGGGTGATCAGGATGGCAAGGGAGGGCAGTTAGGGGTGACTGGGCCAGCAGGGGAGGGCAGTTGGGGGCGACCAGGCCTGTAGGGGAGGATAGTTAGGGGCGACCAGGCTGGCAGGGGAGGGCAGTTAAAGGTGACTGGGCCAGCAGGGGAGGGCAGTTGGGGGCAACCAGGCTGGCAGGGGAGCAGTTAGGCATCAATCAGGCTGGCAGGGGAGTGGTTAGGGGGTGATCAGGCTGGCAGGCTGAAGCGGTTAGGGGCAATCAGGCAGGAAGTCAGGCAAACAGTTGGGAGCCAGCAGTCCTGGACTGTGAGAGGGATATCCCAGATTGGAGAGGGTGCAGGCTGGGCTGAGGGACACACACACACACACACACATGCACGAATTTTGTGCACCTGGCCTCTAGTATATTATAATACTCTACACTTTCACAACATTGTGTGCAGTGCTGCTCATATCTGTAGCTTCAGGAGGAAACTGTGGTTAGGGGGTGATCAGGTTGGCAGGCAGAAGTGGTTAGGGACAATCAGGCAGGCAGGTAGGCGAGTGGTTGGGAGCCAACAGAAGTGGATTGTGAGAGGGTTGTCTGACTGCCTGCACTGAGGTGGGGTGGGGGGGTGTCCCTCAGCCCAGCCTGCACCCTCTCCAATCTGGGACCCTTCGAGGGATGTCCGATGCCCTGTCACAATTCGGGACTGCTGGCTCTCAACCGCTTGCCTGCCTGCCTGCCTGATTGCCCCTAACCGCTTCTGCCTGCCAATCTGATCACCCCCTAACCCAGGGGTGGGCAAACTTTTTGACTCGAGGGCCACAATGGGTTCTTAAACTGGACTGGAGGGCCGGAACAAAAGCATGGATGGAGTGTTTGTGTGAACTAATATAAATTCAAAGTAAAGGAGCGGAGGGGAGAGCAAGAGAACCGGATAGAACAGCTGGATCTGGCCCGCGGGCCGTAGTTTGCCCAAGGCTGCCCTAACCACTCCCCTGATCACCTGATCGACGTCTAACTGCTCCCCTGCTGGCCCGATTGCCCCAACTGCCCTCCCCTGCTGGCCTGGTCGCCTCCAACTGCCTTCCCCTTCAGGCCCAGTCCCCCCCAACTGTCCTCCCCTGCTGGCCTGGTCACCCCTAACTGCCTTCCCCTACCGGCCTGGTCGCCCCTAACTGCCCTTCCCTGCAGGCCCAGTCCCCCCCAACTGCCCTCCCCTGCAGGCCCGGTCACCCCCAACTGCCCTCCCCTGCCGGCCTGGTCACCCCAACTGCCCTCCCCTTCAGGCCCGGTTCCCCCCAACTGCCCTCCCCTGCTGGCCTGTTCGCCCACAACTGCCCTCCCCTGCTGGCCATCTCATGGTGGCCATCTTGTGGCGGCCATCTTGTGACAACATGGGAGCGGTCATCTTGTGATGACGTGAGGGCAAGATGCCATCTAGGCTTTTATTAGTATAGATGGGATATGAAAAATATAAAATGTCACGCATTCACCAAACTATTCAAACGAATTCATTTCACTGTACTAAAAATCTTCCGTGTTTTACCTATTCACTCCTCAATCTTCTCACAAGTCCTTGGCAACCACTGATCTTTTTATTGTTTGTAGTTTTGCCTTTTCCAGAATATCATTTAGTTGTAATCATACAATATATAGCCTTTTTCAGATTGGCTTCTTTTACCTAGAAATGGGCATTTAAAGCTCCCCCATATATTTATGTGAATGATAGCTCATTTTCTATTGTTGAATAATATTCCTTTGTATGAATGTACTACAGTTTATCTATTTGCCTGCTAAAGATTATCTTTCTTCCAGTTTTTGATTATTATGAATAAAACTTCTATAAACATTTATGTGCAAGTTTTGTATTTTAGACATTATTTTGTCAAATATTTTATGCCTCTTTCTTCCACTCCATTTAGTGTTTTAATTACATGCATACTGAACAACTTTCAACTTCCCCACATGTCTCTAAAGCTTTTTTCATTTTTCTTTAATTTTTCAAATCTTCTCAATTTTCAGATTGAATCATTTTATTGCTCTATCTTCTTGTTCGTTAGTACTTCTTTTTGAATCACAGATCTGCTGTTATATTATTATACTCACCATAGTGAATTTTTTATTTCAGTTGTACTTTTCAACTCTAGAGTATCTACTTGGTTGTTTTTCATAGTTTCCATTTGTCTTGAGATTTACTATCTTATTACTCATTAGTGCCATTTTTGTAATCGTTTGAACATATTTTCTTTTCACTCTTTGACATATTTACACTATTTATAATTTTATAATATTTATTTTAAGGTCTTTTCTGCTAAATGCGGTGCCTGGGTCCACTTGGTCTGTTTCTATTGATTACTTTTTTTCCTTGGTATGTATCACTATTTCCAGTTTCTTTGCATCCCTAGCAATTTTTGGTTGAGAACTGGACACTATACTGTAGTTACTCTGGGTTATATATTATTTTCATGAAGATTATTGTGTTTTATTTTGCCATATAGTTACCTTGCTTGGACTCAAATTTTAAAAAATCTGACTTTTCAGATTGTACAACATCTTATTTTGTTCAGTTTCCAGCTGCTGCTTTTTAAACTTGGCCCTCTGGTTATTTCCCCTATGCCTGCATATTTTACTATTCAGTAAAAAGTTTGTGCAAATTTGTGCTAAAATTTTGAGGCTCATCCTCCGTATGGTTTCCTTGCTCAGACTTTGGGTACCAGCCTTTCTGATTCTCTCACTTCTAAAAATTGCTTCCTTAAATTTCCAGCTGCTCTGATGATCTGAGCTCTGTTGTCTGCCCTTTGAGCTGACAAGACTGTGATTTTCTGTTGCCAGAGCTAGAATGGGAGTTTGGGGATATTGTTAGGTAACAAAGCTAGATAATCACAGTTTTCACAGTAATCAAAAGTGTTGTACTGCATAAAGACAGACATACTAGTATAGACCAATAGAATAGCAGGATAAGCTCAGAAAAAGAACCCTTGCATATATGGGCAAATGATTTCAACAAGGGTTCTACGACCTTTCAGTGGAGAAAGCAAATGGTGCTGGGAAAACTGGATATCCACATGCAAAAGAATGAAGTTTGTCTCCTACCTTACACCACAGACAAAAATGAACACAAAGTGGATGAAAAAAACACACAAAAAAACACAAAACTAAACATAAGGCTAAAACTATAAAACTCTTGAAAGAAAACAGCTTGAAAGTTTCATGACATTAGTTTTGGCAATGATTTCTTGGCTATGACACCAAAAGCACAAGTAACAAAAGAAAAAATAAGTTAGATTACATTAAAACTGAAGACTTATTTGCATCAAACGACACAATGAGCAGAGTTAAAAGGAAATTCATGGAATGGGAGAAAATATTTGCAAATCATAAATCTGATAATATCCAGAATAAAGAACTTTTACAATCCAACACCATCAAAACCAACAACCCCCCCCAAAATACCCAATTAAAAATGGATAAAGGACTTGAATAGATATTTTTCCCCAAAGAAGATATACGTATGGCCAACAAGCCTATGAAAAGATACTCAACATCACTAATCATTAGGATAATGCAAATCAAAACCACAATGAGATACCACCTTAGAATGGCTACATTAGAAAAACAGAAAATAAGTGTTAACAAGGATGTAGAGAAATTGGAATTCATGTGCACTCTTAGTGGGAATATAAAATCATGCAGTTACAATAGAAAGTTGCATGGTGGTTCCTCAAAAAATTAAAAATAGAATTACCATATGATCCATCAATTATGTTTCTGAGTATATATCCCAAAGAATTGAAAGCAGGGTTTTAGATAGATCCTATATAATAAAAGCATAGTATGCAAATTGTCCCCTCAACCAGGAGTTGTCCGAGAGTTCGACCAGGGGGCGGGGCCAGCCAGGGGAAGGGAGGGAGTACCCAGCCAGCAGCCAGCAGCCGCTAGGGACCCTATCAGTGCACAAAGTGTTTGTATATTCCTGGTGATAGCAGCATTACTCCAAATAGCCAAAGATAGAAGCATTTGTCCATCAACTGATGAATGGATAAACAAAATGGTATTACATTCAATGGACTACTATTCATCCTTAAAAAAGGAAGAAATTTCTGATACGTGCTACAAACTTTAGAAACATATGTTTGGCCCTATGTGGCTCAGTTGGTAGTGGGTTTGATTCCTGGTTGGAGCACATATGGGAAGCAACCAATTGATGTTTCTCTCTTTCTCCCTCTCCCTTCCCCTCTCTCTAAAAAATATTAAAAAATAAATAGAACATATGCTAAGTGAAATAGACCAGTCATAAAAAGACAAATACTGTATTGATTCACTTGTGAGATATCTAGAATAGTTAAAGTCATAGAAACAGACAGTAAAATGGTGGTTGCCAAAGACTGGAGGGAGGGGGCAAATGGGAATTGTTTATTGGTATATAGTTTCAGTTTTTCAAAATGAGAAGTTTGGTAATTGGTTGCACAGCAGTATAAAAATACTTAACACTATTTAACTATATACTTTGTGATGGTAAATTTTATGTTGCATGTATTTTACCACAATTTTTTAAAAGGTAATTTTTATTTTAGTATATTCAAATACAACTTTTGCTTGTTTGTTTTTAAGTTCTTTACCAGTTGTTGTTGTTTTTTTTTTTTTTAACTTGTGTCTTTTATTATATCCTCTGGTTCATAGAATCTATGGCTTTCTCTTTTTTAATTCATTGCATATTTTGTAGAACACCTTGTCCAGTAGTTTCTTGAGAATGGGTGCATAAATGTAATTGTTTTGAGACCCTTTTTTTTCTGAAAATGTCTTTTTTCCACCTTCATACTTGATCAGTCATTTGACTGACTATGAAATTCTTGGTTGGAAGCCAGAATTTTAGAAATACTACTTTTTCTTTTCTTTTTTCAGTGGGGTGGTTAAAAAGTCCACTGCCAATCTAATTTCTCATTCCCCTTAGTGAGATTTAAATATATATATATGTGTGTGTGTGTGTATATATATATATATATATATATATATATATATATATGTGTGTGTGTGTGTGTGTGTGTATATATATATATATATATATATATATATATATATTTATAAATAAAGTTTCTTTTTCTCTAGTTTCAGTTAGGTTGGCTCCCTCTATTGAAATTTCAATCATCTACCTTGGTATATGTTCATTGTAATGCTCATTCAGTAGGCCCTCTGATTCTGGAATCTCATATTTTTCAATTCTAGGAAAATTTCCTGAATTGCTTCCTTATTAAGTTTCTTTATTTCTTATATTCTTTTTCTTTTTGGAAACCTAACCATTCACATGTTTCACTAATGTTCTTGTTTTCTTATATTTTCTATTTGCTATCTCATTAACTTTTCACCACTAATTTCTGGAAGATTTCTTCAGTTTATATTCTGAACAGTCTATTGGATGTGTTTTTTTTTTTTTTCATTTCTGCTACCATATTTTAATTCCAACTTTCAAAATTAACTTTTTAAATGCTTTTTGTGTTTCTCTTTTTGTCCTGCTCTTATTTTGTCTTCTTTCAACAACCTGAAAGTAATAATTACATTTTCATAATTTTCTTCAGCTCCTTGTGTGCCTGTTTTCTTTAAGTTCCTTCCGTTATGTTTGTTCTGTTTTCTATCTTTTGTATCAGATGACTTCCTCAAATGCCTAGGAATCCTTGACTGACCTTTCGTATTTAAGAGTAAGATACTAAATACCCAGTTGGAAGCTCTGTCTTTATATATCAGCATATGGTTTGATGAATTTAACTTTAGGTTTTCCAGCAGGAACCTAGGTGTTTTGTTGGGTGATCACTGAATGTCAGAATCTCTTGATCCAGTTCATTTCTGTAAATAAGTATCCTTTATTCTCCTGACTGTCAGTGCTTTAAGGAGCCAGTAATGGAGAGTTAAGAAAGAAAAAGTCAAGTTTTACTTAATATTCTTTTTATAATCTCTTGCTTTATTCCTACATTTTGCTATGCCAGTCAGTAACAAGTTAAGAATCCCTTTGCTTCCAACCCATCTAAAGCCTTAACTAGGCGTCTTCTTTGAGAGTTGGGGAGAGGCAGTTCATTGGCTGTGTGGGTTAGAGAGAAGATCTTGGGGTGGAACTGCTTCTTATCTAGACTTTAAATTAATTTTCCTATTTTCGAGCCCACTCACACTCATAGCTCCCTGGTATTTCCAGTTCCTAAATCTTTCTGAATTGTGTAGTCAATTCTGGTTTCTGGGACTGCATTACTATAGACATAATTTTTAGCTTTCATTGGTCTTCGAATTTAGCTACTCAAAACCATTTGCTTTTTTGCTCCCACAATTTTTGTACCGATGTCTCTTAACCCATTCTTCTTGGCCTTTTTTTAATGTCATTTTACTGTGATTTTAAGCACATTTAAGAACTATATGTAAACATATGGGCTCATCTGTCATAATTTCAATAATCTCTTTCATAAATCACTCAATATTGGCCCATCCTCAAGGATAGAATTGTCTATGCTTAATAATGTTTTTGTCTTATTTTTACTATTGTATTGGTAACTCTTTTTTTTTTTTTCAGTATCTACTACATGCCAGACATTCTCCCAGACTGAATGAGACATTAATGTACATTGTAAGACATCATCTACTCTTGAGAAACCTATTCTACCATTGCTGGGGGAAGGTTACTAAGGTGAACACTCACTACCTAAGGCTCTCCATAAGTTATTTTGCCTTCAAATCCTAACAGAAACCTTGCTTCTCTTAAAGAATAAATACACCTCCTCCCCCTTGGTCAATATAAACTATGCAATTCACCATGCCTCACTTTGTATCTAGGCTTCCAGGAAGCTCATGGTCAAATTTGAGCCTTTGACTACATAGTTATAAATTATAAGATTTTCCTTTCATCTCCTGCTCTTGAATTTTTGTTCTTATATCTTCATAGATCTTGATTTTCACTCAAAAATAGTATACAAGTTTTTGTTATAGGGCTCATATCCTTTGTTCAAGGAGATGGCATATGTATTCCTACCTGCATACATGAAAAAGCTAAATAGAATTAACAATGATCAATAAGCACATCTTGGTAAACCACCTAAATAGAGTAGACTTTAAGTAAGAAACTCGCTCAAAAAAATTACCAGCTTTTCTTCTCTATTATGGGTCTTCTCTGATATGAGTCTTCTGTGCTATGGGTGGAATAGGGTCAAATAATTAAATAGTACCTTGTATCAATGCCAGGCACAAAGTAGGTCATTTAAAATGTTCCCTCTATTAATGAATGAATTAAATAGTTTCTTAAAGACAGATTTTCTAATTACTAGAATGCTTTGCTACTGCAAAATTAAAGGTTCCTCTCTCTCTCTCTCTCTCTCTCTCTCTCTCTCTCTCTCTCTCTCTCTCTTTTGTCTGAAAAGAGAATTAACCTGATGATCTCTCAATGGCCCTGCCAAATATAAGATCTGATGATTTCTGTGATTATATAGCACTACAAGTTGTTTTTATATTTTAGAACAAGTCCCTAAGCACATAACAAGTCAATAAAATAATTTAGACCTTCACCCAGATCAACGCCTTGAGCTTCTGCAGATTGGGTGTTTTGTTGTTCTCCCATGTTTCAGAATGATATAAACTAAAATCATTCTTGATCAAATGATGACTAATTTTAAAAGGGCTGGCTGTGTCTCCAGGTATTGGAATATATAGCCATTCTCTAAGTCATACCCTTCAGCTCTCACCAAGTTCTCTAGTGCAGATGCTTCACCTTCCCTAAAAGTGGCAAAATATTTTTATGAGTGGAATGGTGTGAGATAAAGAGAATGTTCACATTTAGTAAAATCTATAAAAGGTTTGGTCTTGAAAAATATTTTTAAACAAGTCTCTGATGGATTCTATTTATTCTGTTATTGTTACTGTTGTTGTTTTAAAATATATTTACCCTTCTATTGGGACCAGTCAATATTAAGTAGTTCATGGCACCTTGGCAGTATTTACATAATGCAGTGATTTATCATTAAGTTGGGTGGCTTACTTTTTCTCTATGAGGAAAAGATGAAAGAAACAAGATTGACCAAGTAAATGTTAATATTCCAAATGTGATTTAGAGTGTGGAGCTCAGATTGGTTTTCCCATTACACTGAAGGATTACAGAGATGTGCAGAAACACTGTTGGTTCATTATTACTAACACTCATGTGCCAGGACATAGAGGCAGGTAGAAGGATTGAAAAGCAGCCACCTTAACTCTAGATTCCAGGCAGTGTACAGGCTTAAATCACAGAGACTTGACATCAGGCAAATGGAGTTTCTGAGGCTGAACAATAATTTGGAACCAAAGGTATTTGAGAATGCCAGTTATTAAGAAAAATTCTTTTCTTAGGAACACCATGGCAAAGCAACTCCTACAAATGTAGTTATCCCAGTGCTGGCCTTCAATTTTTGAGCTGTCGGTTCCTTTTTTTATTTGAAATAAGTACTTTGACCAACATTGTTTTTGTGTTTCACCCAGCCCTTTTAGAAAATGAAGAAAATCTATGATGGAGGTTCTTGGAGAAAAAGAATATTTCAAGTCTGTTAAAAGACCGGGCAGATTCAACTGTGAACAGGATTGTATCATGTCTATTCAAGGATTCCGGCCACTGGTATTGTTCTTAGTGGGAAAGGCTAATTGACCTTATCTCAACTTTCTTTTCTCTTAGGTGAGGAAAGAAGAGATTTTGATTCATCGTGTAATAAACATTGAAATTTGGAGATGCAGTAAATGACAGGAAGGCCTCCTCTTTTTTCATTTGTCTAGTTGGCATATAATATTATATTAGTTTCAGGTATACAATATAGTAATTTAACAATTATATATCTTATGATGTGATCACCATACTAAGATTAATAACCATCTATCACCATGCAAAATTATCACTATAACATTGACTGCATTCCTTTCACTTTTTTCACCAATCCCACCATGCACCTCCCTTCTAGCAACGATCAGTTTGATATCTGTTTCTATGAGTCTAGTCTGGTTTTGTTTTGTTTTCTCTATTCATTTGTTTTTTTAGATTCCACATATACGTGAAATCATATGGTATTTGTCTTTTTCTTTCTGACTTATTTCACTTTGTATGATACCCTCTGTCTATTCATGGTGTCCCAAATGGCAAGATGTCATTTTTTTTTTAATGAATATACATGTTATTTATTTATTTTACATGTTATTTTCTTTTAAATATATTTTATCGATTTCAGAGAGTAAGGGAGAGGGAGAGAGAGAGAGACAGAAACATCAGCGATGAGAGAGAATCACCGATTGGCTGCCTTCCGCACACCCCACACTGAGGACTGAGCCCGCTGCAACCCAGGCATGTGCCCCGACCTGGAATCGAACCGTGACCTCCCAGCTCATAGGTCGATGCTCAACCATTGAGCCACGCCAGTCAGGCAAAATGTCATTCTTTTTACTACTGAGTAATAGTCTAGTGTATATATGTACCATATTTTCTTTATCCATTTATCTATTGATGGACCCCTTGGTTGCTACCACATATTGGTTATTGTAAATAATGCTATAATGAATAGAGAGGTGTGTATCTTTTCAAATTAATGTTTTTGTTTTCTTCAGATAAATACCAAGAAGTAGGATTGCTGGGTTGGATTGTAATTTTATTTTTAGTTTTTGAGGACTCTCTATACTGTTTTCCATAGTGGCTGTACCAATTTATAATCCAATCAATAGTACATGAGTATTTTCTATTCTCCACCTCCTGGTAAATACTTGTTATTTGTTGACTTTTTTGATAATAGCCATTCTGATAGGTGTGAAGTGATATATCATTGTGGTTTTGATGTTCATTGCCCTGATTATTGTTATTAAGCATTGTTTCATATGTCTGTTGGCCATCTCTATGTTTTCTTTGGAAAAACATTTATTCTTGTCCTCTGCCCATTTTTTGATCGACTTGTTTATTTTTTAAATATTTTTACTTATTTCATAGAGGAAGGGAGAGGGAGAGGGAGAGGGAGAGAATCATTGATTGGCTGCCTCCTGCATGCTTCATGTGCCCTGACCAGGAATCGAACTGTTCATAGGTTGACATTCAACCAATGAGCCATGCCAGCTGGGCTGTTTATTTATTTACTAGTGACCTGGTGCACGAAATTCGTGCACATTAAAAGGGACTCAATTAGAGGAAATATTTTAATATTGCTATTTGCCCTTTCTCTATAATAGAAGTGTCAGAGATGAAAGAAAATTAGTAAAATGTATATGAAAATCTTCCTTCTGTCAGAGTCTGGGGTGTGCCACAGGAACCAAAGTCAAGTCCCTGCCCACCCACGTGAGCCTCGGAATCACATGAGACGCAGACCCGGCCGGCCCCACCCCCATTGGGCTAGATCCAGACCCAGCCGGCCCTACCCCTGTCAAGCCCCACTGGGTGGGGGGTTGTGCCTTGAGGTCCCCTGACTCGGGCCAGGGGGCGTGGCCTAAGGTCCCTTGTCAAGCCCCTCCAGGCGGGGGTGCAGCCTTAGGTCTGCCAGCCTGGCACTGGGGCAGGATGCGTGGCCTGAGGTCCCCTGGCCCAGCCCAGGGCAGGGGGCATGCCTTGAGGTCCCCATCAAGCCCCACCAGGCAGGGGGCACGGCCTCAGGTCCCCTGGCCTGGCGCTGGGGTGGGGGGCATGGCCTGTGGTCCCCCATCAAGCCCTGCCGGGTGGGGGGCATGGCCTGAGGTCCCCTGTCAAGCCCCACCAAGCAGGGGGCGCAGCCTCAGGTACCTGCCCCAGCCCTTGCTGATTGTTCGTTAAGGCTCGTTACGGTAACTCTGCCTCTGCTGTGGGCGCAGCCATCTTGTTACAGCATGATGGTCAATTTGCATATTCCCTCTTTATTAGATAGGATAGGATTTTATTGAGTTGTATGAGTTGCTTATATATCTTTTGGATATTAACTCCTTAAAAGATAAGTCATTTGCAAATATATTCTTTTGTCCAATAGGTTATCTTCTTGTTTTGTTGATGGTGGGAACACCTCTTCTTAGTAGTGATATGACAGGAGAACATAATACACACACACACACACACACATACACACATATACACACAGGGCTTATTGCTTGTTAGTCAAAGACAAGACTGTGAGACTGGAGAAGACAGCAGCTACTCTACTTATTTCCAGAGGCTATTTAGAAGCTCTGGTATTGTTACTTAATGTTTTCATGTCCTATTACTCTGACTAGATTTAAGCCCCTTAAAAAACAGGGACCAGATATTTGCTTCTTTGTTTCCCCCAATAAAAGCAACAATGGCCTTAATCTCTAATGTGAAATATCCTGATACAGTGAAAAAATTTTTCACTTAATGGAAAAGAGATTGAGAGCAAGCTACTTCCTCATTTGTAGAATCAGAGGGTTAGACTAAAGAAAGAAGTACAAGTGGGAGAAATACTTGTAGCATGTGATTAGACAAAAAATCCTAAGTTCCTATTTTATAATGTTCAACTATGGATTAAAAACTGGCCATATATATATACATATATATATTTATAATACTTGGTTTGTTGACAAGATCATGAGCTTTCCTATCTAGTTCCATAAATCCTTTTCCTTCCTCCCCTACCTCTGGTTTCATGAATTCTCTTCACTTTTCACCAAATACCTCCTCATTGCTTAGGTTCATTGTTAGTTTGAATATTTATTTACACATTCACTTAACAAATAAAGTTCAAGGGCCTACCCTGCTATGTATAATCCCTGACTTTATGCATCTTAATTAGATACTAGTGGCCCGGTGCATGAAATTCGTGCACATTAAAAGGGAACTAATTAGAGGAAATATTTTAATATTTCTATTTGCCCTTTCCCTATAATAGAAATGTCAGTGATGAAAGAATATTAGTAAAATGTATATGAAAATCTTCCTCCTGTCAGAGTCTGGGGCACACCATGGGACCTAGAGTCAAGTCCCCACCCACCACCCCCATGTGCTTTGAAAACACAGGAGACCCAGACCCGGCCGGCCCCATCCCCATTGGGTGAGATCCAGACCTAGCTGGCCCCACCCCCATTGGGTGAGACCCAGACTCGGCCAGCCCCACCCCCATCAAGCCCTGCCAGGCAGGGGGTGCAGCCTCAGGTCCCCCAGCCCGCACCAGGTGGGGGGCACAGTCTCAGATTCCCCGTCAAGCCCTGTCAGGCAGGGCGCGCAGCCTCAGGTTACCCGACCCAGCACCAGGGTGGGAGGTATGGCCTGAGGTCCTGTGTCAAGCTCTGCCACGTGGGGTGTGCAGCCTGAGGTACCCCAGCCTGGCACTGGGGCGGGGGGCATGACCTGAGGTCTCCGTCAAGCCCTGCGAGGTGGGGGGCACGGCCTGAGGTGTCCCAGCCTGGGGCTGGGGTGGGGGGCGCAACCTGAGGTCCCCCATCAAGCCCCATGGGGTGGGGGGGCAGCCTGAGGTCCCCTATTAAGCCCTGTGGGGCGGGGGGCGTGGCCTGAGGTCCCCCGTCAAGCCCCGTGAGGCAGAGGGCATGGCCTGAGGTCTCACGGCCTGGTGCTGGGGTGGGGTGTGTGGCCTGAGGTCCCCCATCAAGCCCCGCCAGGTGGAGGGTGTGACCTGAGGTCCCCTGTCAAGCCCCATGGGGCAGGGGGCGGCCTGAGGTCCCTTACCCAGGCCAGGTACCCTGCAGCCTCAGGTCTCTGCTGTCTGGTTGTGATGTTATGGCATCCAGACTAATTTGCATATTCCTCTATTATATAGATTAGTGGTAAGTACCAAGAAATATGATAAATATTTTAAAAATTAACAAGACAGATGCATTTATTAGGTCACATGTATTTAACGGTCCTGGTGGGAAGTATGTTAGTTAGACTGAGACATTCTTGAGGAATACACAAGGGAGAATCTATCACATCAAAGAATAAAAATTAGAATATGACTGATGCAAAAAGACTGGTTTTATAACTGTAATTATTTGATATGCAGAAGAAAAGACTAATGTATAATGTCATAAGAGTCCAATTTTTATGTAATTTCTCTCTTAATCAAAGTATTATATGTATTTAGTTTAAAAAGGCAAATATAATAATTACTGAAAAAGAGCAATTCCCTTTCAACCTCCCCACCTCGACACCTGATCATCATAATAATCCACTTTGGCTTATTTTCCCTGTGTCTTTTAATATTTAGTGGCATATGTTTAGTTTGGATTAGGAACAGTATGGGTTATCTCCCCCCCCCCCCTTTTTTTTTTATTAACAACACTTGTGCTCTCAACTACATTGCAAGCTCCTGGGATGCAAGGATCTTAGGTGGTGCTTTCTCTCACATAGTGCCTATACTCACGCTAGGCAGAAAGAAAATTCCCATTGTTGCTTGATCAATTTTGGTGTCAGTGAGCATCAGTGGCCTAAGTTGTAGATATTTATTTTTAGAAGGTAGGATGACAAGTAAAAAAAAAAAGGAAAGTCTTAGAATTGAAAGAAAATCTTGGTTGAGCCCTCTTTGATCTTGGGCAAGTCACCTTTGCCACTCTGGGCTTCAGTTCTCATAAGTAAAATAGGATTATCAACTTCTACATTTCTTCACAGGGCTATGGTAAAGGGAATCAAATGAGGTTTACATAAGCACCTGCAAATGCTTCATACTGTAAGCATCTGTCATTCTTACACTGTCCAAGAGTATGTCCTGTGATGATGAAAATATTATATATCTATGCTATCCAATATGGCAGCTGCTAGTCACTAGCTACATGTGGATATTGGGTGCTTGAAATGTGGCTAGTTTGACTGAGAAACTGAGTTTTTAAAAAATTATTTTTGGTGAATCCTCACCTGAGGATATTTTTCCATTGTGTTTAGAGAGAGTAGAAGGAAGGAGAGACAGAGAGAGGGGGACATCAATGTGAGAGAGAAACATCAATTGGTTTCCTCTCCTGGGGCTGGGGATCAAGCATGCAACCAAGGCACATGCCCTTGATTGGAATTGAACCCAGGACCCTTCAGTCTGAGGGCCAACACTTTATCTACTGAGCCAAACTAACGAGGGTGAAACTGAATTTTAAATTGAATATAAGTTCAATTAATTTTAATTTCAATAGCCAATTTGGATAACACAAATCTAATCCAACCTCCTTATTTTATAGATTAGGTAATTGAGATCCAGAAAGGTTACACTGCTGTGTGAAGGTCGCAAGACTGATATTTGGAAGAAATAGAAACAGAACTCATATTAAGTATTTTTTTAAATGCAGTAAATTTATAGTTATTGTTGAATGATCTTCATAACTTTCCCTTTACATTAAATTGTGGTTAATTATAACTAAGAGAGAGTTGTCTGTGGAAAATAGGGTGGGGAAATCAAGGTGATAGCAAGTTCCTTTGTAGTGAGATTAAATGTTTGCATTTAGATTGAATGGGGTTTTAGTGAGTGGATATACCGTAGTATAAATGTGTGTCAGGGAAATTTTTAGGGACACATGGATTGAATTATAATTTAGATGAGAACTTTCTTTTCTTTTTGAATATAAGTGAAAGATAAACAGGCTCTTAGACTCAATTAAATGTCTCTATTTTTGTAAATGAGAGTTCTTTGATCCCAAGGAGAATTAAGACTAGTTAACCTCTACATTCTTGCCATTGAACTCCTAGTTTCACAGATCTAATATTTCTTCAAGATAACATTTGTAGTGTCATTTTATTATAAAAGCAAATATTTTCATTGTAGAAAATTTGGAAAATATTGTTTACAAAGGTAAAAATCACCTCTAGATAAAGTCTTGGTAGATTTTTTCCCCTGTTTTCCATATAAGGTAGATCATGAAAATGAAGTTAATATTATTCTCTTTGATAATTCGATTTATTTCTACTTTACTAAGAACTCATGAACATTTGCTCACTGTCAAACCTAGTTTTAAATTCTAGTTCTGACTTAACGAGCTATGGAACATTGACCATGTCACTCAATTTCCCTGTGCCATGGTGCCCACAGCTTTTGAATAGTGATTATCATAACACCTACTTCATAGAGGTATGAAGGATTAAGTGAAAATTCATAAATAAAGTTTCTTGCATTGTTATTTTTCTTTTCTATTTAATGTTTATATTTTAGCTGAAGTGATTTGTCTGACCTGAGCAAGATTTCTCAGTTACTTAGAAAGGTAAACAGGAGTCACATCAACTGGATAACTTTCCAGTGACTGAAACCAAAATGTGTGCCCAGAGTGGGGCCTTTGGAGGTGGTAAACAAGCTATAGATGAAGGAAGGGTAGAAAAGGAATAGGCAAGTTAGACCAGCGCTAAGAAAGGAATACACATCAGCCTGTAGTCCTTTTCTCTAGTCCAATCTCTCTACCACACTATTATGTAACTCCTTGTTCTCACCATCTCTAAGGAATACACAAAATATGTCAAATATACCAAAAATGCTATGTCATCTCTGCAACACAAAAACAAAAGCCAACTCATGGTTTTTAATTGCTTGCTATCTCCCAGGCATGGTCTTTTCAAAAATCTTTTGTTGTAGGTATAATTATTGTTGTATACGTAAGATAAGAAAACTTAGTCACTTTCCAAGGTGGCACAAGTAATTGGCATGATTCCACTTTGAAAATAGACCATCTAGTCCAGAGCCCACACTTTTAAAAATCCTATATAATAAAAGGGTAATATGCAAAATGACCGAACAGCAGAACGACTGGTTGCTATGATACGCACTGACTACCAGGGGGCAGACGCTCAACACAGGCGCTGTCCCCTGGTGGTCAGTGTGCTCCCACAGGGAGAGTAAGTGCAATAGTGGTGGCGGGAGCCTATCTTGCCTCCACAGCAGCGATAAGGATGGCTTAGGCCTGCTCCCCATGGGCTCCTGGACTGTGAGAGGGCACAGGCCAGGCTGATGGCCCCCCAAGTGCACAAATGTTGTGCACCAGGCCTCGTGTGTGTGTGTGTGTGTGTGTGTGTATGTATATATGTATATATATATATATATAAATATATATATATATATACATATATATATATATATATATATATATATATATACATATATATGATTTTCTATAGACGATTTCAGAGAGAAAGGGAGAAAGAAAGAGAGATAGAAACATCAATGATGGGAGAGAATCATTGATTGGCTGCTTCATGCACGCACCCTACTGGAGATCAAGCCCACAACCCGGATATGTGCCTTGACCGGGAATTGAACCATGACCTCCTGGTTCATAGGTCGACGTTCAACCTCTGAGCCATGCCATCTGGGCCAGAGTCCACACTTTCAATGACAAGAATACAACTACTTTTCTGTGAATGTTCAATACAATAGAAGTTACTTGAAAAAGAATAGCTGGACTTCTGCAATGGACATGATGGTTGGTGGTTAGGAAGAAATAAGGTCTTTCACTACATGTGCTTTTGTCCCTCCTGCTTTTTGTGATTAGTCATCTTTCTATAACCAGTGACTACCCACAGGGCCTGGTACAGCCCAAAGGTCCAGTACATGAGGGATGAATGAATGATTAACTGAGTGAATAAATGACAAAGAAGATAAAGACAACTTGCCTCTCCTACCTCAATCAAAAGCAGAGATTTTGAGATATTATTCTGCATGTTAAGCTTGAGAATAGCATTTTCTTTCTATTGAGTCTGTATGGAAATGCAACAGGTGTTGGAAAGCTAGTGTTACATTTCCACAAAATCCATTTAAATAAACCATGTCTCAGCTTGCATAGTTCATTGAACTTGGAATGTAGCACGACAACAGTGAAAATGCATAGAGGGACTTTTACTGGGAGCTCAGTGAAAAGCAATTTGGATGGGGGATCTATATATTAGCAACTTTTCTTACAAAAGGGTTGGTCATAAACCCTATTTTGAACCAGGCACTAAACAGGGCATCCTGGAGATTGAGGTCTCTCAACTATCCAGGAATTTACTAAATGGTCACATTCATCTACTGAAAGAACCTCTGGCAAATCCCTGTTTTATTCACAATTTCACATCTATGAAGTTACAGTTACTTTTTAAGTAAAATATATAACTCTTCCATTTGAAAAGAATATTGATGATGCAAAAGAATCAGATTACTGTAAGAATTATCGCTGTTATCTTCAAAATTTGATTGTAAAAGTGGAATTTTAAAACTTCTGAATATGTTTTTGCCTTTAGCAAAATAAATACAAAAAATTAAAAAGATGGGCTTGAATCCATGAGGAGGGACTCTATCTCTGATATAGCATTTATTATCTACCTCGTGCTGACTGTGTTTATGCTTGCCTTCTCAATTAGGTATTGTGATCTCCTGAAGAGCAGACAGTTCATCCAGTAGATCTCTGTCTCTCAGTACCTAGCACAGAGTTCTTCACATAGCAAGAGCTCCAAAAAGGCTGAATTTACATGAATCACCTCTAGAAGACATATAATGTAAATGTGAAATTCTGCCAAGCTATTTATGAATGGTCCTCATGACTATGAAAAGCCTATATGCCTACAAAGTGAGTCCTCTAGTTTTAAAGAGTAGACACCAAATATAAAGGGTTAGAGACAGAAGGACTAATAAAATACTGGATATAACTGGACTAACTCCAACAACACATTTTGCCTTCTTACTTGTGGAGGCTATCAGCTAAGACTGTATTTGGTCATAAAGTAATTGGTTGAAGCACCTAAGTTAGTTGGGAGCTATGTTATTTAGCAAGAATGACCTAACATCTATGACCCATAGGCACATGATAGCAAAATGAATAGTGGATTTGGTAGATTCAGTCAAACAACTAGTATCCCTGTTCCTGCCACTACCTATAGAGGTAGCTTCTTTAAAACCCGAGGTGACATAGAATAGGCAAAGGTTAATCTGTCTTAGATAAACTCTAGACAATGTCTTAACCTCAGTACATGATTGGCCACTCTTTTGTGGTTTGTGATCTTGGCTCTCCCTTGTGGCACCCATTAAACAAGCTGGACCTCAAGCTACTCAAGACATAAACATACTACCTCAGAACTCAGTTCTTGCTGTTTTGTTTCTCTGGATACTGTCTGCTTAGTAAAACTTTCTCGGATCCCAATTCACTTTCTCCCATAGCTATGGAAAAGAGAGAGTTGGGAGAAAGATGTCCCCAGGGGGCACGGGACTGTGGGATTGAAAAGATGAATCAGAAATGCTAAAAATAGAAACCTTCAAGGATGCCTCCATGAGTGTCCTGATTCTTTTCTTAGACACCACAGTGCCAGGCCCATTCCTTAGCTACTGGCACTGAGAATCCTCTAACAAAACTAGATGAGAATGCTCTCTTGGCTTTATGACTCCCTCAATTTTTTACACTTAAACTCCAGATTTAACTACATTATATCCCCAACTGTCCTAAATTATTTATCTCCAGTCTCAGAGGACAATACATTTCCTCATTTCCAAAACAATTATTTCACTAAAATATCTCTCTTCTAGCCTTTATAAGGACTTGCACCATCAATTTTCTCCACTCTTAAGACTGAAATCTCTCCCTCTCTACTAATTCTTTCCCCTAAGTAAGTAAACTACTCAAAGTATTTCACATCCTTAAAAACAAACCAACTTCCTCAAACTGATATGCCTATTTATAACTATAAGTGTATGCAAACTTTTATTTATATAGAAACAGTGGTCTAGATTAACTGGCTTCATTGTTTTATTTGCTCATCTCTCTTTAATCCATGATACTAGGATATGGAGGCTCAGCTTAGGGAAGTGCCAAGTCCATATATTAATTAAACACTGAACTTAATTCAAATCACAATATTTTCTCTTCCCAGATAGGGTTTTTGACAAGCCCCAAGACCGGGAAAGAAGGCATGGTCCTTACTTCTTTTCTCTTTTCCTATTTTATGACTCTATGTCTTTTTTGTCATCTGTATCATGGTTTTATTACCACCAGGGCTAAACCCAGAGGAAGAAAAGGAAGCAATGGAGGAAGAATATTCTTACTTGATGGTTAGTTAGCTAAGACAACTTCATGCTCTCTGTCCTGACAAAGGTTTTAGATATTGTTGAGGTTGTTTACAGGCCCTCCTGAGAACATAAGTTGCACATTCCAGGTGATGTATCTTCCTTTTTTGTTGTTTTGTCTTTTCCTCCTAGTTTTTTAGTCATTCACTCCGCACAGACCCTCTCTTTTGAGAGTCCAATTGTCCCTTCAGTTGACACACTTGGGCAAGATTCCAAACAACTGCAGGACAGTTTTATTTCTCCCACATATCCTCTATGTGCTCCATGGAAAATTCTCATTCATCCTTCCTTCAAAGTCTCTGGAATGGGAGCCATACCCCATGCAATAGCAACTCTACAATGTACTACTAAAGCTGCTACCCAGCCTCTCCCTTGCCATCAAAATTATTCAAATGGGTGTCAGACACATGGCCAAAGTGTCATGGATCACATGTCAAACTCTCTGAATAGTCCTGTTGACTTAAAATATAAGGGAATAATCCTCTCCCCCATCATCACAAATTACCTCTCTCAAATGATTATTTTATATTCCCAGTGTTTGGCAATTGTAAAGCATATGCTTGACACCTAGTTTGAAATTTTTTATATTCGTCAGGATCTATCATCTTAGGGTATGTTTGAAAATCCACTCTAATGTCCTGATGGCAACACGGTTCCAGAGAAGGTAAGTACTAATTGGAAATAGGCTGATAATCCTTGATTTGCAGTGGCCTTACTTGTTGGAGAGATCACTGCCCTGAAATATATAGAATGAGTTGTACTAAATGTGCATGTCTTCCCACAGCTTTATTACCCTCAGGGGTCCACTTGTCTTAATGATATCCTGATAGCATGTTCTTAACCCCATTAAGTCCCCTGTTTTATTTAAGATCCCACATGAGAAATATCCTTTCAGAAGGTTCCGTTTGACATGAACTTGAAGGATTTTAAGAATTAGGACCTACAGAGAGTGGGATTAAGGAAGATGTACAAAGATGATACCGTAACTAGTTATAGGACAGATAATCTAACATTTTGTTAAGGGGTTTCATGTCACCATATAAAAAAGGGGATTTCTTTTGTCCAATGCTATATTCTTGAATATCAGTGAAGGTTAATTCATTTCTTTAGATGACTATTGGGGATACTTCGGAAGGAATGTTCCATAAATGTCAATGACTATCATCACTAAACTAAGATGAACCTGTCTGTTTTACATACAATCTGAATAGTGCTAATTACCAACCTAAGACTCACAGCTGGGTTAATAGGAAGGTTTATTATATACCACCTTCTATTTTTGTCCCCAATGTTGGGTGGTGGCTTGGCCAACTGAAGAACAGCTATCACTAGGTTCTCCCCCAAAAATGGAATTATCAGAGGTGGGTTTGGGTCAGGACTCAGTAAAGGGAAAGAAGACTTAGAAATTAAGAGAGGGATAGAAAAGGAGATTGCATTGAAGGGAAGGGATGTGATTTCAAAATTTGGACTCAAAAAGTTTACAGTGGGGTAGAGTATACTGTGGCTCTAGGCAGATGGAATGGGCACAGGGGTTGAGCTGAGCTGGATGGAGATGGGACAGAGCTGTGTTAAACAAAAGAGAAGGGCTCCCTCACTTCTCTTGACCATAGCTTTCCAGAACATTTACATTTGTCTGCATATCTAGACCCTTCGTTGGGATGGTCAGAGAAGCAGAAGGAAGCTTTTGTTATTTTCTGTTTTTAGAATGAAGTTCATCAAATAGAATCAGAATAACTCTGGGGTCAAGGCCAAGATTCAAGACTGACTGGCCAAGGACAGAGTGCTGGGAAACAAACACCCAATTCCTTGTAGTGTCGCCACCTCTATGTAGGGTCACCAGGGAGGTGGATGTAGGGGAAGAGAAGGATATAGGAGAGAAATGTCAAGTTTATTTTCCATTTGACTAAAGAGCGACTTTAAAAGTTGTACAGCTGACCACATGACTTTCTGACTAATATGTTCCCAGTTTGAAGGGAAGAAGAAACTCCATAGTCCAGCAGACAAATGCTCTTCACAACATGGTATTGTTTTTTTGTCTTGAAAGTCATCTTTTACATATACCATATGCTCCAACCATAGGTATTTTCCAAGTAATACCATATTTATGCCTCATATCTTTGTTTATGTACCTCCTTCTCTTACATCCTTTCTTTATTTGGTTAAGCCTACACATCCCTTTAAGCTCACTATACAACCCCCTTCCCCCCTAATATCCAGGACCAACTCCACCTTCCTCTAAACCCAGCTTTAACTCTTGTCCCACTGCTTATGCTATGGAGTTTGTTGTCAAGTTTGGTGGGTACAATGGAATTACATAGAACTGATTCTTACTCTAAATTTGCCACCTGCTGGTATGTGACCTTGAGCTATTTACATAACCTCCTGAGGCTTTGCTTCCTCATTTTATTATCTGGAAAAAAAAAGGGAATGAAAGACATATCTCATCAGATCATTATGAGGATCACATAAAATAATGCATGTTTAACATTTAAAATAGTGCTTAGAAGATTTAAGCATTCATCAAATGTTACTGGATATTAATCATAGCATTTATGAGGTGTCACATGGTACCAGATTTAATAAAGAAGCAAAGAGGTATACGTTTTACCCTCAAATTCTCAAAGCATTCATAACACTGGATTTCATTCCATTAAAAAATAAGACATTTGTGAGGAGAACTTAGAAGTGCTCCTTCATGGAAGAATAGGACACAGTCATTTTGCAGAACTGAGAGGCTGTTTCCTGGCCAAAGTCCATGCCTCCCTCTTTCTCCAGGTTAAACCAGGCATTCCAACATGAGCTGAGGAAGGGCAACCACGCTTCAGTCAAGAGCAACCCCCTTCCAGGCCTAGAACTTTTTTTTTTTTAGAGGAGAAAATGGCAAATAAATAAATAAAATCTGAATAAATTTAAATAATTGGAAGGCAGCTTGACTGAAAAAGACACTTTTCTTTTTCACCACAAATGTCACCATCTGGACTTTTCCTTTTTTTAATTTCTTTGGGACCCGACAAGTCACTGGGCTGATATAATCACACCCAGTCAGAAATGACAGGCACATCTCAGCGAGCTAGGGTGGGCAGAGATCCAGGGTGGCCAGCGAGGACTCAGAAACTAGTGGGAAGGTAGTTTTCAACAGCACCCCCACTCCCTCCTCCTTCCTCAGAGCACAAGAGCTCCTGAGGTGTGATCAGCTTAAATACACACACACACACACATATGCATTTGTGGATGTGTGGATGCTTACCAGATAGCATTCAGTTAGCCTATTAGTTAACTCATTTTCCAGTAAAACACTATGGGGCAAGAAAAGGCCAGTGAGCAGACTGTGCTGCTTTTAATAAACGACACGTGGCCACCCTCTTTCTGTATTTGTTTCATTTCTCTCATGCAGTCCTTCATTGAATAAGGCAGGAATATCCCAATGGAGCCAGCAAAGTCAATCCAATTTACTATACTGGTTCTATTTAAAGGCTTCACACAGCCACCAGTCCATAGACTCCCAGCTATCACAGGGAAATATTCCTACCCACAATATCATCTTACTTAATATTTTATTTTTTCTATTGCTGTGTTATTCTGGTTATCATTGTCTGGAAAATACAAATGCCTCCCCTGTAAATCTTGTAAACAGTATTTTTTCAGAACAGGGAAATGTGCCATTTTGCAAATTGTCTTCTATGGCAATTTACAAAGGTCCGGTCTTTACAAATATTTATTTGCCTATTGGCTCACTTTATTTGCATGAGTCTTGATGTGTGTTTGTACACACATATATACATGAACTTATATATGAACACAAGTAGTGTTCTATGAAACTCCTTGTGCTGAAATTCAAATGCAACATCTTCTAGACCAGTGCTTTTCTAACCTGGGTATACTTAGGAGATTGCCTAAGTGCAGATTCCCTTTCAGTAGTCTGCTTTTCCACGTCATCAGCCTAGGAACTACCCATGAATAGCAAAGATTCAGGGGAATTAGACATAGTTTTTTAAATGAGGAACTTGTGAATCCTTCTGGGCACTTTTATTGGCTTCACACCCCACACTCAATCATTAACCAGGGTAATCACTTCCTAAATACCTCCCATGTCCATTCTCACTGCCACTAGCCTGGTCCATTGGCATCACAATCAGTTATCCCCAGACTGCAATAGTGACTCTCAATGGCTTCCCCATTTCTACTCTTGTCTTTCTCCAACCATACTTAACACCGTGGCCAGAGAGGGATATATTTAATATGCATATCAGATTAGGGGCCTCTCTTGCTTAAAATTCTTAGATAGCTTCCTGTTTTTCTTTAGGATGACATCCAAAGTTCTTGATATGGCCTAGGACAGTGGTCGGCAAACTGCAGCTCACGAGCCACATGCAGCTCTTTGGCCCCTTGAGTGTGGCTCTTCCACAAAATACCACGTGCGGGTGCACACGTACAGTGCTATTGAAACTTCATGGCCCATGCGCAGAAGTCAGTTTTCAGCTCTCAAAAGAAATTTCAGTCATTGTACTGTTGATATTTGGCTCTGTTGACTAATGAGTTTGCCGACCAATGGACTAGGAAGCTCTTTTCTGTCTCTGCAGCATCATCTCTCGCCAGGCTCCCCATCCATCACCTTCTGTTGGCTTCCTGAGTGTGTAAAATGTCTTTCTAACTCAGGGACCTTAGACCTGAAATCCCTACCTGAAATTTTTTCTTAACCTTTTCTTCACTCCTATGTCACACTGCCACCAGTGACTCCTAACCTTCTACCTCAGTTCGCCCTTCTGATCTCAGGTGAGATTTAAGCTATCCAACTAACATTCCCTATTAGATGTTATTAAAGGACTCTTGTATTTTGCTTTCAGAGCACTTATTGATGAACCATTTACATAGTTGTTTTCTTACTATAAGCTCCTTTGGGGTAGGGTCAGGTCTGCCTTGTGCATCATTGAACCACCAGCACATGGCTTAGTACATGGTGTACTGAAGTCTTTTGGTGATTGTTGTCAATGAATTAATGAAAAACAGAAACTCAGCTGGCGACAAGAGCTGTTCCAGTGACAGTGAGAGTTTCTTGGGGCTGGAGAAGGGTGGGCATGGGGTCAGAGGTTGTGAACCACAGTGTTCAAGGGTTTGAGGGACAGTAGTAAGAGACCAGGTGCTCATCAAGCATATATCAGAGAGGGAGCATTTTGGACAGCAAGAGGAGAGGGTGGGCAGTAATCAATTGGAGGTCTTCTATGCCATAGCAAATAGTTTCGTCTTTAGCCTACAGGTGAAGAGGGGAGGGGGGACTGAGAGGTTTTAAATCTGAAATGATATAATTAATTTTTTCATCATTAAATTTGTGCTACAGAGACACCTCTTTGAAAGCATTATAAGAAATGAGGAGGATAAAGAATTGAGACAGGTAGGATGGGTAAGATATTCAGATACTAGCCCAAGTAAACCATGAACACAAACAAATACTATCATAGAAAACAATATTTTTTTCCAGCCTTGCTTGTTGCTGGAGCCTGAGCATATTACCTGGACTCAACTAATCAACTACCCCCTCCACAGACTTTGAATTGAAAATTAGTAACCCATAGAAGCAGGAGCTATTGAGAATCGGTTCATTCATTCATTCATTCAGTGAATATGTATTGAATGCTTACTCTATGTCAGGCACTTTATGAGATACTGAACATATATCAGAATATGACACACAGAAATTCCTGCTCCCCCCCCCCACCATAGAGCTTACATTCTATGGGGGGGGGAGGGTGGAGAGGAGAAAGAAAACAAGTAAACGAGTGAACTATATGGTATGTCAAATGCTGATAAATGACATGGGGGAAAAATGCAAGTAAGCATCATGGATTAGAATATTCTGGAGGAGGGGCTAATGTGGAGGATACAATTTTACATAGAAAGATTATTGAGGACTTCACTATAAGGGCAAAAACCTAAAGCATGTGGGGAACACACTACATGGATATCTGGAAGAAGAATGTTTCAAGCAGAGGAAACATTAGTTGGCACTGGCAGCTTTGGTGCCAATGGCCATGTCCTGACTCAGGGCAGCAGGCCATAGCTGTGGCACAGGGTGTTGAGTTGCAGCTTCAGTGTCAGGGTTCTCATTAGATGGTTCTGTGGTGTGATGCTAGCTGTGGTTCTGGCTACTGCCTGGCCTTTCTTTCTCCTGCCTGTTTTGTGCACTTGGTTCCCCAGCCTTCCTAGTGATTCTCTGGGTGCCCTAAAATCCTTTCACTAAATTTCTATTCTTTTGTCACCCTGGAGTAGTTAATGAAGAACCCAGACTGCTTTAAACAGTGAGTTCCTGATCCCCAGGAAACTGATGTGACTAAGGTTATGAGGAAACCTCTGCCCCCATGCTCTTACTTGAGCTCTTGTTCAAGGTGGCTTAAGAGATATTTAACTTCTATGTCACGCTGCCAGCTGCCTTGCCCAGAGGTAATGGGATGGCATGTACATTTCTAAGAATGAGTGGATAGAATTACACAGTTGAGATAAAAAAGAAGTACAAAAGACTTCCTTTGGAAAGGATCCTTTTGTGTTAGAAAAGGGAAAGACAAAAGAGCCCTGGTTAAGACACCTGGGTAAAGTGTCATAGCTCCTAAGTGGAGATAATGGAATAAGAATCCATGCCTATGATGCAAAAAATAAAAATAAAAAATGTCAGGAGTGAGGTGTCAGGGATCAGTAACCATAGAGAATATGTATTTTCTCAGTTCTGAGTTGCTTTAATTTTTCACATTTTAATGGCACTGAATTTGTTGTGCATCCTACCACCAGTTGTGCACACAATGTAGTGTTTCCCTCTCCCTCTGAAAATCAATGATTAGATTATGGTGCACCCTACAATAGATGGTACTGCAGGGTTGACAAGATAGGAATGGATGGCATCTTGGACTGGAAGGTTATCTGTGACTTACACTCCTTTCCTAAGATATAGCTTTGCTTTGAAACTTAGTGAAGGGACATGGGCAATTCCAGCAATGAATGTGCAGCAAGCTCATTTCTGAACATTTAGGCTCCCTAGGTACAGGGGAGTGGCTTTGTTTCTGGGGTTTAGTGCTGGCAGAAGCCACTAACAACAGTGTAGGGACAACACCACAGACACAGCTGCTTGCTAAATAGACACAAAGAAACTCGGACATCTCTGCTTCTGGGAAGGAGTGCACAGCTAGTTCAAAGGCATAGAGACACTCACTGGAGGAGAAAAATCATTATGTCATCCTTCTGAGGAGCAAACCTGTCACTCATGGGGCTCCAGGTAAATTATAGAATTTTAAAGGCTACACCACCACCTCCCAACCATGGTAGGTCATTGCACCCACAGTGCACGGAGCATATGCTGGGAAGCAGAGGCGCAGGCCTCTTGTCAGTGGTTCCACCTGAGGATCGCTTCGTTTTCCTTCATCTATGTCTGATGCGGCACTCCCATTTCTGCCAGGCTTGTTTGTTCTGTTCAGAATGGTCATAGTATGAAATCCCAGAAACTGCAAATGGAACTACAGATTCACCATCTGGGTGTTTTTGGACCAGTAGTGGCACTTTCAATCTCTCATTTGTAAAATCTAATCATTGCCAGTCATTCTTCTAGACCTGAAGTTCTATGATTTTCCCTAGAGTTATTGATGGGCTCTTATCTGAACTGGGGGACTATAGCAGCTTCTCGCTGAGGCGGGAGCATGCTGGTGCCTTGTCTGTCTCCTGGCTATTGTCCACTTTCTCCACTCAGCCACCAATAGGAGAGAGGGAATTAATGGCATATATTTACTGCCTGCTTTTATTTGCTACATAACAGACAACACATGGTCTCAGAGGCACACAACATCAAGCATTTATTTAGTTGCATCTCAGGTTGGTGAGTATTGGCTGACTCTGCTCACCTGGGCATGTTCTTCTTCTAGAACTTGTAGAACACTGGAGAGCAAGCCCCAGTGTGCAAATACCTTTCAAGCCTTCAGTCACCTCCCAGCCCCTATCATTCAAATCGTCAAAAAAACAAAACATAGGCAACCCCAAAGTCCCAAGTGCAGAGAAGCCCCTTCTATCCACGGAGGTGAGAGTGAGGGCAGGCACCCACTGCCTCACCATAAGCAATGATTGGTGCTGCTGTGTGATATCAAGGGGGTGGCAGGTTCTGCTTTCGAGCTAGTTCCAACCTACTGGACTGCCCTGTCCCTGGTTTCTGGTTTCAGTTCCAGTTACTAAAGTGGGTATTTATTATGCATCTATGAGGGACAGAGAAGGTGAAGGCACTCTTTCTGAACCCTTAGTATGGATCAGACCATGTGTTGTGTACTCTGTATTTGTTAGTATAGTCAGTCATCTATATCCAGCCACTCCAACAGGTGAGCTAAGTAGCTCTACTGAAGAAATATAGTCAATTTCAGTGAAGAAAGATACCGGAAGTGGGTTATTACACTCCAGGCTCTCTCCTGGGTGTCTTAAGAGGGCACCAGGTTGAATAAACAGACTAGTCCATCCAACCTCACAGAGACTACTGTTCTCTGGGTTACTGATTATCCATTTTAAGTATAATTCCTAATTTTATATATCCTTAATCATCCAGGCCTTAGCTGTGGAACTCTCTATCTCTAATGCATTGCCCCCATCATCCTGATATAACTCTTCAAAGGATTAAAGAACAGTTGATAAATGGCCAGTTGCCCACCCTAATGACTTAGTTATAATATTTATTCCTTATCCAAAGGAAATAGGAAACTTTTTATTGAGGATGAAGTTTGCTAAAACCTTCTGCCTGCCTCCTGGCTGTCGTCAGCTTTCTTCATCTAAGAAGCCAATATGAGAGAGTGGCTTGCACATCATCTATCTACTGGCTATATTAGTTTGTTGCATAACAAATAACCACAAGTCTCAGAGGCCCACAGCAATCAGCATTTAAGCTTATGTGTCTGAGGGTAGACAGTGGAACCAGACCAACCTCACTGTGAGTGCTGGTTGACCTCAATTTTTTCTTAGGGAAGTGAAAGTAGCAGCACCTACCCTGCAGCATTAGTGTGAAGATTCTCTGGGATACACTTAATAAAGGTACTTAATACAGAGTGGGGCACACCAAATATTTATAGGTTTCCCTCTCTGTTTCCTAAGAAACTTGATCATCAGCCATTGTACCTTCAGCAATCCATAAGTCCTTGCACTAGACATTTTAGGATAAAAGAAATAATGCAACAACTGGACTCATGATGCTTTGTGGAGCCTTCATTTGAGTTAAATATATGTATGTGACATCCATACAATGAATACTTGATTCGCATGTGTAGGTTAGAAAGTGGGAGTGCATTGGGGGAAATGGAACAGAGCTAATAAGTTCCCGTCTGTGATTTGACCTGCTCTCCGCCTGACTAGCTGCATATTCATGTCAATTTCCTCCAGTCACCTAGGGCAAGAAATGAAGAGGAAAGAACTTTAATCATTTTTTTTATTTTAATTGAAACATTTTCCTTGCAAGTGGAGAGAGAACAGGTGCCTAACGAGCCCACATGATGATTCACAAGGTAGTAGATATTGCCACAGATATAATTAAACTGGAAGATCAATGAAAATTTCCTTTTTGGACTACTGCCAGCTCTGTGCAGACTGGGACCTAGCTAGCTGTATTTATACACAGCGACATCCAGAAAGGTGTACTCACACAGGTGTGCCCCACAACATCAGATCATGACAATTTAAACAGCCAATGACTCACACATCGAGGACGACTTATTTAGAAAAACACTGCTATTTCTATGTACAGTTAATGATCCTGGGTTACAGACAGCATCTGTTGGAAAGTCAGAGAATTGCTATATCTTTTGTAGTCTCACTTTCCCTTTTCCTTTATTATGTTTTTCATTTTTGGTCTGTAAAAAACAACCATATAAATAAGCACTGGCCCAGAGGATCAAGACCTGAAAAAAAAAAGAGAGAAAGAGAGGGGAGATGGGGTAGGGGAGAAGGGAGAGAGGGAGGAGTCACCAGCGGAATGAAGCATTGCAAATATGTAGCCTCTCCTTTGGAGCTTTGGAGAATTGCACTGCGTTTAAGCTGAACGTCTAGCCTTTCTACACTCAGGACCCTCCAACTATCTCAGTCAGTAAATAAGCCCAGACCATCTTGAGAGTCCAGGTTCTCTGATAAAAGAAATACAGGAAGAACTTAGGGAGAAGGTGGGACTAATGCCAGTCTCTAAAGGTCTCCGTGACTTACCAGAATAATGATATATTCTCCTTCACAAAGGGATCCAGTCTCTTTCTAATGGAGGCTTGCCACCATGTCAGACAGTGGAAACTAGTCCAATTTGAGATTGGCACCAGTGCGAATTCTATAGGCCTGATAGAACTTCCACAGCCTCGTATTTTTTCTTTTGAAATTTCCTTGCAGAAATAAAAACAGAAAGCAAAGCGAAACAACTTGATAGTTTTTTTCAGTTGTTTTTGTAACAAGATTATAATTGGAAAAAAAATCTCTCCTAGACTTAGATACCGTTTTAGTCAGCTAAGGCTGCTATAACAAAAGGCCATAGATAGGCTTAAACAATATATCATTATTTCTCACAGTCTGGAGTGTAGAAAGTCAGAGGTTAAGGTCCAGAATTGTTGTCTAGTGAGAACCCTCTTCCTGGCTTGTAGATGGCTGGCTTCTTGCTGTAACTCGCATGACAGAAAGCGACAGCTCTGGTGCCTCTTCTTATGAGGACACTAATTCATTATGGGGGCTCCACCCTCATGACCTATGACCTCATTTAAATCTAATTACCCCCCAAAGGTCCCATCTCCAAATACCATCACATTGGAGATTAGGGTTTTATTTTCTTTAATTTTTTTTATTTTATTAAGGTATTATATGTGTACATATCTTACCATTGCCCCCCATACATGCCCTCACCCCCCAATGTTTTGCATCCATTGGTTACTCTTATATGCATGCATATAAGTCCTTCAGTTGATCTCTTATTTCCCCCACCTCTCCCTAACCTTACCACCGTGATCTGACAGTCTGTTTGATGCTTTACTGCCTCTGTATCTATCTTATTGTTCATCAGTTTATAATGTTTTTCATTATCCCCAAATGAGTGAGATCATGTGGTATTTTTCTTTCATTGACTGGCTTATTTCACTTAGCATAATGTTCTCTAATTCCATCCAGGTGCCTACAAATGGTAGTAATTCCTTCTTTTTTATGGCAGCATAGTATTCCATTGTGTAGATGTACCATAGTTTTCTGATCCAGTCATCTGCTGACGGGCACTTAGGCTGTTTCCAAATCTTAGCTATTGTAAATTGTGCGGCTATGAACATAGGGGTGCATATATCCTTTCTGATTGGTGTTCCTAGTTTCTTAGGATATATTCCTAGGAGTGGGATTACTGGGTCAAATGGGAGTTCCATTTTCAGTTTTTTGAGGAAACTCCATAACAGTGGCTGCACCAGTCTGCATTCCCAACAGCAGTGCACGAGGGTTCCTTTTTCTCCGCATCCTCGCCAACACTTGTCATTTGTTGATTTGTTGATGATAGCCATTCTGACAGGTGTGAGATGGTATCGCATTGTCGTTTTGATTTGCATCTCTCAGATAATTAGTGACTTTGAGCATGTTTTCATGTGTCTCTTGGCCTTCCTTCTGTCTTCTTTCGAAAAGATTCTATTTAGGTCCGTTGCCCATTTTTTTATTGGATTATTTATCTTCCTTTTATTAAGTTGTATAAGCTGCCTGTGGATGTTGGAGATTAAACCTTTATCAGTGATAACATTTGCAAATATGTTCTCCGATACAGTGGGGTTTCTTGTTGTTTTGTTGATGGTTTCTTTTGCTGTGCAAAAGCTTTTTATTTTGATGTAGTCCCATTTGTTTATTTTCTCTTTGGCTTCCATTGCCCTAGGGGCAGTATCAGTGAAAAAGTTCTTTTGGCATATGTCTGAGATTTTGCTGCCTGTGGATTCCTCTAGTATTTTTATGGTTTCCCGTCTTATATTTAAATCCTGTAACCATTTTGAGTTTATTTTTGTGTATGGTGTAAGTTGGTGATCTAGTTTCATTTTTTTTGCATGTATCTGTCCAATTTTCCCAACACCATTTATTGAAGAGACTGTCTTGACTCCATTGTATGCTCATGCCTCCTTTGTCAAATATTAATTGCGCATATTGGTTTGGGTCGATATCTGGATTCTCTATTCTATTCCATTGATCTATATGTCTGTTCTTGTGCCGGTACCAGGCTGTTTTGAGGACAGTGGCTTTGTAATACAGCTTGAAATCTGGTATTGAGATCCCTCCTACTTTATTCTTCTTTCTCAGGATTGCTGTGGCTATTCGGGATCTTTTTTTATTCCAGATGAATTTTTGGAGAGTTCTTTCTAGGTCTGTGAAATATGCCGTTGGTATTTTAATGGGGAGTGCATTGAATCTATAGATTGCTTTGGGTAGTATGGACATTTTAATGATGTTAATTCTACCAATTCATGAACATGGTATGTTCTTCCATCTGTTTACATCTTCCTCTATCTCTTTTTTCAGTGTCCTGTAGTTTTCCGCGTATAGGTCTTTTACCTCCTTGGTTAGGTTTATTCCTAAGTATCTTAATTTTTTTGGTGCAATGGAAAATGGGATTGCTTTTTCAGTCTCTCTTTCTGTAAGTTCACTGTTGGTGTATAGAAATGCCATAGATTTCTTGGCGTTAATTTTGTATCCTGCTACATTGCTGAATTCATTTATTAAGTCTGTTAGTTTTTTGATGGAGTCTTTTGGGTTTTTTATGTACAATATCATGTCATTTGCAAATAAGGACAGCTTTACTTCTTCTTTTCCAATTTGGATGCCTTTTATTTCTTTTTCTTGTCTAATTGCTAATACTTCCAGTACTATGCCAAACAGGAGTGGTGAGAGTGGGCATCCTTGTCTTGTTCCTGTTCTTAGGGGAAATGGTTTTAGTTTTTGCCCATTGAGTATGATGTTAGCTGTGGGTTTATCATAAATAGCTTTTATTATGTTGAGGTATGATCCTTCTATTCCCACATTGTTGAGAGTTTTTATCAAGAAAGGGTGTTGGATTTTGTCAAATGCTTTTTCTGCATCAATTGATATGACTATGTGATTTTTATCTCTCAATTTGTTTATGTGATGTATCACATTTATTGATTTGCGGATATTGTACCATCCTTGCATTCCTGGGATAAACCCTACTTGGTCATGGTGTATGATCTTTCTTATGTACTGCTGGATCCGATTTGCTAGAATTTTGTTGAGGATTTTGGCATCTACATTCATGAGGGATATTGGCCTGTAATTCTCCTTCATTGTGTTGTCTTTATCTGGTTTTGGTATTAGGGTGATGCTGGCTTCATAGAAGGAGCTTGGAAGTGTTCCTTCCTCTTGAATTTTTTGGAATAGTCTGAGGAGGATAGGTTTTAGTTCTTCCTTGAATGTTTGGTAAAACTCTCCTGCAAAGCCGTCTGGCCCCGGGCTTTTGTTTGCCGGAAGCTCTTTGATGACTGCTTCAATTTCTTCCATAGTTACTGGCATATTGAGCTGTTTAGATTCTTCCTGAGTTTTGGAAGGTTATATTTTTCTAGGAATATGTCCATTTCCTCCAGGTTGTCCAGTGTGTTGGAATAGAGTTGTTCGTAGTATTTTTTAACAATCCTTTGTATTTCGGCGGGATCTGTTGTTATTTCACCTCTTTCATTTCTTATTTTGTTTATTTGGGTCCTCTCTCTTTGCTTCTTGGTGAGCCTGGCTAGAGGTTCATCAATCTTGTTTATCCTTTCAAAGAACCAGCTCTTGGTTTTGTTGATCTTTTATATTGTTTCTCTGGTCTCTATGTCGTTTATCTCTGCTCTGATCTTTATTATTTCCTTCCTTCTGCTTACACTGGGCTTTTCTTGTTGCTCTTTTTCTAACTCTTTGAGTTGTTGGGTTAGGTAATTTATTACCATTGTTTCTTGTTTTTTGCAGTAGGCTTGTAGAGCTATGAACTTCCCTCTCGAGACTGTTTTCGCTGTGTTCCATAGATTTTGGATTGTAGTGTTTTCATTGTCATTTATTGCCATGATGTTTTTTATTTCTTCCTTGATCTCTCTGGTAACCCAGTCATGGTTTAATAGCATGCTGTTTAGTCTCCATGTGTTTGATTTCTTTGGGTTGTTTTTATTGTAGTTGATTTCCAGTTTTATGCCACTGTGGTCTGAGAAGATGCTTGATATGATTTCTATCTTCTTGAATTTGAAGAGACTTTGCCTATGTCCCAACATATGGTCTATCTTTGAAAATGACCCATGTGCACTTGAGAAGAACGTATATTCTGTGGCTTTGGGGTGAAATGTTCTGAAGATGTCAATTAATTCCATCTGGTCTAGTGAGTCATTTAGGATTGATGTTTCTTTGCTGATTTTTTGTTTATAGGATTTGTCCAATGGTTATAGTGGGGTATTAAAGTCTCTTACTATGATTGTATTGCTGTCAATCTCTCCCTTGACATCCTCCAGGAGTTTTTTTATGTATTTGGGTGCTCCTGTATTGGGTGCATATATGTTTACCAGAGTTATTACTTCTTGTTGGATTGCTCCCTTTAGTATTATGAAGTGGCCTTCCTTATCTCTTGTTATGTCCTTCACTTTGAGATCTAATTTGTCAGATATAAGTATTGCTACCTCAGCTTCTTTTTCAGTTCCATTTGCCTGGAAAATCTTTTTCCATCCCTTCACCCTCAGTCTGTGTGCGTCTTTTTTTCTGAGGTGGGTTTCTTGTAGACAGCAGATATATGGGTCGTGTTTTCTTATCCAGTCCGTTACCCTATGTCTTTTGATTGGGGCATTTAATCCATTTACATTTAAAGTTATTATTGATAGGTACTTATTTGTCACCATTCCTATTCTTTACCCCTGTGTTCCTTCTTCGCTTCCTATTTCTTTTTTTTTTTTTTTTTTTTTTTTTTTTTACAGCAGACCCTTTAGCATTTCTTGCATTGCTGGTTTGGTGGTAATAAATTCCCTTAGTCCTTTTTTGTCTGTGAAGCTCCTGATTTCACCTTCAATTTTGATTGATAGCCTTGCTGGGTACAGTATTCTTGGATTCAGACCCTTCCTTTGCATGACTTTGTATATTTCATTCCATTCCTTTCTGGCCTGATGAGTTTCTGTTGAGAAATCAGTTGCTAGTCTGATGGGGGTTCCTTTGTTAGTAACTTTCTGTTTCTCTCTTGCCGCTTTTAAGATTCTTACTTTGTTGTTGGTGTTTGCCATTTTAATTATAATGTGCCTTGGCGTCGGTCTTTTGGGGTTCATTTTGCTTGGGACTCTGTGAGCTTCTTGGATTTGTGTGGTTTTTTTCTTCCCTATATCAGGGAAATTTTCTGTCATTATTTCTTCAAAGAGGTTTTCTATTCCTTGCTCAGCTTCCTTTCCTTCTGGAACCCCTATTATGCGGATGTTGTTTTGTTTCGTGTTGTCCCAAAGTTCCCTTAGGCTCTCCTCCTGCCTTTTAATTTTTTTTCTAGAAGTTGCTCTACTTGGTTATTTTTTCCCATCTTGTCTTCTAGCTCACTGATGCGGTCCTCTGCTTCTTCTAGTCTACTCTTGATGCTTTCTATTGAGTTCTTTACAGCAGCGATGTCATTTTTCATTTCTTCTTGGTTCTTCTTCATTTCCTCTTGGTTCTTGCTCATATTGTCGAATTTGTCTTCCATTCTTTTCAGCTACCTTATGACCATTTCTCTGAATTCTTTCTCTGGAAGGTTGCTTGCCTCCATTTCATTTACTTCCTTTTCTGGTGATGCCTGCTTTTCTTTCATATGCGGGCTGTTTCTTTGTCTCCCCATGGTCTCTCTTCTGTGGGTGTCTGCTTATGTAGTTCTCTCTCTCCTGCATTGATTTAAAGGCACAAAATACAGCACTACCAGGTACAACTCACAAGGCACTGAACAGAAATATATTCACGATATTAATAACCTCCAATAAAGGTGACCACCAGAGAAAGGCAAATTATGTGATAGGAGAGAAAGAAGAAGAGGAAAAAGAAAGAAAGAAGAAAAAAAAGAAAAAAAAGGAATGTCAAAATGAAATTGGGAAAAGGGAAAGAAAAAAAAAGAAAAAGAAAAAAGAAAAAAAAATAAGAGAGACAAGAAAGAGACTAAGAGAGAAAGGGGAACAGACTATATATATTGGGGATAAAACTCCAATAGAACAATCACTAATCCCAGCAAATGCCAGCAACAGGTGCCTGGGGATTAACACAAACTACAACAACAACTAATATTGAGTGAGGCAAGGGAAAGCTGAAGCACAAAACAAACAAAAAATAAACAAAAGAAGAATAAGCAAAACAATCTCACAAAAAAGCATAAAAATTCGATATAATCTACATTCAAGCGAACAACAACAAAAGGACAGAGAGAAAAACAATTTTTTGGATAGTTAAGACAGCGAAGAGAGAGATGTGTATGGACTTGGAGCAGGGGATTGGAGGTTAGATATGTAAGTAGGGTGAAATTTTAACAAGGGATAAACAGAAAGAATAGGGAAAATCTAAAGCAGGAAAGGGGTAAGATAAACAGGACACCGAAAAGGGGAAGTTTAGGAAGAGAGTGATGGCATAAAGGTAGAGTTGAGATAGAGTAAAACGATGCTAAAGGAAAGATCAAAATAGAATGTAGAACACTAATCCCAAAATAAAATGAAGAGAAAATAAAATGACACTTTAAAAAAAAAAAAGATAAAATAGCAGTAGTAATAATAAGGATTGAAAATAAAAATGTAATAATTATAAAGTTAAATCAAGTGATGAAAAAAGAAAAAAAGTTAGTTTCTTGAGTAAAATATGCAAAAAATGAAAATAAAAAAATTAAAAATAAAAATAAAATGTGGAGTAGTGAAGGTCATTCACTTCCTCTGTTGTTCTGTTTGGCACGCCTGTTTCTCAGTCCAGACAGTATTGCAGATCCTTGCGTTCCACTGCTCTTCAGTGTTGTAAGCCAGTCCTGATTTTAAGCAGGCGGTGTGTCTTAATTTCTCGTATTCCTTTATTTTTGATTACACAAGAGTCAATTTGTGATTCAGCCCCTGGGTGGCAGTGTTTCTGGATTGACTTCCGGGTCTATCTATGGCCTCTCTAGGCAGTGTTAGAGCCTTCTTTCCCTGTGGCACTCACTACCGGTTTGTGGGGGTGGGCTGCCTCCGAGCTGGCTCTCCGATGGTCACTCCCCACTCTGATCCCCAGGTTCCAAAAAAACAACTTTCCCCTGCAGTCTCCCAGGGTGTCCCCAACTGGGTGATCCTATGTATTGGGCTTAGTAATCAGAAGCAAGAATTTCAAGAGGAAAAAGCCCAAGTGTGCGAACTCCGGGGCTGCACGTAAGTCTAGGCACCCAGCGAACTCCGGGGCTGCGCGTAAGTCTAGGCAGCCTGAAATTCTTAGGGTGTCCCTGCACTTCAGATCAAAATGGGTTGCTTTTTAGAGAGCCCTTCTGTTAGCAGCTCTGAGAACCTCTTTCCACATTCACAGATCACGTCAGCCCCAACAGCCACGGATTTTTCTAGGCACAGACTTCCCTGGTCCTCCAGCTCCCGCAAAACACGCGTTCCTCTCTCCCACTGGGACCAGAGACCTCACCTTATCCCAGGCGAAATCTGACCTTTCCGTGGTGGAGTGTAGAGCTCCTCTGAACCCGTGTGTTTGCGCCAATTGGGGAGCGTTGTTCTGGGGCTCGCAGCTGTTCCGTGGGTGCCGCAGTTGTGGATTCTTAGGCTTCTGATAAGCTCCACTTTCCGGTTCAAGATGGCGCAGACTCAGCGTCCAAGCCCGCAGCTCCAGGAGGGGACCCAGCCGCAGTTGGGGCTGCCCGGTCAGGGGAACCCGTCTAGCAGTCCCCCACTTTCTTCTGGAGTTCAGCTGTCCCCCAACTTGCCAACAAACACTCCTCGTGCGACCCTCAGCTCTTCTTTCTTTCTGCTTCGGGACAAGGCTCGGAACACGTCTGTCTATTCTGCTGCCATTATTCCCTCTCTCCCGAGATTGGGGTTTTAACCTGTGAAGTTTAAGGGGACACAAACCTTCAGTAAATTTGTATTTAGCTACCAAACATATTTGTGGTCATGTCCATAAAACTGAAGTGAGAGTGATGCCTAAATATCATAGGTGATCAGTGCTTTGTACATATTTTAGTTAAGAAAAGACAATGGAAACTAGTCCAAACATGGCCCAATATTTGCAAAAGAAGAGAAAAATAAAGGAGGGTTATTAAGGAATATGAATTCTCATGTTAAAAAGATCCTTAAAGAAAAGTCTAGACCAGCATGTCTGTTTTCATCAGGGTAGAGTAATTGTGAAACAAGTTAAAAATCTCAGTGGCTTATCAGAATAATGATATATTCTCCTTCACAAAGGGGTCCAGTCTCTTTCTAATGGTGGCTCACCACCATGCCAGAGACCTTTAGAGTCTTTTGGAAAAGGTGGGAGATTGCATGAGACATTTTATGGCCAGGGCTGGAAGTGGCCCGTGTTCTAGGAGGACCCCACAGCATTATTTCTGCTTCACCCTCCATTTTCCAGATGAGGAAAGTGACACTCATTGAGCTGAGCTGATTTGTTCAGAATGAATTAATGACAAGATGTGGGACTAAGCCTCCTGTCTCTTCACTCCATTTTCTTTCCTTTATTTCCTGTTGTCTCCTAGGATCTGTGAAGAACGACCGAAGGACTTAGGGTTTCTCAAAGGCCATCTGTAACCACAAGGAAGGACCTCCTCCGTAGAACCCAATGTCATCTCTTTGTACAGCTATCAGAGGATATACCAAGAGAGAACTTAAAAATTAATTGATTAGTTGATGTAATTCATTAAGACTTTCAAATGATTTCTTAAATGATTCTTTGACTTCTAGAAAAGATTCACATGTTCACCAAGGCTGGTAGCAGCATGATCCTTCATAATATCTAATAGTGTATGGCATGTGGCCATTGCTTAATATTTATTGCAGAGCATGGTAATACTAAGTCTTAAAAATGCATCAGTGTAAAAACAGTGAGAAGGACCAATAACTTTTTGATAAATATATAGGCAATGATTCCATGTGCTCATCAAATACTTACGAGGAATTAACACATGTGAAGCATGGTTCCAAGAGCTTGGGATATGATGAAGAAGGAAACAGACAGTGTTTGCTGGAAATCAGCTGATCCCTATAGCATAGGCTGAACTCAAGGTTCTCTAATAGCTGATTCTGTGTAGTACATACACATGTTTATTGATCATATTTTACCTCCTTTTCATTATCTGTAAAAAATAAATAAAAGGATAGAAGCAGTAATCAAATACCTCTCTGGGCTATTAGGCAAATGGTCATAGAGCAAGTCGAAATAAAAACTGATAGGAGTAAAAGACCCAGTGAAAACTTTAAGGGAGGCAAGTTAATGGGGCATCTATGTGAAGGCAACCCAACTGGTTCAGCAGGTCATTCTTATTAGTCCTTTCTTCAGAGGGGCTTATCTGTGGATTGCTTCTTCTGGAAATAAGATAGCAATGATGGAAAATACCAAGCAGCACTGAAGAAAGGGCTTAAGAGAGCCATATTCATATAAGATGAGTTCATCAAGATTTATGTCATTACAATACAGTACTAACAGAATTTATGATGATGAGATCATTGTGAAGGATTCCAAAAAATGCAATTAACTGGCCACTGTGACCTCATCTATCACAGTCTCCTCAACTCCCAATTCAAGATAAATGTGTACAGCTTTAGGACAAATAATTTTTTTTTCTTTGTAAAGAAACACATTTTAAAATTTATTTGTGTAGGTGGGAAGCTTCAAGCTGCTTGAACTTTGTCATTACCAGATTGAAGAACACTTAAATGGCTACTTGCTCAGTAACTAAATCCCAGGCTACAGAGAAGAGATCATTGACCTGACTTCTACCTTTTATTCCTTTTGCAGAATTATCATGTCACATACTTAACTCACCAAAGCTCTTAACCAGTTCCCGTTGGAAGCACCAGTCTCCCCCTACCTTTGCTGCTCCTGGACTTCAGCTTTGTGTTTTCAAGATATGTTTTATATCCTTTTAGACAGCAAGCTCCATAAGAGCAACACTGTATCTTACCGAGCCTGCATCCCATGCGCCCTCCGCAGAGGCCACCTCGTAGGACATGCTCAGTACATGTCTAAGAATGAGTGATTGTGATTTTCCAGTTGGCATAAGTACTTTTCTGTGTTCAGCATTACTTTGAAAGGTGGGGTCATGCTCCTGATCAGGATTCAGCAAACTTTTTCTGTAAAGGGCCAAACAAAAATACCAAATATTTTAAGGTTTGGGAGCCATACAGTCTCTAGGGAAACTGCTATGGTAACACAAAAACAGCCACAGCCAATACCTAAACAAATGGGCGTGGCTGTATTCCTATAACATTTTCTTTATGGACACTGAAATTTGCATTTCATATAGTTTTCAATATCCAACAATATTCTTATTTTCATTTTTTTAACCATTTCAAACTGTATATACCATCTTTGGCTCATAGGACATGTAAAACCAGGTGGCGGACACTTGGCCCAAGTGTAAGAGTTTTCGGACTCCTGCATTAGCTCATGAGGCTGCTGGTGCTGGTTTTGGGGGTGAGATTTACTAATAAGATGAATGATACTTATCTCTGGGGCCTTCAACTCCATTTCCTTAGCCAATTCACAAGTGCTTTAGTTGGTTCAATTCCTAAGAGAGGAATTACTATTTTATCTGTCTGCTGTCTTCAAGGGCACTCTAATGAATTAAGGTTATGGAATTCTTGGGCAAGATACACCACCTTAGGACTAGAGCATTATGATTAAAATGTGAAAATGGAAGAATAAAGTATAATACATGATTCATGGCAAATCATCTTAGATACTTCTAGGAATCAATAACCCATATCATCATTCTCATTTATCCTTGTGACATTCATTCATTTCACAAAGCAAGAATTCTTGATCATATGAAATATGTGCCAGACCACATGCACAGGTCAAGCTGAATATGTACACAAATTACTAGTATTATTGTGAGACATGCATGCAAAACAAATACATTTATTTGTATACTTTTAAAAACATGTTTAGATTTTAAATATATTGTTGGGATGTGCTGTAAAACCTAACACTTCGATGATAATTTTGTTCCACAAAAATATACACACAAAAATACAGTCAGTAGTTCAATATAAGCAAATACAAATAACAATAATATTTTAAAATAAGTTACAACATAGCGTCTGTTCTTTAAGGAATTTGGCCTGTAGTTTTCCACATACCTGTTGGTTGAAGATAAGAGGAAAGCAATCTATCTTTTAGCTGCCACCATTTCAGAGAGTATGACTGTGTAAGAGGGTCGATTTACAAGTAAAATGCAAACCAGTACTTATGCAAACCTACTTCCCCCTCCCCAAATTTTAGTGCCTAGAAGCCTAGACTTTGGAGTCAAACAGTCCTAAATTCAAATCCTGGCTTTACCACCATTAACTATGTGACCTCAAGCAAGTTACTTAACCTCTCTAAGACTCAATTTCTTCACTTAAAAAATGGAAACATTAGTAATGTGGGATCATACACATAAAGTACACATTATAGTTTATGCACATTGATAGTAAGCATTCACTAAATAGCAAGTATATTATATTAATACATTTATCATTAGATAAAAATAGAGTCCTGTGTGCAGTGAGTTAGCAAACTTTACAGAGTCATAATGTAATTTTAATATATGGCGGTGTTGACATTTTGAAAGACACCTTCCCTTGCCCAGATTCAGGAGATGGTAATGAAGTACATGTTTTGGTGTTGGGTCTGCTTGCACATCCTCAAGCTTTGGTTTCCTTGTTGGCTGTTTGCTTGTTGCACTGGGGGTTCTGGAGATGTTCTCTGGAATTTCCCTTGCATTTGTGCAACTTCTTGTTAACCGATATTTTAATATTCTGTCTTAATTGTATTTTTTCTCATTCTTATTCCCTTCTAATTTCTCTTCTGATTATTTTATGGGTTCATTATAATTTATCAAAAGCTTACTTATTCAAAGCATCTGATAAAGCATCTGATTTCAAATTCTTCTAATCAAGATGTTGCTCACCTACCTGACTTAAGAGGATGAAGAGTTTTAAATCCTTGTCCCATCTACAGTGTTAAGGCATACAAACCCAGGATACCGAAAGGTTGGGTCCGAGACATATGAGGGCTCATTTATAGCCTGGGAAGCACTCAAAGCCACAGAGTATGATAGAAAAAAATATAGATTAGGAATCAGAATATCTGGACTTGGTATCCTCTCTGCCAGCACAGGCTGTGGGCATTTCAGTAAGTCATTTACTCTTTCCTAATTCACTGTATTAATCAATAAAATGGGAATGATTAGAATACTTACCTCATGTAGTTTAATATAAATACAGCAATTGATAGAATAATCCCTTTGTAAGTTATAAACCACTAGGCATACTACTTTATGATTATCACTAGAGGCCCGATGCACAAAAATTCATGCAAGCATAGGCTTTCCTTCCCCCAGCTGCCTGCACTGGCTTCCCTCTGGCACCCAGGACCTGGGCTGCTTCCCTCCTCCGGCCACCCCCAGGCACCTGGGAACTGGGCTGACTTCCCTCGGGCTGCCCGCAGGCACCTGGGAACTGGGCTGGCTTCCCTCTGGCCCTGGCTTGGTCAGGAAGTGTGTCCAGAAGATGTCCGGTCCAATTAGCATATTACCCTTTTGTTATTATAGATTATTCATCCCATGATTGCATGTGTCCAGAAGGATATCATTTAGGAAACAATTTGTGGTGATAAGAGTCAAGTCCCACCTCTGACGCTAACCAGGTGTGTAACATTGGGCTAATAATTTATTTAAGTACTAATTTCTATAGAACAAATTAGATACTCATCAATGTCCCTTCCAGCCATAAAAGGTTGGGTTTCACAAGTACCAAGAAAAAGGCATGGGTAGGCAGGCTTACTAGTCTTCCAAACTCAGGAGTAGTGACCCTGTGATCCTGTATTCTGTGGGGCCACTATGAGTGTGGAAGCCTAAAGGTGGCCTGGGGAAAGGGACTCCAAAGGGGATTCGCTGGGTAACAGAGCACACATGGCTCAAGGGAATACTGCTTCACATGGAGCCCCTGCAGTTTCAAAACTGACAAGACTTTGAACTATAATCAGAGTCACCGAAGAAAACAGAAAGACAGTATTGACCATTACCTTGTCTTAAGTGATGAGGATTGGCCCAGGCGTCTTCCACAAAAGTACAAAGGGAAAAGAGAAGAGAAGGTTCAGAAATTATAGCCTCCTGAATGGGCTTCATGCCTCCTGTCTCCTCTCTTTCTAGTCCATCCCCCATATTACCACCAGAGGGACCCTAAACTCAAATATGGTCCTCCCCCTGTCCAGATTAAAAATCTGATTTCTTCCATGGAAATATGTTCAATGTCACTAATCATCAGGGAAATGTAAATCAAAACCATAATGACATATTACTACATATCTGTTAGGATGTATATTATAAAAAAGCAGGAAAAAAAAGAAGTATTGGCAAGGATGAGTTATTGGAATCTTTGTATACTGTTGGTGGGAATACAAAGTGGTGCAGCTACTATGGAAAATAATGTGGAACTTCCCATTTTCTACAGAATGAAATCTGAGTTTCACTTGCTTAAAGCATCATTCACTATATATAGGGTCTACTCTAACTCTTCAGCTTCATGTGTAGCTTCTTTTCCCCAAAACTGAACCATTCTGAACTTAGTATCTTTGTTTACTTAATAGCTCAGCGCTTTTGCACCTGCTGTTCCTCTGTGAAGAATATCCTTACATAATTCTTTATTTTGAGAACTCTTTCTTTTCCTTTTGGACCCAGATCAAATATTACCTTCATTACCATATATTATGGCACCTAGCATAAAGATTTTTTAAGAAGGTGGTTACATGTCTGCTTTTCTATAGTATACGAACTTCTAGAGATGAGTTCATGTTTTATTGTGCTAATAGGTACTTTATTAATTAATACTTCATAGAGTTTACCAATGGTAACTGAAATGAACCAAAGGATGTAAGCATCTAGAGAGGATATAAGTAGATAAAACCTAAGAAGGGACAAATTTGGATTCAGTAAAATCACAAACAAGTTAAATAAGGTAGGTAGGGATATTTTCTCCAACTAAATGATTTATTCAATAAATATACAGTACATGTCTCCAGGTGCTAAAGATAGAAAAGCAAACAGGGCTGACTTAGCATGTTTCATTAGCTGAAGTGCCAGTATTTCCAAAGAGTGGTGGGCAAGGGGGAAAGTGACAAAGTAAGAGGTGGAATATCAGAAAGGGACAATTAGCCAAGGCCTTAGGTGTTTGAGTGAAAACTTCACTTTTACTGTAAGTGCCTTTGCTTTAAAGTTTTAAGCATGGGAATGAAACAATCTGATTTACATTTGGAGGAAGTCACCCTGGCTCTTCTGTGGAGAATAGGCAGTGAATACAGGGGGATATCAGTTGGCAGGCCAGTGCATCAGACCAGGTGAGAAATGACACTGGCCTGGTGACCAGAATTACCCAGATTTCTTGACCCCATTCCTAGAGTTTCTGATTCTGTATGTCTGATGGTGATGGGGGTGGAGAATTTGCTTTTCTAACAAGATTTCAATGATGCTGATGCTGCTTTCTGGAGCCACACTGTGAGAACCACTGACCTCTACTATAGTAATAGAGGGGGCAATGCCGTTGGAACAAAGTGGACTGATTTGAAATATAATCTGGAGAAAAGATTAAGAAGACATGCTGATTTACCAATACTAGAAAATATTAGGGTAAGGAAGTATTCCTATGAAAATTGAATGAGAGAAAATACTAGGAAATTCTAGGGAAAGGAATAAGGTGTTTTGTTTTGTTATGTTATGTTTTGTTTTAAGCAAACAAGAGGAATGCCCTTCACACAGCAGGCAGTAAATGTATGGGTATCATTTACCACCACACAGACACACACACATACCAATAAGTAAAAGCAAATGGTTTTTCAAAGTGTTAGAAGAAATTGTGTATTATAGGACCCCATAGGAGCTCCTATAAGATTAGGATCTTATTAATGGTTAAGATTGAATATGAGAATGTAACTATGCCTTTTCATTGTCAGACCCTTGTGGTATCAGAGGAAAAATGGGAACAAGGTGAACAGGCCTCCAGTGTGACCCAGTGTAGTTCCTTTCAGTGTTCTTCAAAAACCAGCCACTCGTCCACACAGGTTAGCTCTTCTGCTGTAGCATCCCATGATGTGTCTATATCTCTTCTAGGATGGACTCCTCGCCTTTGCACCTCTCTCCTTGAACATGAACTTGAGGAATCCAGTTAAAAACAAATCTGCCAGTGCCTCAGTGATTCTGCCCAGGTTCTGTCAGTCTCCTGCTCCATCTTGGCATCTCCAGTTTCTGCCCAATTAGTTACTTTACTTAGCTAATAGGGTGAAATTATATTCCTCAAAAATTCACACATTAAAGTTGTAAGTGTCCCACCCCTGCAGTACCTCAGAATGTGACCTTATTTGAAAATAAGATCATTGCAGATGTAATTAGTTAAATTATGATGAGGTCATTGGGTGGGTACTAATCTAATTCTACTGGTATCCTTATGGAAATGAGAAATTTAAGCACAGAGACATGCAAACAGAGCGGACATCACAGAAGATGAAGGTAGAGACTGGGGTGATGTTTCTATGCCAAAGATAGTTAGCAAATCAGCAAAAGCTAAGGGAGAGACATGAAACAGATTCTTCCTTACAGTGCTCAGAAGAAACCACCTCTGCCAGTGCCTTGCTTTTGGACTTCTAGCCTCCAGAACTGTGAGACAATAGATTTCTGTTAGTTAAACCACTGGGTGTACTTTGTTATAGCAGCCTAGCAAACTAATACAGGCTCTGTGGTTATTACTTCAGTTGTACTATTCACTTCTTAGCTGTGTCCTCTTTGTTTCTGAGACATGCCTCTCTTTTGTGCTCTGCAGTCAGTGGTCCAACATTGATCCTTTCCTAGTACAAAGCAGTCCTCCTGGGACCTCAATCAGGGCACAGTGTCCCATATCCCTCCTTTCTGGAAATGGGATTCTGACACACTCCTGCATTGGGCAGTTGCCTTTATAAAAGTCTGTTCCATGTTTTATTATTCATCTTTGTGTCCTACCAATGATCATAGTGCCTAAAACATAGCCAGTGTGCTTGTTGAATGAATAACAAAATTAATGAGCTAAGCATTCTTTATTTTTCCCTTTGGTAAAGGAAAAACTCAAGGCTTTTTGACCTTCATGCTGGTGTCTTTTCGTCAATACAATGAGTGGTTTATTTGGGAAGCATCTGTTTTTGGATCACATTACTCAGTAAATGTGTATTCTTAATGAAGGTGATCAGTGCAGATCAAGCTGACATCAACACTAAAGATATGGAGGATTGCTTTGGTGTGCAAATGGGAAATGGTTTGGTGCCGGGGGATAATGAATACATGAGAATTAGGACTGCATTATTAAACTGAGGGGATGAAGCTTGTCATTAGTTCCCACTGCTTCTTGGAGTTATTGTTAATAGCTGTTTGAGTGAGGAGACGGAAACATGTGGAGAAGACGATGTGAAGAAACAAATGTGTAGATAACGTCTGCTCACTGAGATATGTGGTATTTGGAATTGATTATCCTGCAGTTTTCACCGAGAGGCTAGTGATTTTGAACTGATCTGTTTTCCCAACCCAATCAGAGGTGCAAGCAGTTGACAACTCTGCAGACTCTGCCTGGTGTCTGCATCAGACTTTGATTTCCAATGAAATGCAAAGTTCACCTGCCACATTCTGGTACCAGACTCCAAAGAATGATGATCTTTGTTTATCCAGGGAGGGGTTGTTCATGGGAAGGGTGGTGGCAAAATTATTCAAACCAAAATATTTTTGAGAGAGAGAGAGAGAGACACTATTAATATTTAAGCATTGACAACAGGCATAATTTGGGTTAATTCCTACTGATGGACTACTGAAAGCCCTGTTAAAATTCAACCAAACTCCACCCTCAGTAGTTCCAATCAGCATTAACTAAGTACCCATTAATCAGTAACTGTTAACTTCTGCCAAGGACTGCTCTCATCTTTCTGGAACTTTCTACACAAGAAAGTTTTTCAGTGAAAATCCAACATAATATTAGGGTCTGTGTTGTTTTATGAAATGTTCCAAATTTTTCAAAATTACTTTTAATTTTCTTAAATTAAGAAAAAATGAATTATAATGCTTATGCTACCATTCCCCAGCCACTTACTATGAATAATTAGAAAAATAAGTACAAAGACAGAAGACAGTAGACAAGCAATTACGAAAATTAAACTATTCATTAGTGGATATCCAAAATGCAACTTCAAAAGAGTAGAATATTACCAGAGGTACGGAAGTGGTACAGTGATGAAGCATGGGGCATTTACAATAAGACATTTTGAGCTGAATCCAAGCTGGGCCTTTTCTAAGAATGTGACAGTGGGAAAGTTATTTTGTACCTCTGGGCTACAGTTTTCCCATCTGCAATGGGACTAATATATACAGAATTTTGTGAGGATTAAATAAAATAATATGTATATAGACTGTAGGACTTGACCTGTAAATGCTCAGTTAATAGTAGCTGCTGTTACTAAGTCACCTGTACTGTGACTTCAGTACCAACCATTTAGACCAGCTGTGATCATCTTGAAAAACTATTCTTATAGAATGGTTCTGGTGTATTTCTGAGCGTTTATAACACCTTCCCCCACCCCATGCTGGAGTTTGTTCATTTGTTTTTTGGTACACTAAATGACTATAAATTCTTGCAAAGTTGAAAATTAAACCAAAAATATTTATCATGAAATGTGCCCTGTTGCCTGTGCCATATATGATGGCCTGAACATAGTAAAACTAATTATTTCTGAAAAATATACTATAGCAAAGACTTGTTGAAATTTAGTTCAACAAGAAAAATCAGGAAATTGGTCTTTTAAATGACCATTACAGATGTAAAGGTGTTTATCTCCAAACTATACATACATGAAGGAAACAAAATCTTAAGCTGTTGGTGTGGGGTTTTTCCCCTCAATTTACTTTATTGTTGAGAGTATTACAGATGTCCCCCATTTTCCCCTTTGCCCCCCTCCACCCATCTCTCACACCAACCCAAGCCTTCACCTGTCTATTATCTGTGTCCATGGGCTACGCATATAAGTTCTTTGATTAATCTCTTCCTTCCCTCTGAGATCTGTCAGTCTGTTTCATGCTTCCATGTCTGTGATTCTATTTTATTTGTCAGTTCATGTTGTTCCTTAGATTCCACATATAAGTGAGATCATCCAATACTTATCTTTCTCTGACTAGCATAATACTCTCCAGGTCTCTCCATGCTGTCTCAAAGGGTAAGAATTCCTTCTTTTTTACAGCTGCATAGTGTTCCATTGTGTAAATGTATCACAGCTTTTATGTCCATGCATCTACTGATGGGCACTTGGGCTGTTTCCAGATCTTAGCTATTGTAAATAATGCTGCTATGAACATAGGGGTGCATATATTCCTTCTGATTAGTGTTTCGGGATTCTTAGGATATATTCCTAGAAGTAGGATCACTGAGTCAAATGGCAGTTCCACTTTTAATTTTTTGAGGAACCTCCATACTATTTTACATAGTGGCTGCACCAGTCTGCATCCACCAGCAGTGTACTAGGATTCCTTTTCCTCCACATCCTCACAATACTTGTCATTTATTGATTTGTTAATGGTAGCCATTCTGAGAGGTGATACTTCATTGTCATTTTAATTTGCATCTCTCTGTTGACTAGCAACTCTAAGCATTTTCTCATAAGCCTGTTGGCCTTCTGTATGTCCTCTTTGTAGAAGTATCTATTCAGGTCCTTTGCCCATATTTTAAATTGGATTGTTTATCTTCCTCTTTTTGAGTTGTATGAGTTCTTTGTATACTCTGGAAATTAACCCCTTGTCAGCTGTATCATTGGCAACTATGTTCTCACAAACCATGGGTACCCTTTGCATTTTGAGGATGGTTTATTTTGCTGTGCAGAAACTTTTTAGTTTGATGTCATCCCATTTGTTTACTTTTCGCTTTCCTTCTCTTGCCCTAGGAGATATATCAGCAAAAATTCTACTACATAAGATGTCTGAGATTTTACTGCCTCTTGTTTCTTCTAGGATTTTTATGGTTGCACAACTTGCATTTAAGTCTTTATCCATTTTGAGTTTATTCTTATGTATGATGTAAGTTAGTGGTCTAGTTTCATTTTTTGCATGTATCTGCCCAATTTTCCCAACACCATTTATTGAAGAAACTATCTTTATTCCATTGCATGTTCTTGCCTCCTTTGTCAAATATTAATTGACCATATGGGGTTGGTCTATTTCTGGGTTCTCTTTGATCTATATGCCTGTTCTTGCGCCAGTTCCAGGCTGTTTTGATTACAGTGGCTTTGTGGTATAGTTTGATATCTGGTATAGTGATCCCTCCAACTTTGTTCCTCTTTCTCAAAATTGCAGTGGCTATTTGGGGTTGTTTTTGGTTCCATATAAGTTTTTGGAATATTTGTTATAGCTCTGTGAAATATGTTGTTAGTATTTTAATAGGGATTGCATTAAATTAGTAGATGGCTTTGGGTAGTATGGACATTTTAATGATATTAATTCTTTCAATCCATGACCAAAGTATATGGATATATACCAAAGTATATATCCATTTTTTTATATCTTCCTCTGTTTCTTTTTTCAATGTCCTATAGTTTTTTTATACACTAATAATGAACTCACAGAAAGAGAAACTAAAAAAAAAATACCATTTACCATCGCAACAAAAAAATAAGATATCTAGGACTAAACTTAACAGAGGAGGTAAAAGACCTATACTCGGAAAATCTTAGGCTGTTGGTTGTTATGACCTGTAGCCTTCATCCTGTGTCTTCATCAAGAAGCTCTCTAATGTTCAATAAGATTATGGAGGCCTGTACACTATTGCCCATGAATGGTCAGGAGTGCCATCTGTAGGTAAGGTGCAATGTGTAATGGCATAGTGACTAATTTCTTCATAGGTTTTCTGTATTTGTCCAAAGGCGATTCTTTCTTAAATGAGAGTCTAATCAGGGAAAGACTCCTATCACTACCTGGATTGCAACATGCATCACACTAGTCAGTAGGAAAAAAAGTGAAAAATATCTCTAGGTGTACTACCAGAGCCATAAACAGAGACAGTGATTATAACAAAGAATAGAAACTCGTGATTAAGTATTCAGAGTAGAAAACAGCTTCTGAGGCCAACAGATCCACAGAACTCTTTCCAGGATTAGCAAGTAGAGTGATGAGATAGCCCTTTGCAGATCTCCTTAGAAATCCATGAACAGAGATATGATATTTGCAGTGTACTTTGAAGAAGCAGAGACTAAGAACTTTGTGCAAATGGAAAAAATAAGGGCTCTACTCAAAAGAGGCGACTGATCCCAGTAGAAATATTATGTGATGAACTGTGAACTATATTTCATCAGTGGAACCTGGAAGAAGAAACCAGACTGGACCAGAACAGAGATTATTCCACAAAATACATCAGCAAAAATGCTTTTATTAGTTTTTTAATGAAAAAAACAACAACACCTGGAACTTTGATCAGAACCCCAGTGTATATGTAAGGTGTTTATGTAGATTTAGATCTAAATTAATTACATATAGTAAAGCATATGTAGTCCTCATTTCATAGTTTAGCACCAATCACTTGCAATAAATATTTATATAATTCCCATAAAGTCCCAAGCTCGTTAACCCACCCAGGTATTGTTGCATATGGATTTCTAGGCTGAAAGTATGCCACCTGACCATTTTAATGAAGACCATAGTAACCCAAGAGGGCAAAAATAGCATACTTTTCTCCTGATAAGATGTATATTAATTAAATTTAGTTCTGTCTGGGTATCTTGAACTTTACAGTGCTGTTTAATTATTCATTCAAATGTGAAATTGTAATATTTTAGAATTGGGACAAATAAGATTAAAAAATAGATTCAGTGTAAGCCAACTTGAGAATTTGGCCCCACATATCCATTATTATTATTGATATTCAAGGTACACTTGAAATTCATGATCATTTCCCTGTAGCAGCAATCAAGTTATTTTTATTTGAAAAGAACTCTGAATGATAGAACTGGGTATAAGGAGGAAATGCTTTCATTTCCATCATTATGTTATTCACCGCTGTATCATTGGGGCCTTATTTGTGTGTGGTCTAGCACATTGTAGAAATACAGTAATATTTGTTGAATAAGTGACATAAAGAAAGAATGAAATGAGCAAGAAGAAAGATTCAGACTGGAAGAGTGTAGTCTTAATTGTAGCAATCATGGTGATACAAACAGCAGAACAAAGGCATGTCTCATATGTCTCTGGGGCTAAATTCTCGGACATCAGGACATGCCATTATACAGACCTCATATAACCTCTGCCCAGCCTGGGGCTGCTCTGGCTGGTTGGAGCCCTCACTGCATGTTTTTATGTTGTTGTTTTTTAATTAAACAGCTAGGTTGGTTCCTGGGTTAATAATATTAATGACATTCTGAGTCTTGATTTTTCTTCATTTTTTAATCAGAAATAGAGACATGGCTTTTTAATAGTTTTAATGGTTTCTAATTTTAGGAATGGTTATGAAATCAAATAGTCTGCATTTTAAATGGAGCTACAGGTATCAAAATTGGGTGAATTTTCTATTTTAAAAATACACTAATTTTCAGTAGAACACCAAATGTGTGTAAGATTTACATACCCAAGTACAATTTCCATTTATTTCCTCACAAAAATGAGATAGATTGAATTTCTTATTCTATTAACTTTTTATAAGCAAACTCTACTTCATAACTCTCAGTGGAATTTAAAGTATTGTTAATTCACAAATCAACAGTGAGATTATAAAGCTTCTTGAAGCCAACCACCAGAATGCATTAAGTAAATAGCAAGATTCCGTGGTGTTTCTAGCCTACTGTGCATCAATTCAGATTGCAATAATTGGTGCCCAGTGAAGAAAAGTATTTATCAAATCAGTATACTTAAACCCTGGCCAGAATTGCTCAGTGGTTAGTGCATCACCCCTCAAACAGAATGGACTTGGGTTCAATTCCAGGTCATGCAGGCGGCAACCAATTGATGTGTCTCTCTCACATCAATGTTTTTCTCTCTCTGTCTCTCCACCTCCCTTCCACTCTCTCTAAAAATCAATGGGGAAAAACATATCCTCAGGTAAGGATTAACAACAACAACAAAAAATCAATACACTTACTCTTGCACATTGATAACTGAGCCTGGCTGTTAAAAGTCATTGATTACCTCAAGAACAGCTATTAAAAGAAAGAGGCCAATAAGCTGACTGGGATGTTTTACGTTAACAAAAAGTAGTTCTGCTAAAGTAAACAGGTGTTGTTTCTAAGCAATAAGTCAATGTCTGGAAGAGCACATCAATCATTGCCCAAAACAGACCTCCTCAGCCATATTGACCTGCTCAACCTACACATGTTTCTTCTAATTCCATTTTCTTGGGTTTTGTGGGAAGAGAGAATGGAGGAGAGAATATTTTGACCTCTGATTGCAGTAGTGTGCAAGATTTTGGATACTAAATCGGCACTTTGGGCATCAATGTCCCACCTCTTCTATATTCCTAATGTTGGCCTTCATCCCCCAGCCCCATGATAACACTCCATAGGCCAAGGACTCAATTTAAATGTTGTCCCAAGTGCCACTTAAGTCTCTTGAGGTTATTCAAGCACAGACCAAATAAGTGACCACCCTGAACAACCAGTGTGGCTCAATGGTTGAGCATTGACCTATGAACTAGGAGGTCACTGTTCAATTCCTGGTTGCAGGCTCAATCCCCAGTGTGGAGCATGCAGAAGGCAGCCGATCAATGATTCTCTCTCATCACTGATGTTTCTATCTCTCTCTTCCTCTCCCTTCCTCTCTGAAATCAATAAAAATATTTTTTTTAAAAAAGAAAACAATAACCATTTATTATTGCTCATGATTATGTGGATTAACAAGTTGGGCTAGAAGTGGCTAGCTGGGCACTTTTGGTCTTAGTTGGGCTCACTCATGCATTTGTGGTCAGCTAGCAGATCAGCTGGAGGCTGCCTGTTGCTGGTGTGATGGGAATGACTTGGTCACATGTCTTTCATCCACCAACAGGTCAGCCCAATTCTGTTCTCATAGTATCTTAGAGGGATTCTCTTAAGCCCAGGCTCAGAACTGGTACACATTGACCAAATCAAGTCATAAAGTCGCATTCTATTGGCTAAGTCAAATCACAAGGCCAGCCTAGGTTTAAGGGATGAAGAAAAAGACTTTATCCTCAATGGGAGGAATTGCAAAGTCACATTGGAGGGTGCGTGCCTACAGGGAAGTGTGGGATATTTATCCTTGTGTACTTTTATAATCAACTGCAACTACATCTATAGCTTTATTTTTCAAACAGAAAGAAAAAAATTGTCAAAATTTGAAACTTTTGAGAGGTAGATATATGGGCACCTGTTATTTCCGTACATTTCTTCATGTTTGAAATAGTTCATAATTGATCATTTTAATAATATTTAAAATATTATATGCCAGTCTTTCTACACCAGACATATTTCCTGGAATCCCATCAAGTCAGTGCAACAACCTATAGTTACACACCTAAGATTCTCACCACCTGAGTTCTTTAACACTGTATAGATAAAATTTGCAACATGTTGGGGACCTGGCTGAATTTCCATTTAAATAGCAACATTCAACCTTCTGGTCTGCTCCTGTTGTTCTAATTACTTAACCTGGAGAAATTGTTTCCTCGTTTTCTAACCTATCCTGCCACAGACCTCTGCTGTGCCCGGTTAGACCCTGGCTAAGGAAAACATCTGTAGACTGCATGATAATGATAGCAGAAATGATTGCATGGCTCTCTGTGAAGGTTTATGCATGTATCCACAGATGTGCCTATTGCTACAAAAGGAATGAAACACAATGTGTAATAGGTAGAAAGATATTGCCATCACTTTTCCATTATCTATGGAGGGATTTATCTACAACCCAATATTAATCTCGGGGTAGAATCCTCAAATGTATTTCTCACCTTTCCTCTCCTGCTGTTAAGTTGTGTGTGAGGAGTACACAGGCTAATTCTAAGCAGCCTAAGAAAAGCATAATTAAGGATGCAAATATACTGACCATACATTCCACATGCCAATACGTATTATATTGGGTAATCAGCAGATCTGAATTTTATCCCTTTACTTCTGTGGGTAATTAAGAGTTTTCTGTTTCCACTATTAACTCCCTCGTTTATATATAGCTAAGTCCTTTTAAATTTTAAAAAATCCTCATTGTTTAAAGTATTACATATATCCCTCTTTTCCCCATTGACCTCTTCTAGCCCACCCCTTCCCTAATTTTTGATTCAACATAAAATGGAACTTGTCCACAAGAAATACCAAGAATTAGGCTTTTTTCATGTCACCTCTCCAGACCTCTGAGTCTCTCACTTGTGACAATCTGTCCCAGAAAATTGTAAAACCATTTAATTGGTTCTAAAATGGAGGGTTCAGCGCCTGTGCTGTGTTTGAGGATGAAACTAACATTTTACGAAGTCCAGTCCTGCAGCAGTTTCCCTGTGGGATTTGGGAGGTAGAGCAGCAAGTCACTCTGGAATTTAGAGCTTTATTATAAGGAGGTGCTAACTCTTCTGGTTCTTCTTATAAATGGAATAAAGGGGGAATCTTACCCATGAGCGCTTTAACCTTGTGCATGCTCAATATCTTTATGAAATGCAATATCTTATGATCCTTTAAATAACAAATGACCTTATTCCCTTTTATGGGGTCATTAAGGCCTCTAACAGTCCAGGTATAAATTCCAGCCACTACTGCACATCTTAATTTGCTATTCATATGTGAATCTCTTTGGTTCTCAATTACTCTACAACAGCAACTGGCTCATCAAATTATCCCCATCGGAACTTGTCTATTAAAGACATTGCAGTTTACATCTTAGGGCCTTAATTAAAGTCACGATACTTGATAAACCTTGAGCAACTAGTAATTGGAAACTAACAATTAGTACCAGCCATCTCAGTTGAGATCAGCTCTACTGCTGGCTACATGACTAAGCAAAAGGAAATTAGTACACCAGAGATGGTCCACATGCCAAATATGTGTTAACATTCACTCCTGGGTTTCAGCCAAAGCAATGAAAAGAACTTGGCATTAAAATATGATTAGCTAAAAGTCTTTATATAGATATCTGTACAATGTCTGATAGCCCTGTGGCTTCTCAGCCTTTATCATGCTCTTTACTGTTTTCATCATCCTATCACTGGGTATCTGTGGAGATAGTGTTGTAAGACCATCTCTTTGAGCTTCTTTTCTTCTGAAAAAAAAACCTATAGCTTGCTTGCTTTCTTAAAAAAGCACAGGTCACATTATCCTACTATATTCTGCATATACCCCCCGCTTTGTGCCCCTTATTGTCTAGATCAGTGGTCGGCAAACTCATTAGAGTTTGAGCATGCACAAACTCATTAGAGTTTGAGCATGCACAAACTCAACAGAGTGGCAAACCGCGGCTCGCGAGCCGCAGTTTGCCGACCACGGGTCTAGATGATCACAGTATCTGAGGCTTGAGGCATGGCAGGAAGCACACAGATTGGTTTGGTGAATCTAAGAGACACTTGAAGGACTGAAGGCACTGAGCCATGTCTCCCAATTAGTCACCATACTATTCTGAGACCACACATTTTGGAAGGTGACTGAGGAAAGTTTATTCCAGTTCCCTGTCCTGGAAATGAGCCTTTTTCAGCTGGAAATGTGTTAATAGTGGCACTTTGCAATAGGCATCAGGAGAGGAAATCTTAGAATGACTCTGTTTGTTGGTCAGCATTGCATCCCCACTTTCTTATTCCCATTCCATTGAATAGCTAATGGAATGGGATATTGCTCAAAGGGGCCTCAGCAGACTTGATGAAGCATCTCAAATGCCTTTTCTCTAATTCGCTTACCTTGTGATTTTCCAGGAGTTCTTGGCAATGGGAGAAGTGTGATGTTTCAGCAGTCCTCCCTGAAAACACTGTTTCAGCTACCATGGCTCATACAATTGGGGATGATTTTATAATCTTTAGCTTCCTCTCTTTCACCCTTTGCCAGAGAGTCATGTGGTCATGTGAAAGTTTTCCAAGAAACTAATCACACGAATGTTGGGAGGTTGAACCTGGCACTTTGCTAGCACTTTGTGTTCTTTTATAAAGTGAGCAAATATGTCTTAAGAAGTTTTGGAGTTTTATCATAAAATAAATACTGTACATGTCTCAACACTTTCATTGACGAATCTTGACGAAATGAGTTTTTACAAAAGTAACTGGGTCCAGACTCATTCAGTGGCAGCTCTGGGGTCTGCTTTGAGCTAGTCCTTATGTAGCACTTGGATTTATAACAAAAAAGTTTCCTACTTTATCCTACCATGGTGGACAAAACCCAGAAGAGAGTTGAGTCAAATATTGTCCTGTGTCAAATTACTGCAAACCAAAAATAAGTTCTCTTCGTAGAGAATAGATTCTTACTCCCTGAACTATCCTTGAAAGTCAATCACTTAGAAGCCATGATTGATGTGCACTAACTAGAACACCATGTAACTGGTTTTGTGCAGTTTGTTGATATGGTGAATCTAATCAGTGCTCCTTTGAACTATTTAAAACTAGCTGTAAACTCAGAATCAAAATTATTCTGTAACTTCATATCAAAGAAAATTTTAAAGCTATAAATAAATAGTGGCCAGGGGTTGTACATAGAAACCCTAAAGGCTCCATCAAAAAACTACTAGACTCAATAAATGAATTCGGCAATGTAGCAGGATACAAAATTAACACCCAGAAATCTATGGCTTTTTTTTTATACATCAACAATGAACTCACAGAAAGAGAAACTAAAGAAAAAAAATCCCATTTACTATTGCAACAAAAAAATTATAATATCCCTAGCCAATTTGGTTCAGTGGATAGAGCATTGGCCTGTGGACTGAAAGGTCCCGGGTTCGATTCTGCTCAAGGGCACATGCCTGGGTTGCTGGCTCAATCCCCAGTAGGGAGCGTGCAGGAGGCAGCCGATCAATGATTCTCTGTCATCATTGATGTTTCTGACTCTCTCTCCCTCTCTTTTCCTCTCTGAAATCAATAAAATATATATTTTTTTTTAAATTAAGATACCTAGGAATAAACTTAACTAAGGAAGTAAAAGACCTGTACTCAGAAAACTACAGGACATTGAAAAAAGAGAGAGAGAAATACATAAACAAATGGAAGATATACCATGTTCATGGATTTATAGAATCAACATCATTAAAATGTCCATACTACCTAAAGCAATCTATAGATTCAATGCAATCCCCATTAAAATACCAATGGCATATTTTACAGACCTAGAACAAGCTCTCCAAAAATTCATATGGAATAAAAAAGACCCCGAATAGCCACACCAATACTGAGAAAGAAAAACAAAGTTGGAGGGATCACAATACCAGATATCAAGCTATATTACAAAGCCACTGTCCTCAAAACTGCCTGGTACTGGCACAAGAACAGACATATAGACCAATGGAACAGAACAGAGCACACAAGCCATTGTGCTCAATTAATATTTGACAAAGCAGACAATAGCATACAATAGAGTCAAGACAGTCACTTCAATAAATGGTGTTGGGAGAATTGGACAGATACATGCAAAAAAATGAAACTAGACCACCAACTTACACCATATACAAAAACAAACTAAAAATGGATAAAGGACTTAAATGTAAGACAGGAAACCATAAAAATCTTAGAAGAATCCACAAGTAGCAAAATATCAGACATATCTCATAGCAATATCTTTACCGATACAGCTCCTAGGATAATGGAAGCCTAAGCAACCGAATGACCAAATGACTGGTCGACTGGTCGCCACTGACCACCAGGGGGCAGATGCTCAATGCAGAAGCTGCCCCCGGTGGTCAGTGAGCTCCCACAGCCAACCTCCCGTGGCCCCTCCTCCTCGCCGGCCAGCTGGTCAAATCTGTGGCCCCTATCCCAGGCCGGCTGGCCCTAATGGCCCCAATTGGGCCAGCTGGCCAACCTCCTACAGCCCCTCCCCCTGGCTGGCCAACCTCCCACTGCCCTTCCCCCCAGCCAGCCGGCCAACCTCCTGCGGCCCCTCCCTGCAGCTGGCCAACCTCCTGCGGTCTCTTCCTCTGGCCAGCCGGCCAACCTCCCATGGCCCCTCCCCCTGCCAGCCAATCTCCCGCAGCCCTGATCAGCCCCAATCACCGGCCAGGCCAAGGGACCTCACCCATGCACGAATTCATGCACCGGGCCTCTAGTGCTATATAATAAAAGGCTAATATGCAAATCAACCAAATGGCAGAATGACCAGTTGCTATGACATGCACTGACCACCAGGGGGCAGACGCTCAATGCAGGAGCTGCCCCCTGGTTATCAGTGCACTCCTACAGAGGGAGTGCTACTCAGCCAGAAGCTCTGAGCCAGGGAGCAGGCCTAAGCCATCAGTCAGACATCCCACGAGGGCTCCCGGACTGCAAGAGGGTGCAGGCCAGGCTGAGGGGGACCCCCCTAAGTGCACAAATTTCGTGCACCGGGCCTCTAGTATTAAAATAAAAAGTTTCTGCACAGCAAAAGAAACCATCAACAAAACAACAAGAAAGCCCACTGCATGGGAGAACATATTTGCCAGTGTTATATCCGATAAGGACCTGACCTCCAAAATTTATAGGGAACTCATACAACTTAACAAAAGGAAGATAACCCAATAGTAAAGGACCTAAATAGACACTTTTTGAAAGAGGACGTACAGAAGGCCAAGAGACATATGAAAACATGCTCAAAGTCACTAATCATCCAAGAGATGCAGATCAAAATGACAATGAGATACCATCTCACACCTGTCAAAATGGCTATCATCAACAAATCAACAAACAACAAGTGCTGGTGAGGACTGGAGAAAAAGAAACCTTTGTGCACTGCTGGTGGAAATGCAGGCTGGTGCAGCCACTGTGGAAAACAGTATAGAGTTTCCTCAAAAAATTAAAAATGGAACTCCCATTTGACCCAGTAATCCCACTTCTAGGAATGTATCCCAAGAAAACAGAAACACCAATCAGAAAGGATATATGCACCCCTACGTTCATAGCAGCACAATTACAGTAGCTAAGATTTGGAAACAGCCTAAGTGCCCTTCAGCAGATGAGTGGACTAAAAAGCTATAGTACATCTACACAATGGAATACTATGCTGCTGTAATAAAGGAAGAACTCTTACCATTCACAACAGCATGGATAGATCTGGAGAGAATTATGCTAAGAGAAATAAGCCAGTTGGAGAAAGATGAATATCACATGATCTCACTCATTTGTGGAATATAATGAACAACATAAACCGATTAACAAAAATAGATCCAGAAACAGAGAAGCATGGAACAGACTGTCAAACCTCAGAGGGAAGGCAGGAGAGGGTGGTGGTGGGGAATAAGAGATTAACCAAAGGACATATCTGCATGCATATAAGCATAACCAATGGACACAGATACTTAGGGGGGTGAAGGCACGTGCTGGGGGGGGGGGGTGGGAGGGGCCAGGGAGAGGTCAATGGGGGAAAAAGGAGACATATGTAATACTTAAAACAATAAAGAATTTTTTTAAATAATAAAATAAATAGTGGCCAAGGTACAGTAAGTAGTTCAAGAAAGCCAATGACATTTCTATTGGTACTTTAATAGTCTGGAACAACCCTGATCAAAACCATCAAAACACCCACTGGATATAGACCCTCTCTCCTCTCTATTCCAAAGCTCTTTGCCTTCCTCCTACCCTTTCTTTTTCCTATCTTATGACATCAATAAGGAGAAGCACTCTGCTGGTTGAAAACCAATCCACTTTAAAAGTTATATGATAATTGTAAATGTTACCTTTCACTCTAATAGAGTATCCATGAGGACCCAGAACTCATCAAGAGAGAAAAGAATGAAACTGATCACACAGGTAGTATAACAAGTAAAGGATGACAGCTCACAGAGAAGTGGCAAACAAAAGGAACATCAATAAGGGGAAGGAGACAGAGGAATAAATAGGAACTTATTCTTTGTCCATAAAGAAAGAATTCTGTATCGTCAAATGGGGGCTATAGAGGGCAGTCTGGCATTCAGCTCATGGAATCTTTGAGCCTTAGGTTCATAGAACTTCAAGTTTATTCCAAAAATTAACCCTTCTTAGATAATCATTTAAACTCTGCTTGAATACCTAGACGGACAAGGGATTCACTACTTCAAGTTGTGGCACATCCTATTTTTCTGATTGTTTTATGACAAATCAAAAGTCGGCTTCTCAGTACCCTTCTATTGGTCTTGGGTCTTCTCTCTAGAAGCATTCAGAAAATTTCTTCTCACTCATAGGCAGTTTACTCATCATTTCAGCCCAATTACTACTAACATCCTATTACTCTCATTTTAACAATTTTTGTTCTTATTTTAGAAATAAAGAGGAAAATATCATCAGTCAGCCACAACCAAACATAACTAGTATGTTAAAATTCTAGTATATATTTTCCAGTTTTTATATCTTCATGTACATACTCTTTATAGAAAGTTAAGATTATAGTGTATATACTGTTTCAAAGCAGCTATTTTTCAGATAAGTTATCAATCATATACATTTTCTTCTACAGCATTATTTTTAATGGCTGCATCATATTCTTTTGTATTGCTAGACCATAATTTATTTACTCCATTTCTGCTGCTAAGCATTTAGATGTCTTCTGATATAAAAACATTAGGATTCATATGTATTAATATATATGTGAATATCTATTGACTGCTCATTCTATGCTAGCAATTGTACAAGGTGCTAGGTTAAAGAGGGCAAACACTTTCAAAATGAATCCTGCTCTCAAGTAGTTTACATCCTTGTAGCATAATTTATAGTAATCTTATTGTCGTAGGTACCAGGTAGTTGTACTTCCCTAGAAGTAAATAGCTGAGACAGGGGAGCCGTACGTTATCCATTGGCTCAGTCTTTGGCTGTGCAGAATAGACCCTCTGTGTTTGAGCCTGTTTCCCCACCAATACTAAAATTTTATCATTTTGTTAAGTTTTTACAATTTGATAGTTTGACCGTGAAATCACATTGTTGTTTTAACTGGAATTTTTTTTAATTTCTAGTGATTTTTTGTTAAAACAAGCTGCATAAATTATAAAATGTTTTACTAGGATAAAAGAAAAAATAAAGTGTCTTTTCACAAGCTAAAAAATTTAAATCAAAGATAGAAAATACCTATGACCTCATTTCACCTTTTCCTTGAACTAAGTCAAATTGTTTGCTTCTTCAAATTACTGGTGTATTTTTTAGTAAGTGTTTCAAGGTGTTAAAAACAATGATTTCTTTTACACCTGATTTCTTCCACTGAAAAGCCTTTGACCCCATGAAAACAGGTTTTAATAGGGTTAATTTAGTTATTCAGCCTATCACAGTGACTTGGCTCCCAATTATCTTGTGGTACATATTTGTCTCAACCTACACATTATTTTAATGCAGCTGTGTTTAATAGCATGTGGAGAGAGTAACTGTGTTTGGTTTTGTTTAACAGAGTATCACATGATCTGTTTAACAGACACCAGCATGAAACAGAGCAGAGTGAGTTGATCTCAGAAAATGAGAACAGAGAGAGTTCAAAACGGGAGTCCAGGACTCAGTAGGTTATACTGGCAGGTTTCTTCTGAGGGTCTTGGTATGGCCTTTCCTAGATCTGCTTCCCTGGCTGAGATGGAGTCACAGAGAGGCAGCTAGACATTACTTCATTGCACTATCATCATAGGTGTGTGACCCTCCAACAAAGCAGCCAAACTTTCCTGGTGGCTCTCGGACATGCTAGATGCCCCATAGTGAGAGCTGGACCAAGACTAAAGAAGACCCAGGAATCCTGGTCCAGTAATGGTTTCTCCTTAGTCTGTAAGGAATTGGACAGACTTGGCTGCTGAAGGCTTCTTCCTCCATGCCCTTGGCCTGCTTCCCCTTACCTTTCTGCAACACCTCTCTCTCTTCTATGAGCTAAACTAATAACATATTTAGTCCATCTTAGATGCCACTCTTCCATGAAGCTTCTTTGAGTTCTTTCTAATGAGTGTAATGGGTCCCTCCTCTGAAGCCCCAAGGTAATAATAATAGTGAACATATCCTATATAATAAAGAGTAATATGCAAATTAACCACCACTCCGCTACACCCACAAGCCATGCCCACAAGCCATAGCCACCAGCCAAAGAGGAGTGAATATGCAAATAAAACCAACCAAGATGGCTACGGCCACAGAGAGCAGGAGGGAGGCTTGGGTTTCCCTGGCAGTGGAGGAAGCCAAGCTTTCTGCTTGTCCTTGCCAGCCTAGGCCTCCACTCAAGGATACAAAGTTTTAATGATAGAAGATACATAAACCCAAACAGAAATGGCGGCAGCCACTGAGCTGGAAAGAGCAGGAGGCTAGGGTTGCCCCCGGTGATGGAGGAAGCCAAGCTTTCCATACACCCTGGCCGGCCCAGGCCTCCGCTTAAGGCTACAAAGTTTCAATTAAAGAAGATACATAAATCCCCAAAAAAATGGCTGCGGCCACGGAGCAAGCAGAAGGCTTGGCTCTGCTCCAGGCTACAAAGTTTCAATTGTAGAAGATAAATAAACCCCAGATACCAGGGCCTCCGCTTGGGTCACCAGGGGGTGTGGCCGGCCTGCAAACCACCACAGGCCCCTCGGCCAGGCCGCCCCACGCCCCAAGGGAACCCCCACCCTGTTCCAGGACATCCCTCAGGGCAAACCAGCTGGCCCCCACCCGTGCACCAGGCCTCTATCCTATCTAATAAAAGAGTAATATGCAGATTGACCATCACTCCAACACACAAGATGGCTTCCCCCATGGGGTCAAAGATCCTGCTCCAATATGGACACAAGATGGCCACCACAAGATGGCCAGCCAGGGAGGGCAGTTGGGAGGGACCAGGCATGCAAGGGAGGGCAGTTGTGGGTGATCAGGCCAGCAGGGGAGGGCAGTTGGGAGGGACCAGGCCTGCAAGGGAGGGCAGTTGGGGGTGATCAAGCCTGCAGGGGAGGGCAGTTAGGGGTGACCAAGCTGGCAGAGGAGGGAAGTTGGTGGCAACCAGGCCTGCAGGGAAAGGCAGTTGGGAGGGACCCAGGCCTGCAGGGGAGAGCAGTTGGGGGGGACCAGGCCTGCAGGGGAGGGCAGTTGGGGGGGACCAGGCCTGCAGGAAAGAGCAGTTAGGGGCAAACAGGCTGACAGGGGAGCAGTTAGGCATCAGTCAGGCTGGCAGGGGAGTGGTTAGGGGGTGATCAGGCTGGCAGGCAGAAGCGGTTATGGGCAATCAGGAAGGCAGGCAGGCGAGCAGTTGGGAGCCAGCAGTCCTGGATTGTGAGAGGGATGTCCAACTGCCCGTTTAGGCCCGATCCAGGTAGGATTGGGCCTAAACAGGCAGTCAGACATCACTCCAGGTGTCCCAGATTGGAGAGGGTGCAGGCTGGGCTGAGGGACACACACCCCCCGTGCACAAATTTCATGCACCGGGCCTCTAGTCTATAATATTTATTATGCTGGGCACTCTTCCTCTAACTAACTTATCTAATCCTTACAACAAACCCAACAGAATAGTAATATTATCTCTATTTTGTGAATGAAAAGACTGAGGAACAAAGAGTTAGGTAACTTTCACAAAGCAACACAGCTGATAAATGGAAAAGCCAGATTTCCAACCTTGACAGTCTGATCCTAGAATCCACTGTGCTATATAGTTTTACCTCTCTTCTGAAAGCTATATTCAAACACCAACTTTTGCCCTAGACATTAGGATAATTTCAGTTCTCTGGCTCCATGATAAGGAAACCATGCCCAGAGTGATTCTCCCAAAGTCACACACACTGCCAGGGAGAGGCAAAAATGGAACTCACACCAGATATTCTGGTTCCAACTCCATGATGTTGCTCAAAGAGTGCGTGAGGCATCATAGTTATGATATCTTACATGGTACGTGATATTATCATACTTATCCTCACCACTTTACTGTTTGTAAACATCTAGCAGGGGTCCTCAAACTTTTTAAACGGGGGGCCAGTTCACTGTCTCTCAGACCGTTGGAGGGCCGGACTATAGTTTAAAAAAAAAAAACTATGAACAAATTCCTATGCGCACTGCGGGCCCGGGACGAGTCGGCTGCTAAGCAGGACAGGCAGCGGCACCCGGTGGGCCGGATAAATGTCCTCGGCGGGCCGCATGTGGCCCACGGGCCGTAGTTTGAGGACGCCTGATCTACAGCATGTATAACACATTGTCTATAAGTGTTAATCTCTTATATTTCACATTCCCTGTATGTACTAGTTTTTTTTTTTTAATTTAATTTAATTTTTACTTGTTTTGGTCAGAAATAATATCACTGAAACAATGGCTCTGCAGAGCTGGTATTATTTCTTTTCCCTAGAGTGTTTTATAATAAATACATGTGGTTTTTTTCCTTATATACTTAACTAGAATATGGAGCCCACCACCAGAAGAAATAGCACCATAGTAAGGAAACACTGGTTTAGTGGATAAGATAGAAGGCACAGATTTAGAGATGGGATCAAGTGCTAGCTCAGTCACTTGCCATCTTTTGGGCTAACCACCAGAGCTCTGTTCACTCTTTTGGAAAAAAAGGTCAAAATAGTATCCTGTTTACCATCATGGCTGGCTATGGGGCTCAAATGAGAAAAGAGATGGCTCTTTATGAACACAATCATCATCATCACTGTCGTCATCCTTGTCTACTTTTGTATTCCCCATAACACCACTCTGAGCATCTGTGGGTAATAGACACTCAAGGCACCCTTATTGAAGGAGTAGAAATGTTTTCTAAGTCTGTGTATCTCCAGATATCCACTAGGAATTCAGAGAGGTACAATGAAGGTTAAATTTCACTTGCCCTCTTGCATCTATAAAGGTGTGTTGCATCACTCAGTTCTAACTCTTCACTGTTTCCCATAAGAAATCCAGTCACTCTCAGCATTTCTTGAGTTGGTAATTTTACTGAAGAATTGAAAGATTTATGGAATGGTATCCAATCCCAATCTGCATAGCTTCTGTCAATTCCCTGGTTTTCATTGTCATTCATATTCTCTGTATATATCTATATCTATGAAGTATATAAGTATAGACATAGATATAGATATAGATACAGATATAGGTATAGGTATAGATATAGATATAGGTATAGATATAGATATAGGTATCATATTTTTCTCTCTTTTCCTTTCTCCATCCTTTCTTCTGGCACCACTCTTCTCACCCACTCTTACCCTTGGAAAGCCCAAACAATTATTTCAATGTTCTGATTGTAACTATAACAATAATAATAACAGCAGCCTCCTTTCACACACATTCATCTTTTGTTCCTACAAAAATCATGTAAGACAGACAAGGCAAGTCTCCATTTTACAGGTGAGAAAACAGAAGCTATAACACATTCCAAGTCAGTTACAACATTTTTTAGGAAGTTGACATTGGAACATTGGTCTCCTTATTCTGATCCCAGTGTTTTACTTTGACAAGAAGTTCTCAAGTAATCTCCTCTATAAAGCCATGGTATTTACAGCAATTGGAGAAAATTAGATCACCCAAGGAAAGAGTTTAGCTGTGTAAACAAGGAGGGGATACAAGGTGATGCTCTGAGGAATGCTGGCATTTAGAAATCAGCTCTGGGAAGAGAAGCCTGCAATTTATTTTGAGATAGAGTGGGCTGAAAAGTAGGAGGAAAACAAGAAGAGGGTGTTGTCATAGGAATGGAAAGAAGAGAATGTTCCAATATAAGTATGGCCAACTAAGTTCAATCATTATGAAAGATCCATTAGGAAGAATTTAGAGCAGAGTCCATTGGGCATAGCAAAATGGAGAGTATTGATGATCTGAGAACAGTTTCATTGGAGTGATTGGGGAGGAAAAGCCATCTAGCCATGGGTTGAAAGATGAATGGGAGGTGAAGATTTGAGAATATCACGTGTGGACAACTTGAGAGAAGGAACACAGAAAAACAAGGCAGTAGCTGGAGGGGCATGCTAGTTCAAGAGAGGGGATTTTCTTTGAGATCAGAGGAAGTCTGAGTGCTGATGATCCTATATAGTAAAAGGCAAATATGCAAATTGACCGAATGGCGGAACGACCGGTTGCTATGATGCGCATTGACCACAAGGGGGCAGACACTCAATGCAGGAGCTGCCCCCTGGTGGTCAGCCGCTCAGCCAGAAGCCCTGAGCCGGGCTCATGGCTGGCGAGCACAGCGGCAGTGGTAAGAGCCTCTCCCGCCTCTGCGGTAGTGCTAAGGATGTCCAACTGACAACTTAGGCCCCCTCCCCATGGGCTCCTGGACTGTGAGAGGGCGCAGGCTGGGCTGAGGGGTCACCGCCCCCCCCCCCAAGTGCACAAATTTCATGCACTGGGCCTTTAGTGTTAATATAATTGAAAAGGAGATAGAATATGCAGAAGGAGAGGTTAATTAAAGACTTCGTTATTTATCTTCAATACCTTTTTACTAATCCCTTCCCTCTCTATTTCTTTCTTTCTTTTCTTCTCTATTTCTGTCTGTCTCTGTCTTGCTGTCTCTCAGTATCATCTAACTAACACACACACATGCCCTTCAAGGTTCCAGTGCCTTGGTATTTGTACACTGTCTTCTTGAAGGCCTAGCATGCAAGATTGCAATCCATAAAAGCCAGCCTACCTCCCCTCAGGTCAAAATCTAACCTCTCTCTCTTTCCCACATCTTACCCTTCATCGAATTATGTTTCTTTTCCCTAGAACATTTTTGCTTTCTCAGATGATAAAGTCCTTCATGCTAACAAATATAGACCAAAATATGAGTGATAATTCTATTTATGCCACTTCTCAAATGGTATTAACATTTGTAAAGAGATAAAATGGAAACGGTGATCACCCAGTGTATTAGTTTTCTATTGCTTCTTAACAAATTATTATAATTTAGCTGCTTAAAACAACACCTGTTTACTATCTCACAGTTTATGTAGGTTAGGAGTCCAGCATGGCTCAGCTGGATTCTCTGCTTAGAGTGTCATAAGACCAAAATGAAGGTGTTGGCCAGCTGGGCTCTTATCTGGAGGCTCTGGGAAGGAATATGCTCCAAACTCATTTCTTGTAGTTGTAGAACTGAGGTCTCCATTTCCTTGCTGGCTGTCACTGGGGACTGCTCTCAGCTTACACAGGCCACAGGTATTGCTTGGCACATGGACCCCTCCATCTTCAAAGCCAGAGAAGCATGTTAAATCTCCTCATGTTCTGAATCTCTGAATTTCTTTTCTGCTACCAGCTAGAGAAAACACTGCTTAGGTCAGGCCCACCCACATAATCTCCATATCTTAAGGTTAACTGATTTAGCACTTTAATTCCATCTGCAAAAGCCCTTCATGGCAGTATCTAGACTAGGTGACAGGAATCTTGGGGCTATCTCCCAGGCTTTGCAACTAAAGGATACTTACTCTGAATTCTTCAAGAAACCTCTCTGCTATACCTATAGCCACATGCAATGGACACTGCACCACCCCCTTCCCCCAGGCAGCCAAGTGACACTGCGGCCATCACCTTACCACAACTGATTGGCATAAGGGTGGCCTCTGGCCCATGAAGTGGACTCAGTCCATGATAGCTTCCAGTTCCTGGTTCTGATCCCTCAAGGTAGCTATTTGTATTTCTTGCCCTAGAGTGAAAGTTACAGTGAAATAAATTAGTTTCCCTTTTCTTGAAGGCAATTTGAGCTGATGCTTCTTACATGCAACCAAAAGAGATGTGATTAAGAGACTAGGGTACTTGCTAGTGACACCCTCACTTCCAAGCATTCATTTCAAGGACATTTAATATGTTCTAAATCCAACACACCATCCTAAGCAAGCACTAGGATAGGAGAAAAGAGAACCGTGTCTCCATTTTGGGGGGAAAGCTGCCACTCTTAAGTTGCAGAGTGTCATTGTATTTTGGAGAGTGTAGAAGATCAATCAAAAATGATAGCCCCAGAATGCCCTTCCTGTATCCATGCCCTGAGGCTCATTATTTCTCTAGCATCAAAGGCCTTATTTGCCTGACACTTGCTCAACTATGTGACTTTCCTTGGCCAATAGGATGCTAGCAAACTTGACAAAAGCAGAGGCTTGAAAAAGCAGCAGCACATTTTTGCTTCCTCTCTTAGTACCCATAACCCAATTAGAATAAGTCTAGGCAGCCTGCAGGAGGATGAGAGATCATATGGACAGAACAGAGCTGATCTTGCCCTACAGGTACTGGATCCACCAGCCCCCAACCAACCCAATAAGTGAACCCAAAGAGATGCACAGAATCACCCACTCCATCCATAGATCTGTGAAAAGAATAAATGGTTGGTGTTTTCAGGAACTAAGTTTGGGGGTGTTTTGTTACGCATGATAGAAAAGTGATGCAGAGAGAAAATCCAAAGCCAGCTTCAATTCTGTGAGCCAGATATTGTCTAACATATTAAAATTTGGAGAGAGCAGGAAATAAGTTGCCCCAGATTTATGACTTCATTCGTTTGAGAGATTTCAAGGGTAAGGAGGCCTTGACTACTTTGAGTATAGCATAGCTCTCCCACTGTTCAGATTTTAACAAATCTGCCAGCTATTTTTTGTGGGGTTTTTTTTGGGGGGTGGGGGGGGCATCAGCATCAGGTCTTTTAATTAAGTAATAGAAAGGGAATTAAGACAAAAACATAATTATGCAGGCTATTCTTATGCACCCACAGGGAAAGAAAAGCAGAAAGTGCCAGCTGCAAACATCTGCAGTAAAAGAAGCTTGGGACAAAGAGCAGTTTCTGATCTTGCCTCCTTCCCCTCTTTCAGAAAATGCCAGTCTTACAAGGCAGTAAATCACTGGTGAGGTACTAGCTGTATAATATGTGCTGTCCATCTTGTGAGATATTAAACCAAGGTCCCTTTTACTCACATTCTGCACCTGTCACCGAGTGTCCAATAAAAATCCTGTTCTCTGGGGGCATGTCAGGAAAGAGCAGGGCAGAGCCTTGCCCAAGCCTCCCTCACCATCCAGGAGTGCCCCTCAAGCAAGGTTGTCTGCGTGGCCTGCCCCCAAGGCTGAGTCATCAGAGGCCCTCAACTGCAAGTCCCACCTGACCCATGGCCACTGACAATCACACAGAACTCAGAGAAATGAATGTAAAAGTAAGGGAGCATCTGTGACACACTCTAGTTATCTCCACCTCCCAGGTGGTCTGCGATAGACCTTATCTCCCAGTGGGGGAGGATGGGCATGGGGCCAGAAGTCAGGAGACCTGAATTTAAATCTTCCTTTTGTCATTTACTCAACAAGTATCCCTGAACAAAATTCCTAACTTCCCTGAGAGATCTTCTGTATTATCTTCCATAAAATAAGGATAATGATGACTGTTTGCCAAACTCACAATTCAAGTTGATTTTTTACAATAAATGGGAAAAGGGACATTCTACAACTAGACAATAAATGGGAAAAGAGACCTCTACAACTAGACATTCATTCTTTAGTCATGTAAGATCTGAGCATGGACCAGGGTCAGACCACCTTGATTTAAGTCTCAGGCTACTCGACCTTGAGTGGGTTATTTAAGTCAGCTTTTCTCATCTGTAAAATGGGGTTGATAATAATACTTACATGTTTTAAGAATGAAATAGGTTGTGTGTAAAGCCATCAGAAAAGATACATGGAACATAGAATACAATTAACGTTCATGCATTATTATTTTTTGTTATTTTAAATATTATTAATCTCTACTTAGTATCTATGGCATATATATTTCATTCAAGAGATTGCTAAGAGGAAAAATAGCAAAATATGTATATCCAGGATCTCAGCTTCTGAATCCTACACCTGGAAAATTATTTAACTTACCCGTGTTTCTTTACCTGCCCCATGATGGTATTGAGAGGATTAAGTGACATAATCCATATAAAGTGCCTGGAACACAGCACTCATTCAATATTAGTTACCTTCCTTTTTTGTGGTAAAAAATACATCACATAAATTTACCATCTTAACCATTTTTAATTATACAGTTCAATAGTGTTAAGTATATTCTTATTGTTGTGAAACAAATTTTCAGTACTTCTTCATCTGGCATATCTGAAACTCTATACCCATTAAACAATTTCTGCTTTTCCCTATCCCCCAACCCCTAGTAATCACCATTCTACTTGGTGGTTGACTATTATATGACTACTATATGAATTTGACTACTATAAGTGGAATCATACAATATTTATCTTTTTGTGGTGGCTTATTTTACTTATCATAACACCTTCAAGGTTCATCCATATTGCAGCATGTGACAGGATTCTCTTCCTTTTGTAAGTGTGAATAATATTCCCTTGTGTGTTTATACCACATGTTGTTTATCCTTTCATCCATCTTTGGACATTTAGATTACTTCCACCTCTTGGCTATTGTGAATACTGCTGCTATGAATGTGGGTGTGTAGTTGCTTTCCTTTTATCTCCTGTACTGATGCAAATCCTATATAATAAAGGGATAATATGCAAATTGTCCCCCTGGACCAGGAGTTCGACCAGGGGGTGGGGCTGGCTGACCAACCACCTGTGGCCCCTCCCCCCGGCCGGCCGGACCCCACCCATGCACAAATTTGTGCATCGGGCCTCTAGTAATCAAATAACAGACACATATACTTCCTTTTCATTTTTGTCTCTTTATAGTCAAGGGACATTGTAATAGAACAAGAATAGCATTATGGGTGTTTTTCTTAAGCTTATTTTTTAATACAGACTTCAAGGTGAAATTAGCAAATTTTAAAAAAGAAAAAACACTCCTTCTGAATTTATATGTTTACTCAGAGTCATATTTAGTTCCTACTATGTGTTTGGCATTGGAGGTGGGGGGGAACCAGGCTTTCTTTAAGTGAAATGTAACCTACCTACACTCCATTCTGCATTGTTTTTTTTGTGTGTGGTTTTTTTTTTTTTCCATTATCAGTTGGATTTTTATTTGCATATGAATTTGCTTTTGGATCCTCACAGAAGTGGTTTCTTTTTTTTATTAATTTCTTTATTGATTAAGGTATCACATATTTGTCCTCATCCCCCCATTCCCATCCCAAACCCCTCCCCACGCATGCCCCCCCCACCCCCTGTTGTCCATGACCACTGGTTAGGCTTATATGCATGCATACAAGTCCTTTGGTTGATCTCTCCCCCTTACTCCCACCCTCCCCTACCTTCCCTCTGAGGTTTGACAGTCTAATCGATGCTTCTGTCTCCGGGTCTGTTTTTATTCATCAGTTTATGTTGTCCATTATTTGCCCTAGATGAGTGAGATCATGTGATACTAGAAATACACTTATAAGAACCGAAAATGAGACAAGCAATAATGGTTATGCTGAGAGGCAAATGAATCAGTCTGTAGTGAGTTTCTTTCTGGGCCAACAGTTCTTTTGAGTCCCAATTTCAATGTCAAACTTCCTTATGTGTACATGTCAGCGATGATATTTCAGTTCTGGATGGTGGACAAATGGTGGTAATGCAGGTCCGACCCTCTCTGGTTTGGTCCTGGGCAACCTGCAGTGACGCACAGCTGCTGACTGCTAGTATGGCAAGGCGTCTTCCATTTCTGGACTCTTTCTCTTCTGTCTTCATGGCTGGAGCAGTCCTGTCAATTCCTCTCTGTTGCAGGAATCCACATGGTCTTGGAGTTGTCTTCTGAAAATATACAAACATATTCTCGACCAAAAGTTAATAAAGGAATCTTTTCTATAAATTTGACTTGGGATCCTTTTTCATTTTTTGCCCAAACGATTTTCCTTTGGCTTGTTTTGACACCATGTGTGTTTTTCATGAGTGTCTTGCTGTTAGCATTACAAATGTAAGTTAATTTTCTAAAGTACAAATTTTCTAGATGTAATTTACTTACAGGATATTTTTCCTTACATGATATTCTTCTACTATCCCCCCTTTTTTGATTTACATATTAGGAGGCTTTTGGAAATTTTATAGTGTAGTCTTGATAGCTTTTACTTATTTTTTTGCACTAAAATATGACTGCTTTAGGTTCATTACATGTTATGCAATTTTACCATGAGATGAACTACCAATAAAAATTTTAGTTAACACTTTAAGAACAGCTTTTTGTCCAGTACCATTAATTTTTCTAGAATATTCACTTATTTCACTTAGCCAATTTAAATTAGTCTGAGAACTTGACTACTATTTTACTGTCAAGTTTAATACTCTAACAACAATCTTATTTTACCCTGTAAATATTAGTGGAAAGGATTATTTGCCTTCTTGAGTAGGCCCTGAGCATTCCTGGTGCTAGGCTGGATTTAGATATCAAAAACCCACTTCCCCACACCATGGGTACAAGACAACTCAAACAAGTCTTGTTGCAGTGAGAGGGCAGCTGCTGTCGGCCAAGTCTCTGTATGTTACCTGGGTCCCGATTTGAGCTGGGCATGGAAAGCGAAGCAGCCGTGGGGGCAGAAGACCTCCCTCAGAAGGGGTGAGGGTTCAGGCCCCTGCAAAGTTGGGGGGGTGAGGGTCTGTGCCCCACCTCTGTTGACCCCCAAGTTCTCTCCTGATGGCCCCTCTGTGACTGTTCCTGTCTTTGGTTGTTCCTTCCCTGAGGAATCTTAACCGTCTCTGGCTAACCAGCCATCCTCTGGGGCCAAGCAGGGTGATGTGAGGTTCAGTTCTGTCTCCTTGGTAGCCTATGCCCCCATGGCCTCCACGCCCAGCACCTGCCTTGGGATCCCCTCGCCTGCTGGCAGGGCCCCGGCCCTCATCACATAATTTGGGGAACCCAGGTTTCTTCACCAGGGAGGGCCCAGCTCACCCCACTGGGCAAGAGACAGATCCATGGTACCAGCCACCACAAGGCTTCAACCTCAGCACAGGCAACAGCTGTGGGCAATTGGATTGTGAGAAGAGGGTCCCTCTTGGCCAAAAGGGCAAGAGGGGCCAATATAGAATGCTCAGGTGCCTTCCCAGGGGGGCCTCTAAACAATGGAAGGGATTAAATCCTTTCATGTCCTTTTTAAATTGCTGCCAGACATTCAAAGAATTAGTTTGTAAGTTTGTTTGGCATAATTGTACATTATGCTGTTGTAATTCTAAAATATCAAGAGATGTGTTACCTTTGTCTCCAAGCACCAAAAAGATGATTTTTTATTGATTCCCAAGGGTGCAAGGTACTATTATAGGTAATGGGGGTAATACAAATCTGGGAAAAATTATAATGACATTGTAGAATAATATCATGTAAGGATATTCTTTGCTCTAGTCTAGGCCATGGCAATTTCATTTCAAACTGGTTGTCAATTTCTTTTTGTATAGACAAGGTCTTAGTTACATTTTCTGCACCTCTCCCAGGAGCAAGTAGTGATAATCTCTTCCTTTGGTGTACAAGCAAGCCAGAAACCTCTCTTTAATTTTACACACAAAGGAGCAGTGGTTTGATTTTGTGTCATACAAAAGGGAAGCTGGGTGGCGACCCCTGTGTAATTATACTTCCTTGCCCCACTCATGGTCCTCCTGGATGACCAAGGTGTTTGGTATTATTGGTGACTATGTTAGGCAGGGGATCAGCCTATGTAAGGGCTCTTACCCATGAAGGGTCAGGAACATAAGTCCAAAATACTTCGCCATTTTCCCCAGATAATATTACTGTACAGCTGATGACTGCTAGCATGGCAAGAAAGACGTTCTCAGGCGTTCTTGGGGTTCTGGTTACCTCACAGTTTCTTTTCTAATTTTTTTTTATTTTTATTATTTTTTTACATATGTGTCCTTATTCCCCCATTTCCCCCACCCCCACTCAGGCCCCACCCCCCTGTTGTCTGTGTCCATTGATTAGGCTCGTATGCATGTACACAAGTCCCTTGGTTGATCTCTCTCCCTTACTCCCACCGACCCCCTTCTTCCCTGAGGTTTGAGGTTCTGATGGACGTTTCTCAGTCTCTGGATCTGTTCTTGTTCATCAATCTATGCCAGGGGTGGGCAAACTTTTTGACTCGAGGGCTACAATGGGTTCTTAAACTGGACCGGAGGGCCGGAACAAAAGCATGGATGGAGTGTTTGTGTGAACTAATATAAATTCAAAGTAAAGGAGCGGAGGGGAGAGCATGAGAACCGGATAGAACAGCCGGATCCGGCCCGAAGGCCGTAGTTTGCCCAAGGCTGGTCTATGCTGTTCATTATATTCCACAAATGAGTGAGATCATGTGATATTTATTTTTTTCTGCCTGGCTTATTTCATTTAGCATAATGCTCTCCATCTCCATCCATGTTGTTGCAAATGGTAGGAACTCCTTTTTTACCACAGCGTAGTATTCCATTGTGTAGATGTACCACAGTTTTTTAATCCACTCATCTGCTGATGGGCACTTAGGCTGTTTCCAAATCTTAGCTATTGTAAATTGTGCTGCTATGAACATAGGGGTGCATATATCCTTTCTGATTGGTTTTTCTGGTTTCTTGGGATATAGTCCTAGAAGTGGGATTACTGGGTCAAATGGGAGTTCCATTTTTAGTTTTTTGAAGAAACTCCATACTGTCTTCCACAGTGGCTGCACCAGTCTGCATTCCCACCAGCAGTGCAGGAGGATTCCTTTTTCTCCACATCCTCTCCAGCACTTGTTTGTTGATTTGTTGATGATAGCAATTCTGACAGGTGTGAGATTGTATCTCCTTGTTTTGATTTGCATCTCTCAGATGATTAGTGACTTTGAGCATGTTTTCATATGTCTCTTGGCCTTCCTTCTGTCTTCTTTCGAAAAGTGTCTATTTAGATCAGTTGCCCATTTTTTGATTGGGTTGTTTATCTTCTTTTTGTTAAGTTGTATGAGTTCCCTGTAAATGTTGGAGATTAAACCCTTATCGTTGATATCATTGGCAAATATGTTCTCCCATGCAGTGGGCTTTCTTGTTGTTTTATTGATGGTTTCCTTTGCTGTGCAAAAGCTTTTTATTTTGATGTAGTCCCATTTGTTTTTCTCTTTAGTTTCCATTGCCCTAGGAGCAGTATCAGTGAAAAAGTTCCTTCGGCATATGTCTGAGATTTTTCTGCCTGTGGATTCCTCTAGTATTTTTATGGTTTCCAGTCTTATATTTAAGTCCTGTATCCATTTTCAGTTTATTTTTGTTTATGGTGAAAAGTTGCTTATATAGTTTCATTTTTTTGCATGTATCTGTCCAATTTTCCCAACGCCATTTGTTGAAGAGACTGTCTTGACTCCATTGTATGTTCATGCCTCCTTTGTCAAATATTAATTGGGCATAGTGGTTTGGGTCAACTTCTGGGTTCTCTATTCTATTCCATTGATTTATATGTCTGTTCTTGTGCCAGAACCAGGCTGTTTTGAGGACAGTGGCTTTGTAATACAGATTGAAATCTGGTATTGAGATCCCTCCTACTTTATTCTTCTTTCTCAGGATTGCTGTGGCTATTCGGGGTCTTTTTGTATTCCAGATGAATTTTTTGAAGGTTCGTTCTAGGTCTGTGAAATATGCCATTGGTATTTTAATGGGAAGTGCATTGAATTTATAGATTGCTTTGGGTAGTATGGACATTTTAATGATGTTGATTCTACCAATCCATGAATATGGTATGTTCTTCCATCTGTTTATGTTTTCCTCTATCTCTTTTTTCAGTGTCATGTAGTTTTCCACATATAGGTCTTTTACCTCCTTAGTTAAGTTTATTCCTAGGTATCTTATTTTTTTTGTACGATGGAAAATGGGATTGCTTTTTTAGTCTCTCTTTCTGTAAGTTCACTATTGGTGTATAGAAATGCCATAGATTTTTTGGCATTAATTTTGTATCCTGCTATATTGCCGAATTCATTTATTAAGTCTAGTAATTTTTTGATGGAGTCTTTAGGGTTTTCTGTGTAGAGTATCATGTCATCTGCAAATAAGGACAGTTTTACTTCTTCTTTTCCAATTTGGATTCCTTTTATTTCTTCTTCTTTTCTGATCACAATGGCTAGTACTTCCAGCACTATGTTGAACAGGAGTGGTGAGAGTGTCATCCCTGTCTTGTTCCTGTTCTAAGGGGAAATGGTTTTAGTTTTTGCCCATTGAGTATGATGTTGGCTGTAGGTTTGTCATATATGGCTTTTATTATGTTGAGGTATGATCCTTCTATTCCCACCTTGCTGAGAGTTTTTAATCAAGAAAGGGTGTTGGATTTTGTCAAATGCTTTTTCTGCATCAATTGATATGACTATGTGGTTTTTATCTCTCAATTTGTTTATGTGATGTATCACATTTATTGATTTGCGAATATGGTACCATCCTTGCATCCCCAGGATAAATCCTACTTGGTCATGGTGTATGATCTTTCTGATGTACTGCTGGATTCGATTTGCTAGAATTTTGTTGAGGATTTTGGCCTCTATGTTCATGAGGGATATTGGCCTGTAATTCTCTTTCATTGTGCTATCTTTATCTGGTTTTGGTATTAGGGTGATGCTGGCTTCATAGAAGGAGCTTGGAAGTGTTCCTTCCTCTTGAATTTTCTGGAATAGTCTGAGGAGGATAGGTTTTAGTTCTTCCTTGAATGTTTGGTAAAACTCCCCTGGGAAGCCATCTGGCCCTGGGCTTTTGTTTGCTGGAAGCTTTTTGATAACTGCTTCAATTTCTTCCATAGTTATCAGCCTATTGAGATTTTTAGAATCTTCCTGAGTAAGTTTTGGAAGGTTGTATTTTTCTAGGAATGTGTCCATTTCCTCCAGGTTGTTTACTTTGTTAGAATAGAGTTGTTCATAGTATTTTTTAACAATCCTTTTTATTTCTTGGGGTCTGTTGTTATTTCTCCTCTTTCATTTCTGATTTTGTTTTTTTGGGTCCTCTCTCTTTGCTTCTTGGTGAGCCTGGCTAAAGGTTCATCAATCTTGCTTATCCTTTTGAAGAACCAGCTCTTGGTTTCATTGATATTTTGTATTGTTTCTTTGGTCTCTATGTCGTTTATCTCTGCTCTGATCTTTATTATTTCCTTCCTTCTGCTCACTGTGGGCTTTTCTTGTTGCTCTCTTTTAATTCTTTGAGTTGTTGAGTTAGATGATTTATTACCATTTTTTCTTGTTTTTTGAGGTAGGCCTGTAGACCTATAAACTTCCCTCTCAGGACTGCTTTCATTGTGTCCCATAGGATTTGCAATGTTGTGTTTTTATTGTCATTAGTCTCCAGGATGTTTTTAATTTCTTCTTTGATCTCATTGATAACCCAATCATTGTTTAGTAGCATGCTATTCAGCTTCCAAGTGTTTGAATTTTTTGGAATGTTTTTATTGTAGTTTATTTCTAATATTATACCATTGTGGTCTGAGAAAATGCTTGATATGATTTCAATCTTTTTGAAATTGGGGAGACTTTGCTTGTGACCCAATATGTCGTCTATTTTTGAAAATGTCCCATGTGCACTTGAGAAGAACGTATATTCCGTGGCTTTGGGGTGAAATGCTCTGAAGATGTCAATTAGGTCCATCTGATCTAGTGTGTCATTTAGAATTGCTGTTTCTTTGCTGATTTTTTGTCTAGAGGATTAATCCAGTGATGTATTAAAGTCTCCTACTATGATGGTATTGTTGTTGATCTCTCCCTTTATATCTTCCAGGAGATTTTTTATGTATTTGGGTGCTCCTGCATTGGGTGCATATATATTTACCAGAGTTATTTCTTCTTGTTGAATTGCTCCCTTTAGTATTATGTAGTGGCCTTCCTTATCTCTTATTATGGCTTTTACTTTGAGGTCTATTTTATCAGATATAAGTATCGCAACCCCAGCTTTTTTCTCATTTCCATTTGCCTGAAAAAATTTTTTCCATCCCTTTGCTCTCAGTCTGTGTGAATCCTTTGCTTTGAGGTGGGTCTCTTGTAGACAGCAAATATATGGGTCATGTTTTCTTATCCATTCAGCTACCCTATGTCTTTTGATTGGAAAGGCATGACTGTGGTGCCCAGAGTTCTGCAGTATTGGGGTGGGCAGACCCAGCATTTGCTGTTGCACCTGCGGTGGATATGCGCTTACTCCCAGTGGCGGCTCACAGGAGCACCTGCGGTATGTTTGCCAGCGAGGCACACCGAAGGACTCTGAATGGCCCTGGCAGTGTAGCCACACAATTGAGGCACCTGTGGGCCGGTATCCAGGATGAATGAATTCAAAACTTCTACTGCTGGGGGGGAGTGCGCCCCCGCTTGTTCAAGATCGCACCCAGGGAGAGCTCACAGTGGTTCCCACTAGCGCCCTGTGGGTAGATGGGCTCAGGGTGCCTGCCTGTTGGAACTTCGCCTCTGTGGAGGTACACTTGCCGGGGGCAGAGTTCTGATGCACTCTGAGGGGTCCTGGCACCGTGGTTGAGCTGCTGGGGTGAATGTGGGCAGTTATCCAGGAAGAGGGAATTCAGAATTTCTACTGAAGGGCTGCGCACCCTTGTCTGTGCAGAATCACACCCTCGGGGGCTCTCAGCAGCTCCCAAGCACTGCCTAAGGAGTAGAGTGCCCTGCACAGCTGGAAACTCCCAAATCCGCCTGTGGAGCTGGATAAGCGCAAATCTGGAGTTCTGCCACTGGGGAGGGGGAGGTTGCACTTACTGCTGCTGAGCGGTGCTCCTTTGGAGGTGAAGGTCCCAGGGTCCGCGGGTCTGCAGCTGGGGTAGCATGATTTTGGCTGGAGTGGCTGCTGGGTCACGGGGCAGTTCCAAGGCCTGTCTGGTTGGTGGTGTTGATGAGTTCCTAAAAAAGGCCGTTCTCCTCTTCAAGATGGCGTGGGATCTGTGCTGGAGTCCCGCTGTCCGGGGAGTGCCCACAGCGGTGGTAGTCTTTCCTTGTCAAGGAGAGCCTGTCTGCCAGCCCCTGCTGCTCCTGCGAGATTTAACTTTCCCTCACTCACTCACACACACACCACGCACATCCACACACTCTCCTTTCATACCCTCACTCTCTCACTTCCTCTCCCTTACCTCCGTCCTGCCAGCCACCATCTTTTTCTCCCCTCTGCATTGTTAACAAAGATGAATATGGTCAACAGCCATCCTATCAGAAACTCAGCCTAGTTCTAACTTATTGTTTATTATGTCTCTTTACTCTCCCTTAAGCCCCTGCCCCTTGCACAGTCTTTAGCACATAGTAGACACTTAATGAATACTTTTAATAAACCCTGAGTGAATGAAGTTTTCATAAAGAAGCAAATCACTCCAGCAAGGAACTACTAAATTTCTGAGTGGAAAAGAGAAATGTTTAATATTGTTAAATTGGGAGGGGAAAGTATTACTTTTTCAAGGAAAAGCAGAATCCTGGAGGGATAATTCAGCTTGCTTACCTATGTCAAACATGATAAAATGTTTTTTTTAAAAATCATTCTTGAGTTAAGTACTTTTCCATCAAAGAGCTAAATATACATGACAGATTTTTTTGAATTCATGTGACTTATACAGTAATACATATTCTGTAAGTTACCAAGATTTTATATTTAAAAATACACATTTCTTTTTTTTTTTACTATGGCTTCTTGTCTAAAAGATTCCACACCAATAATCAATTTAGCTCCATATTACAAATCCTCTATTTGATTGAGATAAAAAATTAGAAGCAAAAACTCCTTTGGAAAACTCAAAGCAACAAATAGTAACAGTTTGATTAGTTGAAATGCATCCTGAGGTATATTGTCTTATTAATGTACATTAGACATGGCAAGAGTGAAAGGTAGAAAAGATCAGCAAAAGCAAATTGCAGAAGGAAATCTCTACCATCATTTTCCCTGCTCCATCCCTTCTCTGGTTCTTGAACTCAAGAAATGACACTGTTGAAAGTAGGCAGAAGGTGGAGGCAACCTTCCCTGGAAATTGAGTCCCCCCCAAAATGGGCAGAAAAAGAATCATAAGTGAACTGTACTTATATTACATTACCATAGGTTAAATATAGACATAGTCTGTTATATTGGATAAAGTACTAAGTTACCTCTAAAGCCTTTCAGCTCACTATAGTGTAAATCTGCAATTAAAGAATTTGCCCTCGGTTAAAGAAGTTATCTAAGTGACATCACCAAGACTCAAGCTCCAGTGAAGTCTCCTGATCCCAAATGTAGACATATAATAGTTCGATAGATGGGCGATGAATGGATACATACAAACATACATATACTAGTATACCATGGAAACTTTATTAAGAAAAAAGGAGCCAGATCCCTGATCACATTTTACCAATCAAATCACTATCATACTTTTTAAAGATTCTGACTCCTCTTCCTTGATTATTTTTCCTTTTAAAAACTAAGTGCCAGGTTGATTATCCAATTGTCCAATCTGACAAGGGTAAACAGTAAGTGCTCTTTCATCAGCCATTTGCAAGCTGCTCAGCCTGACTGTCCATCACAGACTCTGGCCTTTTCTGTGTCAAGGTCATTGACATGTGGTATATAAGGAGGTGTCCAGCACCCAGCCTGACAACATCATCCTGTGCCTTCATGAAGGCGAAAAAGAAGTTGGCCAACCAATCCCCTAGAAAGGCATTTGCTCGCTGCCCCCTAGCAATCGTTGAGTGGTAACACATGCAGTTCTCCACATGTTTATGCAGAGTCTCAGATTTATATGACAGTTTTACACCCTCAGGCATGATACACAGTAATTAAAATTAAAAATGTTTTGACAACCTAAACAAATGGCTATATAAATTAGAAAGCTGTAAAAAGCCACAGTAGCCAAAAATAAAGATATATAGATAAATCATAAAATTATAAACAAGGAGAATGTATTAATACAGGCAGGTTTATACCCAAACACTTAAAAATACAGGCTAACTTTTGCCTGAAGGAAGATAGTGGTGAAAAGGAACTATGGAAACTAGCAAAACCATTCTTTCCTGTTTAGCAATTCTTTTCTGTACCCTTCTCTGGTAACTAAAGAAAGGCAGAAATTTGTTTAGGCTTTCCAACTTCCTCTAAAATCTATAATCAGCTGTAGAATTTTCAAGTTTTAAAAAGCACTGAAATCAGTTGCCTAGAATCTTTACTATTAACCTTCCCAAATGTGTAAAATGATGTGGGCTATATAAAACTTGGCTTGATTTCACATTTCTCGAATGCATGGCATAAAACGTGTTTATGAAATGAGCCAAATATATGATCTGCATGTGAATATGATTCCTTACAACTAGATGTGCACAAATGTTAAAGTGTAGTCTTTCACTTAAATCTACAAGGTTGCTGTCAGAAGAAACCATCATATCACCTGGCCTCAATATTTTTCCATTTATCACAAGTAAGCCTGCTCACCACTACCCTAATGCATTGATGTACTAGGGCATTTCAAAAGAAGGAAAAAAATAATTGGAAGTAATCAATGGGATTTTCTATACTTAGAAGGGCTGGATTGCCAGAAACCAGCCATATCATGTGGATAGTCTTTATGATAAATTTTCAAAGCAGTCCTTTATTTGGCAGAGTTCCTAAAGATTCATTGCGGCATCATTATCATGTCTCATATATCCATGGATTAAGAAAGGAGAACTGGGAACACCAAAGCTTTTTGTGGTAATCATCTTATGCCCCTCCTGCTTTGTCCTCTTGCTTTCAATCCTTTGTCTTCTTGGCTCCATTTCGTTTTTGTTTTTTTTTATTGTTGACTGTATTACAGATGTTCCCCATTCTCCCATCTTTATTTCATATTCTTGATTCCACTGCTGCCTTCCTTAACTTTGCATTGCTATTTGGTCTTCCCAGTTTAATATTCTACTCCACTCCTCCCCCCAAACAAAGGACCTGGTGCAGATCTGTTCTGCTAGGTCATCCCACTGTGAATCACCTGTCCAGAAGGTACAACCAGATCCACTCCTTCGACCAACCCCCATCCCATACTGACACCTAAACAGTCCTGTCTCGTCTCCAGAAGAGGAAGAAAGGATTTGATCCCTCTTTTAAAATATCAATATGTGAACATAAAATGACCATGTCTGCATTAGTCCATGATTGGAAATTTTCCCATTTTAGAACTTTCCAAATGCTTCTGATGAGCAGACAGATTTGGGAATATGGGAGTTTTGTTTGTTTTGTTTTAGTAGTTCTTTCATCCAGTTAAATCTATAAAAAACAACAGTAGCAACAACAAATACCTAATGTTACCCAACAACATACACACACACACAGAGAGATCTCTACACACACACGCACACGCACACACACACGCACACTATATATATATATATATATATATGTGTGTATATATATATATATATATATATATATATATATATATATATATATATAAAGTTCCTGCTGAAATAAGACATTGTAAGATGAATGAAATCATTTCTAATAGATTGGACCCTGGGCCAATGATAGCAAACTTGAATGCCTACCAATATTTAAATGAAAGAATAGATCAAGTCTAAGGCAACAGAGTCATGAGGACAGGGCTGTGTTACAAGATTTAAAAAAAAAATTTTTTAAATAACAAACTGAGCCCTAGCCAGTTCGGCTCAGTAAATAGAGCATTGGCCTGCGGACTGAAGGGTCCTGGGTTAATTTCAGTCAAGGGCAAATGCCAGGGTTGTGGGTTTGATCCCCAGTAGGAGGCATGCAGAAGGCAGCTGATCAGTGATTCTCTGTCATCATTGATGTTTCTATCTCTTGCTCCCTCTCTCTTCCTCTCTGAAATCAATAAAAATATTTCTTTTTAAAAAGTAACAAACTGAGATTTTTTTTAAATCTCCCAAATGTAAATGTTGACAATTAATTGAATTTTCAAAACCACTATCTCTCCTCCACAAAACAAAACCATATGAGTAGTCCAGAAATGGCCCCCAACTCACAATATGGAACCCAAAATTAAGGTTTTTGTATTAGTTATCTATTCATATGCAATAATTACCTCCAAATTTAGCAGCTTAAAACAACAAACATTTTTCTGAAGGTCAGAAATTGAGAAGTGGCTTAGCTGGATTATTTAGGATCAAGGTCTCTCACAGATTGCAGTCAAACTGTTGGCTTGGGCTACTGTCATATTAGAGACTGACTGGAGTTTACTCACACACCTGGCTGGAGGCCTCATTTCTTTCCATATGGGCCTCTCAATTGGCCACCTGAGTGTCCTCACAGCATGGCAGCTGGTTTCCCCCAAGCGAGTGATCAAAGGCAGAAGCCACAATGTCATTTACAGCTCAGTCTCAGGCCATATCATCCCCTCTGTTGGTCATACAGACCAGACCTGCTATGATGTGGAAGTGGGGCATACCATGAGGTGGACATTTTGGGGGGACATCTTGGAGTCTAGATATTTCAGCTCTAGAAGCATCAATATGGGCCAAATGTTACCTATTTAAATTTAACTCAGGAATTTCTACCATAAATCCAGCACCCTTTCTCCCAGCTTTCCTTCATCATTTATTTCTATTTTCCATCCTCCCGTATCACCACCTTGACTCACAGGAAAACACCTGCTTTCCTGTTCAGTAATCTCTCCAGGCTGAGATTCATCTGCTAGTTCCTGCACTTCTGGTCCTCCGATCTTGACAAAGTAAACTACTTATGTGTTTAACTTTTGGTTCCAGCTGGCAATTTGTAGACCATATGCCAGGGGTCTGGGAGGCACAGTGTAGAAATTAGAATTAGAAGTCTACAGGTAACTGTGACTCTGATTCCAAGACTCTGTTCCGCAAACATTTATAGAGAACAGAGTAGGTATGGCACTCTGCTGGTATTTGAGAATTTAGAGGTAAATCTGAACCAGCAGAGAAATCAGGAATCCGGAATCTAGGTGGTTACACAGAGAGTTGGGAAATCAGCCAGGAAGTATAGTGATGAATAGGAAACCATCAAAGGGGTCTCGGAGATGTCTGATGAATGTGATTACAGAGCGGCCAAAGACAAGCATGTAGAAATTGAAGAGAGTTGGGGCATAGCACAATTACTAAACAATATGTCCCAGTTATCCCATGGTTGTTTTCTGCAGGTTTTAGTGTCAAAATGTGAGAGTTACTGGATCCAGGTGTGAAGAGGGATAAGATAGCAGCTGCCAGAAGGAAAGGCCACCATGACTACAGTTGAGTTTAAATGACGGTTGACAACTAGAGGCTCTTTGGGCTCAGTTCCCTCATCTGTAAAATAGAAATAATAGCAATATTAAATATTACTATTTAACATTGACCAGTGAATATTGTGTTTGTGCATCTGTTCTTTTGCTGTTATGTAAGTTTCTTTGTCAGAAGCAATGGTGAGTGTGATGCTTTGATAGTGAAAATATATTTAGTAAGTCCACAGATAATGTTGTGGGTAGAATTACTGTAGATTACAGGGAGGATAAACAGATAATATATAGAGTAAGTGTCAATTCCAGTAAGTAAAAATTCACAACTTTATGATGTAGTATTCCAGTGTGATTACTTGCCATTAAAGGGTTGACCAGTCTTCCCAGCGAATGATGCCATATTGAGTGCTCAGTGTTGCCTCTGCTATTGGTATGGTGAGCACTCAACAGTGACTGTTATCCATGCTGTTCAATCCATGTATCATTTTTAACTTAAATCCTTCCCACAAAGGCCACTTTGTTCATAGAGTCATGACTAGAGAAAGAGGCTGACTGAATCACTGAGCAGATCATCTTGTCCACCTGATTAATAAGATACTCCTGTACAGGGGATCTTTTGTAAGCACTCACATGAATACAGATATTCTCATACTCTTTGCTCATTCTGAGATAGTTCTAGCCATATACTTATTCCTCAGTCCTCATTTTCTCCTCAGATTTATTTCCTTTGACCATCTCGCCAAACCATTAGCTGCTGCCCTTAAGTTGACATAAACTTTACCTCTGCATAGGTATTCTTGGAGGTAAAGGTAACAACTAAATGCATCCCTAAACGTTCTGCTGAGAGTATTCCCTTCTCTAATGTCTTTCAGAGTCATTTCAGAATATCCCTATAAAGGTACACTGGTCCAATTTGAAGTTGTGGCTGCATTCCGTGTAGAATCATCTTCAGAATAGGCTAAATTCATCCTTTCATCTAATTAGTGGCATGAACTTCTCCATGGGGTTGAGGGAGAAGTGGCTGTGTATCAACAGTAGTTACCATGAGACTCTGCTGCACATGATTTTACTTGGTCCTTAACAACCTGCTAAAGTCCAATCTCATATATAGCACTTCCATTTTATGATGAAGTACTGTCACGCATGACCAAATTTATATCTTGGTGGAAAACACAACACCGTATTCGTGAGCTGTAACTCAAGTAGCATGGTCCCTTGGTATTCTATTGTCAGTTGCTCAATTTCCATTAGGATCCAGTAACAAGCCAGGCACTGTGTTTGCAAAATGAGATATCTCTCTGCAAAAAAAGGGCATGCCTTTCTATCCAAATCCTAGAGTTAAACTCTGTGATTCTCTTATTAGGATTGCCAAAGGTACCATGTCAAAGCCATATGAATTACAAATAATTAGATTATTATTGCATCTGGTAAATCATATGGTTAAAATGGGAAATCAACTTGCACTTCTGCCCAGACCTGCTGCAAAATCTCTTCTAGCTCTGGGCTCGAGTCACAATTGGTGCCACTGGTAACTGAGGTAAATACTCAGTAAGTAGATGGAATAGCACATTCATATGTTGTCTGTCTGGCTTCCATCATGCAAACATCTTCACAAGTCATTGTGACTCTATATTAGTAGAAAGTAGAAGATATATTAATTTGTCTTCCTCTTTCAACAGGATGTCTCAACATTATCTAGATCACTGGACTCCTGGAAATCACTGAGGGGTAGGCCCCCAAGATTCCATAGGGTTTGTTTCCCACTCTCTAACATGCATATATTTTACAAATTCTCCTTGATTATTTTCTACTACCAGGTCCAGTCAGCATTGTCACTGATGTGGTGGAGCAGTGTGATGCCCTATAAAGTGATTACATGATCAAGGTCCCTTTAGACAAGGTGAGTTCTTTACAAGCTCTTAATGTGCTCCAGATCATTTGAGGATTTTGTTAAAATGCAGATTTTGACTCAGTAGATCTGAAGTAGGACCCGAGTTTCTGCATTTTTAACAATCTAAGGTGATAGTAATTAGACATTTTTCTGAGGAAAGTCACTGATGGTATAGTGCTGTTTCATCTAGGGGAAGTTAAACTGCTTCTGGTGATCCTGTCGATTGGTATAGGGCAGTAGTCGGCAAACTCATTAGTCAACAGAGCAGCAAGCCACGGCGGCTCACAAGCTGCAGTTTGCCAACCACTGGTATAGGGAAAAAACACGTCAAATCAATATTTGTGTATCAGTGTGCCAAAATTTAGATTGGGTATGCCCCCAAAGAAGAGACCACAGTTGAAACAGTAAATGTAGTTGGGGTCACCACCTGATTGTTTGTGATACACCTTCATTCTCCAAGAACAATCTATACTCTGCACAAATTAAATAAGGAGATAAAAGATAATTAATAGAAATCAGCACTTGCATCCTTCAAGTCCTTTGATGTTAGAACTGAACTCTGCATTTCCTCCTTGAAAGCATTAATATTTTAAGTTTACTATTTTGATAGAAAAAGGTGGTTCCCTTTGGCCCTTCCTACCATAATAGCCCTCACTACCTGGATAAAGGAGGAACCAGAATATCCAGTGTGTGTGTCCAAAGGACAAGAGAAATGATTACAGGGTATCTGTTTCTAAGTGGATTCGGTCTTAAACGTTAGTCATCAACTGAACTTCTTAGCCCCTACTTAGACTGATATATCAGACCCACAAAGATTGTGTTTGCATTAGATTTTAAGTAGTGTACTGTGATCTCTAAAGAGTCTGAGTATTTCTGTTTACCTAATACACAGTCTCTCTGATAAATAGCTATTTTGGTGAAATGCTTGGAGGAAGATATATAAACCGTACTTGTGGCAGTCTTGTAGAGTCCTTCTTCAAGTAGCCCATGCTTACCCTTCATTCTAGGAACTCCGTGAATCTGTATGGTTTGAGAGCTGAATGAAGAGTCATGACTTCTCCTTTGGTGTCTGAAGTCAGACCTCTATTCACAAGGACTTGAGGGTGTTTTCCCCTCACCTATATGAATTAAGTACATCTTTATAAGGCTGTTCATCTGTTTCAGTTATAAGGACATCATGACCACTGCCAAAGATTTATTCAGGCTAAATCAAACCATTCTAAATTTGGTAGTATACCTGATACCTATTACAATAATAACATCAACTTTATCATAGGCACTTAAACCCTGCTACTTAGTTATCTTCCACTTATACACATCATCAACCTCCAATGAAATCAAAGATCTTTTTCAGTGGCTGCATCTCTCACCATCATTCCTGGCTTTCTTGGAAAGCCAACACAGATTCTTTCAAGGATACTACCCTTATCAAGTCATTTCTTAATACCTAGAGTGTGTCCACTTAGTCCTCCTGGGACCATAATGGGGATGGGGATGTGTGTAGGAATTAATATAACAAATCAACTTTATTATTCTTATCTTTATAAGTCTTTTAATTCCTTCCTCTATCAAGAAAGCTTGAACAATTCAAACATCATAGAAAGTAGGCTAGTGTTGAGTCTTATTGCCATTTAAAGTCAATTAAAGTATTAAATATGTACTAGCTTACGATAAACACAGTGAATGAAAAAGCGGTATTAAGAGCACCCCTACTGATACATTTTACATTTCTTATTCCCTTGTTTTGCACTATTAAAATCCATCTCTTTATACATTCTCTAAATTCTGCCAATATAAATAGGCAAAAATTTTCTTTCGGTGGAAATGCTACCTCTTCCAGAGTCAGGCTTTATAACCATCTTGTGGAATCTGTAGGGATTTGTCTCAGATTATGAATCTGGAAGCAATGAAAGGGGGTGGAAGTGGGTCTTAAGAATTGATTTTCCTTTGCAAGGCAACTATTTCCAATGAGGTCCCTCAGTAGTCTTTAGGCAAGGAAAGGCTAACTTCCCTTAATATTTTAAGGGATATCAGTAGATAGTGAGGCCAATAATCACAAATGCATTTATGGGAGAGAGGAGTTCCATTCATTCCACATCTTTTATCTTGTGACTTCAGGCAGACACACCTTAGTTTTGTATAAAACTAAGTTTGCCTATGGTGTAACTAAAATGTATACTCTTTAAAAATAATTGAATATTTAAATGCTCTAAATAAATTTAGTACTAGGCATTGTTAACTTTTGCCATTCTTTATTAACATTTTAATTATCTAATAATAAAATAATTATTAATTTATCCAATAATAGCCTAAAGCAAAGAAAAGAGAAAACTGTACTGATTATTTACATAGACCTATTTTACTTGGAGATTTATTTTGTTTGTAGTTTCCTTTTATTATTTCTGCAATTTGTATTTAAATGTTACATATTATACTTTTTGAAAAATAACTTTAAAAATTATATAATGACTTCTTTTCCACACTGATTCAATCACAAAACTGGTGGAAGAATCTATTGTTTTGCTATATTTACACAGGAGAGCTCAAAGTTGATATGCTTTGATGATTAGTGAATAAATACTTTATTTTATTTTTCTATATTTCAGTAATATATTTTAACTATTAATTAAAATAAAAATATATACTTACTCATATTTGAATATATAAACACATGTGGTCATACTATGGATCAGGATTCTTTCTGGGGAGGTGGAAAGAATCACCATTTAAGCTACAATTTAAATTATCTTAAGAATAACTTCCACACAGAACAACATTAAAATGCATAATTCTCACCTGCATAATGTAGCTCTGGGAATCACTGTCTCCATTTAAGAACTGCTTCTATTTACAAAGATAAAATATGTGCCAGTGTTTAATTCTCTAGACAGGCATCATCGAATGTATAAGCATGTCCCAAATAAGGAGGCAACTTCTCGGCAGTTTTTCAGCTTGCATAAAGTTTATAATGGAATGCTAATTCTCTTGACATTAATGCATGTTTATTTATAAGCAACCAAAAATGATTGAAAATAAAAAAATGTCAAGTAATAAATTATGTGAAATAGATATATTGAAACAGTGAACTGATATAAAACCACATATAAAAAATAACCATGTTTTTTTTTTTCCTAAGTGGATGCCTGATTGTTTTTATATTCCCCCTGAAGGTTTTCCTTCAGCCTCGAAGGATAAATTATACAAAAAAGACAAGTTTTCATTAATCTTCAGGCTGACATTTTTATAATAAAAAGAGAAAAGTGTTTAAATATTAAGGATTGGTCAAAGTGGCAAAAACCAGGAGACTAGAAAGGAAAGGTTGGAGTGCCATCCTCAATTTGTGTGGGCAGAAATCAGGAATTTGAAACCTCAAAAGTATATTTTGCTGGTGAAAAGCTGCTTCTAAAAATAACAGGCTCTTCAGCATAAATTTAGTCTTTCTTCAAATCATATACCTTGAGTTGATTAACTAACTGCTTGATTTATTAATAACCTCTATTCATAAATTTAAACTTGGGAATTCAGAAATTGGGCAAAGGGCATTAACCTGAGTTCAGATCTAGTTCTTTGTAGATATCAATAATGTTTTAATGGCTAGAGGGATCAATGACTAAATCATCAAGAGTAAGAAGACGCATGTATAATGCTGATCAAGTATCTGAAACACAACTTGTGGCCATGGGTCCTCACTATCTAAGAAAATGCAAGCAATCAGTAAAGACCCTTCATAAGCTATAACCACCTCCCCTACCATCTACCTGTGTCTGCATCTATTTTACCTGCCTCCTGTGAATAAGGCTGGACTGTGCACATATCTACCTGGGTCCCATCCCTCCATGGTGCATTGGGCCCCATTTCCTCTCTCTCACTCAAGGACATTGCTCTAGTAATTGCCTTTTCTCTCCTGTGTCTTTATTTCACCTCCCTTGAAAGATAATGACTGTAAAACATTTTGTAATGTCCTCATCTTCTCAAAACCCCCACTTCTACCCTTAAGCTTCTGCCATATTTTTGCTTACCTTTAAACAAAACTCAGAAGAGCTGGTTTTACTCCCTGTCTTTGCTTCCTCCTGTCCTGTCTTCACTTGAACATGTCCCACCAAGACTTCATCTCCCTCACTCTTCAAGACAGCCTAAGGCATCTTTGCTGCCAAATCCAGTGGGGAGTTCCTAGGCCTTATCTTACTTATCTCCTCCACACCGTATACCTGCTCCCTCTCTCCTGTAGAATTCGCTTTCTTTAGTTGACTGCCAAGGCATTAATCTGCAGGCTGATTCCTCTCTTGTCTGACTAGCCACCTGTCCTCTTCTCCCCAACCTCCAATTTTGGAATACCCTAGGGCTCACTCCTGGGCCCTCTTCTTTATCTACCATATATATACTCCACTGGCAATAGCATTTTATTGTCACAACTGCTGAATACTCTCAGCACACACTTTCCTCTGAACTCCATACTGGTATAGCCACCATCTGGTTGACATCTCCACTTGGATACCCAGTTAGTGTCTCAAACTCAGCATGTTTGAAAACAAACTCTTGACTTCTCTCCTGAAACCTGAGACTCCTGATACCTTCACATCTTGATGTGTGCAACTCCATCCTTCCAGTTTCTTAGTCTGAAAGCTTCGGAATCATCCTTGATTTTTTTCTTTTTCTCACATCTCCATCTCCAAAGGTCATCAAATCCTATCATCTGTACCTTTAAAGTATTTCAGACTTTAGTCACTTCTCATGTGCTATCCTGGTCTAAGTCAACATCATTTCCTGGTCTTTTACAAGAGCCTCCTAATGAATCCCCCAGGTTCCACTGTTATATCCTCTCCTTGGTTCTCCACACAGTAGCCAGCATGATTCTTGTAAACAGCAACTCAGATCATAGCACTCATTTGCATGGAAAGCACCAGGTATTATCTTAGAAGTAGACCCTGAAGTAAGGATTCTAGATCCAATGACTTTTTTAAGTGTTGTTAGTGGAGATCATAATGGGAACAGTGAGAACAGGGCATGGAAATGGAGAGTGTGATTTTGGGCAGTGTCTCACCTTAGTTTAATCCCTCAGGGAACATGTGGAGTATAAGTTTTACCTGCATTTGCCCCCTACTAAGCAAGGAAGCTGGACCTTCATACTCCCCCACCAGTCAGTCATTTGCTGTAGGCCATTCTTCTTGTTACTCCTCAAGCAAGCCAAACTCCTTTTCTATTTTCCTCTCCGTTTACCTGAGATGTTTGTACCCAGATATTGCCTGCTTGTTTCTGCTCTAATGTACCCTGGCCACCTAAAAGAATAACCCCATCCTCAACTCTGGCTCTCTTTATGCATTTAAACTTCTTTTATATTTTCCTTAGCACTTAGATATAAATATAGATCATGCTGGTCTCTCTCACTGCAAGCAGGGGCTCTCTTTTAGTCACTAGAATACCCCAGAGTCTAGCGCAGCACTTGGCACATAGCAAGCCCTCAATAAATATTCATTAAATGAATAAGGTTAAATGAAGATATCACACAGCATCATGGGAAGGTTACTCTTTGGGACAAGCTGAACCCTCTTCCTTATGATAGGAAGGAGGATTTAATTGCTAATATCAAGTACTCTGCCTAAAATGTTAAAAAGCAGCTTTTTTCCACCCAAGTCATTAGAAAGAAACACAGTGCCTGCATGGCTGCTCATTTTTAGCTCACTCTGCAGGTTGGTGTATATTGTCCCTTGGCCTTTTGCAGTTGAGGATCTGAACCTTTTTTGCTTTTACAGTACACACATTTCTGATGATGAGAGTTCCTGCCACCATAGGAAACAAAGGATAATCAAAACTTGTATGGACAAGGTGTCTTTGACACCAAGAACGAGCTGCTCCCAAGATTCTGAAACCAATTGTTAGAGACTGGGACAAGACCAAAGAGAAGCTTTTTTTCTCAGTAAACTGAAGCTTCCTTCCCACTCCAACTAACCATGACTTTTCATTTAGACATTTCCAAGTATTAAAGAGAAGCTAATAGGAGAGAATAGAATTACGTTGTTGTTGTTTTGTATATAAGTAAAAATTTAGAGTTTGGATTTGGAGTAATGCTAAAACAAACTGTAACAAAACTTTTTTTTGTAATAATTGTCAATTAGTTATTTTTGAAAGTCAAAGGGAGGACAAAGGAACCACATGTCTGCAAAGCAAGGATCTCCTTCCCACAGGGATTTTGAAACCTCAAGCTGCATCCTCATCTGTACCCCCAAATCCAAATAGATGCAGTAAGAAGCTTATCACGTAGCCTTTGTGGGAAACGTCATTATGCTTTCACATTTTTTATTTAAATATTGAATGAGTATTCCAACATACAGTGGGCCCTAAGAATTAGGTCCTTTTTCCCTAGAAGTATTATATTCCCTAAAATGCCATGCTTAAATAAAAGAAGAAATGACACAATAGAGACCATTGGGACTATTGATTGCAATAACAGAGCAAAGCATGATATCACCATTCTTCTGGTATTTATTTGGTTTGTATAACCACCATACTAGTATTTCATTAAAAAGGGTGTGATGATCATCTTTTTCACTCTCTGCATGTAGTATCCTTCTGGATAGAGGCCTTGGTACCTGTCTGATGTCCCTCTATGCTTTGGACTTGAGTCTCTTCAAGTAGGATGACTATTGGAAACGTTCCTGGTTAAAATAAGCTGAAGGGGGTGCTAAGAAAATGAACTGTCTTGAGGTGGAAAAGAGGAGGGGACTGAGGGGCAAGTGTAGCACAGGGACAAAATATGTGTTATTTTCCTGGGGCTGCTGTAACAAAGTACCACAAGTGGGTGGCTCAGACACAGAGGTTTATTGGCTCACAGTTTTGAAGGCCATATATCCAAAGTCAAGGTGTTGGCAGGGTTGGTTCCTCCTGAAGATGTGAGGGAGAACCTGCTCCATGCTTCTCTCTTAGCTTTTGGTGGCTTGTTGGAAATCTTTGAAGTTCATTGGCTGTGGCAACAAAACTCCATTCTTCATATGGTGGTCTCTCTATGCCTCTGGCTCTGTGTCAAAATTTTCTTTTTTTAAATAAGGAAGCCACCCTATTGAATTATGATGCAATGAAATGACTTCATGTTACTTGATCATCTGTGAAGTCCTTATTTCCAAATAAGGTCACATTCATAGATGCTGGGAGTTAACACTTCCACATCTTTCAAAGGGACATGATTCAACCCAAAACAGAAGAGGGCATCAAGCTTTATGGGAAGGAATAGAAGTTGGACGTGGGAGATGTCCTTACCATATGCCCCTCTTTCTTAATCTTATATGACATCCTTATCCAGGTGTCTATAAAACTACTGGGGGTAAGTGTGGGGGCTTCACCCCATTCAAAGACTCCTTCAGGGGGGCTCTGCAATTAGACTGAGGCCCTAACTACCTCTGGAAGAAAATGCAAATGATTAAAAAACATAATATATTCCACCTCATAGGGAACCTTAGGAAATGGGAATTGAAATAGTAAGATACACTGAACAGACTATCAACAGGGGAGCGACATGGCCTGTTTCTAAAGGAAAGCACCACTGTTTCAAAGTTTTAATGTCCTCTATCACTTTGGACAGATACCAAGATTTAAATAGTTCAGATTTAATTCTTTATAATAGAAAATAATTAATTACACCCACAAAATGTTAAGTATGTAAAAGTAACATGGAATTCCAAAACAAGAATATTAGCAATTCTAATATCCTAATTGTGATTACATGCCTCATTGGGAATAACGAGACACACAACCATTTCCAGGGACACCTTCTGTGGGGGTGAATTTTTAGAATTAAGTCCTTTGAAAAGATGTTAGATTTGAAAATCAAAGTAGTTTAAATAATTCCTTCTGAAAGGAATTAGCTGCCTCACCTTCTTCACACCAACGAAGAGGTAAAGGCTGTAAACACCCAGCAGGTTAACCATCCAGGCTCACAGTGAAGGTTTGTGGATGAAGGCAGGCAGTGTAGCCAGGAGAGAGAGAGAGAGAGAGAGAGAGAGAGAGAGAGAGAGAGAGAGAGAGAGAGAGAGTGTGTGTGTGTGTGTGTGTGTGTGTGTGTGTGTGTGTTTTGAGTGTAGCCAGTTGTTGGAGATAAATAGATCTCAGTCCTCCTCTCAGTCCCACCCTCTACTAGCTCTGAACCTGGGCCAGGTCACCCCACCTCTCCAAGCCTCAGTTTGCTCATCTCTAAAACATACTGAAGGATGCAGAGATGCTGGTCCTGGTGAGGATACAGTGAGATAATGAATGTACCGGCATCTATAAAGCATGAGGACCTTGCCCCGCATGTTGTGAGAGCTTGATGAACAGTATCAGTATAAAAAGCCCAGGAGGAGAGTGATGCCTTCAGTTCTTCAAAAAAAACTGTGTGAGGTTTTAACTTCTAAATTGACATGTCCTTGTACATTGCCTTTTGTGCTACTAATGAAAGGACATGCCTTTTTTCAAATGCCAAAGTCCCACAGAGGAAATAACTGAAAATTACATACTCATACCGCCTCCACACCCCTTCCCCCCAAAAGAGAGAACAGCTTTTCATTTGTAACCACTGGACATCTTAATCCAAGAAAAATTCTCATCATATTATAGACTGATGTTGTCTGAACAAAGCCTAATACAAATCAATACCACAGAGCATCTAATCTAGTTGTCCCAAATTTCAAAGAGTTAGATTACCCTACTGTGTATTTCTTTTTTCACTTCAAAGCTTACAAGAAGCTGACAAGAGAAACTGGCCCATATAGTTCAACTGATTTCAGTGAGAAACAGCAGGCTCACTTGGTAAGTATAAAAATGAGACTCAGATCTCCCAAGGCCCAGCATTTCCATGTTAGTTGACCTGTCAGAAAATATATACCTAAATAAATAAATACTTTAAATGTTCTTCACAAGACCCATAAGTACACCAAATTAAGGTGATATAAATGCCAAAAAATTAAATAAATGTGAGGAAACACATCAATGTTTTATGTTATATGCATTTAAATGCAGTGTGTTGTCTCTTTTGTCTTGCATCTGCTTTGAGTCTTCTGTTTGGTTTCAAATATACAGCATTCTGACTCGTACCACTTCATTTATATTTGACAGAAGGCCATCAAGAAGTCAAAACTCTATATTAAGATAATTTAGTTTCCATTATAATACAACACATTTCTTCACCTTAAAGATGTTTGGTTTATGGTCTCAGAATTAAGTATATGCTTTTGAAGTAGCATTGGATTGGCCAAATTACAGGAAAGGCTTGGTTGCCCAAAACACAGAATAGAGGTTCCTTTGCCTGAGCATTCAATCTATGTTAATATGTTCTGGGCACTGTGGATATGTGGTTGACACATTCTCTGTGTTCACAGTAGAGAGAGGTACTCTGGTAGGCAAGAATGGTAGATAAGCCTCAGAATTGAAGGAGAAGTGAAGTGTTAAATGTTTAGGGGTGAAGAAGATTGAATGTTCTAAGCAAAGCTGTGGAGGTGGATATGAACTGGATATGGTTGGAAGGGGAAGACAAGTAGCCTTCTTAGAGTTATTGAGCAGACACCTGTATGCCGTTGGACCTCCCGAGTTCATCCACACCTGTGAGAGACAGGTTCTTACACACAACTTCCTACTTCAAGTTCCTGTTCTCTGTGCTTCTCTGCCTAAGAGGAGGAAGGGTATCAGGTGGCAAATAGGTGGCAGGTTCAACCTAAAAATGTACAAATGTACGTGTGTGTGTGTGTGTGTGTGTGTGTGTGTGTGTGTGTGTGTGTAGGTTTAATACCCCCAGAGTAAACCTCAACCCATGGGAGATGGGAGTTGGGAAATAAATATCCACCACCCCCCATCTGCACCCCCACCCCATCCTCTGGTGTGGTGATTTTGAGTATGTTCCTCTTTGCTTTACCAGGAGATTCCAGTGGAATTGAGCTTCAGGTGTCCACAGCCATAACCCACTCATTAACTCAGATTTTTTTAAAAATATATTTTATTGATTTTTTACAGAGAGGAAGGGAGAGGGATAGAAACATCAATGAGAGAGAAACATCGATCAGCTGCCTCCTGCACATACTGGGGATGTGCCTGCAACCAAGGTACATGCCCTTGACCGAAATCGAACCTGGGACCCTTCAGTCCGTAGGCTGACACTCTATCCACTGAGCCAAACCAGTTAAGGCTAACTCAGATTTTATTGACTTATCTCCCTTCTCTTTTTTGTACTTCATAAATCACTTGCACCCAAGTCCTTGGCTTGGGGTCTGTTTGGGGGGAAAACTGAAACTAAGTCAGATGGGATAAAGGATAATATTCCATGATCTGATTCCTGCAAACATTTCCAGGAAAAGTTTCTGCTGCTTAGCATTATCAGTACTCCCACCATAATCACCTGCTTATAGTTCCCCAAATGTTCATACTTGCTAATACCTCAGACCCTTTGCTTATGCTCTGCCCATTGGGAGAAAAAGACCCCATGTCCTCCCCACTCCAGTCTGCCTATAGAAGTACTATTTATCCCTGAAGATTCAGGCCAGGCATAACCTCTTCTGTGAGAACCCTCCTCTACCCCACTTTGTCAATCCCTTGCAGAGTCGGGTGTGCCTTCTCTTCACGGCCCATGCCGCTGTCATAGCATTTATCAGATGATTTGGAAACAGCTGATCAACCTCTTTGTCTATGATTTGTGAACTCCATAAGGGCAGGCTGGGACTTCTTCCTAGAACCTAAATAAATGGGTCTGATAAATAAACAAATGCTCAACACATGCATCTTTGGAATAACAGCGTTCTTGGGGTGGCAACCCCTGAATCAGATTCCTAGTTTTCTAATTTCTTACCTAGTGACAATTTGGGCAACTGGATTTCAGAGGCCTTTGTTTTCTTTTATTCTCAACCTTTACTTCTCAGGACTGGGAAGTACAGAATTTGGTTAATCTCCTAAACATGAGAGAAATCTACTAATTGACTGAGGCCCAGATTAATACTTTGATCCCTCCACTCTATGGCAGAAATACAGAAAAAGCCTGTGTGTATATGCTTACCCCCATTAATCGTAGATCTTCTGGGAACTGTATTTTCTTTTTACAACATATTTTTTCATGATTGCCTCGTTCTCAAAATTTCCAGCTGCTTTAATCTGCATTTTAACTCTATTCACTTCTTTTTCTCATTTCATCAGTTTAATTCTTATAGATTTTTCCTCGTCTTTCCTATCTCCGGAGTCAGAGCTTTTGTTTAATATAAGTTCCTTTAACTTATTCCCACTTGCTGCCTAGGTAAACTAAAAGTTCCACCAAAGGATACGGCCTTCCATGATAAATTCGAAAACCCATCCTATAACCTTTGGCTGGCTTAAATGAGTTCTATTCCCTTGGTTTTGCTGGCCTGTCCTAGTTTACCACCTTTACTTTGGAATCTTTCTTTTGCTTCCCCTTCCCATTTTCTCTCTACCCTCTATGTAGGAGCCAGGTGTCCTATCCTCAATCTCTTCTCCCGGCACCCTTTCAGTGCTTTCACTGCCCAGGCTCACCTGGTGACTCTATCCCCGGCCCTGCATTTTCTGACCGAGTTTGAGTTCTACCATGCAGGCTTCCTGTTTAGTGTCTATACTTTGTGTTCTGTGGATGACTCAAACTTATCTTCAGAATTAAATTCATCTTCTTTTCCTTCTAATTTCTACTTTCTCTAGGATCCTTGATCACAACCATCTTACTCATCCCTGACTCTTTCCCCTGTTTCCCCTCATAATCAAACAGACACAAATTCATAAAGATTTTACCTCCACAAGATCTACTATATCATCTGCTTTATCCTAACATCTTTAAAGTCCCTGCTTAACTTCATTTGGTACCACCGCTGTAGTTTTCTCACTAGTCTTTCCACTTAAAATGTTTCTTTAGTTCACTCTGTCATGTCACTGGGTGGATTTGTTAATGTCAGCATTCAGCAATATATGTCCAGGAAACCTTGAACAGAAGTCTAGAAACCTGAACACTAACCAACTGGGTAATAATCGATTTGACCCTCAGGACCTCCCTGTACCATCTTTAAAATGTGAAAATTGGACTGTGTAATTTGTAGTTTTCTGTCCATGTTTTATAAATAACTTTATTGAGATATTATTTCTATACTGCATAAAACTTACCAGTTTGAAGTATACAAATCAATATTTTAGTATATTCACCAAATTGTGCAATCATCATCATGTAATTTTAGAATATTTTTATCACTCCTAAAAGTGACCCTTTGGTGGTCACTCTGTATTTCCCCCAACTCCACCCTCCAGTCTAACCACTAACTTACTTTCTGTCTCTATAGATTTGCCTATTTGGGGCATTTCATATATTATAAAAAGGTAATATTAAAATTAGGCCAGGACTCTGTAATGGGTCACGACCAGACAGGAGGAGGTTGCGCACGCAGGTGAGGCCCAGAGCGGAGATGGAGACAGAGGCAGGGGGGCCTGCCCGAGCCAGGGCGGTGGCTTGGGCGGCCCTGGAGAGGACACAGGCAGGGGGGCCGGGGCATGCTGCAAGTCAGGCGCAGGTCCCGGCCACCCGTGGTGCCGGTCCGGCCTCCTGTGGCACCCATCCAGCCTGACTCCCATGGTGGCCGGTGCTGCGCGAGTCAGGCACGGGTCCCGGCCCCCCGCAGGCTGCCTCCTTGCACAATTTCAGTTGCACACTGGGCCTCTAGTTTCACATACATGAGATCAGTAAGATGTGGCTTCTTTCACTTTACATGATGTTTTCAAGGTTTAGCCATGCTGTAGCACACATCAGTACTTCATTTTCATTGCTGAATAACATTCTATTTGTGACTATACCACATTTTTCCATTCACCAGCTGATGGACATTTGTAGTTCCACTTATTGGCTATTATGAATAATACTATGTTAGCTCTAGAGTTTTATTGGTAGATGTTATTTTTATCATCACACCAAGAAAGCAGTAGAGCAATATTCCTTTTTTTTATTGTTCTTTACAGATCAACTATTAAACTATATTTATATGTGGATTGGGGACTCTCAAAGAAAAAATCTACCAATAAAAGTCTAAGGAAGTATCTCACCACCACCACCCTCAAAAAAACACACACCAAAACTTGAAAAAGTTTCTCTTGCTGCTTTTGACTGTGTAGCCATGTCTATTAAAAGCCACTTGTAAATCGCTAACTTCAGCTCTGGCATGCCACAGATTAGGCATATTTGTTTTTCAGGGAAGATTATAAATAGAGGGGGGAGGGAGGAGTGAAACAGAATGTATTTTGCAAATGAGCCCAGATGGAAAACTAACAGATGGCCATATACTGTATTTTGTGTGTTCAGACCTACATTTAAATTAAAAATTTTCATAATAATGATTAACGTCTGTAGCAACACTAGTTTTCCTGTGGTGGCATCATATATCATGTATCAGAGGTATTGAGTAGAATATTTTCATGAAAAGGTTTCAGACTTTATACAAATGTTGGACTTGCCTGCCCTACACTTAAGAAGGAAACAAAACAAAACCTCACTCAGCAGTGATGGAGAGTGCTGAGAAAACTTCAGAGCAAGTGGACTTTCTATAATAAGCCGTCTGCTGCCATCTGGCTTTGCCTCCCATGATAAAACTCAAAACCCGTCATTCTGTGCAGAGGGGGAAATAATGGCTCTTATTTGCATGGCTATATTTTTCTTTTTTTCAGATTCTGATGTGCAGAGTTTTCTCTTGGCTCACACGTGTTTGACTTTCATCAGTATAAGCAATATATTTATTTTCTAACTAGAGGTTTCGTTTGGGGCGGCGGGGGGCACTCAGCCTGACCCGCACCCTCTTCAATCCGGGAGCCCTCGCGGGATGTCCAACTACCAGTTTAGGCCCGATCCCTGTGTAATCAGGCCTAAACTGGCAGTTGGACATCCCTCTAGCAATCTGGGACCTCTGGCTCCTAACCACTCACCTGCCTGCCTGCCTGCCCTAACCACTCTGCTTGCCTGCCTGAACCACCTAACCGCTCTCCCCTGCCAGCCTGATCCCCCTAACTGCCCTCCCCTGCCAGCCTGGTCACCCCGAACTGCCCTCGCCTGCCGGCCTGGTTGCCCCTATTAACTTTTTTTTTTATCTTATCCTCTTCACACACAATTGTATTTGACTTCCTTATTGGCTTCTCCCTCTCACACAATTTTTCTCTCTCTTTTATGTAACACTTTTTTCCTACTGACTCATCATTTATAAACTTTCCTTTCCTCCTTATTTCCTACTTCTGTTCCATCATCCTTCTTCCCTTCTTCCTCCTACCCTCCCTCCCTCCCCACATTCCTTCTTTCCTTTATCTTTACCCTTGCCCTCCCTCCCCTTTTCCTTCCTTCCCACCTTAATTTTTTTCTTCACTTCCTCCCTTGGACCTGCTTTGCTCCCTCCCCCATTTCTTCCTTCTTCCCATTCTCCTCTTAAGCTCTACCGGCTCCCCTTTAAAACTTTTCTTTCCTCCCTCTTTCTCTCTCATCCTGCCTTTCCCATACATTCTTCTCTACTTACTTCCACTGTTTTAATATCTATCTATCTACCTGCCTAATTATTCACTATCATTTATCTTTTTTATTTTCTCCGACTTTTAAAATCTGTCCCCAGTACACAACTATGCTTGATTTTCATTATAGCTCCTACAGTTCACTCATACATTCTCTTTCCTTCCTTAACTCTGCTGTCCTTTATAAAGTTCTTCCCTCCTTTCTCCCCTTCTTCCTCCCCCCACCTCCCTCACTCTTTTACTCTTTTTATAGGCTAATTAAAAATTCTATGCTTTTCGTCCTGATTTATTACTGACTTCTTTCCCCTCTGGGACCTGTAGCCACCTCTGTTTGGGCACTTGGGCCCCTCTCGCTCAGGCTTTGAGGGGCTGAGCGACGATGCAGCTGTGTCTTGCCTACTGTGGCCCATGCCTGCCCCCTCCGAGTCAGGGGAGGGTCCCTCCGGGCAGGGGCCAGCATCCATCGCGGGTACCACTGCTTTACATGCGCATGCGAGGCTTTTCTCCCGTTGCGTGCCAAAGTGGGGGACATGGAAGCCTTTCCTGCCCCCCACTGTGCTTGCTCCCACGCCTCGAGTGGCTCTCTGTCCACTCCCATCCCAACGAATTCGCAGGCGACGGGTGTGCTTGCACAGGCACGGTCTGGGCCCGGCTTGTCCTCAGAGGGCATTCTGCCTAGGATGCAAGCCCCCATCTGGGTTGGACCGGGCAGATGAATGGATGGATGGATGGAGAAAGCCGGGGCAGCTTCCCTGTGGTGTGAGGGTTGCCTGTGGTCTCCATGATGGTGGGGCTGGGTCCGCGAGGTGGGAGGAGGCTTCAAGGTTGTGCGCTTGGGAGGATTGACCAGCGTCCTGGGCGTTGTGGGGCCACCCTGTGTGTCTGTGGCGGTGGGATCCCCACGTTGTTTACCCGATGGCCCATCCAGGTCCGGTGCCTTACCTTGTCATTGCGCCCGGGCCCTTCCTTCATGTTGGGTCCACACCCTCTCAATTTGCGTGCGCAACCCCTCCAGGGGATCACCACCAAAACTCACACCCCCCGGTTGGTGTCTGCCGACCAAGTCCCAAGAACCAGCCTTCTGCCATATGGGTGTCACCCTTCGGTCCCCCCCACCTCAGGGGGGTGGTTGGTGGTGTCCCCAGGCAGAGTGCTCTTGGATGGGGCGCGGTGTCACAGGGGTGTTTGTTGGGTGCATGCACCCGGAGAAAAAGAAGACTCTGGCTCCAGGGGCAGGGAAGTGAACCTCACGCAAGTCGCCCTGCTGCACGTGCAGCCTTTTGAATGGTTGTTATTGTGATGCCGTAACGGACAATTTGCATATTACCTCTTTATTATATACATGGTAGATGTTTCATCTTGTATGTTATCTAGCCCCCTCTGCTTTTCTGCTTTTCCTCTTTCTCTTTTCCCGGTTTTCTTAGAGGTGGGCAGTGTTGAGGAGGATCCATAAAGTGTCTGTCCATCCAGAATAATGACTTTGGAGTCTGCACCACAAGAGTGTAATGTCCAACTTGCTCTTTCTTGGACTTTTGGGGTGGGTTTTCTGCAGTTGGGTTGACCTCCTTGTGCCAATTCAAATTATAAATGAATGGGGATCTCACTGCTGTCTAATCTGTTCTCCTCTTGCTCTGGAATGGTGCTCTGCTCTGCAATGTATCCAGGCTCTCTCCCATTTGGATAGCTCCTTATCCTTGTCTCCTGCTCCTCTGGTATATTCTCCACCTCATTTTGAATTTTCACTGTCACCAAAACATCAGAACTGTGCCCACCTTGCCTTACCACTCAGCCTCACATTGGCATTTTGCCCTGGGCAGGATTCTTCCTCCCCCAACTTAATAATTCTTTCTGAGTATAAGAGATACCAGAAACAATTCTACCATTTGACTCCAACATAATACATTTCTTGAGGTGACTCCTCCTAGGGTCCCCACTGGTGAAAAGATGTTGGTATGGAATTCCAGCTGGACAGACTGACTAGTGCACCACTCTAGGGTACCACTGACCATGGTGGGTCTGCACTTAGTGGGGGGATTTTACTTCACTGATACTGTCCAACTGCTGCATTTTGATCAAGGCAGCCATTTACATTGACAAATATTCTGACTTTACATAGTGGTAAAACCCAAGGTTGGGAGAAAAATATATTCATATTAACAGCATCCACTGAGTCTGAATGTAGAGTTGAAGAAACTTTCTTTTAGATAATTTCAGCTTTTCAAGAAGTTATGCATGTGGGTGGGAGGCAGGGGGCATAAAACCAAGCTCTAGTGTTCCAGTCCTGTAATTCCTGCTCTCTGGTTTTGTATTAGAAAATTTAACTTCTGAATATACTAGAAAGAAGAGTATTAAAGTAGAAATGAGAGTGTGGACAAAATGAACAACAGCTTTAGGATATTTAACTTATAATTCAGAAAAGTTAGGTTAGAGTTTTGACCAAAAAGAAAATCATCCATTTCTTTTCAGGTTCTGAACCTGAAAAAGATGAATGGAAGGGGTAAAGCATTAGCAGCCCATTTTATAAGTCACACCAGTAGCTATGCTCTATGAATACTGTAAAATATCATATGTGCCTATATATTTTGGAATGAACATATTTGATGCTAAAAAAAGAAGTCTTGGAAGAGCTGCTGAGCACTTAACAACATCGCTAATTATTTGTGTAATGTTTGGCAAACAGTCAAAACCATATTTTTTTTTCTGGTAAACGTATTTTTACACATTTGTCCTTCTTACAAAAATAACCAGTTGTGATGCATATATTTTCACTTGCACGTGTTTGCATTACTGAAGCATAAACCAATCCTCCCTTAAAAGGTTTGTTTCAAAGTTATTAGCTAATTCATAAGCCCAGCAAACCTGGAGGCCTAGAAACATATGCTTTGCATTGAAACACCAGCTTGGTAATCAAACGAGGAGCAATCCAATATGAGCTTTCCAGGCAGGTGAATTTGACTGTAAATCATTTTTCTGCACATAGGTTTGTATTTTCTATTCTTAATTACATCTGTGCAAATCTACATTTGTTTATGGTTGACTAATACATTGAGTGAGCTATTTGCATTCCCAGAGGCACGTTTCCATGGTGTGCACTTCTCTGAGGGAAAAAAACACACTGGTTTAACCATTAATTCAAATAGCAAGTGCAAAAAAGAGTTATAAAAGTGGATGCTCTTTAATTCAGCAAATACTTATGGAGCACCTGTGCAAAGTGCTGATAGAATGCACAGGAAATCCATTTCACCCAAACTCATTGAAGCTCAATTTCTTCATCTATAAAATGGGAGTAATAGAAAAAAAAGTATTCATTTAAAGTGCCATATAAATATATAGAGTAAGAAGTAGTAGTAGTAAATTGCAATCCAGCCCTTTTTTTTTTGCCAGCACCATTTAATTATATTTTTATGAAAGAGTTTGAGCATGTGACATGAACAAAAACAAAAGGTAATTTTTTACATTCAAGCTACCATTTTTTTACTTTTGTCAACCTTATCTAAAACGGATTTATGATAGCCAATGCCAGTCAAAAGTATGTGTGATGTACAATATAAACAGGACATGCTTTTATTTGGGAGGTGCTACTTGTTCTGTGATAATAGAAAGGAAGCCAGGAACTGGCTAGTTTAAGAAAAAAAGGGGAAAAAAAGAAGCCTTCAGAAGACCTTGCTTCTAGGTGACTCTAGATTTACTTATAAGAAAGAAAGGAATACCAACAGATGACTCATTGGGTATTGAAATATGTCTCACTGTAGCCTCCATGGAACTGTATCCGTAAGATGGAAATCAACATGTTCGACCTACAACAGTGTCCTTATGAAGATCTAAGCCCATAATGTATGTGAGAGCTCTTTATAAATACCAAACAGCAAGGTCTTCATTATCTTCCTCTTAATCTGAGTTCAGGGGATGAGAAACAAGGTATAGAAAAACCTAAGTGGATATCCTTCCTCAAAGAAATAGGAATAAATAAGTAAATCAAAAGATATGCTGGGCTCCACCTAACTCTGACATTCCTAATTGTCCACAATGTCATCTCTCCATGGCCATCTAAGTAGTGAAAATTATGTAGAGTAGCAAGACTAAAGCTGGATCCAGCCTGTCAACAACAGAATGAGAAAGTAAAAGTCAGTCATCTGAATCACCTTAAGAAAAATCACCTTCTCGATTCAGACCTCCAGTTCCTCCTCTGTAATATGAAGAGGCTAGATCAGATGCTCTTTGAAATCCTTTCTGACTTGGATATTTCCAAAGTCAGAGAATAAATGGGTTCTCAATGTATGTCTGGAGGTGAGTGATCACATCAGTGATATCACAGGGACTTTCTCTTCATTCTCATGAGGAGTGAGTATCAAAAGATTCTCCTAACCAAGGAAGTCTGGAGCTGTGCTTTATGGCCTGAGGGTGGCCTTATCAAGTGGCCACTAAAGGCCAGCAAACTTGTTCTTGAAAAGCCAAATCTTCTGCAGGCCCAGCTGATAGGCTAAGAACCTGCCACTCATTAGTCCTTTATCAGTTTCACTACTTTCCTTCACATGCACTACAAAGGTGTGATTTCCCCAGGTAACCCCAGCCACTGCAGTCACAGAAAATCATATTTGCAATGGCCTTTCAAGAGTGTTTCAGATTAGAAGTGACCACAATTTATGGCCTCAGAAGCCACAGGCCATTGACATTCTGCACTTAAGAATCTCACTTGAGAAGAGCCAGTAAATGCTTCTTTATGCTATTTCCCCTATGCTTTCTCTCATTCATGCATATCCTGCTCTCTTTATTTATTTGCATTCACTGATGCATTAAGTAATTGCTTAATTAATGTCCTTTCTAAAGAGCAAGTTGCTGTTAAAACAGCAGGCAGTTTAGTAATTGCTGATTGGCTGGAGAGCTGTGTCATTTTGGGGAAAATCCTCCAGAAGTGACTTTCTCTTGCCAGGGCATAAGATAATAATTAGGAATCTGAGTTCTGAATCAAGAGGAAGATATGAATCCCAAAACTATTATTTTTAATAATCAAAAGGTTAAATAATTCGCCCAGGGTCCCAATAAGTGACAGGGTAGGAATTCAAGCCCCACCCTTGCTGACACCAAAGCCTGGATTTTTCCAGGGCCCCCACAACAGTGCTAGGGACAAAAGTTATCCAGAAAAGCAGCCACTCACTTAAAGCTTCCTGCCTGCCTGCAGGGTTTCCAGAAGCACCACATCTTCATGTTTTTTAGTCCTTGAGCTGCTCTTCATGACTGAATCAGTGCAGCAGTAACTGAGTCTTAGTATCTAACCCCCTAGCCTCCTAATCTGTTCGTTTGTTTGTTTGTTTGTTAATCCTCACCCGATGGTATTGTTTCCATTGATTTTTTAGAGAGAGTGGAAGAGAGGGGTAAAGACTGAGAGAAACATCGATGTAAGAGAGACACATCTATTGGTTGCCTCCCACACATGCCCTGATTGGGGCTGGGGATTGAGCCTGCAACCCTTGACCAGAATCAAACCCTCAACCCTCCAGGGCCAATGCTCTAAACACTGAGCAAAATGGGCTAGGGCTGGCCTCCTCGTTTTTATGTGCGTGCATTTGACAGTTACCCTGTTACATGGCTCTGGCTAAACGTTTTTCTACTTTTTACATTCTGATAGGTTGATTTCCTGGGAAATCTTTATAAAGAGGCTTCATCACAATATAGTGAGTTTGGTGCACTTAGCACCTGGGGGGGGTGGTTAGCATTGGAGGTACATATCCCAAGAGCTTTCCTCTCTATATCTGACAGACTGACTTCTTGGGTGGTTTTGGCAGTGGCAGCAGAAAATCCTTCCATTAGAATAAACAGAGCTAGAGATGCTCTTCCATGGTCCTGTGTGTAATCAGAGCTGTGGGTTGTGCAGAGAAACTTCTGTTTCTTAAAAAATGGATGTCCAGGTGTCCAGTTGTAGCCTAACTCCCTAAAACAGGTTCTGTGTGGCAGGGCTTTTAATTGATCTCAGGCATGTTTTGGGTTGGCCTGTTCCATTTCATTTTGCCAGAGGTTGCTCTAGAGAGAAAATATAACACAAGTATGTGAGAACTATGTCATCTCTTTATATTCTAGGAACTAACCGATCTATTTCAGCTCTCATGTGCTGGGTTTATGAAAAACTTAACTTCAGTGAGTGTCATGTCAAGGTTTTGGAGGCACCTGTATTGCCAAAGTTTTGTAGAAGAGATGTGGGATGTCCTTGATTATCATGTCCTTGGTTTGCCCTGTTGAACCATACCAACCCTTCAGGACAAAAGCTCTCTGTAGCTTCCTGGCCATGCTTGCACATAGGCCTCTTGGGTAAGCATCCCATCTGCTTCATTCTGTGCTGGGCTTTGCTACCCAGGGACTTGCTATCTCCATGCTAGTCCTGCCAAGAGCAGGATTGTGATGGTTCCTCTTAACTGTCAATTTGACTGGGCCACAGGGTGTTCAGACATTTGTTGAGATATTATTCTGGGTGTGTAAGGGTGTTTCTGGATGAGATTATAATTTGAATTGGCAGACTAAGTAAAGCAGATTGCCCTCCCTAATGTGGCAAGCCTATCTAATCAGTTGAAGACTTGAAGAGAATGAAAAGGCTGACCCTCTTAACTGCTTTCAAGCTGGGACAGTGGGTTTTTACCTGCCTTTGGACTTGTCCTGAAACATCAGCTCTTCCTGGATCTCTGGCTTTTGACTGAAGATCTTGAGACTTGTCAGCCTCCATGATTGCATGAGCCAATTCCTTATAATAAATATATCTATATATCTGTCTATCTATCCATCCATCCTATTGGTTCTGTTTCTCTGGAAAACCCTAACTAATACATGAGTATAGTTCTCTGCAGTTAGAATTCATAGATTTGTCTCCTTATTGGCCTCTTTTGTTGGTGCTTCCTTGCCTCTTCCAGCTTCTGGTGGATGCCAGCAACCTTTGGTGTTCCTTGGCTTGCAGCTGCATTACTCTGATTTCTACCTTTGTCTTCTACATGGCTGTCTTTCTTCTCTGTGTGTCTCTTTGTCTCTAAGTTCTCTTTTTATAAGGACACAACTATTTGGATTAGGGACCACCTGAATCCAGTATTATCTCATGTTAATTAATTACATCTGCAAAGACTCTTATAGACTACTTCTATTTCCTGTAAGAATTATCCCTTATACATGTGTGTGTGCACATACACACACACACAACCTTCCTTTGAGGTAATGTTCACAGAGCCAGCTGTGATACTTGCTTGAGCATAGAGTAGGATGAGTATAAAATAAGGAGAAATTATAGATGGTAATGTCTCGAAACGTTTTTCTGACTCATTTGTAGGAAGTATCTACTATTAGGAAGCATTGCACGCTTTAACGTTTATTTTGATGAGCTCAGAAATGACTCCTGACACAGCTAGGTCCCCTAGAGTGGAAAGCCGTTATACAAGTCTCCCTGTGATCCTAGAGGCATATGACCAGGTTCTATAGCAATGTGAGGATAGTATGAAAAGTTGCCTCATCAGCTACATGATCAGCCTCACTCTGGCTACATTTGGTTGCTCTAGTGCCTCCTACAGTCTCCCATTCAATCAATATGATAATAGGGTTAGTTTTACTAACCAGGAATACTAGGTGAGAAAAATCAACATTCCACAGTAAGTCAAGTATTTTGCCACCAGTTAAGGCTTTTTGGAGGCTCTGCTCAACATGTCCAATTCATTTCCATTTTCTATTCAAAATTCATGGTCTGTGTTCACAAATGAAGAAATGAAGTTTAGTTGATTTTTTGGGGTCATCTGGATGATTTCTGTAGGGGTGAAAGTCATACTCTCAAGATGAGCTCACCTCTGGTGTAGTTCTGTATGTGAGAGAACAACTGCTCATCTCCAAACTACTTTTCCCAGCATCCTTTTGGGGTTGAGCCCTCATTAAAAGACAAATATAAATGTAAACCAAATAATTCAGTCTTGAGCAGCCTGAAAATATAAGTACTATCACTTTAACAATAGCACTCCAAATTCCAGTGTTATTCTTATCTGCTAGCTCATATAGGACTGCTTTTCAAAGAGCCCTCTCTCCCAAGTATTTCTAGAATCCACGTAAGAGTGATCAGACCTGCAAATACCCCTTATGCCCCACCTCATATTCTCTGGACATTTTGGTCCAGTCATTACTGTAAGAACCACCTTTGCAGGTAGTACCTAAGAGCATGTAGCCTTAGCTGCACCAGGATTACCTTTTTTCCTGTTGTATATTTCTCTTACTCTCAGTAGACTACCAAGGGAAGACACCCTTGCACATGTAAAACTTGGGCCAATGGGGAATGAAAGTCATGCCCTCCTTCTTCCATGATCTCTAAAATGCATAATTCTGAGGAGAATTTTACATGACTTTTCAGAAATTCCCAGTAGAATGAAGCCTCACTGACCAATTGGTTCAACTCAATAAAACATTTTTGTATGGGCTTTTCCTCCCTCCCTACTCTATCTTTCCAGTCCCCCACCCGTGTTCCTTGGGATTACTTTCCATAATAAACTAACTACACATGAGCCCTTGATTTTAGCTCTACTTTCTGGGGGTACCCAAGCAGTGACACAAATGTTAAAGACATTGCATCTTTGCTGCAAATACAGAGTAACATCTGCCATATTCTTTCTCTTTAGCTCTGCTCCAACTAGTTAAACTATGCTAACCTACTTAGTAATCTCATCATTACTTGGTACTCTACATAAGGTTGATGATGTGTTAAGGGTATCTCGTTGAAATGCTTCAAACCAGTAGAACTAAGTTCTGTGGAGAACTGAGGAGAATGATCCATTTCCCAATTCTGAGCTGCACTTTGTGACCTGGGTCCTAAAGCAGAACAATTTGGACAAGAATGTTAAAAAGTCTTTGATGAAAGAAGCTTCTTCATCATCTGATGTAATTGCTCTTTAAACATGGAAAGCAGCACAGACCCAGAGGGCAGGCAGAGAAGGGCTACGCGTTGCTAGACGCAGGGGTGGGCAAACTTTTTGACTCGAGGGCCACAATGGGTTCTTAAACTGGACCGGAGGGCGGAACAAAAGCATGGATGGAGTGTTTGTGTGAACTAATATAAATTCAAAGTAAAGGAGCGGAGGGGAGAGCAAGAGAACAGGATAGAACAGCAGGATCCGGCCCGCGGGCTATAGTTTGCCCACGGCTGGTAGAGTCTTCTGTATGTTTCCTTTATTCTATCATCATCCTCCCTCTTACAAAAACAAATGAGCCACTTTACTTGCTTCTCCTTTAGTCAAAACAAAATTGTGCATGCTACCAATTCATACCGAGAACTGTATGTTGGATGGGGGTGGGGAGAGAAGGAACATTTGTGATTCCATCCTGAATCAGCCAACTTCTGACTCAGTGTATAATACTTGAATAAATTTTTACTTTCTATGTTTATCAAAATTTTATTTATATACAGTATAAAATTCCATTCTTTTTTTAAGTTTGTTACCAAAAGTAGCAGTTTCAACCCCTCAAATGGGCCTTCCCTAAAGGCAAACTTCAAATTTTCAACTTGTTTTGCTGATTTCTTTCACAGCTTACCTTTTTATGTCTAAAAAATTATGTGTTGCTTCAATAATTATTGATTTTTAAAAGATAGTTTCCTATCTTAGAAGGAAAGTGGGGGTGGGAGGTGGTGGTGAGTGGGAAGAGATCAACCAAAGAACTTGTATGCATGTATGCATATCCCATGGATACAGACAATAGTTGGTGAAAGCCTGGGGGCAGGGAGTAGGGGCAGGCTAGAAGGGATCAGTGGGAGAGAAAGGGGGACATATGTAATGCTTTCAACAATAAAGATTTTTAAAAATAAAATACAGTTTTTCTTCTTTCTGATTTAGGAATATGAAGACATAGTTTTCATTTTAACTTTAGCTCTATCACATACTCTTCTTCCCCTATCCTCTGAATAGAGAAAGTTATATCATAATTTATTAGAGTAACATTCAGTGTTTACTCTCACTGTACAAATGGTATTCACTGCTGAGAAACCATAATAGGTTCTTCTTTCTTTGTGTGGAATTAATAATTTTTCCCTTTATCATTTGTATAGTTTTGAGTACACTTATCACCATTTCAAGCCCAAACTTTCTTCCAACTGTCTAAATATGCTCTCAACCATTTGCACACCAGGCATTCTATCGGTTTCTTTTTCTTGGGACATTCTCTCCTGGAGCCTTCCGACATGCTCCATCTAGACTAGCTGCCTAGTAACTACTTAAAAGCTCTTCGAATTTGATCTCTTTTCACTATTATCAGAGTATTCTCTCCACCTTTCTCCTGTGTGCACTATTCTGTTTCCTGTACCCTATGCTTCTCACTACTTGATGTATTCTCTTATTTTGGTAGAGTCCTTCTTCTAGGAGCTTCTTGATAAATCATGCATAGGACATAAATTATTTAAGGCTCTGCACATCTGAAAATATTGTTTATTCTATCCTGCTACTTATTAATGTTCAACTGGGTATAGAATTCTGGGTTGGAAATAATTTTCCTTTCGAATTTTGAAGGCACTTTCTATTTTCTTGTATTTTCCTATACTATTCTTGAGATATTCAAAGCTATATTGATTACTAATATGTGTGTGAGACCTAATTTGTTTTCTTACCTGGAATATTTTAGGACCTGTACTTTATCTCCAGTGTTTTTAAATTTCACTATTACTTTAGTATGGGTCTATTTTTATTCATTAAGCTGGATTGTCTGTGAACACCTTTAATATGGAAGTTGATGTTCTAATTCTGGAAATTTTGCTGAAATAGAATCTTTGGTGATACCCTTTCCTCTGTGTTTTCTATTCTCTCATCTGGAGCTGGAACTTACTAAACTTCCTGTTCTGGTGCTCTAATATTTTTATACGTTCTCTACTATGTTTTTTATTTTATCATCTTTTCAGGCTTTCTATTAAGGATTTTTTATTTCTGCTATAATTTTTTATTACTTGCTAAGAACTAGTTTTGTTCTTTGAATTTTTTTTACAGCATACTGTTCTCTTTTTGTGGTAGTATTTTTTTATCTCTGAGGTTATTAAGAAAAAGATAGTTTTCTTATCATTTCAGCATGTATTTATTTTGAATTGCCTTTGCATTTGTTTAGTTGGTATCTATTTTTCATGTTAGAGGCTTTCCTCCAAATTTTTGTGATCTTTATCTTTTTATATTAGAACGAGAGACTAAAAACTCACTGAGATTGCAGAAGTTTAGGTGGAGTTTGTGGACTGTTGAGTTTCACCAAAGGTGACCTGACTGGACCACTGTATTGGGGAATCCTTAATGTTTACATTATTCCTCTTGGATCCTTTTTAGATTCTCCAGAGAAAACACTTTCAGTATCCTGCCTACACAATAAAAGGCTTGGTGGAAGAATTCTGGAATTCAGGTAGGGAAGATGATTGGCACTTTGAGCATCTGGTATGTATATGGTCAGTTAATTTAGTATTTTCAGCATGACAATAGTACTGTTGAGGATGTGGAAAATCAAACCTTAACACATTGCTATGGGAGTGTAATTGCCCCAAAATAGAAGCAACTAAGATGTCCTTTAATAGATGTACCAATTGTGGTACATTCACTCAATGGAATAATACTCAGCAACAAAAACAAATAAGCTATCAACCCCCCCCCCAAAAAAAAAAAAAAACACAACAACAGCAAACAGTATAAACCTAAAATGCACATTGCTGATTGAAAGAAGTCAGTCTTAAAGGGCTATGTATTCTATGATTTTAATTATACAACATTGTGTAAATGATAAAACTATAAAGACAGCAAAAAGATTAGTGTTTGCTAATGGTTTATGGAGAAAAAGGGGAGGATTGAGTAGGTGAAGCACAGAGGAATTTCAGGTTAGTAAATCTATTCTGTATGCTACTGTAATGGCAGACACCTGACATTATACATTTGTCAAAACCCATAGAACTTTACAGCACAAAGTAAACTTAAATCTGTGAAACTTTTAAAAAATCATTTAGGATGTCAGGGATCTTAGGAAGTAATGCAGACTGTGACAAGGTAATCTAACAAATGTATGAACCAACCTCACTGAAGGAAGTGAGAGGAAGCTGCTGACCTATGTAACTTTGGAAATGAGTGGCGTCTGTAAGACTGAAAGCAAAAGAAACTGTATTTAAGCACTGCATTCTACTTGCTAAAGTTGTTTCCCATGAGGAAGTGGCTTAACGATTCTGATACTGCAACACATATGCTGTATTTTATTTTTTAAATGTAGCTTTATTGTTGAAAATATTACAGATGTCCTGTTTTTAAAATTAAGTAAAATGATGAAAGAAGCAGATAGTGGGAGCCAGTTTTATCAGTGTTAGAGTGGGAATCTACAGTAAGCAAGGGAGAAGGCTAGAATGTTGTAATAGATTAGAGTTGGAGAGATTAGTATGCGCTCATATTTAACTTAATGTGATACAGATGGTTACATGTGAAAAGACTTATAGACGTGTGTTTATACATGGCTTAGTATATACACGTAGAGTCCTTGCTCTGTCAGTTAAGAGACCTTAGAAGCAATAGTATCCTAGCAACAAGTATACCTAGAACCCATATCTTTGTTTCTAATACCATCTATATATATAAAAACCTAAGTGACCAGATGACCAGCTGGTAGTTATGACGTGCACTGACCACCAGGGGACAGACACGCAACACAGGAGCTGCCCCATGGTGCTCAGTGTGCTCCCACAGTGGGAGCACCGCGCCACTCAGTTGACCGTTGGGTGCCAGAGGCCGGGCTCATGGCTGGCGAGTACCACTGCAGCAGCGCAAGCCTCTGCCTCTGAGGCAGCACTACCAGCAGCCTGTGGGGATCAGGCTGAAACTGGCAGTCTGACATCCCCCGAGGGGTCCCAGATTGCAAAAGGGTGCAGGCCAGGCTGAGGGACCCCACTGATGCACGAATCCGTGCACTGGGCCTCTAGTTCTCCAATAAAAGAAATCAGAGCTCCTTAGAGAAATGGCTCATGCTGGGACTAGATTGGGAAATATATAAGATGAACCTAGTATACCTTATAGTGATAGAAAGGAAGGAAGTGCTAAAAAAAAAAAAAGAAGAAGAAGAAGAAAAGAAAGAAACAATAAAAAATAAGAAAAGTATGAGAAACTGTTGTAGCCAAAAGGAGCCTAAGGAGACATGACAAGTAAATGTGATGTGGTAAATCTGGATGGGATCCTGAACTAGAAAAACACATTAGGTAAAAGGCAAGGAAATCTGGATAAATTAGTGATTTTCAACCAGTATGCCACAAGAATTTTTAAAACATGCAAAACCTGACTGCTGGACAGGAGCACTGACCTCTTTTCCCTTAGATTGTCAAAATAAAAAGACAACAGCCAACACAACAATAGCCTACCAGTGGGAATGCCCTGTCTTGAACCATAAATACCTAGATCATGGAATAAAATTGCATCTTATTGGTCACATTGCATAATAAGTTTGTGCCTGATTGGTTCATTTGTGGTACAGAAATCCTTAGATAAAGTATAAGCACATTATTTTTAAAAGTCACTTTGGAGCTAAAAGGGTAAGTGTAATTACTATTTTCTTTTTGTAAATCAATTCAAATTATACCTATTTTTTTGTCAGACCGGCAAAAAATACAACATTTTTTTGGTGTGCTGCAGAATGTATTACTTTATGTGTGCCATGAGATGAAAAAGGTTAAAAATCACTGTAGGTTATCATGCCACAAAGTTTGGGCATCTACCAAATGTGTCTACAAGTGGTTTGTTAGACTCAAAGAAAAATATCGGTTTTATCCACAAATTTTTCACCAATTTGAACCATAAGGTTAATCATAATTTTTTCCATAAAATTCTATTGTGTGTTTAGATTTCATTACTTTCTCATCAGATGGCATTCATCTTGGCCAGAGTAATATGTTTCCTGTCCAGTTTGTTAAATAAGCTTTATTAAAATAGGATTTATATAAAATAAAATTTATTAATTTTAAATCTGCAGTTCGATTCGTTCTGACAAATGTATATAGTTGTATAACTACCAGTACTATAAACATGTAGAATATTTGCATCACCCCAGATAGTTCCTTTATACTCCCTTGCAGTCCATTCCCTCCCTCCTCACCTTCCCAGGCTCTGACAACTACTGGTTGATTATCAATATGGCTTTGCCTTTTCTAGAATTTAATATCAATTGAGTCATATCATCTTTTGGCCCTGGCTTCTTTCACTAACATAATTATTTTGCAATTCATCCATAGTTATATGCATCAATAATTTGTTCCTTTCATCACTGACTAGTGAACTTTCTGTTAAAATACATTGCCTGTTTTTTAATTAGTTGTTACTCTTCTTTTTATTGAGTATTAAGTGTTCTTTATATAGTGTGGATACAGTTTTATTATCAGATATATACGCTGCATGTATTTCCTCCCAGTATGTGGCTTGCCTTTTAATTTTCTTAACAGTGTCTTTTAAATAATAAAAATTTTTCATGCTCAAAGTCACTATTCATCAGAGAGATGCAAATGAAAACAATAATGAGATGCCATCTCACACCTGTCAGAATGGCTATCATCAACAAATCAACAAAATACAAGTGCTGGCGAGGATGTGGAGAAAAAGGGACCCTCGTGCACTGCTGATGGGAATGCAGACTGGTGCAGCCACTGTGGAAGACAGTATGAAGTTTCCTCAAAAAGTTAAAAATAGAACTCCCATTTGACCCAGAAATCCCACTTCTAGGACTATATCCCAAGAAACTACAAACACCAATCAGAAAGGATATATGCACCCCTATGTTCATAGCAGCACAATTTACCATAGCTAAGATTTGGAAACAACCTAAGTGCCCAACAGCAGATGAGTGGATTAAAAAAAACTGGTACATCTACACAATGGAATACTATGCCGCTATAAAAAAGAAGGAACTTTTACCATTTGCAACAGCATGGATGGAACGAGAGAGCATTATGCTAAGTGAAATAAGCCAGTCGGAGAAAGATAAATATCACATGATCTCAGTCATTTGTAGAATATAATTTACAACATAACTGATGAACAAGAATAGATCCAGAGAAAAATGGCAGGGGAGGGAGAGGGATTAGAGAACAAATAGAGGACTTGTATGCATGCATATTAGCATAACCAATGGACCCAGACACTAGAGAAGTTGGGACTTGCCCAGGATGGAATGGATCGGGGAGAGGGGGAGACGTCATTCCGGGAAAAAGGAGACATATTTAAATAAATAGAAAATAAATAAAAATAAGTAATAAAAGTTTTTAATATTTTATTTGGAAAAACAACATAATTTTTTATTATGAAGTCCAATTTATAATTTTTTTTATTTTTTGTGACTTTTATGCCCTACTTAAGACTTCTCTCTTCAACCTACAGTCTCAAAAATTTTTATGTTTTTATATAGAAGTTTACATTGTATCACTTACATGTAGGCCTATTTTTTCAAGTTAATGTTTGTTGGACCACAGGGAGGTCACAACTTTCTCTGGTCTGGGTTGTGAGGACTGCTTTTCAGCTTGTAGTTTGTCATTATAGATTTCTGCATTTTTTGTCCTGGGCACAGGAAGAGCCAGCCTTTACTTGAATGGCTTCTGGCCCCGGGGTCACACTTAGCCCAGCAGCCTCTACCTCAAGATTATGTACACGCTTACTAATAGGGCTTCTTTTTTACATCTGATCTCTAACCCATCTGGCATTTCCCTTTCAAATAACAAAAGTGCTATTTCAGATAAACACAAACAAAAATATGTGAGAACCTATTGTAAGATTCCATGTGTAGGGAACGTCCAGAACAGGTAACAGAGCAGAGACAGAAAACAGGCCAGGGGTCTCCAGGAGGAGTGAGGAGTGAGGAGTGAGTACTATTGGTGCAGGGTTTCCTTTTGGGGTGAAGGAACATCCTGCAACTAGACGGTGGTGGTGCTTGCCCAGCATCGTGAATGTCCTTCAGGCTCAGGAATGACACCATTTAAAATACAAACAATAATTTTATTTATTTATGAAGTTGAATCACCCCAGGGAGAAACAAAGTATAAAAGAAGAAAGGAGAATAGAGAGGGAAAAAAAGACCCTAAAGTACCCCGAATAATAAAAAATAAAAAATAAACGATTGAATAACCCCACAAAGAAAAGCAAAACATAAAAAGGAAGGAAAAGGTCAATGAGGGGAGGTAGCACAAGTTTTTCTGAGGGGAGATGGCGAGCAGTCTCAGCCAGCGGCTCTGGAGCTGGCCCTGCTGGGTTTTCAGGAGGCAGCTCCTCCTCTGAAGCAGGACCCAGGGCAGGTTCCAGGGAGGGCTCCTCATCCAGGGGTGGTGGGGCCTCGGTCATGTCTGCAGGTGCCTCCCAGGCCGGCCCCGGCTCCATAGCTGCCACAAGAGAGGCTGATAGAGGTGGCAGGGCCTCTGGAGGTGCCCACGTCTCCAGCTCTTCATCCCACTCTTCATCAGACTCCTCTGTCCGGACTTCAGGTGTTACTGCAGGAGCCTCCTCTGCCTCCTGGGCCGGTGCTGGGGTTGTGGGAGGAGAAAAGATCACCCACATGCCTGCAATTCCCTGTTCCCCCTTCACCCCCCCACTTCCCCCAGGATAGGACACAAGCCAGAGCCTTCCAGAGAAGCCACAGCCCAGGACCCAGCACAGGACATCCTCCTCGCTGACAGTCCAGCAGGTGAGTGGTCGGAGGCCGGGCTTTGCCCCTGGCCAGTCTCTGGGAGTGCTCCCTGTGTGCCTGGCACTGATCCCTCCCCATAAGCTCACATACACCTTCCTGCCCCCATTCTATTCCCACTTTCTCACCCTTGGGCTCTGCCTCCTTGGGCTCCAGGTACTCTGGCCAGGTGTGATTAACATGGGCATTGTGCCGCATGTAGGCACATGCTGGGAACCTCCTGGGGAGCCTGGGCGACTCCAGGAGGGGGCTGAAAAGTGGATCCAGGATGGAGCTTAAAACTGTGTTCTGCCTTTGATTCCAGGTTGGAGGTGTGCAGAACCTGGTCGGCTTCTGGGCAGAAGTCGATATCCGGCCACTCAAGAGCCCTGGTTCTCCAGAACCACAGCTGGCCATATGCACTTCGGGCCTGCACTGGCCCTCGGTAGTATGACCCAGCTGACCCTGAGTGGTGAAGGCAGGGCCGGGGTCTTCATCGACCCGCTGCTGTTCCTCTATGACCCGAGTTGAGCTCTGCAATGACAGTGACCGGCAACCGGTCCAGAGACCTCAAATCCTGCCAGGCCCTATCGCTGCTGCTTCTGCCCACTAGACCTTCTGCTCCGGGATCAGGCCCAGCCCTGTGTCTGCACAGACCTCCTCCCAGGGGAAATGAGTCACCTCCAGGGCTCGGGATAGACCTCGGGCAGAGGGGGCCACCCACACTCCACATCCACCCAGCCAGCCTTGACCCGGGGTGTGAACGTGACTGGTCCACCAGGCTTCTGACCCCTCCTCAGCCTGTCCCTGCTCAGGGAAGGCCTTTTCTATGTGAACCCCCCTTACACACACACACACACACACGCACACACACACACACACACACACAGAGGGGACATCAGGCTGCTCAGGTGGGGTCAGAGTGGTGTCCTGGCCCACATTCAACCACCCTGGGCCTCCCTGTGTTACCTCTGGCTCCAACCGTGTCAAGGGTGACAGGGGTCTCCGCTGAGTCCTGAACCAGCGGCGGCCAATGCGCTGCTCATGTCTGAGGAGATGCTCAGGGTAGGGGACCCAAGGGTGACCTCACTTCCTGACGATGGAGCCCAACGGAACCCGGTAACTAGGAAGCCACATTCTGTAACTGCCCCTTCCCATCTCACTCCGATAGAGGACACCATGTTTTCGTGTTGTCTCCCCATGTCCCGAGGCCGAGGCCGCAAGAGAGGCAGCGATGAGAGTAGGTTCCGCATTGGCCACTGCTGGTTCAGGACTCAGCACAGACCCCTGTCGCCCATGACACGGTTGGAGCCAGAGGTAACACAGGGAGGCCCAGGGTGGTTGTGTGTGGGCCAGGCCACCACTCTGACCCCACCTGAGCAGCCTGATGTCCCCTCTGTGTGTGTGTGTGTGTGTGTGTGTGTGTGTGTGTGTGTGTGTGTGTGTGTGTAAGGGAGGTTCACATAGAAAGGGCCTTCCCTGAGCAGGGACAGGCTGAGGAGGGGTCAGAAGCCTGGTGGACCAGTCACGTTCACACCCCGGGTCAAGGCTGGCTGGGTGGATGTGGAGTGTGGTAGCCCCCTCTGCCCGAGGTCTATCCCGAGCCCTGGAGGTGACTCATTTTCCCTGGGAGGAGGTCTGTGCAGACACAGGGCTGGGCCTGATCCCGGAGCAGAAGGTCCAGTGGGCAGAAGCAGCAGCGATAGGGCCTGGCAGAATTTGAGGTCTCTGGACCGGTTGCCGGTCACTGTCATTGCAGAGCTCAACTCGGGTCATAGAGGAACAGCAGCTGGTTGATGAAGACCCCGGCCCTGCCTTCACCACTCAGGGTCAGCTGGGTCATACTACCGAGGGCCAGTGCAGGCCCGAAGTGCATATGGCCAGCTGTGGTTCTGGAGAACCAGGGCCCTTGAGTGGCCGGATATCGACTTCTGCCCAGAAGCCGACCAAGTTCTGCAGACCTCCAACCTGGAATCAAAGGCAGAACACAGTTTTAAGCTCCATCCTGGATCCACTTTTCAGCCCCCTCCTGGAGTCGCCCAGGCTCCCCAGGAGGTTCCCAGCATGTGCCTACATGCGACACAATGCCCATGTTAATCACACCTGGCCAGAGTACCTGGAGCCCAAGGAGGCAGAGCCCAAAGGTGAGAATGTGGGAATAGAATGGGGGCAGGAAGGTGTATGTGAGCTTATGGGGAGGACTCAGTGCCAGGCACACAGGGAGCACTCCCAGAGACTGGCCAGGGGCAAAGCCCGGCCTCCGACCACTCACCTGCTGGACTGTCAGCGAGGAGGATGTCCTGTGGTGGGTCCTGGGCTGTGGCTTCTCTGGAAGGCTCTGGCTTGTGTCCTATCCTGGGGGAAGTGGGGGGGTGAAGGGGGAACAGGGAATTGCAGGCATGTGGGTGATCTTTTCTCCTCCCACAACCCCAGCACCGGCCCAGGAGGCAGAGGAGGCTCCTGCAGTAACACCTGAAGTCCGGACAGAGGAGTCTGATGAAGAGTTGGAGGCGTGGGCACCTCCAGAGGTCCTGCCACCTCCATCAGCCTCTCCGGTGGCAGCTATGGAGCCGGGGCCGGCCTGGGAGGCACCTGCAGACATGACTGAGGCCCCACCACCCCTGGATGAGGAGCCCTCCCTGGGACCTGCCCTGGGTCCTGCTTCAGAGGAGGAGCTGCCTCCTGAAAACCCAGCAGGGCCAGCTCCAGAGCCGCTGGCTGAGACTGCTCGCCATCTCCCCTCAGAAAAACTTGTGCTACCTCCCCTCATTGACCTTTTCCTTCCTTTTTATGTTTTGCTTTTCTTTGTGGGGTTATTCAATCGTTTATTTTTTATTTTTTATTATTCGGGGTACTTTAGGGTCTTTTTTTCCCTCTCTATTCTCCTTTCTTCTTTTATACTTTGTTTCTCCCTGGGGTGATTCAACTTCATAAATAAATAAAATTATTGTTTGTATTTTAAATGGTGTCATTCCTGAGCCTGAAGGACATTCACGATGCTGGGCAAGCACCACCACCGTCTAGTTGCAGGATGTTCCTTCACCCCAAAAGGAAACCCTGCACCAACAGTACTCACTCCTCACTCCTCACTCCTCCTGGAGACCCCTGGCCTGCTTTCTGTCTCTGCTCTGTTACCTGTTCTGGACGTTCCCTACACATGGAATCTTACAATAGGTTCTCACATATTTTTGTTTGTGTTTATCTGAAATAGCACTTTTGTTATTTGAAAGGGAAATGCCAGATGGGTTAGAGATCAGATGTAAAAAAGAAGCCCTATTAGTAAGCGTGTACATAATCTTGAGGTAGAGGCTGCTGGGCTAAGTGTGACCCCGGGGCCAGAAGCCATTCAAGTAAAGGCTGGCTCTTCCTGTACCCAGGACAAAAAATGCAGAAATCTAGAAAGACAAACTACAAGCTGGAAAGAGTCCTCATAACCCAGGCCAGAGAAAGTTGTGACCTCTCTGTGGTCCAGCAATCTCTGGAAAGTTGGTATTTTCTAAAGGGACAGTTGGCAAACACTGGCACTTCGAAGCAGAGGCAGTGCTCACGTTTCTACATGTCAGAGTTGCCCCACCTCCCTCCTGGGGACACACACTGTCACCATCAGACTGGCAGACTTCTGGACAGGTGGTGAACAGCCCTGGAGACAACGTGAGGCAGCAGAAGCCCCAGCAGATCCACTTTGGGGAAGGGGAAATGACCCTCCTTTGGGGAGCATAGTGCAAGACCTGCCAAAGCTCCACAGGTGCACACCTGCACCTGACAGTGCTATCAGAAAGGAAAACTAAGAAAACAATACTATTTTCAATTGCATTAAAAATTAATAAAATACATAGGAATAAATTTTACCAATAATGTCAAAGACCTGTACTCAGAAAATTACAAGACATTGAAGAAAGAAGTAGAAGAAGATACAAATAAGTGGAAGCATATACCGTGTTCATAGATAGGAAGAATTAACATCATTAAAATGTCCATATTACCCATAGCAATCTATATATTCAACAGCATTCCACTCAAGATACCAATGGCATCTTTCAAAGAAGTAGAAAAAATATCATAATTTCTATTGGCCAGAAATTCAGAAACAGCTTATCTGGATGGTCTTGACATGGTTTTTAAAGAAGTTGTAGTCAAGATGTCAACCAGGGATATAGTCATTAGAAGGCATGAAGAATCTGCTTCCAAGATGGCTTACTCACACAACTGTTAGCAGAAACCTCACTTCTTTTGTAGTGGTTCAAAGAACTCAATTCCTGAACACATGGATCTCCCCTGAGGCTGTTGGAGTCTTCTCACAAATTAACAGCTAGATTCCCCTAGAGATAGTGATTTAACACCAAGGAGGAAGCCATGTTTTTTATAACTTAGTCAGAAGCCTCCTACTATTCTGCCATGTTCTATTTATTAGAAGTGAGCTACTGTGTCCTTTTCTCACCCAAGAGAAGGGGGCCTTAGCCCTGACCTTTTGAATGGAGGAGTGTCAGAACGTTGGTGGACTACTTTAAAATCACAACACAAGGCAAGCTATTTGTAAAATTCATCAGTAATATAACCTCTTGGGATTTCAGTATCATGCTATGTGAAAGAAAAATGCATATCATATGTGCTGTTAGCTGACATTTTGCCTTAAAGTTTGACCAAACCACGTTTGTCATACAAGTAATATATATAGAAGAAATAAGTTTTACCTAACTTTTTGTTTGTCAGTGAAAATTTGTGCCACAGAAGATTTTTGTTTGTTTAATGAATGATCACTTCATGTGTTAGTGCTGAATGTTCACCAACTATGTCTATAGAAAGGAAGGGCATCTAGTCAAAGAAAAAGTTTGCCCTGTTCACAAATATACCGGTGATGGTCAAACATATTATTTGTAATACTCTTAGTTTTGAGAGAAATAACCAATTTTCAGCTGTTGATTGCAAGTCCTTTCAGCTTTTTTGGCAATGAAAATGGCAGCCATGTAAAATGTTGCTTTTCCACAACACAAGACCACTTGATGTTAGGGAAAGTGGTTCTTGCATGAATTTCTATTAAGTGATGAATGGTATTAAAATATTTTTAATGAATTTAATATTTTGGCCACAATTGTTTCTCTAACTGACTTTCTTAAATAATGTCATCCAGAATGAAAACATAGTTAGATTTCCTGGGTTCAAAACCCAGCTGGACCGCTCACAAGTTCTGTAATTTTATTTTATTTTTAATATATTTGTATTGATTTCAGAGAGGAAGGGAGAGGGAGAAAGAGATAGAAACATCAATGGTGAGAAAGAATCATTGATTAACTGCCTACTGCATGCCCCACACTGGGGATCGAGCTGCAACCCAGGTATGTGTCCTGACCGGGAATCAAACCAGGCATGTGATCTCCTGGTTCATAGGTTGATGCTCAAGCACTGAGCAATGCCAGCCGGCAAGTTCCGTGATTTTAGACAAGTCACTTAATCTCTTTTTGATGCAATTTCATTATCAGTAAATGAAGTTTATAATAGCATCCACCTCAAGGAAATGACCTAAGGTTTATCCGTATAAAGTGTATATATGCTGCCTGGCATAAAGTTGCCATGCAACATATATTAGCTATTTTAACAATTACTATTATATCCTGAATATATAATTTAAGGAATGAAATATCATGAATTTTAATCTAACATATAAAAATCTGTAACATATAAAATTTCTGAGGAAGTCATAATTATGGTGAAAATAGCTCAATCATCATAATTTTGATCCTTTCCCAATACTTAATGATTTCCTTTCATCATCTATGTAAAACATCTATAACCTATTATTGAAAATATTTTAAACCCATGTACACAAGCTTCCATAGACTATGAAGAAATACTGAACTGAGCCAAATGCAACCAAGCATTGGATTAGGAATCCTTCATTCCTCTCTCCAATGTAAACCACTCATCTTTCCAGATTTGTAGTAGGTGTGCTCATCAGCATACAGTAAAATGGAATGCTATAATAAGTCTTTAGTGAGGAATTTGTCTCTAAATTCTGGTCTATGTTCAAGTCTAATGTCCATAAATATCTATGAAAACCATAAACTGTTAACTAGCATTTTCATCTTCAACAGTAATAGACAATAGAGGAAAAGATGACTGGATGAGGAAACTGATCTATGATTTGAGCTATTTGTCGTTTAGCTAGGTATAGATATTTTGATAAAATGTTTCAACATTTTTTTCTCCCTCATATATGAAATGCCTAGTATTTTTTAGTTTAAAAAACATTAGGCTTTTAAATTAAATAGTGATAAATCTTTTTTGAAAATTCTCCTAAAATTGGTGCATGCCCTGTCCATGAAACATCCCAATGGGCATTGATCCACAAAAGCCAAAAGTATGAGGAATCTTACTGCAGCTGGAAAGGACTAGAGATATAATGTACTAGAGGCCCGATGCACGAAGATTCGTGCAAGACTGGGCCTTCCTTCCTCTGGCTGCCTGTACCACCTTTGCTCCAGCCCAGAGCTGCCTTTCCGCCTTCGCTCAGGCCTTTGCTCTGGCCCAGAGCTGCCTTTCTGCCTTCCCACACTGCCTAGAGGCCCAGAGTGGCTGGGGCAGTGTAGAACGCCTGTGTCGTCGCCATGGCGTTCCGCACCATGGCAACGATGCAAGTGTCCCATCTTAGCTGCTTGGCACCTGTGTATGCAAATCAACCCTCCATCTTTCTTGGGTTAATTTGCATACTCTTGATTGGCTGGTGGGTGTCACGAAGGTACGGTCAATTTGCATCTTTCTCTTTTATTAGGTAGATAATACATAGGACCCATAATATAATACAGACAATACAAGAAATAAAAATTTGGTGGAGAAAGAGAATACTTTAAGAGGAAGTGGTCAGCCACCAACAGATTTCAAGAGGTAGGCTCTGGGCAGGACCTTGAAGGAGGGGCTGTAACTTTTAGACATATAAGTGAGAGGACAGCTTTTTAGGCAAGGAAAATAGTATACATGAAAGCATGACAGTAGGAAGGCATAGGGCATATTTAAGGGACAGTGACTAGAATAGTTTGACTAAACCAAAGGGGTAATAGATAAAAGAGACATTGGTTAGTTAGACCCATACTTCGAGTCCTTTGAAATGCTTGGCACTGACTCAGTTCAACTCTCATGTTAAGTCATCCACTTATAAACTATATTTAGGAAAAATATGCAAAAGTATTATAGTGGGAGAGAGAAAGTAATCATAAAAAGCATTAAGAGTAAGCAGCCTAATTTGTATATTTCAGTTTAATGTTCTCACTCAGACACATTTCTGCCCTTCTGAAAAAGAATCTATGAAGGATGTCTTTCTCTGTCAAAAAGAGAAACCTTTCTTTGTGTAATAAAAGTGATGTGAGGGAATCATTAGTTAAATTGTCATGATGTTGTTTTTTGCTATGAAATGGCAGATTTACTGGCCTTCACTCTGTGTATTTATGACTGTGATGGGGGAGACAACCAAAGTGGATATATATCTCCGTGACTTTGAGTAAAATTCAAAAGTCATTTCAGCAGTTTGAGCTAACAGAATGCAATACTATTCAAGAAATGTAAACAAAAGCTTTATTCAGTCATCTTGAGAGACTGGGTGAAAAAACCTCATAGACACAGTTAACAGTATGATGATTATCAGAGGGGAAAAGTGTGTGGGGGGGTGGTAAGTATATGAGGGTAAAAGGGAGATAAGTTATGATGGAAGGAGACTTGACTTGGAGTGGTGAATGCACAGTATAATACACAAATGGTATGTTATAGAATTGTACACTTGAAACCTATATAATTTTATTAACCAATGTCACTCCAATAAATTCAAATAAAAAATAAAACAACACAAACAAACAAAAAAGTTTTATCTGTTGCTTAATTTTATAGCCATGGATGATACCTATACCCATATGAAAAATTGTTCCTCAAGCAGGTGCTTTCTCTTCCTCCTTTGTCTTTCATTGCCCAACGACCTGGTTTTATTTCTCTGCAAATAAAAAGACTTGACCTTACTGTTTTATTGCTCCAGGGAAATTTATTCTTTCATTCTTGATGGGTTAACAACCATTAAAAGTAGTGATTAACAGCGTTTCCCACTTCCTATCCCTTAGAACAGAGAATTTGGATAATGCTGTAAATGCTTATATTCTCTGTCCTTCCCTTCTTTTCAAAACATACACACATTCTTGAGAGAAATGTAGACTCATATGAAAATCACTACTCTCTGGGGGTGTGCCCTTTTGGGTAGAGAGATGTGTCATGTCAGAGGACACAGGTGGTATATGTATATAACAGTGGGGAAGAAAGAGGAGCCTGGATGGTTAAGGTGTTGAGCCAGAGCAGCATGAATGAGAGTGAGAGAGTTCTTTCCAATTAGTTGCTTGAGGGTACCTTAAAGATATCAGGGTGCTGAGCAGTAGGAGAGAGCAGATATTTTAATAAGAGGTGTGGCTTCCGTATGGTGATGGCTTACTCTACTGACTAATTTGCCTCATCTCTCTCTCCTGGTACCCCTTTATAATAATGGATTTCCTATTCAGATAAACCCATAGAGTGAAGAAGGTAGCATCACCAGACAACATATTTGGACAAATTCTCAAATACGAAAAGCAAATGGGAAAACAATCATGACTGAGAAAGTTCAACACAAGAGTCTTACAGACAGGCACAACATAGGAGGAAATTTTTCTTCTCAGAAGAATCTTGTGAAATTGTAGACCTGGTAATAGCAGGTAATGGCAGAGTTGGAGGACAAAGGAGTGGGACTGAAAACAGGAGCCTTCTCTAAGGGTCTGAATGCAAAACATGGCCTCTCCCTCCCCACATGCAGAGCCAGCAGCCAACAACAACAAAAACTCCAGAAGTCTCCTTTCTGAACAAATTGAACAGACTCTAACCTTCTAATGAAGATTTGCGAAAGGTGATGTAGTTGCTGGTATTCCAAATAAAGACTCCTTTATGGCTTCTGGGGACTCGCCCCTCCCCCCCCTTTCTCCTTTCCCAAGATTAATGGCTGGCTCCTTGCTCTTCAAAGTGCTGTTGGGCCACAAGCCCCACTCCTGCTTCCATAGAGTGTGCCTCCAGCCTTTCTTCCTTCATAATATGGACTGACAATGACTTCCAGATTTTCATCAAAATGTTCAGCATGAATGAAAAGAACAAATTAAACAAAAATAAAAACTGACAGAGAGGAAACAGAAACGTTGTAATGAAGAACAACTACAAAAAAACTTTTTAAAAACCCCTCTACTTTCCTGATTTGAGAAAATATTACATTGTAAATCAATAACAGGAGGCTATGAAGAAAAAGGAAAAATGGCTCTCAGAAATAAAAATAAACACAATTACCAAAAATAAAAAGGTTCAAAGGAGAGAGTGGGAGATTAAGGCAAGATATTCTTTCAGAACCTATTATTAGAGAGAGAAAGAGGAGATGCAGGATCTGGTTAAAAATATTTCAGATTAAAAGAAAGATAAGAAAATGAAGGGGATCACATTTGCATAGAAATAATAAGATAAAAATTTTCAGACCAAAAGAAAGACACAGGTATCTTCCAACTGAAATGGCTACTCTAGATATACTTACTACCTCTCTTCTCTCTCCCCACTCCTTTTCCCCTCTCATTCTATCTCTCCTTTTTACTCTCTTTCTATCTCTTTCCACCCACTAAATAGATGATTTAAATTAAATCTTCACTTACCATTTGAAAAAGTTCATAAAATGTCTAAAGTGAAAATATAATAGAATTAAAACCAGTGAGGTTTTCTCTTGGGAAAGGGATTTTGACTGGGTAGCAGTGGGATAGTAGACAAGTATTGTGGGGTTTGTTTTCTATTATATCTGCTATTTCATTTTTTAAAAATTGGGCATATGTTTACTTTGATTTTAAAAACAACAAATATTTAAATACAAGTTGTAGACTATGCACCTGCTAAGACAAATAGTTGGTTAAAATTGTAAAGTGGGTGAAGAAAACCCAATAACCCTCAAACCCTTGTTCTCCAACCCTTTCCCCAAGGTGGTCCCTTGTTTTCCTTCCTTCTCCATTCATGTCCCCAGGGTATCCCTGTCTGCAATTTGATCTCAAGACAAGGTTCAAAGTTTAGTTCTCAAACTAGTCTTTGAACAGTGATCTGAACCTTAAACTCAAGTTCTTACCTATGGAAAGAACAAGCTGTCTTTGCTGAAGTCTTTAACATCACCTTGCTGCTGTATGTTAAAGTCAGCCCTGATTACATATGTAGTTCAGAACATGTAAACAAGCAGGGAGATTGCAATTAACATTATTGATCATTTGTTTCAATACAAAGGTTCTTATTCTGCTAATCCATTGTTATGCTCAGGAGGTCCATGAATTTCCTCACACTGAAGCCAAATTAATTCCATATCTTTGTCCTCTATATGGCTTCTCCCCTCCCCAGGGGGAAAGTCCATAACTTTTATGAAAATCTCAACATATTCCTTCACTTGCAAATGTACAAGAACTGTTGACATACATGTCCCCATTTAATCCTCTCCACAACCTTCAAGGCAATTGAAGAAAATGAGAAATAACATTTTTTGAGCATGTATTATGCTTACATATTTATTATTTAATTTTTCCAAGACCCCATAAGGTCAATGTAATTATTCCCATTTTAACAAGGCCTGAAGAGCAATGAATCAAATTATTCAAACTATGTCAGTTAATTTGGAAAACCCATGCTCTTTCAAGTGTATCATGTTTTCTTGTCTGTTTATTTAATTATTAGACAATTTTTTTCCATTGGGGGAAGTGGGAATAAGTTTAGTGAGCAAGTAGGAAGGCCTATGTTTTGCCACAATAATTTGCATAGCAAGAAATGTAACCACTATACTGCTCCCAGTGCTCCATTGGGATTAAACTAGAGAAAGAAACAAGAGTGGAAAGCTGAGCCACTAAAGAGGCAATATCATTTATTAAAAAACCTAGAAAATCAAGACTTCCATCTTTAGCATTAAACACAGTGAAAATGGGAGTTGCCAAATGGGCTTGAAATCTCATTGGTGCTCACTTAGCAAACACAGCATCATATGCCCCAAATACATTGCTAGGCATCTGCTTTGTATTCGAGGTAGCTAGACCCTCAACTGCATGGTCTTAGCTAGTTTTTCTTACTACTCTTGTTCTGTAAAAAATACTGAAAGGAATTAGTTTGATGACCTAGAAAAACACTCTTAAAATCCCTACAACATTTGGAGGAGAGAGCACAAGAAACCCTTTTCAACTGATATGTTCTTAATTTGTAACTATTAACCTCATGTGTTCCTCCTTCTCTTGGCAAAGCAAATGAATTTGTGGTCATAGTAGGAATTTTTTAAAAATATATCTAATTCTGAGAGTAGGTTTATTTTGTAGGTTCTCAAGCTTTTAGGCAATTTGGAGGAGGCTATGAAAATCCAGCTGGCTGTTGGCTGGTAAATCAACTTACATTACATGTAAATGTAGGTTAAAAATGAGTTTAAAAACATGATAGTTGTCTAGCCTATGATGCCAAGGATGCATCTTTTCCACAATTTTGTTATAGGTTATTCTTCTTACTTTTAATGTTTCCTAGGATAGGAAGCTCATCTTACCTAATAATAGACAAACATGTAAATTGACCGTACCTCTGCTTTGCCCATAGCCAATCAGAGTGAGTATGCAAATTAACCCAACAAAGATGGCGGTTAATTTGCATACATAGGTGCCCAGCGCCTGGGTCCCAGGAACATCCTGGCACCCAGGTCACTCTGAGGGCCAAGCCTGCGATCAGAGCCGAGGGGGCAGGAGCGGAGCCAGCTATTGGAGGGAGCTGGAAGGCCCCTGCCCAGGCCTAAAGCCTCAGCAAGAGGCTTTAGGCCTGGGCAGGGCCCAGCCGGCTATTGGTGTGAACTACAGAGGAAACACCTTTTCTGACTGCTCATTGGCTAAGCTTCCTATATGCCACTGTTAATATTCTTAGTAACTTGGGTAATAAGCATCCAAAAAGGTGATAAAGGGTTTTTTCCCCCACACTTCTGGAGAAAAAAACGAAGGTCTGCTGCTGGAGGGCTAAGAAATGTCATATCCTGCCCTAGCTGGTTTGGCTCAGTGGATAATGCCTCGGCCTGCTGACCGCAGGGTCTGGGTTCAATTCTGATCAAGGGCATGTACCTAGGTTGCAGGCTCCTCCCTGGCCGGGGCCCAGGTCAGGGCTCATGCAGGAGGCAACCAATCAAAGTGTTCCTCTCACTTCGATGTTTCTGTCTATCTTTCCCTCTCTCTTCCACATTCTCTAAAAATCAATGGAAACATATCCTCAGGTGAGGATAAAAAAAGAAAGAAAGAAAGAAATGTCATATCCTATGAAAGACACATCTTGAAAATGCCTAAAGAAAGTTGTCATTTTTTCATGGTGAAGGGACTGGAGTCCATGTTGATGAAAACACCTTGGTGGCTGGCAGTGGCTACAGCAGTGGGGTGATGGGGCTGGTGCCTTCCCCTGATCAGCCCGGTCACCTCCCACAAAGGGAAGCCATACTGCAGCTTAGGCCTAAGCTGTCAGTAGGACATCCCCTGAGGGCTCCCAGTATGTGAGAGGGGGCAGGTTGGGCTGAGGGGCCCCCCACCCCCAGTGTACGAATTTCGTGCACCAGGCCCCTAGTCTCCTTATAATTATGTTTAAAATAGGTCTTAGGTTGAGAATGAAGGCTATGTTATTGCTGGGAAGTAGGTGTGGCTGACCATGTGTTGCAGAGACTGGTTGAGCAATCGAGTAGAAATCTACTAACATGAGGGTCTTTTGGGGAAAAATCATCCAAAGAGAAGAAAGTATAGGTATGCAAATTTGGTCCAATCATAGTAGAGTAAAGAGCCCTTGTGTTGCCTGCCCATCCCATGTCTCTTTCTCCTAGAAATGTTCTTCATAGAAAACATTGTTCATGCTTAGAAATTCTGCTTCCACATCTGCTAATAAAGCAATGAGCAATGTGATCTATGGCTAACAATGATTGGGCCAGGGGTGGATACCTAACCCCAACTTAGATTATCTTTCCTGGGAAATGTTAAGTAGCACCCAGAAACTCTGGTTAGTCTTTGTTGAAAACTCGGAAAGTTAATGTCAACTGGCACAGCCATTCTCTTCTCTGTGCATAGAGAAGAAATGAAAGCTCAAAGATGCATGAAGCAAACTACTAAGAGAAAAGTCTGTGGTTCCAGAGAGTTTCTGCCTCAGCTTCAGGCATTGTTTCAGTTCCCTGTTGTAATCGCTTATAAGGCTTGTAATCTCTCCTCTTGAAATAGCCCTGAATCTGTACAATGAGTTTCTCATTTTCTCCTTAAGCTTGCTGGCGTTAAATTTTGGTTATTTGCTTAATTCCTGGGGAGTTGGGCTGCAGAGTAAGTTAAAGGAAGTAGGAAAGGAAAAAAGAAAGGGGGAGAAGGATGGGAGGAAGGGGTGGGAGGGAGGGAGGGAGACAGTGGTGGGGAGGGAAGGGAGGAAGGAAAGAAGGAGAGAAAGAAGGAAAGATATCTATAAAATATTGAGAGCACAAGTCTGTGTCAGAATGGCAGAAACTAACTGTGAACCTTCCCTAACTGAAATAATTATTAAATTACACTTAGTCTTAAGTGGACCCAGCAGGCTGAGCAATAAGAGAAACCATACTCATTGGAAATCAGGAAGCTGCTGAAGAAGGCATAACTCTGTGGCAGAGACTTCTCATTGGGTTATCCTTTGGCTGATAAGGCTACAGTGGAACCTTTGGTAGCATTAGTAGTAGTCAGCCAGAGACAGAAAATGATAGATATATAATAGTAGCTTGGAGAGGTCTCTTGGTACATGTAATACCCTGTGGAGACTTCCAAAAACATTTGGGGGAGGAAGGCTTGGAGTCTCCATACATCAGGTTGGGACATATTTAATAAATTTTATTTTGTTAGTTACTTGGATCCATTTTTAACCTTCAGGCTGAAATAGCCTGGGATAACTTTGGGTATAGATACCTAAGTTCAAATACTGAGAAGTACCTGCTGGCCTCAAACTTACACACTTTTCTTCATTATTAATAACTCCTGAGAGTAGATACTTGATTGCCCTTTCAATATTTAAAGACAGTTATGAAGCTCACAATCTGTACCTATCTTTCACCTCAGTCACTTTACCACTTCTGTCAGACCTGGGTCCTATATATCAGACATGCCATGCATGTCAGAATCACCTGGGCACTTGCTAAAAACATCAAACACATATTATTTCCTCTTCAAAGGAAATAATTTAGTAAATCTAAGATGGGGACCATAAATCTCTATTTTTAAATACATGATTCTTACACCACTGTTCAAGTCCTGGCATTATTATTGACAGTTTACCTTATTGGTCTCCCTCCTTTGAAAACATGCAATTATTCGATTTTGTGGTGTTTCAAAAGGAAAACTGTATTTTGTATATAAACTCATTCATTAAAGTCCAACAAAACTATTTATTGTTTCTTTACCCAGATTCTACCAATGAAGCTTTGACTTGCATTAGCTTTTTATAAGTCTCTATTGATTCATTATGACTTGATAATCATTATGACTTTGTAATAAATTAAAAGTTTTCTCATGAACAACTTTTAGTCTATTCATTCTGTAACTGAAAGAAAAAGTTTACATTGTCTTTTGAAATTTTATCTTAATTTGATTCAGAAAGATGTTTTTATAAGCATCAGGAGTTTGAGCAATAGATGTGCTATTTTTTCTAGTTTTGCATTACATCCTGATTATGGGAGCATGCTTTCTATGACTTTATAGAAATTGTTAATAGGAATTTGTGTAGATTAGGACCAAGAGCACAGGATTCTGGAACTTCATTAGAGAAGGCTTGCACAAAGATATGGCATTAGTTTTCTACTGCTGCTGTAACAAACTTACCACAAATTTAGTAGCTTAATACAAAGCAAAGGTATTATAATTGTGGAGATCAGAAATCCTACTAAGGCTAAAATCAAGGTATTGAGAGGGCTGCATTCTTCCTAGAGGCTGCAGGAGCCTTTCCTTTTTCTTGGCCTGTGGTCCCTGCATTCCCAAGTTTTTGCTTTAGAGCCAGCAGTGTCTGGTCAAATCATGATGCCAACTCTCTTGTTCTGACTCTTCTGCCTCCTTCTTCCCCCACTTAAGGGACCTTGTGATTACATGTGATCCTGAATAATCTAGGATAATCTTCTTGAAAGTCAGGGTGGGAATGGCTGGGGGGGGTGCGGGGAAGGGGGCTCAATTGGGGAAAAAGGAGACATATGTAAAACTTTAGACAATAAAACAAAGAAAGTCAGTTGATTAGCAACCTTAATTATGTCTGCAATCTTAATTCCCCCTTGGTGTGTAACATAGCATATCCTCAGGTCCTGGGGATTAAGCCAAGGACATCTTTGGTATTCTGCCCACCACCGGCATCAACAATAAGTTTCCTGAAGGTGTTTGACTTTTCGGATTGCAAAGCCTGTTCCCATATATTGGTGTGTTTGATGCTCACTTATCCCTGTGTGCTACAAAAGGCAGCTTTTATTAGACCCATTTTAGAGAAGAAGATCTAAAGGTCAGAGTGTGAAAGCTTCCTTAGGTAAAAGTTACTAAGTGATGGAGTTGGGCCAGAGCTTGGGTGTTTAATTCCTGGCCTAGTGCGCTGTATAATTTTTTAATTAGTTAAGGATTCACCTAATGTCTTATCAATGAACATCTTCCCATATTGGTCATAAAAACATCATGAAAGGCAATTCTCACTGTGCTTTAATCCAGAGGTCACCAACTGGTGGCCCACGGACCACTGGTGGTCCGTGAGGTCCGAAAGGCTGGCGACTGCTATCAGGCCAAGCTACTTATCAGACAAGTAAATAAAGCTTAATTTTCCAACATGTCCTGAAGGAACTCATGCTACCTCCTCATGACAGCTGCCTTCCTCTTCCTTTCATCTACTGATGTTTTGAAGACTATGAAGATGACTAAAAGGCCAATCTCAGATGTTATTAGAGCTTGATGACCATCTTACTGGTCCATGGATTCTGCAATGCACCCTTTATGTGTTTGGACGATATGCTCTTCAGCATTCCTTAAACCTGCTAGAAGCTGAGTTTACCACTGTCTGATAAAACCAATACACAACTGTTTCAGGAGGCTTAAATTCATGACATTTCCACTCGATTGTCTATCTCTAGAAATGCTATCTTTCTCTCCTCTTTTCTCTCTCTGTCTCTGTTTTTCATTTGGCAACTTCTTGATACCATTTTAATTCCCTTCTGCCTCTTAAAAAACAAACAAACAACATTTCCCTTTCTTGGCTTCCTTCCTGTATTATTTCTTCCAACCTATCCCAGAAACCTTCAGCCAATTTAATAAGCTCCTCCATGGAAACACATACTTAAAGTGCTTTTCTTTTCTTTCTCATCAAGCAAAGAGACCAGATTGCATTCACAGTGAGTAAAATTGTGTGCTCAAGAGCCCAATAGGAAGACACAAACAGCTGCAGCAGCCATTGCATTGTTATTGCTCTGCACATTGAGGACACAGGGCTAGCCAGGTTGTACCATTCCATTTTGCAGCGTTTTCCACTGTGGCCATCCCTTTCTAAATTCCTTTTCATCCCAAGTCCAGTTGAGGGTCTCTATCTTGGAATCTGCATTTTGTGTCTCTCCTTTTTTATTTTTTTCCTTCTTTCCTCTGCTGCCCTTCCATATGAGCATCATCCTAGGTCCTGCCCTCTTTTTTGTATTGTATCCCTCTCTGAGATCTCATCTCTTCTCATGATGTCTCCTTCCACCTGTTCCTGAATATGTGACTTCCTGAAACTCCCCACTCTTAACTAAACCTTAACATAAATAAGGTGGAAAACTTACCCAGCCCAAATGATTTGATGTCCTGTATTCAGTCTCTTGCAATTTCATCAGAGCTACCCATTTAACATCTTTGTTTTCCCCTGTCTCCTCCCTACCTATATTTCTCCCCAAATATTACAGCTATTACTTCCTCCTCTACCTCCACAGTGTCTGCTGTTTCCATCATTTCCCCTGCTATCATCCTAGCTCAAAAATATATTATATGCTGCATGATTGCAATAATCTAACTCAGTGATTTTCAACCTGGTTGCACATTAGAATCACCTGGGGGAGATTTTAAAAAAGTCTTATGTCTGGTGCCAACCTCAGAGATTCTGATTAAATTCAGCTGGGGTGGAGACCCAACATTGGTATATTTTAAAAAAGAAATTCCCCGAGTGATTCTAATATGTAGCTAGGATTGAGAACCATGAGCTAACCATCAATTTTGCTCATCTTTAATATATTTTGCATATCAGATATTGATTCTAAAAGGTTCTTTCTTCATATACACACACTCCAAAGCTTTACTTGAATAATACCTATGTAATATTTTCAAACTTTTTAGCTTAACTTCTGCTGCCCAATAATCTGAACCCAATTTACTCTATTGGCATGAATCCAAGCCAATAGGGTAAATTGGGTTCAGATTACCTGCCTTGTATTTCCTGCCTTCCTGCATTATTGACACTCTTTCCCTGTACCCCTTCCCTTTCTTTCCTTCCCTCCCTCCCTCCCTCCCTCCCTCCCTCCCTCCCTCCCTCCCTCCCTTCCTTCCTTCCTTCCTTCCTTCCTTCCTTCCTTCCTTCCCTTTTTTACCTTACAATATTATCGTAAGGTCCTTTTCAACCTTTTCTATTTTTTCTGTTTCTTCAGTACAAATCACTCCATTTGTTGAGCTTGTTCTGTCCCCTCCAAGTGTACCCTGGGCTGTGACTGCCTCCTGCAGAGGAGGTTCCTCTCTGGGTCAGCCCTGGGCTTGTGGCTTCACTCCAAGTGCGTTGCTCTGGCCTCACCAGTGGTTTAGCTTCCTGCCTACCGCTGGTGGCTCCTTTCTGCCTACTGAGAATAAGTTCAATATTTCTATATTTCCAGCCCAAAGCTTTTTTCTACTTTGCTACAGGATTATATTTTTCCTGAAAATCCAAACCATTTTAAATTTATGCCACACTTGAAGCTTTTCCACCAGAGCCTAGTGGTTGAAAGATCAGGCCTTTTATAATGGACAGAATAGGTTCAAATCCTAGTTTCTCTGCTTCCTGCAATGTGACTCTGTGGTGTCTTGGAATCTCTATGAATTTCATTTCTATATCTATGAAATGAGAGTAACCATCTCCTGTAGTTGTCTGAGGATTGAGTTAAGTGAAATAATATATGGAAAATATCTCCCACATATAAGTGCTAGGTAAATATTAGTGATTTATTATTTTTATCATTGTTCGTGTACATGTATCATCATCCCAAATAGATAATAAGACATTGGAGTAAAAGAGTCTGACAAAACCTCTTGTACTAAGTGTCTAGTGGTTTTCCTTACACATAGTAAGTGTTCAACATGTTTGTTTAACAAGTAAATTTAGAAAGAATTCTAAATATATCAAATGCAGTGTAAGTGACTATGACCTCTGTCCTAGCTGTAGTGCTCTTTGGGGGTGGATGAGCTAAATATAAAATTCTGATTAAAAGCTTATCTTTTTATAGCATAAATAACTTTTAAAAAAAAGACATGAGAAACACCTTGCAACATGTTAAAATGTTTACAATCCCCTGGGTGCAGTTCTAATGTCACTCTTTCAGGGTCCCTAAATGTCCTGAGATTCTGCTGAATATATTCAGCCCATCCTTCCCAAAACAAATGTTTATCTAATCCTAACAACAATGGGCCAGTGGCATGACGTGAATTAATTCTTTTGAGGCCATTTTCCTGATTTTCATTTCTTCCTTGTCCAGGGCAGCATTGGCAAGTCATGCATTTCTTGTTTGAATACATCAATGATTAAATTCTGTCTGGAAAAGCGTATTTCCAACGGGATTACATAAAGAATTCGCAGGTATGACTGTTCACTCCAGAGCTCAGCACACCAACTTCTCTCTTCCTGTGGTCCTAAGTCACAGAGAGTCTGCTTCGAGGTATTTTTCTTTTCCAGCTTATTCTTTGAGAATTTTGTTTTCTTTTCTTAAGCTGTTTGCTTCTAATCCCTATCAGAAGAGCTAATATGGAAAGGCTAATTCAGAATCAATTTGCTTTTTAAGAAAATGAACAGTATAACAATAATAGTATAAACAGTATAAAAATTCTGCCCAAATTCTAAGAGCAATAAAACCTAGAACCACCCAGCCAGCATGGCTCAGTGGTTGAGCATCAACCTATGAACCAGGAGGTCACTATTCTATTCCCGGGATGCGGGGAGGGGAGGGCACATGCTCAGATTGCAGGCTCCATCCCTGTTGGGGTGGGGGGAGGGGGTGCGTGCAGGAGGCAGCCAAGAGGTAATTCTCTCTCATCATTGATGTTGCTATCTCTCTCTCCCTCTCCCTTCTTCTCTAAAATCAATAAAAATATATTTTTTTTAAAAAAACTAAAACCACACATACATGTACGTGCATACACACAGAGTTAGGGGCTGAATTGTGTACCCCCTAAATCCATATCTTGCAGCCCTAACTCCTTAATGTAAATATATTTAGACATAGGGCCTCAAAGAGGTGACTAAGGTTAAATAAGGGTGGGCTCTAATTCAGTAGGACTGGTGTCCTTATAAGAAGAGCAAGAAGTTCCAGAGCTCTCTCTCATGTGCACAGAGAATAGGCATTTGAGAACACAGCAAGTAAGTGGCCATCCTGAAGCCTGGAAGAGAATTCACTAGAATCCTACCCTGACAGCACCTTGTTCTTGAACTTCCGGCCTCTAGAACTGTGAGAAAATTAATTTCTGTTGTTTAAACTACCCAGTCTGTGGACTTTTGTTATGGCATCCCTAGCAGACTAATAGACACAGTCTCATACTCATATTGATACACACACACACACACACACACACCAAATGCAAAAATTTCAAAACCATATTTTCTAGGAAGAAAATACTGGTTTTCTTCTTCCTTCCCTCCACTGCTAGTCAGGCCTCCTTGACTCTTTCCCTGTGACCCTAAGATTTTACCAATAAACTTCAACAATACTACATATAAATTTTCTCTATTAAACCTGGAGTACAAACAGGACATGGCCATCCATGACCTTGGAGAATGTTCTCCTCAATTGCTGTATTTTTCCAGGTGACTCATTGTTAACCCCACAAGCACTGGCTCCATACCATCCTTTGGGAGATTTTTGAATTTTTTAAAAATATTTTTTTATTGACTTCATAGAGGGAGAGAGAGATAAAAACATCAATGATGAGAGAGAATCATTGATCGGCTGCCTCCTGCACACTCCCTACTAGGGATCGAGCCCGCAACCCAGGCATGTGCCCTTGACCAGAATCAAACCCGGAACCCTTCAGTCCGCAGGCCAATGCTCTATCCACTAAGCCAAACTGGCTAGGATGGATTATTGAATTTTAAAAATCTTCTGGATTTGCTATATACTTCCATGCCATCTCAACCATGAAATGAAATATATCATTTCTCATTTATGCAGGGTCATTATTGTGTTAAGTGCTGCTAATGAAGCTATAGGTAGAGACATAGATGTTGGTTTTTAATAACAAACCCTCACTTGTTGTATGTCAGTGACTGCTTTAATCCATATATATGTGTGTGTTTGTGTGTGTGTGTGTGTGTGTGTGTGTGTGTGTGTGTGTGTGTGTGTGTGTATCCACTTAATCCTCAGAACCACAGGACAAGGGGACTGAAGCACAGAAAGGTCCTCAGGGGGAGTAAGGGGAGAAGCTGGCCTTTGAAATGAGGCTGACATGGTTCTGAGCCTATGCACTTAATCGTGATAATTGGGACAAACTCCAGCCATAGCCCTAGAATCTTTTTTTGGACAAATTTTTTTATCTCAGCTAATGTTTAGGTAGTTGACTCCTCTTCGTGAATGTTACATAGACTCATACAGGTACAGCAGCCTCTGGGCAGTGTGACGGAGCCAGGTTTCTGGAAAGGACATGGATGCCTCACAAGCTGGAGGACTCCTCTCCCAGCAGACTGCACAGTGTCTGGAATATCATTGTCCTCTAATTTTTTACACAGATCCTTTGACCTTTCAGGACAATTCGAATCATTATCTATAATTGCAGCATCCCCACCATGCCAAGCCACACTGCTAGGTATGCTAGAGAGTGGACAGCTCAGAACTTTTAAAATGTCACACTGGCCAGTACTCAGATCTTGGATTCTAATACCGGTCTCCCATAAAAGGAACCAGGGTTCTTTGGGGCAAGGACTGAGGCTAGGATTGGGGCAGTAAATATACAGGATGAGCCTGAAGCATCTTGTGCCAGAAAGTAAGAAGTGCTTAAAACAAACAAACAAAAAATCACACAACAGGGAGATGTCGCAGAGACACAGTGCCACCTACAAGAGCTCCCAGTGGGCAAAGCTGGGATAATCTGAGCAACAACACAAAGCAGTATTATTTATAACCCAAAGTATAAAAATAAGTATCCATGTGTCCATACTGATGTAAATGAATGATTTCCTAAATAAATAAGTGGGGGAGAAGATACAGTTTTCCTATACAGAAGAATTCCAAATAAATTGAGTAGATACCCTGTTTCCCCGAAAATAAGACAGTGTCTTATATTAATTTTTGCCCCCAAAGACACGCTAGGTCTTATTTTCAGGGGATGTCTTATTTTTCCATGAAGAAGAATATGGTACACATTTATTGTTAAATGAAAATAAAGGAAATTTATTACCTGTATACAGTACAGTAGTATGGTAGTTGTCAACACAAACCAGACAAACTGTGAATCCTACAGTATCAAGAATTTACTCACTTATTCAATGACAATCATGTCATCATCTTCTGGAACATCATCATAACAATCCAATTCCTGAATTTCCTGGTGAATTTCTTGTGACTCCATTTCTTTCAGAATCAGTGGACCAAATCTCTCATGTTTAGCAATAGCACTGCCTTTAAATGAGTACTTCTTGTCAAGGTAGCCTGCTCGCAGTGCATTTGCAATGCAACTGTCAGTGATTTTCTCCCATGAATTCTTCACCCAAGTCACAACTTCTTGCAGTTTAGGTTTCACAAAGTTTCCACGCTGATTTCTCTCCATTCTATTTTCAATGTAGTCATTAATTTCCATGCGCAAATTGTCTTTGAATGGCTTGTTTATTGCAGTATCAAGAGTCTGGAGATAGGCCGTCATTCCTGCGGGAATCATTATCTGATCTATTTTTCTTTCGTGAAGAAATGTCTTCATGTCTTTAGCGTGGTGAGTGCTGGCTGCATCCCAGACTAGCAGACCTCTTTGGCTCCCTCGCATAACAAGCGGCAGCATTAAATCGACCCACTTCCTTATAACTGCTTGTGTGGCCCAGGCTTTTTCAGTTTCAAGAATAAAAACGCCCAAAACACGTTCAATCTTTTCCTTCTTGCCCTTAGAAATGATTAAAGGTGGGATTTTAGTGCCATCCAGACGAATTGCCAAAATACAGGAAACACGTGCACTTTCATAAGCAGTGGAGGGAATGTACACTAAGGAGGCACCCCGCTGTTCAATTGTTGTTTGAGATGATTGGCCCATAAACACTGCAGTTTCATCCATAGCAATCATGTTGGAAAGATTGTATTTAGAGAAGTCAGCATCATCAATAAAGGACTTGAATGCAAGTGCTTGCTTAATAACTTGAGTATCTTCCAACCTAAACAATGTTGTAGATCTTCTTAAAGACAGTTCACTTCGCTGAAGGAAATTATCCAGCCAGTGTTGTGATGCTTTGAAGTCTTCGGGGGCTATATCAAACTGTGGTGCCATTGCAAGGGCAAATTCTTGAATCTGAGCCCTATTCCCAAGCAAAGCCTTTGCTCTCCTGTCAACAACCCATTCACAGATCAGGTCTTCCAGCTCGGAAAATAATGGTTGCCAACCTGATCCACACTTGCGCTTTTTAGCATTTCCCTTGTCCACTTGTTCATGAGGTTACCATACTCTGCTCGCCATTTTCGGACCAATCGGATACTCAACATCTTCTCTTTGCAGAAAGCAGTAAGATTTTGGCCCCAAGAGTCTTCCACGATTCCTTTCTTGTACTCCACAGAGTAGCTTTTTCTTTTGTGCTCATTTCTAGGGGTAAAAAAAAAAGGAATTGGGGTATCAAGGTGGGGGGAGGGGGATCATTCAAAATGACACAGGGGGGATCAGAGGGGGGAATCAAAATGGCACAGGAGAATCAGAGGGGGGATTACCATTTTAGTAACCCCTTTTGATCCTCCTGTGTCATTTTGATTGTCTCCTCTGATTCTCCTGTGTCATTTTGATTGTCCCCTCTGATCCTCCTGTGTCATTTTGATTGCCCCCTCTGATCCTCCTGTGTCATTTTAAGTGATCCCCCTCCCCCCACCCCTGTGCCACTGAACACCCCCCTACCCCTTTATCAGACATTTACCCCCTGGGGCCTGCCTAGGGACTGTCACTGGGCTTGCTGGGGCCTGGATCTGGGCTGGAGTAGGGTCTGCCACTGACTGAGAACCTTCAGTCATCATGAAGGCAGCCGCGAGCATCAGGTAGTGTCACCAGAGACAGACCAGCACTCACCACCTTCGCCGCGTCCCGTCCGCTCTAATCCTCCTGTTCTTCTACACGCATCTGAGAAAGTCTCTTCCTCTCTCCCACCCCGCGCTCACCACTCACTTCGACCTCCACTTCGCCTCCACACAGCAGTGACATCAGGACTCCGCGTAACATCACTGGTTGCTAGACGCCAGTCGGGGCGGCCCTAGCGACCAGTTTATGGTAAATTAATTTTCATTCTGAGACAGAGCCTGGGGGCCTTATTTTCGGGGGATGCCTTATATTTCACTCAGAAGGAAACCTGTAAATAGGTCTTATTTTCAGAGGATGTTTTATTTTCGGGGAAACACGGTAGTTCATCCTAAAGGAAATGGAGCATAACTCCCCACCCTTCAAGTGTGGATTGTGCATAGTGACTTCCTTCCAAAGAGTACAGTATTGAAAAATAACTCCACAGTGGAGAAACCAGACAAACACTACCTCAGCTAGGTGCTTCAAGTCAACATCAGTGGTTATAAGTCATACTGATGCAAAGTAACATGGAATTGATATAAAGTGATGAAACTGGCCTCTGTGGTCTTCCTGCCACAAACACACTACCCCATTTCCCCATTCTAATAATGAGAAAAATTAGACAAATCCTAATTAAGGGGCATTCTACAAAGTACCTAACAGTTACTCCTCAAAACGGCCCAGGTCATAAAAAAATGTCTGAGAAAGTATCACCGCTAATAAGAGCCTAAGGAGACATGACTACAACTAAATGTAATGTGGTATCATGGATGAGATAAAGCAGAAAAGAGACATTACATAAAAACTAAGGAAATGTGAATAAAGTATGACTTTAAGTAATATTATGTATTGATATTGGCTCAGTGACAGACACATGTACTTCCCAATATATGATGTTAATAATAGAGTAGACTATCTGAGGTATATGATTATTCTCTGTACTGTCTTCATAATAGTTCTATGAATATAGAACTATTTTTAAACAGTGGATTTTTTTAAAGTCACTTTGCAGGACATCTGTTGCCCAGGCCACGTTGCCTAGAGATGCAGTCACCTAATCCCCCAAGCTCCAGCTCAGCTCCTTGAATGCGGATGTAGCCAGCCTATGCGATTCTCCCTTTTACTCTCCTCCCAGTGTGCCGTGGCCTGTATACCCTCACCTCCAAGTTCCTAAGGCTCTCAGCTCATACTTTGTGCTTTCCTAGTATAATGTCCCCTTTAGAATTCCCATAAATACCTCCCCACGTGATTCTTTAGTTGTGGTTCTGATATCACAACACCTTCCCTTCCACCAAAACAAGATTCTGCTCAAACTGTTACTAAAATTCTGTCTAGCTTTCTATTGCCCTATTTCAGTTTGAAAGCCCAGGACCAACTTTTTAAAAATCAGATAAGAATACTTGGCCCTTATGAAAGCTTTGGGTCACAGAAATCAATGACCATAGAACTTCACTTTTGCTCTCTGAGAACCTCTCATATAATGGACAGCATTCGAATTCGGCACTAAGAGGAACTGCCCCACTGTTTCCCAGGGCACAGAAGACACACACACACACACACACACACACACACACACACACACACAACTTTTGTTTATTATCTTTTCTAAGTTTTAATGCCACTCAGCAAAAAAAAAAAAAAAAAAAAAAAAAAAATACTTTATCTTGATCCTGCTCATCTCAGTAGCATGACACACAGAAGGATCCTTACAAGTTGTGCAGGTAAGTCACAGACAATGTAATTTTTTTAAAAAGGTTTATGTTTATGATTTACTTTTCAAATAGAAAAGTAGCGTAGACTCAGGATCATCCTTATATCATCCAGTACTATGCCCACCATCGTGGAGGGGAGGCAAAGTATATTAGCAAGCAACTTGACTCCTAGCAAGTCAAGCATGCCCTGATAGTTCAGAGAAATTTTATAAAAATTCTCATCTTCAACTTTGAGTCATATCTTTTATATAAGTAATTTATAGAAATGCAATGGTGTTTGTTCTTGCCCACCTACTCAATAGGCATAGGTACTATACTCTGAGCATGTTGGACTTCCCCACATGGTTGCCTTTCTCATGATCACTGTAGAAAAACTCCCTCACCTTCGGATAGCTATCTCCTCTTCTGACCAAATCCCCATAAGGCACTGAGACTTTTGCATTCTTCCTCTCTCCCCTTCAACTACCATGGATCATCAATCATGTAAGGTTCACATTTACATTCGAGGAGAGTGTGTGTGTGTATGTGTGTGTGTGTGTGTATGTGTGTGTGTGTTTGGAGAAGGGGCGGGGGACTGGGTAGATAGGAAATTTGCTCTTTGTGTAGAGCAGATATTTCACACGCTCAAGCTGGGCCTCTTCTGCATTTTATGCTGAAAAGAATCTCTGACTTGCTTGGCCTTGATTTGCATTACCAGATGCTGCTTTTGTTGCTTTTAGCTTTGGTAAGTGCTGTACCGCAGGAGGAAGGGGTCTTGACTGCTTTGTGGTAATGAACATTATTTCCTTGCATTCTAACATGCTTTTTGAGAAGGTGAGAGGTACGTGGCAGGGCCCCAGCAATCTTGCTTCCTCCCTGGCATGCCCATCAGAGCAGGCCTTGCCTGGCAACATCACCCATCGCGTATATCACACAGAAAAGTTTTAAAATTTATGTTCCAGGTCTCTATATTAAGAGGCAAATGTTTTTACTTCTACACAGAGCAGAACTAATGTATGCTTTGAAGGGCTCCAGGACTGAGATGGAGATACCTCATTCTTACGTCTGCATCCCACAACTCTCATTTGACCTTCATCACAGGCTCTTTTCCTCTTCCACCCACAGAGAGCCCATGCACATCCCACTGTCCTTGTCACTGAATGTGTTTTCTGGGATTTGTCTACTCTAACTGTTGCTGCTACTGTTGCTGTTGATCTCTCTAAAGTTCTTCTTCCTTCGGTTTCCCTTTATCCCATCCATTTTCTGCACTCTCTGGACTCACAGACACTGCCCTCCAATCAGTGCTGCTTACTTCTACATGGCTCTCTGACCCAGCACAGTGCATTTGGGCCTCTGTCTTTTCTAGATTTGTTTCTTTTCTGCTGGATGTTGAAGGGTTGATTTTATTTGCCACCCAAACATTTTCCTTCAAGTTGCTTCTGTGGCTGAAACAATTGCAAAAGTTCTAGGGTTATATTATTATCTCCCTTTCTGTCTGAAAATTCAAAAATACTAATTTTTTATTCAGGTACTGAAGGTTGGTCATATAATGCTGCCAGAGACAGGAACCATTACATTTTTGTTGCCATTGACATTATACCCTAGATGAGTATATCATTAGCCTGGCAAATAGCAAGGCACAGGAGAAATAAGACATAGGGCAGGTGTGATTTTTAGGGGGAAAGGAATAGTTGTGAGCACCTAAAAGATAATTAGTTAATATAATGAGAACAAAATAAATGGAGTATGTGAAGTTCTTTAGAGTTGTGCAATTGACCAAGAATTATAAAGTCTCAAACAGAATAGTCTGCAGAGTACAAAATGGTCACAGATCTCCTTTGTGACTGCAAATAACATAAAACTGCAAGTACCTTTGGACTAAGAACAAATCATGTTTCATTATCATTGGCTAATGATCACATACCTTGAAGGCAAACAAGTTTGTAAAAGTAGGCAAAGATAAGATTTTAGAGTAATCATGTGTTTATTTGGTTACCTGTCTTTGTATGTTCCAGCTTTCATTTTTCTTACCCACATGGACTTGAGAAATGACTCCTGAGGTCCCTTCAGATTTTAAGATGTTGTGATTCTAGGAGACATTTTATCAAGGCTGCTCACACATTGCAAAGGTCATTCTTTTTTAAAATTGTTTTTCTTTATTGATTAAGGTATTACATATGTGCCCTTAGCCCTCCATTGTCCCCCTACCCCTCCCACTCATGCCCTCACCCCCCTGGTGAGTGTGTCCATTGGTTAGGTTTATGTGCATGCATACAAGTCCTTTGGTTGATCTACCCCCTTACCCCCACCCTCCCCAACCTTCCCTCTGAGGTTTGATGGTCTGATCGATGCTTCTCTGTCTCTGGATCTGTTTTTGTTCATCAGTTTATGTTGTTCATTATATTCCACAAATGAGTGAGATCATGTGATATTTATCTTTCTCTGACTGTCTTATTTCGCTTAGCATAATGCTCTCCAGTTCCAACCATGCGGTTGCAAATGGTAAGAATTCCTTCTTTTTTACCGCAGCATAGTATTCCATTGTGTAGATGTACCACAGTTTTTTAATCCACTCATCTGCTAATGGGCACTTAGGCTGTTTCCAAATCTTAGCTATGGTAAATTGTGCTGCTATGAACATAGGGGTGCATATATCCTTTCTGATTCGTGTTTCTAGTTTCTTGAGATATATTCATAGAAGTGGGATCACTGGGTCAAATGGGAGTTCCATTTTTAGTTTTTTGAGGAAACTCCATACTGTTCTCCTCAGTGGCTGCACCAGTTTGCATTCCCACCAACAGTGCACGAGGGTTCCTTTTTCTCCGCATCCTTACCAGCAGTTGTCGTTTGTTGATTTGTTGATGATGGCCATTCTGACAGGTGTGAGATGGTACCGCATTGTCATATTGGTTTGCATCTCTCGAATGATTAGTGACTTTGAGCATGTTTTCATATGTCTCTTGGCCTTCCTTATGTTTTCTTTCTAAAGGTATCTATTTAGGTCCATTGCCCATTTTTTGTTTGGGTTGTTTATCTTCCTTTTGTTAAGTTGTATGAGTTCCCTGTAGCAAAGGTCATTCTTTACTCACCAACTAAGAAAATTATCTAATCTAAGTTTACCCTTTGCTCTCTGAGCCTGATCAGCCTTTGGTAGACATGCCCAAGAGTGGTGAATGGACAAAAGGAAGTGATCAGCAGAAAGGGAGAAGAAACATACCAGACATCCATCAAGAGCAAAAGCAGGTCCAACAAAACAGGGCTTGCAGAAGTAGTACAAATACATCTCCATAGCCCAACTCCACAGTCTTTTTATTTCCCCCTACCCTGTTCTGCCCTGCACTGAGAAGGGCCACTCAGCCTATACTTTCAAGTTCTGTCCACAGTCACTCTACCCACCCCTCTCCTTGGTCACCCCTCAGGCCTAGGTTTATGCATGCCAGTAGCATTGTCTACACAAAGAAAAGGGACCTGGTGTAGAAGCCTAGCAAAAGGCCTTCAAGTGCTGGGATGGTCTGGGCAGGGAATTCCAATATCCCAGGTACCTGGAGTGTGGTTTAAAAGGAGATGCTAGGGCTCCCATAGGCATTTCCTTTTAGTTTCTGGACTCCTGGCCCCAGGAACTAAGTGCAGTACAGCTAGAGGAGCCTGGAGAACGGACCTCCAAAACACAGGGCCCAGGCTAGGAACCCTTCTTGCCAAGATCTTGGATTGAGTTAGCTATATTGCTAATTGTAATAAGAAAGTAGAAATATAATTGTTCAAATGTGATCCTGGCCAGGCCAGGATTAAGAAATACAGGATGGCGCAAAAGTAGATTTACAGTTGTGAGTATGCACAATATAGTTTATTCTTATATTATTATTTATAAATCATTGTATTCTTTTCAATATGAATAACTCTAAACCTACTTTTGCCCCATCCTATATAACAAAGATGGCAAACATTTCAGTAACCTGAGAAACCCTAATGGTAGATCATATAGAATTTTTTAGCCTAAAGCTGACAAGCAGTGGGGTTGATTGGCCGGCATGAATGATTCTCACTAAACCAGTACAGGTCAGTGTGGGGATATATTTAGATGACTATGTATTGTTGCATTTGATTGGAGCTCTGTCTGAGCATAGAATAAGTCGCATGGCCAAACAATGATAATCTCACACTGGAGCAACAGGGCACCAGGCTAGGCTTCTACATTATCTCCATCAGCTTAAATTTCTTGTTGCCTTTGGCTCTATTTCTGGGAAAGAACAGGCTAGATTATCTCTATATTCCTCTCTAATGCCACGATTCTCAGATTCAAATTTAACTACATTTATGTAGCACTTGTTGTTTGTGTCATCCCAGGTCATTCATGTATCTTCTGTCATTTTAACCTTTCCTGGGAAGAAATATTGTTCACCCGGCTTACAGTTGAGGAAATGAAGACTCAGAAAAGTAAATGGACTTGGTATAACTCTCAGTACACAGGGGTGATTCTTGAGCAAAGATCTTATATACTTTATTCATGGACCTATTACTGGTGCCTAGAAGAGGGCCTGGGACATTGCCAGCACACAAGGAACAATGCTAGCAGAATGAACCAACAACTATGGAGCTGCCAGTACACTTCCTATTAAGGAGAGGGGGTAATGAAATATTTTGACATAAACACTTTCTAAGTTTAACCCTTATTTTCTGTAACATTCTGGGCAACAGTCAAACAAATTCTGGCTTTGTGATGAATTTCTCTCCTCCCTTAAGAATCTGTCTTTTCAGTTAATATTTTTTAAAGGACATTATCTCCCAACATTCTCCCATCAATATTCATTTGATGCTGCTTTTGCCTATTTTTTTGTGATTTAACAGTATCAGGTGTTAATACCTCTAACTGGTAGAGAAAACGCTCTTATTCTAAAAAATTTATAGCTTCTCTGCTATGCCATAGATCCAAATTTTATCAAAACCATCAGCTGCTCTTCTGTTTGTTTTATACTTACTTTGTTTTCATAAGCTCATAGCTTTGGAAGATTTCTTCAAGATTATGTAGGCCAATTTTTTTTTCCAAATTGGTGCATATGCTAATATGGTAAGTGAGATAACTTTTAGGTGGTATAAAATAAAGAGTATTTTTTAAATCATATTTTCTAATATCTATATTTTAAATATATTTTAATAATTAATATTATTTTTTTAATCATTTTATTAGCCTTTAATGAGAAATCCAAAAAATATGTAAAAACACACATAGTCCTGGCCGGTGTGGCTCAGTTGATTGGGTTTTGTCCCATGAACCCAAAGGTTGCTGGTTCGATTCCTGGTCAGGGCATATGCCCGGGTTGCAGACTTGATCCCTTGCAGGGGGTGTGCAGGAGGCAGCCGACTGATGTTCCTCTCTCACGTCAATATTTCTCTATCTCTTTCCCTCTCCTTTCCTCTCTCTCTAAAAATCAATAAAAATATATTTTTAAAAATTTTAAATGAACAAATACATATATATATATATATATATATATATATATATATATATATGGAGAGAGAGAGAGAGAGAGAGAGAGAGAGAGAGAGATAGGTATAGATATCTAGTACACTAAATCTGAAATGTCATAAATATTGTTTATGCCAGAGCTATAGGGACAATATACATTTAAGTTTAAAAGATTAATGTATTTAAAGAAATAATAAATGTTAACAAGTTACTAATAATATAGATGGTTCTTGGAAATGGCAAAAATCATGAAGAGAATGATTAAAGTTTGAAAATACTTTGCTAATCAAACCACATTATTTTATGGCTAAGGCACAGAGAGGTGAAATGACTCACCTAAGGCTCCAGGGTTAATTAGTGAAATAATGACTAGACTCGAAGTCTCCAGGTTCCAGGTAATTTGTTCACGTCAGTAATGCCCCACTTTAAGATTCTGAGCATCATTAACCTGATCTTATATGATTCGTATTATGAATACATTTTTATCTACCACTGCCAAATGCAAAAGATTCTAACTTTCATAATTGAAGTTTCAAAGACAGAAAAGCCCTCTGGTTCCCTCAGAGGGAAAAGCACTCTCAGGTATAATTACAGTTTGTGTTTATAATGTGCCTTTCATTACGGGACCTGAATGAACTCTAGTAAATTGATCTGATGACTGGTATTATTCTTGTTTCATACACTGGGACATAATGATCCAGACAGGGTAGGTGAATTGTCCAGGGTTGGCCAGAATGTCAGTCACTAAGAAAGAGACAGAATTAAGTCTTTAATCTTGACCTCGCCTCTGTGGGTTTTGCCTTTTCTGTTCAACCTCCAGTTACTTGTCAGATTTTGAATTATAGGGATCTCCATTAAATGGGATTCTAGTCTAAGACCCTTAACCTTTTCAAATGTGTGTGATAGGAGTCGAAACTTGAGGCTTCCTATTTTAATAGCCTTGCTTTTTTTATTATTAATGGAGCATATCCCTGGGCTTAAATCTGTCACTTATTGATCTCTTTGGTTGTTTTAAAATTATGTTTTTCTATTGGAGTTCTTTGTCCTGCCTGTGCCTACAGAGATGGGGAAATAGCTACCAATACCAAATCAGACAGGTCACATGCTGAGATGTTTACAGTCTACCTGCTCAGAATTTCTAACTCCAGCACTAGCTATTGGCCAAAAGAAACCAATAATTAAAGTCATTGTTTATTTCCTACTTTTGCACAGTGGAACATACACAGTCTGTGGCCTTTGGCTGACCATAGGAGGTCAGCTCCTATTGATCTGATGTCCTTCAAATGCCCTCTAGTGGTTGAAGGCCCACATGGGCTCCACTTTCCCTCTTGTGAAACACCAAGGGTTCTGAATAAATAGAAGAGCTACCCTTTGAAAACTTGCATGTGAAGCATCCCAGGTGCATACTGAAGAACTTAGCCTGCTCTGTTGCTCCTTTGGCCAATTAAGATATCTCTTCAATCGAAAATACAGGGCATAGTGTTCACTGCTTGGTTACCTTCAGAATAACTACTTTAGAGAACCTATTCCATGCCACACACACTGTTATGAATCCATTGTATACACACTCTCTGTATTAATTTCCTAAGGTTGTGTAACAAAGTATCACAAACTGAGTAGCTTAAAAACAATAGAAATTTATTCTCTTACTGTTATGGAGGCTATAAGTTCAAAATCAAGGTGTTGGCAGGGCTGTGCTCTCTCTGAAAGCTCTAGGGGAGGATCCTTCCATGCCTCTTCCAGCTCCTGGTGGCCCAAGGTGCTCCTGGACTTGTAGCAGTGGAACAGCATCTCTGCCTCCGTCCTCCCACAGCTGTCCTCCCTCTGTGTCGTCATCTTCACATGGCATTCTCTGGGCATGTGTCCATGTCCAGATGTTCCTCTTCACATAAGGACACCAGTCATATTGGATTGGAACCCACTCTAATGACCTCGTCATAACTCAATTACATCTATACAGACCCTGTTTCTAAATCAGGTCACATTCACAGGTACTGGGAGTTAGGACTTTGACACAGCTTCCTGGAGAATATGATTCAACTCATAACCACCCTTTGAAGTAGGACCTATTGCCCCCATTTCAGATGCAGAAACTGAGGTGTGGAAAAACTAACCCTGTGGCTCAACGTAAAACAACTGACAGATGGTAGTGCAGCTCTGCTCCTCTAACACCCAGCCCTACTCCTCTGCCCTTTGCAGCTGGGAAATGAGCTACACTAACAGATCTCAGGGGCCCGGTGATAGGGGTGCTGTTCTGACATCTAAGGAGAAACCTCTGTAAGAAATTGAAAGGACTGGAAAGGAATATTCTTGTATTACAGAATCTAGCATTTTCTGAGTCCTTACAAAGTGCCAGACAGTTTTCAGCCCTTTACATGTATTAAGTCCTTTTAGCTTCCATAGTGACGCTGACAGAGGCAGTCATACCCATTTTACAAATGAGGACACTACGGCCGAGGGGTTATATAAACTGCCCCAGATCACCTGCTGAGTTGCAGAACCAGGATGCAAACGCAGGAAGTCTGATACCGAAATCTGACTATCATAATGGCTGGATTGGAGTTTCCTGACATTCTCTTTTTCCAGCTCTCCAAAATTAGTTTTGTCTCCTACAATGTAAGCTTAAAATATAACTTGAGGAGCCCTGGCCAGTGTTTCTCAGTGATTAAAGCATTGGCTCACGCACCAAAAGGTCTTAGGTTTGATTCTGGTCAAGGGCATGTACCTGGGTTGCAGGTTCCATCCCCACATGTGGGAGGCAAACAATGTGTCTCTCTCAAAGATGTTTCTCTCTCCCCCCTCCCTCCCTTCCACACACTCTCTAAAAATCAATCGGGAAATATATATATATATAACACTTTGTAGAGAGCAGAACTAATCCTATCTAATAAAAGAGTAATATGCAAATTGACCATCACTCCAACACACAAGATGGCCGTCACAAGATGGCCAGCAGGGGAGGGCAGTTGTGGGTGATCAGGCCAGCAGGGGAGGGCAGTTAGGGGTGACTGGGCTGGCAGAGGAGGGCAGTTGGGGGTGACCAGGCCTACATGGGGGGACAGTTGGGAGGGACCCAGGCCTGCAGGGGAGGGCAGTTGGGGGGGACCCAGGCCTGCAGGGGAGGACAGTTGGGGGAGGCCAGGCCTAAAGGGGAGGGCAGTTGGGGGTGACCATGCCTGCAGGGGAGGGCAGTTGGAGGGGACCAGGCCAGCAGGGGAGGGCAGTTGGGGGTGACCATGTCAGCAGAAGAGGGCAGTTGGGGGCAACCAGGCTGGCAGGGGAGTGGTTAGGGGGTGATCAGGCTGGTAAGCAGAAGTGGTTAGGGGCAATCAGGCAGGGAGTCAGGCAAGCAGTTGGGAGCCAGCAGTCCTGGACTGTGAGAGGGATATCCCAGATTGGAGAGGGTGCAGGCTGGGCTGAGGGACACACACACACACACACACACACACACACACGCACGAATTTTGTGCACTGGGCCTCTAGTATATTATAATACTCTACACTTTCACAACATTGGTGCAGTGCTGCTCATATCTGTAGCTTCAGGAGGAAACTGCGCTCTGGGATACCACCTGGGCTCCTTGGCCACACTGTTCAAATGGATTAGGCTGAATCCTGGGACCACAGCTGTGTCCTGGCAAAGGGCCCGTTCCCTCTTCACAATCCACCAGTGGGGCTTTCTGTATGCCTTAGAAATACATGCAAACCCAAGAATGAAACCACGTCCAAGAGCAATGCCCCTTTAAGATTTGGTCAAACTTGAAGCATATGAACAAATCTGCCACCAGAATTGTTTTCTCCCCAGAGATCCCCAGGTGACTAGCTGCTCTGCTCCAAGGTACATGTCTTGAGGGCAGGCATCAGCCCTTATTTAATATCATCGTTTGTGCATAGCTGTGAATCCTAGATCTATCATTACAACTAACTCTTATGAGTGGCCTGAAACTCACTTGAAAAGAGTGCCAAAAAAGGTGAGATGCTGCAAATTTATCCCTTGCATCTGTCCTGTGAAAATTCTAAATCATCTAAGAAGAAACTCTGCCAGGCCCATTTTGGAGGTCTTAGAAACATGGCTGTTGGAGTCCTCCACTGGGCCGCCTGGGGCCTTGGAAATCAGCCAGCTTCTCTAGGCTGGAGTGTGTATGCAACTTCAACCCTGGGTGCCCATGGAAGAAGAGAATGCCCTGCTCGGTGCTATATGTGGATGTGTAAATTACAGCAGATGATGCACTTAGCAATTATGTTCTTTGCATACATAAGCAGGAACAACAGCTCCCAAACTGCCAATATCCTTCTCAATTCTCACAGAATGACTATGTGTCACACGGTCACACAGCAGGGGGCCTGGAAATGAGATGAAGGAATGGCACAGTATGAAGTTTCAATTTTGGAGAAGCATCCCTCCTGCAGTAACGAACAAGCAAACAAGAAAAGCCTCAGAAAGCCCAACAGCCTGGCTGTACACCCCACCCTCTTGAGTGTGGAAATGGGCCCTGGAAGAGATTGAAGGACAGAAGACGAGGGCCAGTGGCTCAGAGGCTCCCGTGCCTACTGCAGCTGTGTGAATTTCTGAAGGAGCCGGGGAATGTTGCTAACTAGTTGGGAAGTGGGTGGAAAGCTTTAATGAAACAGCTGAAAGCAATATTGCAAATTTCATATGTCTGGATGGGACAGGCAGGTAACATCAAAGAGGAAAGTGGTTCTGAGAGGAGCTCGGGGGAACCCTACAGAGTCCATGTGCCCCATCTAAAGAGTAGCTCTACTTCATCACATTGCTAAGTAGAGAGAGCTAACTCTTCTAATTCTTCAGGAAAATCTGAAAATCCTTGTGTGGGAGAGGTAGGTGTATGGGAAAGACCTGTCTCAATTTGGAACTGTTGACAACAATTTTAAATTATTTAAGACATTGTCGAGATGTGTATCAGTTATCTATGCTGTGTAGTAAGCAACCCCAAAACTAGTGGCTTACAACCATTTTATTCTGCACATGACTTGTTGTTCAGGAATTTGAGAAGGGCTCAAGTGATCACTTTTGGGCTGAGTGATTCACTTTTAATCCACATGGCATCAGCTGGGGCAGCTGAAGCTGGAGGATCCACTTCCAAAATGATGGATTATTTTCCACACATCTAGCACCTTATCTCTATGCTCTATGCTCCTTGGCGTGCACGCGTTCTCTCTCTCTCTCCCTCTCTCTCCCTCTCTCTCCCTCTCTTTCCCTCTCTCTTCCTCTCTCTCTCTTTCCCTCTCTCTCCCTTTCTCTCCCTCTCTCCCTCTCTCCCTGAATGGTGTCTCACCCTCCAGAGCCTGTCCATGTGCTGGACCTGCTCAAAAAAAGTTGTACATGGCAACTTCCAAGAGGCAGAAAATAGAAGCTTCCAGGCCAGATAAAAACCATACTTGAACCTTTCACTTTCATCCTATTCTGTTTGTCAGTGCAGTTATAATGCCCACCTTGTCTCATGGAGACAGGGAAATGGACTCCATTGCTTGAGGGGGAGTGGCAAGGTCATCCCACACAAGAGCATATGGATTGAGAGATGTGGTTTCATACATCTTTGGAAAATGCATTCTACCTCAAGGTCAAACAAAACACATGTGAAGTGACTATGGCCTAGAGCTCATCAGTTTTCAGTCTTTCAGATAAAGGGTGCTTACTGGGGCAGCATGAGGTAATGGTTAAGAGTTTGTATTCTGGAGCCAGAATGCCTGGGTTCAAATTCTACTCTGCCACCTATTATCTTAGGCATCTTGGGCAATTTACTTAACCTCTCTGGGTCTTAGTTTCTTCTTCTGGGGTAATATTGTATTATACTTATCGGATGAAGAATTTGTTAAAGGAGTTAATACTTGTAAAATGATTAGAACAGATCCTCACATGGATTAATAGACAGTGTATTTGTTTGTTGGGGCTGCCACAACAAAGTCCCACAAGCTAGGTGGCTCAAACAGGAGAATTTTATTACCTCTCAGTTCTGGAGGCTAAAAGTCCACAGACAGGTCTTTATGTCTAATTACACATCCCTAGATGTGAACCTCAACCCTGTTCTGCCCAGTCGCAGCCATTTTTGAACAGTCATAGAAGTGAAGGTGCTAAGGCAAGACTATGCAGATGAGATGGAATTCAAAGTGGGTCCTAGAGATTGTGTAAGATCCCTTCAGAAACAGAGGATGGGAGAGAGGGCCCCAGTTTGAGGGGCAGTAAGTGAGCACTCAGAAGCAGAGAGAACACATCAGGGGATGTGGGTAAGCATGTTTGTCTCATGGACAAGAAGGCTTCGTTTGGGGGAAGGAAAATAAGGAGTAAGTTTAAAAGGGTCCTCCTGACTCTGAGGGGTGAAATCTGATTTGATGCTCTTTTAATATCTCTTACACTAATTATCTGCCTCACTATCCTCTCTCCTCCACCAGCTCCCCACATACATCCCAACAGTGGCTACTAGAGATACATATTTTGCATATGACGGGTCCTAAGTAATAAGAACCATTGCTAAAGACTGAGCAGCTTCAGTTTAGCAATGCCATTTCAGAATACCTGCTCTATGAATGACTCACCATTACCTTCAGGGTGATTGGGAAGGGGATTCAAAATACATAGGAAGTGCACCTCCTGTTTTTCTGTTAGATGTGGTGATGCCTATGTGTCAGAATGCCAAGATGACACTCTTCCCCCTCAGCTGCAGTTGACACACCAGTATGATACAGAGCAGAATGAAAGTGAGCTGGACACCCAAATGCTGCTTCCTTCTAGTTCCATGACTTCTCATTCCTGTAAGCATCCAGTGTCAGTCTCCAGAGGACACCTTGCCCCTTATTGCCTCTGGATGCAAAACAAGAACAGCGTGGCAGAGTGCAGAGGGCATGGCAGGCTATGAGCTCAGACCCCAAACCAGACTGCCAAATTCTGAGTCCACATCTTACCAAGGGTGGGACCTTGAGTAAGTTATTTCAGCTTCTTGCCTCTATTTCCACATCTGTGAAACATATAGTGATTGTACATGCCTGGTGAATTACCAAATGGAAATCCCTAAGAACAGTGTAGAAGCACATAAGAAGCACTATGTAAATATGAACTCTCTTTAATATTGGCTGCAGAAATGTGCAAACTACATACGATTTCATGGTACTCTGAAAATCCCAAGAATCTGAGAACTTTGTAGAGAGGGGAACCTTTGAATCCACAGTAATTAGCTTCTCACTTAATCTCTTCAGAAGAATGCACTTTGGGGTGCTACGAGATGGAATGGTCTCTGCCCTGCTCTCCAAGAAAGAACAAAATCAAGGATCTGTCAGGGGGACAACTAAGATAAGGATTCCAACTTTAAGAACTTTTTTCTTTGTTTTATTGCACTTTGCTTTATTGCAAGGTATGCATTTTTTTATCTTCTTTTTTTAAATTGTTGACAGTATTATAGATGTCCCCCAATTTTTCTCCCCTTAGTTCCCCTCCTCCCAGCCCCTGCCCCACCCCAGGCCTTCACTATTGTCTGTGGCCATAGGCTATGCATATATTCATATAAGATCTTTGGTTAATCTTTTCCCATGCCAATCCCGCGCCCCCCCCCCCCTCCCATGTGAAATATGTCAGCCTATTCCATGCACCCATGCCTCTAGGCTTAGGGGCATTTTTCTTTGTTTGTTTGTTTTTGTCAGTTTATGGGACGCTGAGGGTAAATCAGTGAGCAGTGAACTGCTCCACTCATCGGATCTCGTGTTCACTTCCCTCTGCCTCTGAGCCCACTCAAACCTCTTCCAAAAAAAAAGTAAACTCATCAGGGCTGGTAGCAAATAGGCTCAAGGAATGCAGCTGTGGAAACTTTCAGCACCTGAGTATTACCTTCCTACCATCCTCTCCATCCCGAGTTAGACATTGCACACAGTCATAGATATCAAATATTTGCATATCGCTGTGTATATTCTACTTATATAAGAGTATATTGCCACACATGCACACATGTATACTATATTGGTTGTGTTTCTCAAACACCTTCATTATTTGTCCGGACTGGATTTCTTGCCCTTCCAAATGGTGATTATTTTTTTTAAAAAAAGCCATAATTAATTCTATACAGAGCTTAACATAGTCTAGAATTACTGATAATATAGATCGTAAATTAAGCCCTGGTAAAACAGATGTTGAGATAATATACAAACAAGTAGAAAGCAAAACAAATAGAAATCCACCAACAAAACTTTATTTTTTAAATCCTGAGAATGGGGTTAAGGGCCCTTTAGAAACTTGTTATCTCAGGAGCAAAGGAAATCAAGGTTAGACAGGGCCAGTTCTAAAGGGGTTGAGGAAAAGAGCATAGTTTTAATCTCCTATTCCATGTGTTTGGCCCTTCATATCCTATTTCTTTTCAACACCGCTGCACACCCGAGAAAAAGTCTTGGCTTAAGTTGCATGTGAAAATGAACTTGTAGGTCTCAACCTGGCTCTGTGGCTGAGTGTAGCACTGTATAATTTGACACGATTCAGCCTGATTGACAGTGAGAAGCAGACTGCAGGATCTCACAGGTCAGGACAGAAAAGCTTGGCACAAGGACCTCAGAGCATGCTGGGTAGCAGCCTTCACTTGACTGAGTTCTCCCCAAAAAAAGAAATGAAGCAAGAGTCCAGGAAACTCATTTGAGAGGCGTTGTGTTGTCCATAGAGAAGCGAAGGAAAAGTACACTCCAGCTGATCTAAGTGAAGTCTTTCTTTGTGACCAAATTTGAGTAGGGGAAGAGAGTTCCCCAGAGAGGAAAAGCCCGTAGAGAGAGGGGCCTGCACCTGCTGTCTCTTCTCAGGTGGGAAACCATGAGTGTGCTGACTGTCTCAAAGATCCTTTCACCACCAGCCCCTCTTCATTCCGATTAGAGCCATCTGTGTAGCCCCATCCATACCTTCTCCAACACTGCCATTCACCTCCAAAGCTAATGGTTTTTAGGGTAGATTGATGTATTGGCAGGCATCCTTGGCTCTAAGCTTTCCAAAGTCATTATTGACAGATTCTACATGCCAGTTAGAGATGCCCCTGGGAACCTGTCCCTCAACTTGGTCCCATGTCATCTTTCTCCACCATGGCCACATCTATGGCTCAAAAATGAACATTGACTAGTCTGAGCCACTCTTGTTATTACCATCCTCTAGTCAGCTATTCCTTTGGGGGAGGACCTATGACCCACAGTCATGAGCAGCGGGATGTGAAAGAAAGTTTTGTGGAATAACTGGAAAGTGATTCTTCTGGTGGAGGTTGTCATGTTTATGTAACTGGATTTTAAGACAAGACTTCCCCTACCTCACTTGACAGTCACCAGTAGAATAAAAAGCACACATGCACTGAAGGTTACCTGAAGGCACTTCATGCAGCACTTCCAAAGGACCTTGTGAGAAACCAGCTCTACCATTCTTAGGCTAAGAGCATTAAGGAAAAGTAGTATTTTGGAAACAGTATTTTAGAGACTTGTTACCATGCTGTGGTCACCCCTCTGTCCAGAGGAAATGGAGAGAGGGGTGTCAGCTCTTTTGCCTTACACCTAGAGTTGGCTTCCTCCACCTGCCCTGCATTTGTGAGAAGCTATGGTGTCAGTTTTGCCTCTCGCCTCTAGAGGGCGTGGGAAGAGCTAACAGCCAGGAGAGAGCTGGCACTTTAAGAGTGGCCTGCACACACTCCCTGAGTTGCTCAGGATGAAAGACACATAATCCCCTAGTGCTAGCCATGAGCCCTGCAGGGGAGCAGCAGCACCACATCATCATAGGGCCACCTTTAGGTGCAGAGGGGCCCCTATAGCAATAACCTGGAGGTAAACCTTAGTCTTCTGGGGATGGAAAAAAGATGCATGACTGATCATTTGTGAAAAAAAAAGATGCAGCCCCCAGAAAACTGAGAATGGCCCTATGGAGGGGAATGTCCTGTGAACTCACAAAAGCGTTGCAGGTGAATCAGTTTCAAGTAACATTAAGAAATAAATAAAAATCATAGTTACATAATCAAACAGATAAATTGATGTAAAACCTTCCCTCTACCCCTATTATTCCTCTGCAACCCACTCCCCTGATTAGCAGGTAGGGAGGGTGGTAAACACACTCCTTCCCCAGTAGTACACCAAGAGGGACAGTGGGAGCAGCCCACCGCAGGAGCAGGCAAATAGGGGTGCCCTGTCTTTGGAGAATGTTGGAACAATAATCACACTGACTAAAAGTCTGCTTTGCATTATTTCCATGCACGACAATTCTCAACAATACCCTTTCTGCAGGGCAGACTACTGCCAATACGCATACACACACACACACACACACACACACACCTTGGTCCCCACTGCCTTTACTCACAGGACTCTTGTTATATGAAACAATAAATTTCCTTCATTGTTTAAGCCAGTTGTAGTTGTTTTGTCCTGTTACTTGAAGTAAAAGACACTGAGCTAGAAATGGGACAAAGGAAGTTGTTTGCCATCAAGAAGCTTAGCATTTAAGCCCGGTATGGACAGACAGAAGTGTTTTCTGGGGTGAATGTCACACTTAACTCAAGGACTGATGCCAGGGAATTATTTATTGTGCAGGCTGGAAAAACTATTGAAGTTGTTAACCTTACAAAACAAAAGCTTTTTGGACAAGGGTAAAAAAGGTTTCTTCACATTTATAAGCACATAATAGGTGATTTACCTGGATATCCCAGTATAGGCAGTAAAACACAAAATTTCCAAATCAGTATAAATTTGAGGCCACCGTAAGTAATTCAGCAAACAAGGCAAATGCAAGGAACATCTTATTCTTTACCACACAACTGCTTTTTCCTTTCTTCTCCTGTGCCTCTCCCAATACCTCAGACCAATCCTGTTTACTGTCAATTGACAACCATTCAAGAAACTCCTATGGAGAATCTAGTAGACTCCTAACACTGCTCAACTCTGGGTCAGAGATCTACATAAAATAGTTTGCCCGAAGCTCCTGCAGAGGAGGAAATTGAGCTTCAAAATGGCTAAGTGGGATTCAAAGCAAGTTCGGTCCAACTTGAAAGTTCATTATCTTTCCACTTAGCTACTTATCTTCCTAGAAGCATAGGAACATAAGACTTGGTCCCTCATTCATTGAGCTTTTTAGACAAAAACCTATACAACATGGAAAAATGAAGAAATGAAAGGAATTTATAAGTGATAGGTATTGCTTAGACGTGCTAGAAAATAAACTGGATACCCCAAGGAGGGTGATAACAGAAAAACTTAGGTTTTGTCCCTGGGCAAATGCTTCTGGATTTTAGCTCTTATAGCCTAATTCATTATTAGAACTTAATTTTAGAACAATAAAAATATAGATGTCATTGATTCCTGTGGGTCATTTATAGTAAACCCTGCAAACAGAGAGCCCCCTTTGGGATTCTAATTTTGTTATTCCAGTGGTATTTTTATTTCGATAGGAATAAATTCTCACAAAAGAATTTGTAGGCAAAGGAGAAGATGAGCTACTTTTAAGCCAGGAACTTCTGGTGTCTTCCAATTTATTCCTACTTGTAGCCCATTTATTCCTAAGGATCTTTATCCTAGAAAAGCAGATGTGTGAAAGAGTATAGTGTAACATTTAGGTATTTTTATGGAGAGAGTAAGTAAAATACAAATGGTGTAACTATTTACATTTATTTTTCACCTACTTTTAGGCTGATTATCAGAATGTGAATTATCCAGGATTCTTCGCTGTTTTTTCTTTCCTGGGAGCATTTGTATTAAGAGAAAAACATTGCTAAAATTTTTTTTAAATATATTTTATTGGTATTTTACAGAGAGGAAAGGAGAGGGATAGAAAGCTAGAAACATCGATGAGAGAGAAACATCGATCAGCTGCCTCCTGCACACCCCCCACTGGGGATGTGCCCGCAACCAAGGTACATGCCCTTGACTGGAATCGAACCCGGGACCCTTTAGTCCGCAGGCCGACGCTCTATCCACTGAGCCAAACCGGTTTCGGCAACATTGCTAAAATTTGAAGTTCTTATAGTTTCATTGAGTAGGAGATAGATAGATTGATTTGGTAGAAAGATAGAAGTCATCCTTTTATTATCTAAGCTATTCTCTTGTTACTCTTTTTCTGTGTTTTCATCATTTATATTTTGAAAAGTTGTCTGTGCTTAGAACAATCTTTATGCATTCTTCTCAAAAGACAGATTTGCATTGACCCACATTGCCGTCACAGAATCAAAGAATCTCAGAGTTTAGAAAGATGATAGGAAATTTTTCCAGTTCCCAATGAAATACCTAGATATCTTCTACAAATACTCCCAATCTTTGCTTAAAAACTTTCAGTGACTAAGGTAGCTTTTTGAGGGGAGGGCAGAATTAACCTCATAATGAGAACTAACAAATGTTTTCCTTTTTGTTTGCTTTTGTACTTAAGCAATTGAACCCACTCTGCCCTCTTTTCCATGACATACCTTCAGGTACTTATAGATAAGTATCATGTCTTGTTCTAAGTTTTCTCTACCCCAAGACACACATAGTTTATTGGGAAAGTCATTTTCTCCCTCTGCCATGATTTCACATTAGCCCATAAAATAGGAATTTTTACCCTTCAGAATATTAAAAAGGACTGTTTCCCTTGTCCCCCATCTTCTTCCTAAAGGCTAAGGAGCACCTTATGTAACTGGGGAGATTGATACAAGTGTGAGGCTGAGCCCCTAATTGGCCAGGCTTGGGGCAGATCTCTAGAGAGATGAGGTGGTAAGAAGATCTGGTCAGAGCCCAGTACTGCCTTCTAAAGGCATAGCTGGAGGACCTTCTTTGTCCTGCTATATGTGTTCAACAGGTGCAAGGCAATCCACAGATGCCCCTTGACATGGGCCGGGTCAGTGTCTGTTCCGGGTCAGTGTCTGTTCAATCCCTACAAGCATAGTTCCCAAAATCTAGATGCTGTAGGTCCAAGTCATATCCATGAGTACAGCTTTGCCAACAATTACTTGCATGTATTTTCCCTACAGCAGTTTATAATAGTTTGTAATCGTGTGGTCAGCACCATGATATCCAGAGCTGGACCCCTCTCAGTTTGAATCCTGGCTCTTGACATGGTGGGGAAGTTGCTTAATTGCTTTGTGCCTCAGTTTCTTCATTTATGGAACAGAGATAACAGAATCCTATCCATAGGATTGTGAAGATTGAGTTAATATAGAGACAATGACTGGCACATGAAAGCACTGTATAAATGTATGTTTTTGTTGTTGTTATTATTCAACTAGAATTTACACATAGGGAATTATCTCCCCTTTCAGTTTAGCATCATGAAGTGACCTTCCATTTCAGAGACACTCTATTAATGCCACAGCTGCTCAGTGGCTACACTCTGCAATGGGAATCAATAGATACACGGTAATTAGAAGGTCTTCCTAATGGTGAGGTCATCACCTAGGCTGGAGAGAGTTACTAGGGACATGTCTCCTTCTCTAACGTGTAAATTTGCCAAGTCTAGCAGAATCTTTTCTGGCCTTTTCTAACATCCTTCCATCAAAGGTAGATACTTGCCATTTCAGGACTAGCTTTACTCACCACAGGTAGAAATTTCAGTCTTTGAGCATAGCCATCTCCTTTTTTGGCTCTGAGTAGCCCAAACTAGAGCCTCTCCCTAAGCTTATCAAGGACAGTGCTATGAGATCATTACTATACACCTTTCCAATTTTCCCAAATAATTTTTCATTCTGTCCATTGTATAGAAGTTGGTCAGCATCCGCATTAGGAAAAATACATGTGCAATCAACTTTGTTGGTTTGGCTACTTGCTGTAGTAAGTCTGGGGGGACAGGTTCTGGATAGCTGAAGAGTTCACCTATTTCTGTGCCCCTTATTGTAGATACCTGAATATTTAATTTACAGCCTGGAAGCCATCCTACATCTTCCTTTCTCTCTAGACTTCTATTTCTTTAAAAAAGACAGACGGTGGTAAAGAGTTGCCTCAGGAGCACAGCGAGAACCCAAGCTCGGGTCATTTCATGCAGATGCCACCGAGAGGAAAGATACTGTGAGTAAGAATAGGACTCCTCAAATTTGCAGTGACCTAGCCTGCTCTGCTCTTAATTACAAAACACAAATCACTCTACCCCCGATGCTACAGAACAACTTGCCCTCTACCCTACCCCTGGTGGATCATTAGAGTGTGCTGGGTCAGTTGCTTCTGAAATTGCCACATGGGTGGGCCTTTAAGACTTACTAAAACAGGGGTCCTCTCAGGAGTCTAACGTGTTCTAATTCAATATACTGATTACTTAGAGGTGAAAAATAATTTACCCTCAAATCGTGCTAGTATATTTTGCCTGCATGTTCCGAGTTTTTCCTTTATTATTCAAATGTGGCATTCTTTATTGTAATTGGCTGGTTACTTGTCTACCTCCCCAAATAGACTGTAAACAGCAGAAACCAAATAATGCTAAGTGACTTCCTTGAGGCCACATAATCAGGAGAGCATCCCAGAATGGAAATCAGGCTCCTCTATTCATGGTCTGTTGTGCTGTTCATTAGCAGCAGGGCTTTGTGTTCTGAAATCGCTCTTCCTCAGAAGGAACAGGGGGAGAGCAGCATACCAGGGCTCAGAAGATGGAGATTCTGTTCTCAGTTCACTCACCTCGCCAAGCCCTGATGTCTCTCATCTGAACAATGATGTCTGTTTCTTCAGATGATGGCTAATATCCTGCCCAACTCTAATGGTCTAGGGGTCCACTTGAAAGGATTGTTGTACATTAACAGTTCTGAGAGAAAGATAGAAAGGTCATTCATTCAACAAGTATATGGTATATTTATTTAACAAATATGTATTCAGCATTTACTGAATGACTGGATGCCAGGTACACAGGTGAATAAAAAAAAAAAAAAAAAAAACTCTGCCCACTGACAGCTTATGACTTTATCATAGTGGGGTTACTGGCCAAAATCTTTCACTGAGGATCTTGGATAAACAGAATTATAGGCCTATCAGCATACTGTGTTTTGATTGTATGCTGTGTTTGATAGTTCTCTCATGATTGTGTGAGTGTGTGTGTGTGTCGGAAGAGGTGGAAGAGAGAACGCTGGTAAAAATAGCCACACTCAAAATTACCATGTCTCAAATTCCTGAAACAAACAAAAACAAATCAACAATAACAAGACTGACTGGGTATGTCCAGTGCAGGTGTCCTGTTCCTGCTGATGTGCAGCTTTCGGAATCACGCTATTGTTGCTCTCTCTTGCCAAGATGCCAACAGGAGTGCCCAATTAGTGCCAATTTGTTTTTTGTAACATGGACACCTGTCACCAAAGAGCTTGACAAAAATAACCAACTCAGTTACTGCAGATCCAAACTGGGCGCAAACGAATCACCTGGAGGTACATAGGAAGCCTTCAAATCCCAATGCAAATCCTCCAAGGGACCCCGTCCTTCTGCCCGTGGACAGATTCCTGGTGTATTTCTGACTGAATACAAGACACCAACGGGCAATTGATTTTTTTTTTTTAAATGCAAGTTATCAGCCTTTTCTTACAGTCAGCTGCAGGCTTCCCCCCGGCAGTTCAAGATACATCATGATAATGGATTATCTTTCCTTTTAATAGCAAACCACCTTTCACTGAGATAGAATGAAAGTTGCACAAGAATGAGAGCAGATTTCACCAAGCAGTCCTTTAAACTCTTGTCAGGTAACACCTCTAGTTCAAGCATTTTAAAAAAATAACCTTTTAAAACTAAACAGTGTTTATACTGTGCGGGGGAGCCAGCCATGAGGGTGGTACTGGTTACATCTGAATTAGCCCTGCTTGATGATCGCTTTCCAACTCTGTCCTGCTTCACGCCAGCAGCCTGCTCCCTGAGTGTGCAGTCAAAGGGAGCAGACACCTTCGAAGGAGCTACCGGAACCAGATTAAGAATGCATAATATGCTGTACCATAGGCAAGTGAGTAGGTATTTTCCCAAAGTCACCCACACCAGAAAATCAGCACGTCCTGCTCTTCAAGAGAGGGCCCATCCAGCCCATTGCTCTATGGGGAACAGAAATGTCTGGAATCAAAATGGGCCAAGGAAAGGGTTTCTTTGCTGTGAGCTGAATGGCAGATTTCATCACTTCCTTTGTAAGGCACCTCTCATTATGAGAAAGCGAACACAGAGCCTAACTCCTAACTGGAGTATTAATAATGAAAATGGATTATGTGCATCCTGTTTGCTAAGCAATTATCCCAAGGCAGGGATTGAGTCCAGATTTTTTGCCTCACTGCCCAAGTGGTGGGACATGAATAGGTAGACAGGTATTTGCATGCAGGGCCTCTGACCTGGAGGAAATGTCAGGAGTTTGAGAGACTGCAGGGAGAGCTGCAGATGCATATCCTTTTGAAATGTGGCTGGGTTTTGTAGTCTCTTCTTGGAAAAGGCAAAGAAAGAGGGAAAGAATTTGGATTTGCTGTCTGTTTAAAGATATCCTCCTGAGTCAAGGGGAGACCCTTTACTTTACCCCCCACCCCCCCACTAAGTTTTTCACTCCCTGGAAGCGACTCAGGCCTCTGCCTTTCCAAGGAGATGAAATTTGTTTTATGTAGTTGGTGAGTGGTACTCCCCTGGATGTTTTATAAGACCTGGATCCGATGTGCTTCACTTCGGCACTTTTTAATGAGAGTAGGTATTTCTCTGATGTCTTAGACCTATATTTTCTTTTCCTTCTCTTTTACTCGCTGTGCTCCTGCACAGTGTGGCCTGACTTCCACCTTCTGATGCCCATGCGTTCATTCAGGGCTGCACATCCAGGCTGAATCATGCACAAAGTGTGTGCAGTGCTTTGGGATCCTTCAGTGTAAACCACTGCCAACAGCTGTGTCACCTCCAATCTCCCCTCATCCATGCTCTTCCTCCTTCATGGAATACTTGCCTGTTAACAGGCCAGAGTGAGAGATGGCAGTGCAAGTTCATATGGTTAAGCCTCATTATTTTCACAGGACAGAGTCAGCACATCCCTATGGCAGGGTCACTAAACCCCTCACAGCAGTTACATAACAAAATTGCCTGGGAAATGAAGCATCCATGGTACATCCATACAGCAGAATACTACTTGGCAATATAAAAGAATGATCTGCTGATACACACAACAGCCCGTGAACGAATCTCTAATTCATTATTCTAAGTGAAGGAAGTCAGACCCAAAAGGCTATATACTGTATGATTCCATACTGGAGGCGGTAAACCAGATCATTAGGGACCAAAACCAGATCATTAGCCTCCTGGGTAAGAGTAGAGGGAAAGGCTGACTGGAAAGGTTGACCAACACTCCCAGTTTGCTTAGTGTGGTCCCAATCTTAGCCCAGAGAGTCTCCATCCCTGGAAAACCCTCAGTCACACATAAATTGGGACAGCTGGTCACCCTAGAACTTGGCAAAGGGACACCAGGAAAAATTTTAGCGAGGTGGAACTGTTTTTCAAAAACCCCAGAGTGAATTTTACTCTGTGTGAATTATACCTTACAGAAGACTGGAAAGAATTGCCTAGTCTTTCACCTGTCCCTCCATTAGTGAACTCTCTGTGTGCCTGGGGTTTTGTGTCTCTTGTGCCCTTGATCCCTCCCCTCCCAGTACCTAGTACTCAGCCTGACGTGGCATAATTTGCTAAAAGAATGTGTTGTGCTCTTTTTTCTCAGATGCTGTCATATCACCACCAATAGATTCTTTAAATAATCCAGTAGTCTCCAAACATGGCATTTTCTCCATAGAACCATTCAGAATTGAGGTTTTTTTTCTATTTCTATCTCTTTTAGGCTGTGAGTTGATAGCGATGTTCTCAAAATGAGACAAATATATTAATTTGTGCTTTCTAAATATACTGAGCTTAACAAATTCCTGGAATGCTTGTTTAAAAATAAATAAATACAAGTTCAGTGAACCTTATCCAGCCCCACCAAATATGAATTTCCAGGAAAGGGCCTGGGAATCTTGGATGATTCTTATAATCAAGCATGGAAAGCAGAAAGTCAGAAAACCTGGCGTTGGGAAACTCAGCACCAGCCTTTGGGTATGATCATGTCCTGACTCCATGTTTCCGATGTGATCCTTCACCAGAGTCTTTCTCTTGATGAATCATTCATTCACTCACTGATTCCATTTGAGAAATGATTATTGAGTATTTTAGCACTAGGGCTACCACAATGAAAGCAAGACAAACAGGCCTGGCCAGTATGACTCAGTTGGTTGGGCATCATCCAATGCACTGAAAGGTTGAAAAGGTTGCTGGTTCGAAATAGGGGGAGAAACCAAGATGGCGGCATAAGTAAACACCTAAACTGCTGCCTCGCACAACAATTTCAAAACTACAACTAAAAGACAAAACAGACACCATCCAGAACCACAGGAAATCTGGCTGAGTGGAAATTCTACAACTAGAAGGAAAGAGAAAAGCACATTGAGACTCAGAGGAGCTGCAAAAGGCTAAGGTACGAAGACGCGCGTGAGGGGAGAGGACTGGTGGCTGAGTGCATGGCTGGCTTTCTCAGGCAGGAGGGAGACAGAAGCTCCTGACTGTGCTGAACTCCAGTTCTGGGTGAGACTCTGGGAACCCAGACTCATTTGGGGAGAAACTGGACTGTCTGGCAGCTAGCAGAACTCAAGGGCGGCTTTTTCTCAGAGGTGCTTGAAGCTATTACCAAGGGACATTGAGACCCAGGGGCTTCATAGGGCAGGGCTGACGGGAAGCCAAGGCTGTCTGCTCTGCCCTGAGACTCCGCCCCATCCAAGCTGAGCACAGAGGCTTTTGCAGTTTTGCAAGTCTTGTCTCATAAGGGTGTCTCTAGCACAGAAATTCTCCCAGCGTAGAAACAGCTGATCCTCACAGCCAGTTGGCCTGGAGGTCAATTCCTCCCAGTGATACCAACAACAATCAAGGCTTAACTACAACAAGGCTGTGCACACAGTCCACAAAGGGGTACACCAAGAGTGTCCACCTCAGGTAACTCGGGAGACTGAGCCACTGGGCCCTATAGGACACCTAGCACACAAAGCTACTCTACCAACTCAGGGAAGCAGCGAAAATGCTGAGACAAAGAAACAGATCACAAATGAAAGAAATGGAGGAAAGCAAACGACTGGATATAGAGTTCAAAACCACGGTTATAAGGTTTTTCAAGAATTTTCTAGAAAAGGCTAATAAATTTAGCAAGACCCTCAAGGATATGAAAAAAGACCAACTAGAAATTAAACATCCACTGACTGAAATAAAAAATAGTATACACAGACCCAACAGCATACTAGAGGAACGCAAGAATCAAGTCAAAGATTTGAAATACAAAGAAGCAAAAAATACTCAACCAGAAAAGCAAAAAGAAAAAAGAATCCAAAAATTTGAAGACAGTGTAAGGAGCCTCTGGGACAACCTCAAGTGTACCAACATCTGAATTATGGGGTGCCAGAAGAAGAGAGAGAGCAAGATACTGAAAACCTAGTTGAAGAAATAATGACCGAAAACTTCCCCCACCTGGTGAGAGAAATAGACTTACAAGTTCAGGAAGCACAGAGAACCCCAAACAAAAGGAATCCAAAAAGGACCACACTAAGACACATCATAATTAAAATGCCAAGCGCAAAAGACAAAGAGAGAATATTAAAAGCAGCAAGAGAAAAACAGTTACCTACAAGGGAGCACCCATACGATTGTCAGATGATTTCTCAACAGACACTATGCAGGCCAGACAGGAGTGGCAAGAAATATTCAAAGTGATGAATAGCAAGAACCTACAACCAAGATTACTCTACCCAGCAAAGCTATCATTCAGAATTGAAGGTCAGATAAAGAGCTTCACAGATAAGAAAAAGCTAAAGGAGTTCATCACCACCCAACCAGTATTATATGAAATGCTGAAAGGTATTCTTTAAGAAGAGGAAGAAGAAGAAAAAGGTAAAGATAAAAATTATGAACAACAAATACATATCTATCAACAAGTGAATCTAAATATCAAGTGAATAAAAAATCTGATGAACAGAATAAACTGGTGAATGTAATAGAATCAGGCGCATAGAAAGGGAGTGGACAGACAATCCTTGGGGGGAAGGGGGTGTGGGGGATGCGGGAAGATACTGGACAAAAATCATACACCTATGGATGAAGACAGTGGTGGGGGAGGTAAGGGCAGAGGGTGGGGTGGGATCCGAGTGGAGGGGAGCTATGAGGGAAAAAAGAGGAACAATTGTAATAATCTGAATAAAGATTTATTAAATTAAAAAAAAAAAAGTAAAAAAAGAAAGAAAAGGTTGCTGGTTCAATTCCAGGTCAGAGCTCAGGGCACTTGCCTGGGTTGCTGGCTCCATCTCCACTAGGGGGCGTGCATGGGATGGCCAATTGATGTTCTGCTCTAATATGGATGTTTCTCTCGCTCTCTCTCTCTCTCTCTCTCTCTCTCTCTCTCTCTCCCCCCCTCTCTTTCTAAAAATCAATAAAAATTATTTTAAAAAAGACAAATAAATAAACGAAGTAAGTTCCATCACAGATGGGTGATATGAGGGAAATAGAACAGTGCCTTGGGGCAGGTTCTGCTTAAACAGAACAATCAGGAAGGACATGGTCTTTGTTGATTTCTGGCTCTAACCTCAGGCAGGTTTTCTCAAGGGAAGCATAGCTGGAAAGCCACAAACATATGTTCCAGTCCCAGCACTGCCATAAACAGCCACCACAGACTAGCCTCAGTGTCCTCATCTGTAAAATAAGGAGGTAAATCTAGATGTTGATCTCCAAGGACCCTGCCAGACCTCAAAGCCTATGTTTCTAGAGTTTATTGTTATAGTCAAACAAAACTAATCTGATACATATTTAATGATATACATAATTGTTATTGTGCTGCATGATAATTAGCTATCAATGGTAAGCAGTTTTACATAAATGACTATAATTAGTACTTCTTATACACAGACAACCCAACCACATTTTGGGTTTCTCTCTCTCCTCACTTTGTTATTCTGTAATTAGCATCAGGGTCATCTGCTCTTCTACACTAAGTATCATTCCATGATAATCCACAGCCTTCTGTCCCACAAACCCACATAGGGATGTTGACAGCTTTAAAATTTCAGAGTCTAGTATGTTATCTCTGAGGTAATAAACCAATCTTGAAAGCTCTGTCTTACTACATTTCTTACCACCACCAAATGGCCTTTCACATAATGCCTTCTCTTGGCTCATTCACTGGCTGTCTTGCGTGCTGAAAGGACCAGAATAAACCAGAAAACATTTAGACCATTGGAACTTTCTGGAAGGGATGGGAAGGCCCACAAGGAAGACAGACAGTACATGAAGATGGACCTCATATCCTTCGCTTCTGAGACTCTGAAGCAGAGGGACAGTGTATGACTTTGCTAGGGCTGCCACAGCAAACTTCCCAACTGGGTGGCTTAAACAACAGAAATTTATCTTCTTACAGTTCTGGAGGCTCAGAGTTCAAGATAAAGGGGTCATTAAGGTTGGTTTCTTCAGAGGCCTCTCTCCTTGGCTTGCATATGGCCACCTTCTCTCTGGGTCTTCACATGGTCTTTCCTCTGTGTATGATGTTTCTGGTGTCTCTCTGTGTCCAAATTTCCTCTTCTTATAAAGACACCAGTCAGTTGATTTATGGCCTATTCCAGACTCACTTTAACTGAATCAACTATTTAAAGACTTTATCTGCAATACTGTTACATTCTAAGGTATTTTAGGTTAGGACAGTGGTCGGCAAACTGCGGCTCGTGAGCCGCAGTTTGCCGCTCTGTTGACTGAGTTTGCCGACCACTGGGATAGGGGCTTAATCACAAGGAACAACAACAGCCTGTAATTATTGGAATCGAGAGTCTAGGTCAGTGGTCGGCAAACTCAGTCAACAGAGCGGCAAACTGCGGCTCACGAGCCGCAGTTTGCCGACCACTACTGGGTTAGGACATCAGCATATGAATTTTGAGGGGAGCAAAACTTAGTCATAACAGGGGAAACTGTGAGAAAGAGCTAACACTCCAAATACACAACAACCAGGAAGGCAGTCTTCCCTCCAAGTGTAACCCAAAGCTTCCTTTCTGAGACTCTTCAACAAGAGTCATTCCCCCAGATAATGACTAGCACCTAATATCCCTAGAACAAAATCTCCCTTTTCACAGGCAAAAATGAAAGTCTTAAAATATGTAAATACCTGGGAAAGCAGGCCCTCTGGTTGAGAAAGAATTCTTGGCAACTTGTCAAAGTCCTTCCCTGTTTTGGTAAGAAGAGGGCAGGAAGCTGAGGTTGAACTTGGCCTACTTTGCAATTTGCTGTGCCCTCTCCGTTGATTTTCTACCCTGGCCAGTTCATATGGAAGCAGATATAGGATCGTGGTCAGCTGAGTGACATGGCATGCAGTGGGCCCTAGAGGGCACACTGATTCATGCTTCCTTCTGCACTCTCCGCACCTGCACCAAGGCCCCCCTGCCTCCCCAGAGACAAACTGTGGTTCTAATGGTGAGATCTGAAAACAGACGTGACAGGATGAGAGAAGCTTGCTAACAAAGCATTTAAAACAAAGCATGAATGGAAAACAGTTTTCAAAGGACCAAGGGCTACAACCTATACTCAAACCAAATGGATTTCCCTTATAGTGCCTGGCCCTTTGCACAACATGATAGACATGAGAGCACTGCACCATGAATAAACGTAGAAAAAGACGCAAAGCAAATCCAGGGACAGAATTAGAAAAGTGTGACTATGTAATGCTGGAAAGGATTTGGTGTTTTAATACTACAGGCTTTAATTTGGTGTTTTAATACTATAGGCTTTTTTTCCTCTTTGAAATCCCTGATCTTAAAACAGGACACCTAGGTTTCAATCTTTCTGCTCTATTGTTATCAATGAACTACTCAAGCAACCTCTCTGAGCTTGGTTTCTGCATCCTTAGCTTGAGGAATTAGAAAACACTCTCTCTGAGGAAGCACTTATTTTTTTCTGCAAGTGTATGTTGACAAAACAAGAACTGATTCAAATAATTAACAGAGCAAAACTTAGTTACTGGTGTACATTTCTGGTTAAATGTCAGCTAATTTAGAGCTACTAACATCTCATTCTGTTTCTGATTAAATCCATGATTACTCATATATAAAGTGGGGATAAAATCTGTCTCACTGGGTTTTTTTGAGGATTAAATTAAACAAAGGATGTAAATGAGACATTGGCTGCTGCTCAGCAGATTCTGAGTAAGTGTTAGTTCTTTTCTTATTCACCTGGGTAACCCCCTTGGTGCCTGGTTTGATTGATGTGCAATAAATATTTCACAGATTGTGAAAGTTGCATGGAGGCGCCACTCTGGTAAGAAACTAATACAAATACAGACCAAAGGGACTAAAGTGTGCCAAATAGGGTAGTGATGGAGATGTCTACCCTCTCCCTCTCTATAGCATAATGTGCAATACCTATATACATATATTTGGAATTCCATGGACTTAAATTTCCAGCTGTCATATGTCAATGTATTTTTGGCATGACCTGGTAAGCCACAATGGGACAGGATGACCTGGTAAAGGCTGAGACCTAGAGAAATGGTCCAAATGATTATCAGTAATATTGATGGGCAGGCATAAGGGTATGATGGGCAGCAGCAGTATAACCGTTATTGAATCCTTGATTACTTTACAAGTCATTTCATTTTAGCATCACAGCTCTTCAAAGTAGTATTGATATTCCCTCTTTTCTGATAAAGGAATTGTTACTATAGAGGATAAGAATCTTGTCCATGTTCACAGAGCTACTGAATAGTAGATCCTGGTTTTGAATGCAAGATTCCTTTTCACCAAAGCCTCTGTGTGTTGTACCTCAGTGACGGACAGTCCAGGAGTAGGCTGTTTTTAGAACTATAGACTTGCATTAAGGATATTGGCCAGGTGGTACTGGATAATGAAGGCATTAATCTAGGTCAAAACAAAACTCCAGAGTTAGACAAAATCCAGGCAAAAACAAGGAGGGTCCCTGACAAATTACTAAAGTTTGATCTCAGACACCGAGAGCGAGGTAGAGTGCCAAAGTTCAAAGCAGGGCATAGGAGGAATCTAGGGACAAGGTAGGAACTTCATAGTAATAATTAAGATAAAGGGTTTGAGGCAAATAAACAGCCATAATGACTCAGTGCTCCAACATATTGATCAGAAGCTCCTCATTTTCTGACAATGATATCTCCTGGAATCTGACATGGAGCTGACATCTAAAAAAGGATGAGAGTGGTAGGAGGAGGCAAACGGGTCCCTAGTGGGAAGAGAGAAATGTTCCAGAGGAATCCATTTCTGGTTACCTGCAAGTTTTGGTGATTAGACCAGACATATCTCCCAAAGTATTTGAGAGATGACCTTTGGTGCCATTCATTGCCCTCAGTTTTATCCACAAGACTTAGAAAGTTTGTGCATGTGGCAGACAATCCCAAGAAATAAGGATTGTGTCTCATTCTTTGTATTAAAAAGGTCTTCCTAAAGAGTCTCACAGAGCTCTCTGCTTCCTGGCATAACACAATTTAAAATGAGCTTTCTTAATGCCTACCTCAGCATAGTGTCCTTCCTACAAAAAATAAAAACTGACTTTCAATAAATATTAAAAAGTAATTTAAATATTTACCAAAACCTCTCAAAGGCACCAAAGAAACATCTAACATTTTATGACACAGAAAGATCCTAAAGGTCTTCTTCACCTAACTTTCTCCCCAAAGTTTCATTCATAACTGTTGCTTCTTGCCCCCCTCCAAAATATTTCTTCTCCTTTCCTCCCCAGCTGTTTAAATATTCCCATCCATGGCACAAGTCAGAAGAAGAAAAGCTATTAATAATAAGCACTGTTTAATATTTTGTACCAATTACAGATTTTCTGGGTAAATTGTAAACAGAGATCAAATCAGAATTGGCTATTGTTTGTTGACTGGCTTTGGTCTTCATATCATTCCTCTTTCAAAGTGTCTCCTTCCCATGGCCATTAATTAGATACACTCATTCAATCAACTGTACCTCTAGTAAGCTCTTGGTCTTGCACAGTGCATAGTAAAGTGAGAGATGTTTAAGACACAAGCCCTGCTCTTGAAGAACTTAGAATTGAATAGGGAAGATAGGGCATATGCCCAAAGTACTACAATAAAATGTTTTAAGTGACTGGTATATAGATGTGGATTAAGATCCAAGATAATCTGGAGGATTAACCAACACAAATCGCACAGTATACTTACTGCTTATTCCTACCTCCATCCTCAAGATACACATGCAATCCTCTTGTTCCTTTTCTATTCTTATGTTCCAACTTATTCCTCCAGTAAAATCACCTTAAAGGAAAATGAAATCAGATCAAAATGGATACAAGTTCAGAGTTGGAGGAAAATAATGTACTAAAAGAGAAATCTAAGAGTGTTTATAGAAAGGAAGAAACATTTGAGTTATAGCCTTGTGAAAATAATTAAGAACCCTCAAGAATTTTGTTATGAGTGGATCTCACTGATCTAGTCTCTGCAGTGACTATCAGCAAGATAATTTCTAAAAGCCAATCTGATTATGTCTCATTTTAAATGTCTCATCACTTTTGAGATTTGCCTTATTTTCTGTTATGAGTCATAAGTTCATTTTTTAGTAGACTCCCACCTGTCTCTCCAACCACATATCGTACAACTCCTCATTGCCTGCATATTCTCTGCTTTAATCCCACAGCCCAAGTTTATCCCATTTATGTCCTTATCACACTGCAATTGACTTTTCCCAAGTTATTCACCTATTAGACAATAAGTCCCATGCAGACCTGGGCTAGGTCACCATTGTATCCCTCATAGCCTATCTCAGTGCTGGGAAAATGGTAAATATTTCATGAGCATTACTTGAATGAATTACAAACATAAGGGAATCATTCCCTGTCTTGAGTTGAGTTCCCTGGAAACATACTCTCAGATGGATATTTTCATGCAGAAGGTTCATTGGGCAGTAACTAAAATAAAATTCTACAGAGGGAGAAGTTGAGCTGTAATGTAGATCCCATAAGGAGCTCTATAAAGCTGATATAACCCTCCAGGGTCTTCTTACTAGTGACACAAGAGCCAGGTCTTTGTACCCCTAGATCTACTAGTCATGAATGCTAGTTACTTCCAAGAAGGAGGTGTCACTATGGGGGATACAGCTCCCTTTGAACAAGAACAATTCCTGAAAAAGGACTCAGCTGTGAGTTCTTAGCATCTAAACCTCCCAGCAGCTGAAAAAAGGAGTTCCTTGGGTTAGGAGCGGAATTTCAGCAATGTACTACAGTGTCTACTGCCTTTCCCTTTAACCTACAGTACAAGCCTGCATGCCTTCATTCACTAAACTCTAGAAGTTTCCCTCTGCCCTGAAATTCATCAAATAAAAAACCTCCACTGTTCTACTATAGGTGCAGTTAGTACCAATACTGCCACCCTCATATTCACTTATTCATTCAGAGAGTATTAGTAGATTACCTGTTATGTGCCAGGCATTATTCTAAGTATGGAGAATTCAGCAGTGCGTGAAATAGCCTAAAAGATCCTGCTTTCATTCTAGAAAAGAGACAATTAGAAAAGTAAAAAATGGAGCAGAGGAGAAACCAAGATGGCGGCATAGGTAAACACCTGAACTGCTGCCTCGCACAACAACTTCAAAACTACAACTAAAAGACAAAACGGACATCATCCAGAACCACAGGAAGGCTGGCTGAGTGGAAATTCTACAACTAGAAGGGAAGAGAAAAGCACATTGAGACTCAGAGGAGCTGTGGAAGTAAAGTGCGGAGGTACAGAGGCGCGCGCACACTGAGAGGGCTGGCTACTGAGTACACAGCTGTCTTTTTCAAGCGGGACAGAGACAAAACCTCCCGACTGCTCTGAACTCTAGTTCCAGGCGAGACTCTGGGGACCCAGACTCATACGGGGAGAAACTGGACTGTCTGGCAGCAGGCAAAACTCGAGGGCAGCTTTCTCTCAGAGGTGCTTGCAGCGATTACCAAGGGACACTGAGACTCGGGGGCCTCTTAGGGCAGGGCTGATGGGAAGCCATTGCTGTTTGCTCCACCCTGAGACTCTGCCCCATCCAAGCTGCGCACAGAGGCTTTTGCATCTGAATGGCCTGATCCTTTGAATTCTAAACTTACCTAACAAACTGCAGCTGAGTCAGTGAGACACAGAACATCCAAAAGAAGGCCCAAGGCCCGCAGCAGCTTGCATTGCTTCACAGATGGACCTCATCTGGGAACCTCCAAACCCCAAACAAAGCAGAGAAATCTACAGATCTCTCTGTAGCTCCTGCTGGGTGGCCTCAGGCAGAGGCTAAATTAACACCTCCTTGGAGATCCAAGAGTCAGTGTACCCAGGGGTCAGAGTAGGACCATCCAGATTACAACACCTCAGATCCATAAGGGACACACTCAGGGGGCAGACTCAGTGAGCACCAAAGCTCCACTGAAGCAAGTCTTGTCCCATAAGGGTGTCTCCAGCACAGAAGTTCTCCCATCATAGACACAGCTAATCCTCACAGCCAATTGGCCTGGAGGTCAATTCCTCCCAGTGATACCAACAACAATCAAGGCTTAACTACAACAAGACTGTGCACACAGCCCACAAAGGGGTGCACCAAGAGTGTCCACCTCAGGTAACTGGGGAGGCTGAGCCACTGGGCCCTATAGGACACCTAGCACACAAAGCTACTCTACCAACTCAGGGAAGCAGCGAAAATGCTGAGACAATGAAACAGATCACAAATGAAATGGAGGAAAGCAAACGACTGGATATAGAGTTCAAAACCATGGTTATAAGGTTTTTCAAGAATTTTCTAGAAAAGGCCGATAAATTTAGCAAGACCCTCAAGGATATGAAAAAGGACCAACTAGAAATTAAACATACACTGACTGAAATTAAAAATAATATACAGAGATCCAACAGCAGACTAGAGGAATGCAAGAATCAAGTCAAAGATTTGAAATACAAAGAAGCAAAAAACCCTCAACCGGAAAAGCAAAAAGAAAAAAGAATCCAAAAATATGAAGATAGTGTAAGGAGCCTCTGGGACAACTTCAAGTGTACCAACATCCGAATTATGGGGGTGCCAGAAGAAGAGAGAGAGCAAGATACTGAAAACCTAGTTGAAGAAATAATGACCGAAAACTTCCCCCACCTGGTGAGAGAAATAGACTTACAAGTCCAGGAAGCACAGAGAACCCCAAACAAAAGGAATCCAAAGAGGACCACACCAAGACACATCATAATTAAAATGCCAAGAGCAAAAGACAAAGAGAGAATATTAAAAGCAGCAAGAGAAAAACAGTTACCTACAAGGGAGCACCCATACGATTGTCAGATGATTTCTCAACAGACACTATGCAGGCCAGACAGGAGTGGCAAGAAATATTCAAAGTGATGAATAGCAAGAACCTACAACCAAGATTACTCTACCCAGCAAAGCTATCATTCAGAATTGAAGGTCAGATAAAGAGCTTCACAGATAAGAAAAAGCTAAAGGAGTTCATCACCGCCAAACCCTTATTATATGAAATGCTGAAAGGTATTCTTTAAGAAGAGGAAGAAGAAGAAAAAGGTAAAGATAAAAATTATGAACAACAAATACATATCTATCAACAAGTGAATCTAAATATCAAGTGAATAAAAAATCTGATGAACAGAATAAACTGGTGAATATAATAGAATCAGGGGCATAGAAAGGGAGTGGACTGACAATCCTTGGGGGAAAAGGGTTGAGGGGTTGCGGGAAGAGACTGGACAAAAATCGTACACCTATGGATGAGGACAGTGGTGGTGGAGGGTAAGGGTATAGGGTGGGGTGGGAACTGGGTGGAGGGGAGCTAAGGGGGGAAAAAAGGAACAATTGTAATAATCTGAACAATAAATATTTATTTTTTTAAAATGGAGCAGAGGATAATAAGTGTTATGAAAAGAGTAAAGCAGAGATGAAAAATAACGAGTGCCAGGATTTGGGGGAGGTGGGTATTGTAATAATAAATAGGGTAGTCAGAACAGGCCTCACTAAGAAGGTGACATTGAACAGAACCATTTAGATGTTGGAGAAAGAGCTTTCTAGGCTGAAAATAAAATAAGTTCAAAGGCCCTGGGGTAGAAGCAAGCCTAGATATTAGGTAATAACCAGAAAGCCAGTGTACCTGGAAAGGAGAGGGAGAGCCTAGTGGGAAATAAGGTCAGAAAGAAATGGGGTGGAGAACAGATTATGGGTCCTTATAATGATTTTGCCCTATACTCTCCCCAAGCTGTGAAGCCATGGTAAATTTGAGTAGAAGAGTAACAAAATCTGACATACATTCTAAAGGATCACTCTGATTGCTGTTAGAAATAGTTTATGGGGAAAGTGCAGGCACAGGAGGACAGTTAAGAGACTGTTAACATAAACAAGGCACTTAATGATGGGGACCTGGGCCAAGGCAATAATAGCAATAGAGGTGTGGAGAAGCATTAGATTCTGGAAATACTTTTATGTAGAGCTGACAGGACTTGCTGGTAGGTGGAGTACATATTATGAGAGGAAGAGAGAAGCCAAGGACTTCAGTATGAGCAACTAAAAGGATAGGGTTTTCATTTATCGAGATGAAAAGAATCTTGAGGTGGGGGAAGATGATTGAGAGTTCAGTTTTGGCCATGTTAAGAAAAGAGATGCCGATTGGACATCCAAACGGAGGTTTGATGCCTGGTCAGGGCACTTGCCCGGGTTACAGGCTCGATCTCCAATAGGGGGTGTGCAGGAAGCAGCCAATCGATGTTTTTCTGTCATTGATATTTCTCTCTCCCTCTCCCTTCCTCTCTCTCCAAAAATCAATTTTAAAAATACATATATATAAAATACATTGGACAGAAATGCATCCTTCACCATACCCAGCATGACCTGACAAACTTGGGCATGAGAATGAGACACATATGGTCTCTTGATACTCACTATGATTGAATTACTGGTTCTAATTCTTCACTTCCCTGTATTAGGACCATATATCCAAAGCCTCATCATAGCCTTATGATGAGAGGTGTGTTCCTGTCTATTCTCTTGGGCTCAACCATGTGATTTGCTTTTTCCAATTAGTTTTAGTGGTTGTGATGTTAAGTGGAAGCTTGAAATGTGTTTGTGTGGTTGGGTTTGCTAGCTTATACTTCTGCCATTATCATGGAAAGAAATGCTTTGGGTAGCATGCATTTCAGCCTGGGATTCAGAATGAAGCACACAGGACAAAGTCACCCTAGCCACCTCACAGACAAGGAAGAGTAGTGTCTATTGTTGCATACCACTGTGATTTTATAGCTGCTGGTTATGCAGAAATAGCTGACTGGTATAATACTGACTTATCAGCTGTGTAGCTTGGTAGCCTTAGTTTCTTTATGTCCCCAAAGATGATAGAATATCCCCCTCTGAGGTGTAATGAAGAGTAAGTAAATAATGTATGCAAAAATCCTGACAAGTGCCTGGAACAATATAGATATGTGCATATTAAAAAGTAATCAATATCCTCAGATTCCTCCCCTCCAGAGATGATGGTCAACAATGGCTTTCCATACTAGAATAGGTTCCAAGAGTAATAAGATTTTTTTCTATAAAGGGTCACCCTTGCCAAGAGAAGGGCTGTGTATCCAAGTCTCTTTGGCAATTGCCTTCATCATTTTAACAGGGGTCCTCAAACTTTTTAAACAGGGGCCCAGTTCACTGTCCCTCAGACCGTTGGAGGGCCGGACTATAGTTTAAAAAAAAAACTATGAACAAATTCCTATGCGCACTGCGGGCCCGGGACGAGTCGGCTGCTAAGCAGGACAGGCAGCGGCACCCGGCGGGCCGGATAAATGTCCTCGGCGGGCCACATGTGGCCCGTGGGCCGTAGTTTGAGGACACCTGATTTAGAATGTTAACATAAGCCACAGCACTGTAATTTCTTAGGTTCCCTGATAAACACCTACAGCCAGAAAAACCAGCAGGTCTAGTTCCACTCTTTTTTCATGGGAGCCACTCTCATTGGAAATATAAGCATAATTCAGCAGTGCATTAGGATCCCCCATGTCCCTGGAGAAATAACTGGCATATTTATGACAAGCAGGATACATGCACGCATGGACACACTACACCATATACACCCCTTTATAAGCCCAGTCTTTTGTTCATCAAAAATAGTAGCAAGTAGTGGCATAAAGCCACTCTCAGCAAAATAATTCATTACAAACAAAATCATCCAAATGCCAGTTCTTCTGCCCAGAATGCCCTTCAGCAGGATAGACCCTGAAGACCCACCTGCAGCAGTCAGTGGCGGCAACACGACATTAACTTCAACATTAACTCCAACAATGCTTATTGCCTCACCAGGCTGTCACTAGGTTTGGCTAATCCTTCTTATACCTTTACTAGAGGCCCAGTGCATGAAATTCATGCACTCAGGGGGGTTGGGGCGCAGGGAATCTCAGCCAGGCCTGCGCTGTCTCACAGTCTGGGAGCCCTCAGGGGATGTCTGACTAACAGCTTAGGCCTGGAGCGGCCTAAGCCAGCAGTCAGACATCCTTAGTGCTGCCACGGAGGCAGGAGTGGCTTCCGCCACCGCTGCTGCGCTCACCAGCTATGAAACTGGCTCAGGGCTTCTGGCTGAGCGGCGCTCCTCCTGTGGGAGCACACTGATCACCAGGGGGCAGCTCCTGCATTGAGCATCTGCCCCCTGGTGGTCAGTGTGTGTCATAGTGACCAGTCGTTCCACCATTGGGTTGATTTGCATATTAGCCTTTTATTATATAGGATTTTCTGAAGCTGACCTTTAATCCTTGCAATCAGAATGTCAACAGTGTAACAATGCAAGTAGCTTTATTGAGGCTGTGGTGGTGAGTTGGGTAACACTTTCCTGAAATATCTCCACCTTTTCAGATAAAGCTAGAAGGGAAAGTTTGACCAAGGCCTTTGTGTATGTCTGAGGCAGCTAGTCTATGGAAAAATAATTCAACTATGGGGGGGGGGGGACTTGTTGCTGGTATGAATTCCAGGTACAAAATCAGGATGAATATAATTTCTTTATTTTCTTAAGTCCACACAACATGGCTAAAAATTTAGTCCAATTATTACTGACATTTACCCCAGGATTGGACTGAGGTCTTATAAAGGCCAAGGTATCAGGAAAGCCCTTCCTGGTGTGGTCCATGTTAGGCACCATCAGAATGCCCACGGTCCCCATTGCATTCACTCAAAACCTTTGATTTCAGCTGTCACACATAGATGATGTCTCAGAGCCTTTGTCAGGGGCTGACCACCAAGTGCCTGGGACCAGCCTTCCAAAGCACATTATACAGCCGCCCTCTCATAGGGCTGGCTTGTAGCCTGCTCTGAGGTTAGTCACAATGAGGGCATGAGTCCTGGGCTCCTCCCAGGTCACTCCAACTGCTGCTTCTGACTCAGTCTAACCTCTGACCTCCCTTTTTAGTATCTCAGCAAAGTTTGCCCTCCCTCCTTCCAATTATCCTCAAAGACTGCTTCTCTCCTCTAGCTGTCCATCTCTTAAAATGTTTTGACTTTGAAAAGAAACAACAGTCAAGGAAAAGTCCTGCAGGTATCTCCCACTCTCGGTAGGAAGTCCTATGTGCGGGTCTGGGTAGAGAGTGGGGAAGAAGAAGAGCACAAAGCAGCATCTCAGAATATTACCTGCCCTTGGAGGGTTACTTTATTATTTCTAGAACATACTGTTTTTTTTTTTTAAATCAAACAATCCTTTAAATATTTTTTCTTAAAGAAAGAATAGAATAGGTGGTTGAGTTGTGGACATAAAGGAGTGAAAAAGAAAAACTGGATACAGAACCTGCCTCCTAAATCAAACTTTAGGAATTGCCTTAGCCTGGGTTTTTCAGAAAGCAGAGTCTGAGGGGGCAAAGTCTTGGGCAGATACCTTACTAGGCAGCACACTCCCAGGAAGCCAGATTGAGCAACAGGGAGAGTAGGTCAGGGAAGGGGGAGAGCCAGTTGAGCTGGCCACCTATTTTTGTTGTTGTTTTGTTATTTTTATTATTTTTCACTGTTGAATCCCCAGTTCCTAGAATTGGAACTCCAATATAGCGGGTACTCTAGAAATACCTCTTTTTTATTTTTATTTGTTTTTTCAGAGAGGGAGAGAGAGATAGAAACATCAATGATGGGAGAGAATCATTGATCGGCTGCCTCCTGCACACCCCCTACTAGGGATCGAGCCCACAACCCAGGCATGTGCCCTGACAGGAAATCAAACAGTGGCCTGGTTGATAGGTCAATACTCAACCACTAAGCTACACCGGCTGGGTGCAAAAATAATTTTAATAGACATTTTCCACTATGACCCCCCCGCCCAATATTCTAAAATTTGAAATGGAATATAATACAAACTAAAAATTATATCCAGTGTATTTTATGCTTATCAATCATTCCCTTGGTTTTTTCCACAAACATCAATATGTACTTCAAACAATATATTTGAGGATCCTTAAAATTGTTGCCCTCATTCTAGATATGAGAAACCCAAGACCCAGAGAGAAGATAGAATCTAATTGCTAAAGTCACTGTATTATTAATGACTATGATAGTATATAAATAAAGGATTTAACTATTGGTCCAGGGATTTTTATTACCTTAAATGCCTCACAGTGGAAATATTAAAAATAAATTAAACATAATTTACCTATTTCCCTCTTTGTCATATAAGGCCCACTCTGTTTTGTAGAGCAATTCATATCTGCCTCTAAGTTTGTTTATGCCCATTATTTTATTGGTAAGTCAAATAGAGAACCATCCAGTTAACCTGGCTCCTTAAGTAACAACTTACTGATCATAAATGTCTACTCAAGCATAGAATGTGGGACCTCAACTCGACTGCCACCCCAACAAATTACTAAAACCAGGATATTTATGAGAGATGTTATGTCAAACATTGTTTTCTCAATACATTTGGATATATTAATATTTCATATTAAAAATAGAATATACTCTTCTGAATCTTCATTCATCCACTTATTCCAACAAATATTAAGGATTACGAAACTTACTTAAAGTGTCAGGTTCTGTTCTAATCAAAATATCATAAACATGTCTCCAAGTTACAAAATGTGGTTCTGCAACATTGTTTCAAAAACTTGCATGAGATGATAGTGCATGATATCCCATTACATAGTTTTACCTAGATATATTGAACAAGTGCCCTACTATTGAAGAGTAATGATCTTGATCATCTGCCTCTCCATGTTGATGACATGCTGTAGGAACTTAACTCTTGTTTATATCAATTACCCTATGATAACATTGGTTTGGTTCTACTTATTTCACTTAAAGTCACAGAACCTATTGACAACATTAAGGACTTACATATATATATGGAAGCTTATGGGGAATTGTGGCAAATACTCTGAATGAGATCACCTAATAGTCCTTCCCTTCTCCCTTAGCTCTGTAGAGTAAAATCCTGTGGTACCATGATGCACCCCACAATCACAACTAATAATTGGCTCTCATATTTCCCCCAGCTCCCCCCTAAGGGTTGACATTCTTTACTTCTTCAAGGGAAGAGATGTGGCTAGGAAGTGACTGAGATTTCCTCAGTTCAGTGGATGGTGTGCTAAATACTGTTAATGTTTCACTATTGTTTCATAACAGTGCAGATAGACTCAAAAATATTGCTTTTCTTAACCTCAAAGCAATACAATCCTGCAATTTATGCAATTACATTTTGGACCTCACTAATCAAATTACAGCCAAGTTTTACCTCAGGCACTTCCTCAGCCTCCCTAAATTTGGTCATGTGACATAGTTCTAACCAATCAGACCTAAGCATGAATCTGTTAGGAAGGTTTAGGAAAAAGCCTCTTTTCTTTAAAAAAAAAAAAAAAAAAAAAAAAAAAGAGACATATGCCCTAGCCCAGTGGTCGGCAAACTGCGGCTCGCGAGCCACATGCGGCTTGCCTGCCACATGCGGCTTGTGAGCCGCGGTTTGCCGCTCTGTTGACTAATGAGTTTGCCGACCACTGCCTTAGGGAAAAACACTTAAAAAACATTTTAATAATGTACTAATGTCTTTAACCTGAAGTCAAAACTTCTGGGTAAGGGTAATGCCTTACGCAGTGGTCGGCAAACTCATTAGTCAACAGAGCGGCAAACCGTGGCTTGCGAGCCACATGATGACATGCTGTAGGAACTTAACTCTTGTTGATATCAATTACCCTATGATAACATTGGTTTGGTTCTATTTATTTCACTTAAAGTCACAGAACCTATTGACAACATTAAGGACTTACATATATATATGGAAGCTTATGGGGAATTGTGCAAATACTCTGAATGAGATCACCTAATAGTCCTTCCCTTCTCCCTTAGCTCTGTAGAGTAAAATCCTGTGGTACCATGATGCACCCCACAATCACAACTAATAATTGGCTCTCTTATTTCCCCCAGCTCCCCATAGCCGGTTTGGGTCAGTGATTAGAGTGTCAACCAGAGGACCGAAGGGTCATGGGTTTGATTCCCAAACCTCGGTTACAGGTTCTTTCCCCGGCCCCATTGGGGGCACAAGTTGGGGGTGCAACCAATTGACGTGTGTCTCTCTCATATCAGTGTTTCTCTCTCTACCTCTCTTTATTCCCTCCCCTCTCCCTTCCACTCTCTCTAAAAATCAATGAAAAAAATATCCTCACTCCTCAGGTGAGGATTTAAAAAATACATACATACATACATACATAAAATAAAAAAGAGGCATATGCAGCTGCTGCCATCCACTCCCTCTCCCCCACCCCCACGTCCCTTCTGTTGCAGGCTTGGAAGAGGATTTGCTGCTGTAGCTGGGGTGGCCAACTCACCAGCAAAGGCAGAAAGATAAGAAAACTGCAGAGGCAGCAGGCCTGACATAACTGAGCTGCTGCACTCAAGCCAGCAGCTGCCTACCCCAGAATTCAAATTATGCAAGAAGAATAAACATTTATATATTCAAGTCACTCTTAGTCAGAGTTTCTGTTACTTGCAGCCAAAATTATTACTGATTAAAACAGAGATGGACTGGCTTTCCCACTGAAGTGGGTGTAAAGGTATGAGGATTGCATTTTGGAATTCTACTTTGTAGAATTGTGGAAGAAAAAACATTCAGATCCCTAGTATAAAGTCAAACATCTCAACTACTTACAGATGAGTACTTAAACCAAGGCCAGGGACAGAAAGTGATTCGCCTATGGCTCCATATGTGATAGGACTAGCCTTTGGTAAAGGGTTAATACATTCACACATTTTTTATGTTGCAAATGAGGCTGAGAATGGTAAATACAGACTTCTCCCAATTCCCAGCTCTATAACTTTGATTGTCTTATTCTCGACTTAGCTTTCAATTCACTAGACTTATTTTATCTCAATTTGCCTCTCACTTAGCCAAAAGCATCTCCCACAACCAAAAGTTATATATCAGTTTCATTACTTTTTCCTGTCATAAAGCAATACTGACATTCCTTCATAAGAACCCTGTGAAACAGCTGTTTCAATTAAGTGCTTCTCAGGTATTTGAAGAAAATTCTAATGGTGGTAATGGTTATACGCTGTGTATGAAATCTGATTCCTTGTTCTTTCCTTTTCTTTTCTATTACAAATACCATTCACCCCACAAGCAAGCTCACACTATTCTGGACAGTGTATTCTTGGAAACAAATCTGCAGAGAAAGATGGCCAAGAAATGGCGCTTGGTAAAATAAAAAACATATTACCTAACCATTAAAGGTAGTCCTATAGCTGGAGTGTTTGGCTTTGGGAGTGGCGGGGGGGCGGGGGGAGTGTTTTCTCTCTCTCTCTCTCTCTCTCTCTCTCTCTCTCTCTCTCTCTCTCTCTCTCTCTGACTATAGCTATACATTTTTCTAATTAAGTTCCCATTGAGTGGCCTCAACAAAGCTGCATTCTGTTGTAGCTCAGTCCTCAAAGAGCTGGAGAAAACTTTATGCTACTAAATTGCCACAGCAAAAGTGATGGAAATCATTAATAGCTCTGATAATGCAGACATTAAGGTTTGTATTACGGCTTAGGGAGATTGTTTCTAATGCAACAATGGTTTACTAAACTGCAACCATTAACCGTATCACAAAGGATAAATCTCTACCTGTGGACACCATCTGGTACATTCATTGGGAGTAGAGTTGGCAATGAGGTATGCCTCAAGTATTTGGAAGTGATGTCCTTGTATCATAAATCAAGTACTAAGTCAACACGAAAGGATTAGAGCCAATATATGTCAAGGGGTTCCACGCCAGTAAGACTAAACTATTAGGGGAACAAAGATATTATAAATCCTTAGAAATGATGTCAGTCAGGAGAGGAGATGTTAATCAGAAGAGGAGATGGTCTGAAATGGAAGCATAGGCCAAAAGAGTAACAATGACACATGTTGAATCACCTAGCCAGGTTTGACCAGGGGAGAGGAGTCTTATCCAGCAGACCTGCAGCATTACAATTTTTTTTAACTTATTGGTGAGACATTGGTTAATATATAAGTTTCAAATATACAATTCTATAATGCATCATCAGTATGTTGTATTATGTGCTCACCACCCGAAGTCTAGTCTCCTTTTGTCACCATATATGGCAAATGCCATTTTTGCATTTCAATTTGAAGTTACCAAATCAGAATAATTCTGTGAAAGAACAAAAAAAAAAAATAGCTTCTTTAGATTCACTTGCTGAAGCCATCTATTCCACCATTAATTTTCAAAAACAGAGGACTTGTCAACATTTGAAAGTGGATCATTTCTTGCTCCATGTACTGAAGAATGGGCAAGAACAATGGAAGAGGCACGATGGTAGAGATTGGACTGTGCAGTTTTATTTCTGCAAAGAGCTCTTTGTTTCATTACTGGGAATTCTAATGCCTGCATTTGAGTTTTGGCTCAGTGGCTCCAGAAGGGCATGGCTTCTGTCCTTCTCTTCACCTCACTCCCCTCCTCTGCCAAAGCACAGCCTTGAACTATATGAGATTCTGTGATTCCCAGAGGAAAGGGAGGAAAATGCTGCCTAGAGCGAGCACTGGCTTTGGCCCTTTCTGCACCTTAATTCCTCACACCCCCAGTAAGTTTGCAAATGAGTCCTGAGGTGATTGAGCATGTGCATGGGCCAAGCCTCCCTAATTAATACCCCAGCCATTCCTTCATGCCAAAGTAAGCTTTCCACTCACATTGCAACATGTGTGGGTAGGGAAAGAAATGACTAATTTGTATCATTTGGAGAGGAAACTCTTGTCACTTGATATTGTCCTTAAACTGAGGGGGTCTCGACTCCAGCTGAAGATGTCTGCAGGGTTGTCATTCTCAATGTTGCTATTTATGCTGGTCGCCCACCGAGGATGTGGAGACTTCCACTGGTTGCAGGATCACTACGCAGCACAGATCTATTGATGCTGATGGCAGCTGGGTAAGAATCTGAAGCAATTGCAGACGTGCTGTGAAAGGGAAAGAAAATTGAGATGGATGGTGAATGTGGGAGGTTTGGATGGACCAGGAAGCCTCAATAGGGATCTCGAGCAGAGATGCCTCACTGACAGAACCTATGGAGTTAAGTACCTACTCCCAGAGTTGCACCTGCAGGGTTCACCTGCAAAGGTAACAGCAACATTTTCTGTCCAATCTTGTTAGAAGAAACACGCCGACCCCAAACAGTAGAAATCACATCTAAGAAACTTCATCGGCAGAGAAATACCTACCATATATTAACGTGACAAATGAAAAATTAACCCAAGTCCAGCAAACAGCTAATCTTTTAGCAGAGCCATACATTAGGAATTCATTTTCTTCTCAGTACTTAGGAATAAGGTATTGAAAAGGAGGCCTTGCCTGAGACATGCATGACCCTGAGGTGCAATGAACTTTACTGAGACAAAGGCCACCCTGAATTTGCAGAACATCACATGTATAGATATACAAACATATGTGCATGTACATAACGAGGACAACAAGTGCTTAAAGAAAAAGCCGTTTTCCCAGCATGGAAAGAAATAATTTCTCAGCATGAAAAGCAAACAAAGAGCTCCTTGCAGAAATAAAACTGCTATGCTTATTCTTGTAAGGATCAGATAATCAGTACAACCACCTACCATATTTTAAGTCAGAGATGATTATGATGATTGGAGTTTAGAGTTTTCTGGGATAATGAAAGCAAGCATTCAGTGGACCATCTGGTCAGTAGATGGCTTCTGGCCCAAGCTGACTGCACCTAAGTTGATGGGAAATCCTTTTATAGATTTTGCTGCTATTTCACATTGTAGCGAATAAGGACCCATGATGGCAAGAGCATAATATTTTGGAATGGGACATAATGACAACCTGGGTGGCTTTCATTTTGGAAAAGATGCTTACAACTCACTGGATTCAAAGTGGAGGTGGCAGATGGGGAAAAAGGGACTAGGTTCCTCGCCTGCAGGGTTCAATGAATGGACAAGCCTGCTTTGCCAAGGAGCTGATAACTCCAGATAACTTGGCAGGCTTCTACCAGAGTCATCGCTAAGAGGGCATGAGAAGAAAAAAAAACACATAGAGTGCAGATTTTAATATGGAGGGGAGGGGATTTTATGTCTAATAAATCTGAAAAGCAATCATAAGTGATTGGGTTGTGGACATCAGTCCTTTGTAATATTTTTACATGCATCACTTTTTAACAAATATACAGACATCATCAGCACTTCCTACAAAGGCATGTTTCCTTCTGTCACTCTGAAGTTCAGGAAAGAAAAACTCCACTCAGAATACTTTGCTTTGTCTATTTGTTTTTTTAAAAGTACAAACTTGGGCTCTTCTCATCTCATTCATTGCATGGTATGAATCATTATGCTGCTTATATAGATTTGTTTCTAGTTCAACCAATGACAGCTCTGAAATCTAGCAGTCTCAGAGGTCTATCAGAAATATTGTTGTATTAACCAAGTTCTTCTTGCCATGATTAAACCACACAGTATTTTGAATGACCATCTCTCAGTGTGATCCTCAGCTATGAAAAAAGACATAGGGCCAAAACCGGTTTGGCTCAGTGGATAGAGCATCAGCCTGCGGACTGAAGGGTCCCAGGTTCGATTCCGGTCAAGGGCATGTGACTTGGTTGCGGGCACATCCCCAGTGGGAGGTGTGCAGGAGGCAGCTGATCGATGTTTCTCTCTCATCGATGTTTCTGACTATCTATCCCTCTCCCTTCCTCTCTGTAAAGAATCAATGGAATATATTTTTTTAAAAAAAAAAAAGACATAGGAATGTAAAGGCATTTTCAAAAGTCTCTTTCTAGGAGGGGTACATTTCATTCTTCAAAGATACTTAGTATTTTACAACTGGAGGCACCACAAGTTATCTAATTTAACTTCTTTATTCTACAAATGAAGATGAAATTCAGTTATGAGATATATAAGTAGAAATGTTATCAAGCTGTTCTCCTCCCCTCGTACAGTGTTCTTTATAAATGTCTTCTATCAAAGTAGTACTTGATCATTAAAATAGTGTAGAAGAGAATCAATAAAAACAATAGAAGCCAAATTCCACCCCTGCCCAACCCAAAGTATGCTAAATACTTAACTTTAAATAATATGCTAATAACTAGATTCTTTAATTCCTTGATTTAAAAAATCATTAATTGATTTGTCATTAAAAATGTAACTACCCACTTCAACTGCCCTTTTTCTACTTCAAAATTTTATAGTATTGTTACTATAATTACATCTAGTAATATTTTGTAGCATTAAATGATATACTAAGATATCATATCTTATTTCATCTATGTGTTACAGTTTTTCTTGACTCTCTACATATAAGATGAGGATGTGCCTGTCCAAATCTCTGTCCTTCCAAACCCCAATTCCTGCCCCCAGATATTTATGTTTGTATTATATTCTGCAACCATAATTATATGTAGGTCTTTGATGTTTCTAATGAAGTGATTTTTAGAAAATCAATGACAGACAAGGTTGTTATTTGCTCCCATGGAGCCAAGTAATTCTAGGATTACATTTCATTTCTATGTGAGTCTGAGGAGATAACCACTGTACCGAACTAAGAAGAATGATTCAAGAATCTAGGTCAATAGAATCTCTTACCCTGCATCCAAGTCTCAACATCATGTCACATTTTAGTTTGCTTCATATTTTCACAATGACTTTCTCATTAGGCTTTTGTTTTTCCTGGAGTTAGTAATCATATTTCCTTTTTCAGAGAAGTACATGTGTTCTTTATTGTATTCCTTAGACTTTTCTTTCTAATGCTTAGAAATCATTCCATTTTTCTTCTTGAGGATATTCTTAGTTTGTTGACTTCCTGTATAAAACATACCCATGGCTTTCAAGGCCTATTGAAATGTCTTTCAGCTATGATTTCATTTCATTGGACTCTGTATCATTCAGTGTCCAGGCCAAAAAACAAAACCAGAAACCACTTTAGATAATTAAAGCAGGGAGGACTGAATTACCTCTTGAAGTAATTCATTACTAAAGCACTGGAAGGACAGAAAGAGCACAAGGAAGAAGGTGGTATTACCTCAGGATAGTAACTGCAGTAGGAGCTCCTGAATCCACACTCCCCTCTGCCACCAAGAAGCCCACAGCCTCTAATCCCTTGATGCTCCAGGGACATACTAGTATACTCCATGGGTGCTGTTGGACGTTGTACCTGTGTGGCTGGCCCACTTGTGTTAAAGCTACTGAAGTCACTGCCAGAATCAGAAGGTCTTCTACCTTCCCCCATATTTTCATTTCATTCAAAATCCTTCCATTGGATGAAACAAATCAGAACCCCGCTGTTAATGAATCTCAAAAGGTAATTTTCAATTTCCAGCCCCTGCAGTATAGAGGATCGGTGTCGGGCTCAGAGTCATATACAGTATCTGGGATAGACTTTTGGGTTAGTTCCACCATTTTTTGATGGCTTACATCTTTCACTTCTTATAGTTTAAAAATGTTTAATTCCTTAACTAATTCCTCAGAAAAATAAGCCTGGAAGTTATATGTACTGAGTCTTTGTGTGTTGGAAAATGTTTGCATTTGTCATCACATTTGATTGATAGCTTGGTTAAGTATAGAATTCTAGGTTCAGAAAAATTTTCACTTAAAATTGGAAGGCATTGATCTGTTGTCTTCTAGAATTCTGTATACCTCTCTTGAGAAATCTGTTACAAGTCTGGTCCTCATTTCAGAGTTTTTAACTGTTTTTCTCCCGGGGCGGGGTGGGGGGGTGGCAGATAGGGAGTAATAGCAATCCCTCAAAATCAATTTTTCCTCAAACTATATCGTAAATATATTCAATATCTCTCTCTGTCAGGAGAGATCTGCCATCACCCTGGAATAGAACAGTAAATCTCTCAATTGAATTATGGCAATAGCCTCCTAACTGCTCTGTTTCCATTCTTGGCCCCACCTCCCAAGAATATATTATCCACAGAGCAGCCAGAGTTACCTTTTAGAAATGTAAGTCAGTTAATGTCATCCTTCCAATTCAAACGATTCCGTGGCTTCCTGTATCAATGAACTTTAGATGCAGGACAAATCAGCCCCAAACTTGGTGGTCTGAAACAACAAATATTTGAATTTCTCTGGCAATTTTGTGGGTAAGTGGGAAGTACTTCTGGCCTGGTTGAGTCTGTTTGAATGCTGATGGTCAAAGATGGCCTTCACTCAGATGTCTGGCAGTTGGCAGATTAATTGGTCTAGAGGGGTGAAGATGACATCTAAGTAGCTCATCCTTGCTCCATGCGGCACTGCATCTTCTAGTAGGCCAGCTTCCCTGCTTCACATGGCAGTCTCAGGGTTCCCGAGGTTCTGAAGAGAGCAAGCCCAATGTACAAGTGCTCTTCAGGTTCCTGCTGGCATCATACCTACTAATATCCCATCTCCTGAAGCAAATCACCTGGCCAAAGTTTCACTAGTTAAAGAAATATATGGTAACTGGGGTCTGTGTAGATCTAAGAAATCATGTGGCAGCCATAAAACATCATTCTATCAAAGAATGGACACTTCCTTTATTAAAGATTTTCCTAGACAACTCTAATCTTCGTTACTTTGGTAATCCATTACTGCATATCTCCTGTGTACCAAGGACTGAAGATATAATTATCACTAAGACATAGACTCTGGTTTTAGGAGGCCATTGGAGTGAGACAGATACACCCAAGTAATCTGTGGTTAAGATAATTTAAGGAACCTACCTGAATGGAAAAAGACACATGTGCCAGCTGAAATAGCTCACCACCTCACAGTTTATGAGGACTGGAAAGCCCACAAGTAGACAAACTTTGGCACAATTTTTGAATTTCATATATAAAGAAAAACCTTTAAGTACAGTGTAAGGAAAATTAAAACCAGGAATTATCAAAGGAGAAAAACATCAGGTTGACCTCAAATTTTTCTATATTATATGCAAGAATTCATGGGAGCATGAAAAGTTTGTGACCTAAGAATTTTTTCCCAAATTGTCTCTGTCTTTAAAGAGAAAAAGTCTTCAGATTTACAATGGCTTTAAAAGAAAAATTCTTTGAGTATGCACTCTTCTTGGTGGAGAAATGAAATCATATAGGAATTCTGGAATGGAGAATTTAAGTTATAAAAAAGTGTGAAGGTCATTCCTTCCTGGGACAAGAATCCATTTTGATTATATTTATTTATTGTCAACCAGGTAGACACTGTGGCCTGCAGCAATGGTGTATTCAGCTGTTCTTTATTTCTGTTTCTGCTCTTTTCCCAGGAAGAAGAAACATTTCATTAGCTGTATTCTTCCTTTCACCCTTCAGAGGGCTTATCTTAGCATACTTGATGTATGCTTGAAATTGCTGGTGCAGCCCTTCTAAAACGGATAAACCATTTACATGGTTTAGACACTGCTAGGATGATTAATTAACAACTTACTTACTGTTACACTAACACAGAATTACATTCATTCATTCATGTTTCAATTTATTCAACAGATAGATATTAAGTGCCTCTATTTGCCAGACATTGTGTTACCCACTGAGGGGGAAATGATGAAAATAACAGAGAATTCCTTACTTCATAATATTTATGACTGTAAGATAAGAAAAATATCTGAAAGTCCATTTTTATTGCTAATGATTTTAAGCACCTTTGGAGTTTACGTTTTTACAAACACATGTTGAATGATCTGAGCAATTAAAGATTTGGGTTGAGAAATATTTTCTGTTACCAAATGTTCTTCATCATATTTCTACCTAAGACTCATGAATGTTTTTATGCAAAAACAAATGTATAGAAAAAAAAACGGTAGTGAGAAAAACTGCTATAATAGTGGTTAACTCTGGGAGTGGAAAAATAGGCGTTGTTTTTTTTCTTTTGACTTTCTCCATTCACAGAATCATCTATAATCAGCATATATTACTTTTATATTAGTATATTAGTGGAGGTAACTCTAGCTCCTGGTACAGTGGGGGAAATTAGTGGCTCATCACAACAAAAGTTCCTTCTTGCTTGAATCACACTCCACTGAAGTTGTGCATGATTGGGGACAACTCCTTCAGGAGGCCCAGACCCTCTCCACTTTGTGGCTCTCTCATCTTCAACAAGGACATCCCCAGTGTTTTGGGGTTGTTGTGCCCACAGGGAGTTTTTATGGCCAGGGGTGTAGAAGGCCCATGAAATCATTTGGTCTGGACCTGCCAAGGCATTAGGTGCAAGTTAATTAAATGTTTGACCAAATATAGCAGGCTAATAGTTAAGTTGATAATTTTGTATGGCCCTCATATCCAAATGGCCCTTGGTAGAAAAATGTTCCCCACCCCTGGTCTAGATCTAGAACAAACATATGCCACTTCCATCCACAACCCATCGGCCACAACTCAGTCACTTGGCTACCACCTAACTGCAAAGGAGACTGAGAAATGTAGTCAATTTTGTGTTCCAGGGGAAAGAGGAAATCGATTTTGGTGAACATGTAGCAGTCTCTACAATAGATGGTAAGACTGTATTTAAAAATAATAGTAATAATAATATTGTCAAAGGCAATATATTTAAGCATTCTAAACCTAATCACACCCTTTGACTTAGAAATCTTACTTCTAGAAGACCTTTTCTGTTGGATATTCTCCACTAGGTTCTCCAGATTCATTCTCCACCCTTCTTTTTCCCTGCATTACAGGCTCCCTAGTAGTCTGACTTTTGTTTGGGTTCAGCCAATGGAAAGCACCAGCAGGTGATCAGAGACTGGGAGGAGTGAAAGCAGGAGTATATAGTTCCCTGCCCCACAGACCTCAAAAGGTCACCTGTTAGAGGTGGTTGCATTCCTCTAATGCAGGTCACAGCTCCTATTGAGAGGGGTCCCCCTGCAGCCACCTCCACAGCCTCAGCTCCACCTCTGTCTCTCAGTTCACTTCCTCTCTTTGCACCTTTCCACCTGGAAATGATGATCCCAGCTGTTTACCAGCTCTTACTGGTCTCCATTAACGCTGCCCACATTTTTCCAAATAGTCCTCAGTTACCCCGTTTACATGTGCCTTCTGTTTCTTTTCTGACTACCAACTAACAGACCATCCTAGAGAAATAATCAGAATTTTGAGATAAACATGTTCACAGCAACATTTAAAATAGCAAATTTTTGGACTATCTAAGTGTCTAATCATTAGGAAGTCTTAAATACATTATAATGAATCTATGATAGAAAAAATACACTAATATGTGAGTTTGCACTACCTTTTTCTATCTCTCACTACAATAACCCTGTCTCTGTCCCAGGAAAATTCTGGTCAAATATCTTCCTTGCCCTTCCTGTCCTCCCTCTTGCATCCTCATATATTTTTCATCAGGGTGAGTTACTGAGTTATGTGTGGGGGTTGGGGTCAGAGGGGCCACTACATCTAAAGAAGTAGAGACAATAGCTTTAAAAAAAGGGAAGAAGAAAAATTATACCAGTGAGGGGAATATGGGGAACAAAAAGGGGGAAAGAAGATGTGAAGAGATGAATGGGCAAAGAACTTTGCCACATGTGTTTCTCTTTGTAAACCCACTCCTTCAAGGAAACTTACAATAAATATCTTCATCATTCACAATACTCACTGAAACTTCTGAGATGAGGTTTCTGTTTCTTTGACGTTTGTTGATTCCTCACTACATATCCTGTGAGAAATGAATTGCTTGCGTATTTCCTTCCATGCTGTTTGACACATCTGCATATTCAGGGTGAGGGAACTGAAACACAGAAAGGTTGTCTGGGTTTTGTAAGCCCTTTGTGCTCAGATCACCCATCCCTATGATAAAATGTTATATTGAGATTGTGTTTTAAGAATTCTACAAATCAGCACACTGTGTGTAGTTTTGTCTTTTTAAATTATGTTTTATTTTCTGCTTATAAAACTGAAATGTTTTAAATCTGAAAACTGTGTGGAGGGAGGAAAAGAGAAAAAGAGGGAGAATTAAAGAATAAAAAGGAACACAGTGGATAACCATAGCATTCATTCACAAATAATTATTAAATTGGGGTGCAGCAGTGAACAAAACAAAATCCCTCCATCTATAGAAACAACATCCTAGTGGGAGGGAAGCAGATAATAAGACAAAAAATAACAGGAAGTAACATAAGATAATGCTATGAAGAGGAGTGAAGCATGCGGATAGAGGGTGAAAGGGGGCTGTGTTAGATGAGATATTCCAAGAATGTATCCCTATTGAGTAACATTTGACCAGAGACCTAAGGAGCCCACTTTTGAAAGATGAATGAAGTCTGAGAGCAGGCCAGGAGATTAAAGGGGGAAGAGCATTTCAGCAAAGAAAACAATAAGTACATGTCCCTGAGGCAAAAGCATGAGGGACACATTATTGTAAGTGGCAGGACTTTCTTATTTTCTAAGGCTGAATAATATTTTATATATACACTGAATGGCCATATTATTATGATCTCTGAACGCATAGTAATCTGGCCACTCAGTATATATCCTATAAAATAAAAGGCTAATATGCAAATTGTCCCCTCGACCAGGAGTTCGACCAGCAGGCAGGCCGGCCAACCGCCCATGTCCCCTCCCCCTGGCCAGGCTGGCCAGACCCCACCCATGCACGAATTCAAACACCGGGCCTCTAATATATATATATATATATATATATATATATATATATATATATATATATACACACACACACACACACACACACACACACACACACACACACACACACACTGAGTGGCCAGATTATTATGCATTCAGAGATCATAATAATCTGGCCACTCAGTGTATATCTCACATTTTGTTTATCCATTCATTTGTTGATGGATACTAGGTTGTTTTCATATTTTAGCTACTGTGAATAATGCTGCAATGAACATGGGAGTGCAGATATCTCTTCAAGATAGTGGCTTTATTTCCTTTGGATATACTAGTATACCCAATAGTGGGAATTGCTGGGTTGCGTGGTAGTTCTCTTCTCAATTTTTGAGAAACCTTCACACTCTTTTCCATCATTACTGTGCCAATTTACATTTTCACCAACAGCAAAGGGGGTCCCTTTTCTTCACATCCTTACTAACACTTGGTATATCTTGTTTTGTGTGTTTTTTTGTTGTTGTTGTTATGATAGCCATTATAACAAGTGTGTGTTGCTATCTCGTTGTGGTTTTGATTTGCATTTCCCTGATAATTAGTGATGCTGAGCACCTTTTCATGTACCTGTTGGCCATTTGTATGTCTTCTTTAGAAAAATATCTATTTAAGTTTTTATTTAAGTCTTTTGCCCATTTTTTAATCTGTTTATTTTGCTTTGAGTTGTATGAATTTTTTACATATGTGGGATATTAATTCCTTATTAGATATTTGTGACAACATGAATGAACCTGTAGGACATTGTGTTAAGTGAAGTAAGCTGGACACAAAAAGATAAATATCACATGGTTTCCCTTTTATGTGTGGAATCTGGAAAAAAAAACAGACTCATAGTAACAGAGGCTGGGGAGGGTGAGGAGAAAGGGAAGATATTAATCAAAGGGTACAAACTTTCAGTTATAAGATGAATAAGCTCTGGAGACCTAATACATGGCATGGTAACTATAGCTACTAAGAATGCATTGTATACTTGAAATTTGCTAGGAGAGTAGATCTCAAGTTCTCAGTGTTCTCACCACACACACACACATACACACAATGGCAACTATGGAAGATGATGGACATGTTAATTACTTTGCTTATGGTAAGCATTTTGCAATGTGAACATATATCAAAATACCATGTGTATACCTTAAATACATATAATTTCTATTAGTTAAAAAAAAAGCATACAGGACAGACTTGATAAGCAGCAAGAGGTCACACTTGCTGGAGCTCCAATGAGTGAGGGGAAGAGCAGACAGAATGTGCCTGAAGAACAGCAGGGGGTCACATCAGCCTTGGAGGCCACTGCAGGAATTTGGGATTACATTACAAATGTAATGGGTGCCATTACATGTTTTTGAACAGAGGATTGATTGATATGGTTCACATTTTAAATGACTCACTCTATCTACTATATGGGGAATATTGGTAACCTCTTGGTTTTATTTTTGGGGTGTTTTTTTTTCTTTGTTTTTCTTTTTAAATAATAAACACATTTTTGCTTGTAAAATAAAAAAGCACCATTTATAAAGATAAAAAAGCAATTGTATCAGTTATTTATTGCTGCTTAACAAATTACCCTAAAACTCAGCTGCTAAAACCCACAGATGTTTACTATCTTACATTTTCTGTGGATCAAGAATCCCAGAGTGGTTTAGATCAGTGTCTGTAGCTCAAAGTCACACAAGATGCAGTCATTTCAAGCCTTCACTGGGGGAAGATCTGATTCTGAGCTCTCTCACATGGCTACTGACCAGCTTCAGTCATTCCTGGCTGAGGACTGGAGATATCAGTTCTTTCCCAACTGGGCACTTCCTTCCCCCAGAGTGAGAGTATCCAAGAGGGAAAGAGAGTTTCTAAAATGGAAGCCACAATCTTTTTATAATGCAATATCATAAGGGACACCCCATCACTTCTGCCATATTCTAGTCATTGGAAGTCACCAGGTCAAGCCCATAGTCAAAAGGAGGAGTTACCAAGGTCATGAGTATCAGAAGGTGGGGAACATTGGGGACCATCTTGGAGGTGCCACCACAAAAGCCATGTCCTTCAAGCTCCTTATTTTATAGAAATAGAAACCCATGTGGCTATAAACCTGGACTCTGCCACTGCCTTGAGGCCCTCACAGGATGGTTGTGATGACACTTCTGTAAGGGCTTTGTAAATAGTTTCCAAAGGGCTTATTTTTCTTTTCTCATAGAATCATTCCCTTGGTATCCAATCCAGATCTGGTCTGCATTCTTCATCCCGTCTAATGATTTGCCTTTCATGCATTTGTTATGCTATATTTTTTCTAGAGTGAAAATCTTCCCGTATTAACAAAGAAATGACAATATGAAGGAAAAAGGCAGAAGGACACTTCTCCAGGTTCAGGGTAAGCTTTCTATTTAACCGTTTATGCCCCATTAACAGAAGTTCTGACGACCCACAAAGATCTGCACATGTAGCAGAGATGAGGGCAATAGAACTCTATGTTAGGTAGGGCCAATGGAAAGTGGAATGTTAGATATATATGTATTTGGCATTTGTTCTATCTCATTCCATAGTTATCCAAATTTGATTATAAACCTTATTAGTCTCTAAACTCTGTATTCAAGGTCCACCATTAAATAATTTCATGTGGAAATGCTCCTCCGTTGACGGCAACTTAACAGCAGTCACAAAAACAACCTTAAAATTTAAACTTGCCTAAATTGTGTCATGCTGCTCCACACAAAAAAATTCCTCAGACCACAACTTACATTTCAAGGTAGAAAATCTGACTGGGCAATTTTTGAAGATCTACATGCTTGCCTACTTCACCCCGACTTCCCTTTCTGGGCTTCCTCCCATCCCAGTGACGTCTTCATTTTCAGCATCTTCTGCAAACACTACTACTTTACTCTATACTTGTTTTTTATCTGATTTCTTTGAGACAGAAATTCATTCATACTCAAGTACTACTTTAGCCTAGTATTTGCAGACACCATTTCTTCCCTCATGTAATTACTATTTGGAAGGGTTTTTCAACAGTTAGAGGAATTCTTAGGTAGCCAGCAGATGGCCATAGAGGGTGTGGAAGAAAGGGAGCCCCCAAAATTGCAATAGATCTACTTGTTAGAGCCAAAATTTAAGCAAGATTCAATCTCTTTAGGGTGAATGAATTAGGAGGGAGGTGTCAGAATGGACTGGCCATTATCTGAATCTCTTGTGCATATATTAGCATTAATTAATACATACATGAATATGTTCTACATTAATTTGTGTTGTTGAAATATATGTGGGCAGACCATCTGCCTAAGGGCATGTGGGAAGCTTTCCCAGAATTCTCTTAGTAGCCATGAACTAAAGAGTTTAGCCCTATATCTTCTGTCCATGTTTGAGGTAATATATGTCAGTGTCAGCTACTCAGACAATTAGGTAAAGACTTGCTTACAGAGAAGAAGGCTAAGACAGGGAAACAATGGTGTCAGTACCTATTCTGTGTAAATCAGAGGTGAGTGATGTTTGCTAAATATTTAGTGCATACTCTGTACCAGGCACTAAATAAGCCATGACCTTATTTAATGAATCTAGGAGGGAAAAGAAGCTACAGTTTATTGGTTGAGTAAGTGATCTCAGATACTTGACATATATTACCTCATTTAGTCCTCCACAATGGTTTTGAAGGTAAGTGACTTAAACCAATTTTACAGAGAAGAAAAGAGAGGCCCAGAAAATGCAGTATGTCTAAAGTCATAGAAATGGGATTTGTGTTCATGTTTGGCTCATTCCAGAAACTCTGCTCTAAGAGGATGCATATTATCTCTTACATGAAGAGACCCTGCGGTCAAACAGGCTAAGTCCTCAGGAATCCTTCCCTAGAGTGACAGAGGGAGACTAAAATCAACAGAGGTTGGGGGAGAAGGAAAAGAGAGGGAACCAAAGGAGGAGGCTAGTGGGCCAAGATGAAAAGAGAGAAAACAAAGAATAAAAAGAGGAAGGAAATGAACTTCAGGAAAGGAATATAGAAAAGAAGTGACCACAAAATAGGGGAGAAATTTGCAGGTTTTTCAAGAGAGAAATAATAAAAAATAATTTCTTACGAGTCCTATTTCTGAACAATGTAACAATCACTTGTTTTGATCTTTTAGCTAAAAAGAAGTAATGACCATAGAAGGGAAAAGGAAGGAACTAATATTTGTTGAATGTCTCTGTCGGGCCCCTGCTAGCCTGTGGGTTTGGGGACAATGAGGTAAAGACATCCTCTCTCAGTGGAAGCAGTTCCACAAGCACCAGGCGTGGTGAATTGACTTCAGTCCCCTCTTGCTCCCTCATCTGGGAAACACCTACAGTAACGCAGGATGCTCTCCCTGCTGTGTGCTTGGCCTTGACTTACATGATCACATTATTATAACAGGACAACATTTACTCCCATATTGTAGATTAGGAATCTGAGGCCCAAAAGGATTAAACTTTATACCACAGAGATGAGCGTGCAAGCATGTACACGCGCACGTGCACATTCACACACACACCAATATCTCAAAGTCGCACAGAGAACAAATCCACCAAAATAGTGAGTGTTAGTTGCAAGTAATTTGAAAGCTCAATAAATAATAAGGTAATTTATTAGCTAATCTAACTAAACACTTCTGAAACAGTGTAGGCTTCAGGTTAGGATTGACCAAGGGATAGATTGATTTTTCTACAATTCTCAGTTATATCCTCACACCTTTGCAGTTGCAAAAGGCACTTATACTGCACTACTTACAGCATATTTTCTAGTATTGCTCAAAGCATCAGAAGAAAGCTTATTTTCCAGTAGTTCCTAACAAATTTCTCCTTCATTCTTAATTGGTCCAAATTGGATCACATGTTTATTCTTAAACTAATAATTGTGGCCAGGGGATAGGATTATGCTCTACATATCTAATCTCTAGACATTCATTTCTCCAAAGGGATAATGGCTAAGGAATTAAGTACCAGAGTTAAATTAAAGGTATGGCTGAAAGAAGGGATGGGTAGTTGGGAGGGCAACCCGTGTGTCCACAACAGCAAATGTAGTCAATTTTATATTATTATTTAATTATTTTCATCCCTTCACTACCTCTGTGGGTGGAGTAAACCTTCTGACTCCCATTGAACCTGTGATTTACTCTTCCCTGACCTTGACTTTGAGCTTGGTCACATGACTTGTTTTGCCAAATGGAATGTTAGAATATGACACAAACGCAGTCAGATCTATCCTCCTGTACTTCTGTCATCACCATATGACATAAACCAGGTAGCCCACTGTCCAAGAGATGACAGACATGTGGAGCAAACTAGGATCTAATCGGTAGCTTGGAGGCAAGTTCAGGGAGGAGGCCCAGCCTGGATCAGTCAATTCCCAGCTGACCTGGGCCTATGAGCCAGAATGAATAGCTGTTGCACTAAGCTGTTGAATTTCGGAGTGTTTTAGGATGTAGCATTATTGTGGCAAGAGCTTACTGAGAGAACAATTACGTCAAATCTGATATGTGTTATTTTCTTACATGGCAGAACAGACCATCATGCTGTTTTCTCTTCTTGGCTGCAGCCTGGCCTGGGTCTCAGCTAAAAATGAGGGCTGCGACTTTATCCTCCATTTTCAGTCTCATGGAAACATCTGATCTAGTGAGTGGGCTTTTGAAAATCCTTCTAGAGAGCTCGCTCGCTAGCACACCATGTTAGCTGGTCAGTTTCATCAGGCGGAACCACACAGCCATCGTTTCCAAATCCTGCCGAGCGAAACCTTGCAGTATTGGAATGGCTGCACCTCAGAATGTCATGTGATTTCTGTATCATAGGAATTTGAGAAACAGATGGTGAACACAGACGACAGCGCCGGTTGCACTGTGTGTGTGGGGCAAAGGGGAAGGAGTGAACAGGGGGTGAGAATTAAGCAAATTCTGGAGGAGCGCTGGAGGGAAGGAGAATGGCTGAGAGCTGGTCTTCATTCTGAAAATACAACCACAGGTTGCAAGAAGTTGGAAAAGAAAAACACCTGACAGGCAGTTGCAGTGGGGAGGAGAAGAGGCAAAAAACGTGTTTTGTTTCTAAAGCAAGGAGGATTGTATGTTTAAACAGTTGTTTTTTAATCATACCAGAAAAATAAGCAGCAAAATTAATCAATTCACCTGTGCCTGACCTTTAGGCAGGTGGGTGTGTTGCCTGGGGAAATATGCAGGATCAGAAGAGTTGTTGATGGAATGAATGTACAGGAACCAGATTCAGACAAATAACACTGCACACCCCACATTCACCACGCCACCAGCGAGCACCCTGCTCCCCAGAAAACCCCTTGCGTTTTGAAGGGGGTGGGGGCGATTTGTGTGGACGTCTCAGATGGCTGATCTCTTAATTCTATCATGAAATGTATTTCCCCTGGAGCTGGCATTTATAGCTGAATCCTGGCACAGCTCCTGAAATGTTGCATCTGCACCACTAAACTGAGGTTACTTGTAGTTCATTAATATGCAAGCGGGGCCGTGAAATCTTTCCTGTTTCTGACAGGAGTTCTTACATGCCTTTCTGGAATGCTTCATTTCTGAAGTGGTCTGGCACCAAGACTTTCCTTGTCTTTTAATCAGCTCCATCTTGTCACTACATAGAGTTAAACACACACACACACACACACACACACACACACACACACGCTTTCTGGAAATCTCAGGGAAGAGGCAGTACATCTTTCTTTCTCTTTCCTCTCTCATTTTTTTTTTGGCATCTCCCAGCCCCCTCCATGAACACATCAAAGTAAGAAGTGACATGCAGTGCCCTGGAGCTCTTAGCAACATGCTTTTAGGTTTGGAAAATTTCATTTTCTACCTTATGATGATTACATGAGGAGAGATGAAATGCTTGCTTTGAGGTTTATTTGAGAAAGAGATGTAATAAATGCTGTGGCTTCCCACTGAATGAAGCAAATCCATTCCGGCCATGTGGGGGATATTAAAAATTACATATGTGTGTGCATGCACACAGTCTGTGTGACTTCAGTGACGTTTGTGGTCCTTGATGCTGAGAAAGGAGACCTTGGGTGGCTTCTTTCAGAAAATGCTGAATAAAGTTTTTCATTTTACTCAGCTCTAAATGCATTTGATTTTTAACGAAAAAGGGTTTCCACCCTGTTTGAGCTACAGCAATTCTCTTTAAACCAGTCCCCCACTCACACCAACACACACACACACACACACACACACACACACACACAAAGGACTATAATATTCACACAGACTAACATAGCTTGCAGAGTCCCTTAGCTGAAACCTACAAGTGTGCCAGCCTGTTGAAGAATTAATACAGGTCCCTTTTCCAGAAAGTTAATTTTTTCCAAATACTGCAGCAGGGCAGAGGACATTTGTGTTTTGTTCTGGTATGATTTTTTATTTTTTTGGTCGATGTGTTTTTGCTTTTGCCTGGGGAGCTTCTCTATTAGCTGGGAGCTGAATAGAAAATGATAACCTCATCTTGCCCAGGAAACAGAGCCAGCAAAGGTAGAGAAATGTCTTCATGGCGTCAGCCCCATCCCACTTACTAGTAGTAGGAAAAGATGCTAGAAAGAAACCGAGTATTCACTGAATAAACCATTTTCCAGCACACAGAAGCATGCAATCTCGGGCTCCATTCAAAGCTCTCACATCACACATGCCGCTCTTTGTTCAGCCCACAGATGGACCATACAGGTTGTAAGATGCAGGATTTATGCAAGCTTCACCCATTAGCTGTGGCAGGACACACTCCATAGAGTCAGTCTTCAACCACTCTCCAGGTCATTTCTTCAGCGTCTCTTAATCATATTAGTAATTTGGGTTTGGAGCAGAACTATGAAATTTTTGCTTGGGCTGCAGAAAGAAGAGAGATTCTGATCTTCTTTCATAAATAACCTAAGCCCCAGCTATTCAATAACAAGTAATTTTTGTTTGCACTCATTTTTAAAGAAATAAGAAATTGCTTTGATTGAATGTTTACTATGTGCTCTCAGATGGATCTCCTGCCCTTATTCTGATCAACTCTATATTTAAAGGAAGACAAAAACTTGTAAATATTTTTAAATGTTCAATTTTTTAAAGTTTTTAGTTAAGCCCCACACTCCCTTTGAGGCAGGTACTATTCTTATTTCTACTTTACAAAGGAAGAAAATACAATTCCCCCTCGGAGTCACAATTCCTCCAAGGACATGCGTGGATGGAGGCAGTGGAGTTTCAAATCCTGGGCATCTGACTCCAGAGCCCATGCTGTCAGACACATGCTATACTGCCTCCTGCTGGTGGGAGGTTCATGGAGTCTCAGGGTTCTGTTCCCATCTTCAGCACAGATATTTCAATCTACCAGTTCATCCCCTCCATAGGTTGCAAGCCCCTGGAGTTTTCTTAAGCATTTGTTCTCCAATATCTGACACTTCAGAACCGTTTGATAAATGTTTGTTGAGTGAAATAAAAAATAAACTAATAGGCAAAGAATGTCAGAGCATTTAAAGGCGATTGAGTGGAGAATATGTGTTTTTCTTTGGAGGACCGGAATTAAGCCTCTAGTATGAAAATAAGAGATGGGAAGAGGCAGGGAGTTAGACTCAAGTGAGGGAAAGGAAAAAGATTTTATGTTGATTTGACCCTTTCTCAATGCATTCTGCCACCATTGTTGGGAAAGTCACTGTTAGTAGGGGGAAGAGGGGGCAGAGAATGTGTCCACGCAGTTGGAGTGCTTATTGATCTTCCAAATAGAAAAGGCCATGAAGTGGGTTATTGTTCTGTGTTTACTTCTCACTATCTGAGTAAGTGAGGAGTAAACTGGAGCAAGTTATTTACCTTCTTTGGGCTTCAGTTTCTTAGTCTACCAAGTGAAAAAACTAGATTTAAGGGTCCCTTTAGCACTGTAGAGAAGTAGGGGCATATAATTTATACTAGAGGCCCGATGCACGAAGTTCGTGCAAGTGGCTCAGCCCTCCCAGTCTCGGCTGCCTTGGCTGCCTTGGCCCTCGCAGCCCCCGCCCACTGGTCATTCCGGAAGGTTGTTCTGGAAGGTCGTTCTGCTCTGCAGTCTAATTAGCATAGTAACTCTTTATTATATAGGATTATAAAATGGTTGCAAGCATTTTGCAAATATGGCATGTGGGTAACTATTATTATTATCAATTATAAAAAAATAATGCACCTTTGAATGCTTTTTATGAACCAGGCTCTCTCTATGTATTTATTCCTGCCCATTTTTATGAAAGCAAAAATTATGGTTCAAAAAAATTGTGTAATGTGCTCAGGCTCACATAGCTAGTAGACGGCGGAGCTGGGATTTGAATTCAGGTCAGTCTGTCTCTGAAGTCCACACGAAGGCACATCAGGGATCCTATGCTACTACAATGTCCCGCAGAGAAACCTGCCATCGTTTTGAATCAAAAAACCCTAATGAGTACCCAACTCCCATGTGGGATCCAGGCCTGCCCAGAGCTGACAGTCCCCGAGAGAAGCTCCTCAGGAGTCCCCTTGGACCATTAGAGAACACTGGGCAATGCTCCCACTGACCTGCCTCCCCAGCAGCTGCCACACCTGCTCTTTGAGACCAGCAGCAGACTGAGGCAAAAGGAACAAACTGTTCCCTAGAAACCAGCCCTTCCTGCTCCTCTCCTCACTAATTCAGGGAAGCATCACATGACTTCACTGTCTCTAAGGCTGTCACTTGCCCATTCACTCACTACTTATTGGCAAAAATTTCTTCTGAGTAGATGCCATCAGATCTTTTTTCTTCTCTGTCTACTCTCTTCCAAATTTAAAATTTGCTTCCATTATTCTATCAAAGACATCAATAGCAATTCAATACAGATAAGAGCTTTTAAATGAATCATTCTTTGGCTTTGATCATTACATTCTAAAGGTATTTAAATGAAATCTTTAAAGAATGCTAATAACCATAGTTTTTATGAATAGTTAAATCTTCTGCACATATATATGTATATCTACATGTAAATATACATCTATGTCTACATATAAGGACTTATAAATGCCATATGTATGCATGTATATACACCCATGTGGTAAGGTAAGTGCCAATATCTGCATGTAGGTATATATCTTAATCACACATGCTGAAAAGTTGATCTTGTTTTTGGAGAGGTAGATTCTGGGCCAATCACTTGCTTATTTGCTCACAGATTGAATTCCCCATCCTTGTTCTGCCCTGCTATATTTTTAAAGGGAATGACAACTTATAAATATTTTTAGGTATTTATCTTTTAAATAGTTAAAATATTTGTTTGTGCCAAACTGTTACAGTTGTTGGGCCTAGAACAACAACAAAAAACTAACTAGGGGCCTAGTCTTGGGATAAGAGGTTCAAATGAGCTTAACCACATTTTCTAAGGTATCCACAGATTACCCTGTTACATTTACCTTCAGAGTAAAGGCTACTTAAGCTTCTACCTACTAAATAAGTTGGGAAGGGTAACCAACTTATAGAACAGAATAGAGCTTGCATTACACAAGGTCCCGTCAGGCAAACAACACCCACACCAGGTTATTCAATAATGGGGATTTAATATCAGCAACTGTTTACAAAGGTGTTTAAAAAGTCAAAGGAGCAAACAATGAGGCAATGGAGAATTAAAAACTCTAAGAGTTCAACAATGTGTGACATGCAAACTGGTTAAAGCCTAAAAACAAAGAATACCCAAGTTCACACAATTAGCCCGAGCTTTGAGATGAGTAAACACTAACATTACTGGGGAATTTCCTGGATGGTCAAAGAGAGGAGCCCACCAGTGAAAGATGGTCACAGGTAGCTGGGACCAACAGGGAGGATGACCCAGTGGTTGTGGAGCTGTGGAGGGGACCCAGGCATGGCCACTCATCCCTGGATGGACAAAGAGAGGAGCCCACCAGTGGAAGATGTTCACAGACAGCTGGGGCCAACAGGGAGGGTGACTCAGTGGTTGTGGAGCTGTGGAGGGAACCCAGACATGGCCACTAGAAGTAGAGAGAGGGAAGGGAAGAAATGCCTTAACTTCTCCTCGCCTTTCATCCTCCAATCACTGACTAGAACCTAGCATTGAACAAACTAAAAAAAAAAAAAAAAATCAAGGAATTCCTAGAACCATATTTTGCAAGGGTCAGCACTCTGAAATATAGAGCAGGGATGGCAAGTTGAGGGAATGTAGCCAAGCACAAATGGAAAATGACTGATCCAATTTCATTGCTCAAAAACTAATTAAGACCTTTTTAAATAATTGATATATATATCTAGGTGTAGATACTTACGCAATATATATATATAGATATCTATATATATAAAAAGCTAATATGCAAAGTGTCCCCTCAGGAGTTCAACTGGGAGTTCGATCGCTCGCTATGATGTGTGCTGACCACCAGGGGGTGGCACAGAATGAAGGAAGGCCCCGGCCGGCAGCTGGGAAAGGAAGGCCCTGGCCAGCAGCTGGAAGGCTCAGATCGGCCCTAATCACCAGCCAGGCCTAGGGACCCTACCCATGCACAAATTTCATGCACCGGGCCTCTAGTCTACACTAATAAAAGAGAAAGATGCAAATTGACTGTACCTTCATGATGCCCACCAGCCAATCAGGAGGGAATATGCAAATTAGAAGGACAAAGATGGCGGCGGCCCCGCCACCCAGCCGCTTCAGGCGCATAGCGGCTAGGCAGGGCAGGACTCCTGCTATAAGAGGGAGGGTGGGCGGCGAAGGGATCTACAGGACTGGCACTCCAGCCGCAGTGAAAATGAAGACGGCAGACTCTGGTGGGAGTCTGCAGCAAAGATGAAGATGGCAGACTCCGGCTGGAGTTAGTCGTGAAGACAAAGATAGCAGACTCCATCCGGAGTCTGCAGCAAAGACGAAGACGGCAGACTCTGGCTGGAGTCTGCAACAAAGACGAAGATGGCAGACGCTGGCCAGAGTGAAGGCAGAAGGCAGCGGCCAGAGCGAAGGCCTGGGTCCCGGGTGCCGGAGGAAAACCAGTGCCAGAAGCCAGGAGAAGGAAGGCCTATTGCACGAATTTTTGTGCAACGGGCCTCTAGTATATATATAAAAGCATACAATCTATCTACATATAGATTGTTGGTTCATGTGGCTTTCAGTGCCTTCCCTCGGAAGAATTTTGAATTCAGGATTCTGCAAGGGTGTAACTTGCTTTGATCAATGAAATATGAGCAGAAGTAATATGTGCTGTGTCTGAGCAGAAGCCGTAAGAGCCATCCCATGGCTCCATTATGTTTTCTTCTCTATGCCATGAAATATGTAATGTCTCAGATTGGATAATGGGACCAAATTATGTATTATCCAAGATGGAACACTGCATTCATTTCACTTTTTTCAATCACAATTGAACCCCATTGTTTTAAATTAAGCTGTGCTTTACCTGATGTCTGGAGTTTGAAGGAAAACATTGTGCATATGACTTGAAAATATAACTAACATCCTATGTAAATGTATCCTGTTTCTCAACTTTTCAGGCACTTGATGGACATAGACAAATAGAGCGACACAAAAAACAAACAAAACAAAACAACGGTACTTGGGAATTTCCTAGAAGTAATCTTAAAAGAAAAAAGATTGAAAAGAACATATGTGGTCATGTGGCCTCCTTGCTTCTAAACCTCCACTGGCTCCCTTTTGTATACACCCTTCCCAGAAGATTAAAAAAAGCAGACTCCTTTCTGCATATTAATTTTGTGTTCTGCTATTTTACAGAATTCATTTCTCAGTTCTAGTAATTTTTTGGTAGAGTCTTTAGGGTTCCTGTATATATAGTAACACATCATCTGCCAATAGTGACAGGTTTAATTTCTAATTTAGATACTTTTATTTCTTCTTCTTGTCTTATTGCTGTGGCTGGAACTTCCTGTACTATGTTGAGTAAGAGGAGTGAAAGCAGACATCCCTTTGTCTTGTTCCTGTTCTTCAGGAAAAAGCTTTTAGTTTTTTCCCATTGAGTATGATGGTGGCTGTGGGTTTGTCACATATGGCCTTTATTTTGTTAAGTCTGATCCCATTATTCCCACTTTGATAAGAACTTTTATCATAAATAAATGCTGGATTTTATCAAATGCTTTTCCTGCAACTATTGATATGATCATGTAATTTTTATCCTTCATTTTGTTCATGTGGTATATCACTTTTATTGCTTTGTGAATATTGCACTAACTTTACATGTCCAGAATGAATCCTACTTGATCATGGTATATGAGCTTTTTAATGTACTGTTCTGGTTTGCTAATATTTTGTTGAAAATGTTAATATCTATGTTCACAGGATAGATAGCCTATATAATAAAAGCCTAATATGCTAAGTGTCCGGTCATCTGTTCAATCAATCAAAGCATAATATGCTAATGATGTGCTAAGGCCACTCAACCACTTGCTATGACATGCACTGACCACCAGGAGGCAGGCAGTCAACTGGTAGACGAGTCGCTATGGTGTGCACTGACCACCATGGGGCAGATGCTCCAACCGGTAGTTTAGCTTGCTGCTGGGGTCCAATGAATCAGGACTGAGTGAGACAGGCCGAACATGCCCTGGAGTCCTCCCACAGTCTCTCCCCGGCTGGCCAACATCCCGTGTCCCTCCCCGGCCCCAATCATGCACCAGTGGGGTCCCTCGGCCTGGACTGTGCCCTCTTGCAATCCGGGACCCCTCAGGGAATTTCGGAGAGCTGGTTTTGGTTTGATCCCATAGGGCAGGCCGAGGAACCCCACTAGTGCACGAATTCATGTACCGGGCCTCTAGTTGGCCTATAATTTTCTTGTTTGTAGTGGCTTTATCTGGTTTTGGAATTAGTATAATGCTGGCCTTGTAAAAAGAGCTTTGGAGTCTTCCCTCCTCTTTAAATTTTTGGAATAATTTTAGAAGGATAGGTGTTAGTTCTTCTTTGAATGTTTGGTAAATTTTGCCTGTGAAGCCATTCAATTAAGACTTCTGTTTGCTGGGAGCTTTTTGATTACTGCTTTGATTTGATTAATTATAATTGATCTATTCAGAATTTCTGATTCTTCCTGATTAAGTTTTAGAAGATTGTATATTTCTAGAAATTTATCCATTTCACCTAGGTTGTCCAATTTGTTGATATATAGTTGTTTATAATATTTTCGTACAGTCCTTTGTATTTCTGTGGTCAATTGTTACTTCTTCATTTTTTATTTTATTTATTGGGGTCATCTCTCTTTTTTTCTTGACAAGTCTGGTTAAAGGTTTGTCAGACTTGTTTCTTTTTTCAAAGAACCAGCTCTTGGTTTCATTGATCCTTTGTGTGTGTTTTTCTAATCTCTAGCTCATTTATTTCCACTCAAATCTTTATTATTTTTTTCCTTTTATTTACTCTGGGCTCTGTTCAATGTTGTTGTTGTTGTTGTTGTTCTTTTCGGTGTAGGATTAGATTGTTTATTTAAGTTTTTTCTTGTTTCTTGAGATAGGCCTGTAATGCTATGAATTTTCCTCTCGGGACTGCTTTCACTATGTCCCATAGATTTGGGGGTTGTTGTGTGTTCATTTTCATTGTATCCAGAAAACTTCAGATTTTGTTCCTGATCTCATTTTTAACCCATTCATTGCTTAATATTGTGTTATTTAGCTTCCATGTGTTTGAGTGCATTTGAGGGTTTGTTTTTTTTTTATTGTAATTGATTCCTAGTTTCATACCATTGTGGTCAGAGAAGATGCTTGGTATGACTTCAATCCTTTCTAATTTATTAAGGCTCATCTTGCATCCTAGTATGTAGTCTCTCTTAGAGAATGTCCCATGTACACTTGAAAAGAATATATATTCTGCTGCTTTTGGATGAAATGTTCTGTAAATATCAATTAAATCCATCCTGTTCAGTGTGTCATTTAAGGTCACTGTTGCCTTGTTAATTTTTTGTCTGGAAGATTTTTCCATTGATTTCAGTGAGATGTTAAAATCCCCAATTATGACTGTATTGCTATCAATCTCTCCCTTAATTTTTTCTTTATATATTTATGTGCTCCTATGTTGGGTACATGTATGTTCACAAAGGTGAACATATTATCCTCTTATTGCACTGATACCTTTATTATTGTGTAACTAGAGCCCAGTGCACGAAATTCATGCACTCAAGGGGTCCCTCAGCCTGGCCTGTGCCCTCTCACAGTCTGGGAGCCCTCAGGGGATGAACAAATGCCAGCTTAGGCCCACAGAGAGTGGGCCTAAGCTGTCAATCGGACATCCTTAGTGCTACCACAGAGGCAGGAGAGACTCCCGCCACCGCCTCTGCTCTTGCCAGCCATGAGCCCAGCTTCTGGCTGAGGGGCACACTGACTGCTCCTGCGTTGAGCATCTGCCCCCTGGTGGTCAGTGCACATCATAGTGACCAGTCATTCTGCCGTTTAGTCGATTTGCATATTAGCCTTTTATTATATAGGATATTCTTTTTTGTTTCTTGTTATGGCATTTGTTTTAGTCTATTTTATCTGATATAAGTATTGCTACTTTTAAACACCAAAAATGAAGTATAAGAAAGAGAAATTAAGAAGACACTCACATTTACTATTGTAACAAAAAAAAAATAAGGTACCTAGAGATAAATTTAACCAAGGAGGTAAAATACCTGTACTTGGAAAATTATAGGACACTGAAGAAAGAAACTGAGGAAGATACAAATAAGTTTATACTGTGTTCATGGGTAGGCAGAATTTACATCATTAAAATGTCCACACTACCTAAAGCAATCTATATGTTCAATGCAATTCCTATTAAAATACCAATGGCATATCTCATAGAGCTAGAACAAATATTCCAAAAATTTATCTGGAACCACAAAAAGCCTCAAATAGCCTCAGCAATCTTGAGAAAGAAGAACAAAGTTAGAGGTATCATACTCTCTAATATCAAACTATACTACCGGCCATGTAATCAAAACAGCATGGTACTGGCATAAGAACAGACATATAGATCAATGGATCAGAATAGAGAGCTCAGAAATAAACCCATACATTTATGAGCAATTAATATTTAACAAAGGAGGGAAGGCCATATAAGACAGTCTATTCAATAAATGGTATTGGAAAAGTTGGACAGATATATGCCAAAAAAAAAAATGAAACTAGACCACCTTCTTATATCATATACAAGAATAACTCAGAATGAATAAAGACTTAAATGTTAGACTCAAAACCATAAAAATTCTAAAGAATATCATAGGCAATAAAATCTCAGACATTTCTCATAGCATTGTTTTTGCTGATATATCTCCCAAGGCAAGGGAGGAAAAAAAGAAAAAAAGAAACAAATGGGTCTACATCAAATGAAAACACTTTTCACAGAAAAAAAAATCAACAAAATTAAAAGGCAACCACTGAATGGGAGAACATTTTTGTCAATGATATATCTGAGAAGGGGTTGATATACAAAATATTTAAAAAAAAAAACAAACGTATGCAATTCAACACCAAGAAAACAAACAATGGAATTTAAAAATAGGAAAAGGATTTGAATAGACTTCTCCAAAGAAGACATACAGATGGCCAGTAGACATATGAAAAGATGTTCATCGTCACTAACCAACAGAGAAATGCAAATTAAAACCACAATGAAATAGCACCTCACACCTTTCAGAATGGCTATTATCAACAAACAACAAGTCCTGGTGAGGAGGTGGAAAAAGGAAATCCTAGTGTACTCTTGGTAGGAATGCAAACTGGTTGCAGTCACTGTGGAAAACAGTATGGAGTTTCCTCAAAAAAATAAAAATGGAACTGCCTTATGACCCAGAGATTCTACTTTGGGGAATATATCTGAAGAAACCTGAAACATTAATTTGAAGTAATATGTGCACCCCTATGTTCATTGCAGTGTTATTCACAATAGCCAAGCTCTAGAAACAGCCTTAGTGCCCATTGTAGATAAGTAGATAAAAAAAAAAAAGCTGTGATACATATACACAATGGAATACTACTTGGCTGTAAAAAAGAAGGAAATCTTACCTTTTGTGATAGCATGAATGGATCTGGAGAGTATTATGCTAAGTGAAATAAGCCAGTCAGAGAAAGGCAAACACCATATGATAAAACTTATATGTGGAATCTAGTGAACAAAATAGTTTAAACAACAAAATAGAAACAGAAGCATAGATACAGAGAACAGTCTGACAGGTGTCAGAGGGGAGGAGAGTTGGGATGGGGAGAGCTGGGTGAAAAAAAGGTGAAGGGATTATATTATATATAACACAGAGACACAGACAACAAACAGTACGGTGATAGCTAGAGGGAAAGAGGGTGGGGGAGTGCAAAAGGGCAAATTAGGGATAAATGAGGACAGAAAGAGACTTTACTTTGGGTGATGGGTGCACGATGCAGCATGTAGATGATGTTTTGTTGAGTTATACCCTTGAAACCTATATAGTTTTGTTAATCAATGTCACCCCAATACTCAATAAGAAAAAGCAGATTGTTTTGCTTGGCATAAAATCTAACCCCAATTTATCTGTCCAGCTCTATTTCTGCCCAGTGCACCATATATTATTACAGGAGCTTAACTTTTCACTATTACTAAGTTGTTGATGCTGAGTTACATGCCTTTTACATGTTACTCCCTCTACTCCTAGAGTTTCCTCTTCAACCCTACTTCTCCATGCTCCTTTTGGCAAAATCCTCCTCATAGTTCCAGTTCAGGTCCAGATGTCCCCTCCTCTGTGAAGTCTTCCTGAAGGAGCCCTCCCCATGTTGCTCACTGCAGCACTCACCACACTCCACTGGCATGACTGTCTCCTCCTCCGGACCATAGCATCCTTAGAACCACATCGTTTTCATCTTTCTATGTCAAAATCTATTACAGAGTTCAGTGGTTTAGTGTATTATAGGTCTTCGCTATATGTCTGTTGAGTGAGTAAACAAGTGAGTGAAGAATTTCCCTGTGTACTTTCACGTGCTATTCAGAAATCATGGGAATCCCTGGAATCTATTGAGAATTCATACACCCCGGTGTTAAATTCCTATTACCTATTCTAATTATAGATATAATACTTTATGATACCATGTATAGTTGATTTTGATCTATTTCATGTACTTAGCCATTTAAATTTAGAGCTAGAAAGAATCAGAGACAAGACAGTCCCCTTCAGAGAAAGGGGTATATTGGGCGGAAAGAAGTTAAGTGAGAAGGCCATGGAGTCAGAGATCCCAGAACCAACCTAGTGTTTTTTTTGTTCTGCTGTACTTGATTATGTGACTGGTCACATAAAAGGAAATATAAAGAGAAAATAAAACATGTGGAAAATAACCATATTTGATAATAATCAAATAAATGCAAATTCAGTTTCACTTGTAAAGGTTTACACCTGCTAAATTTTAACAAAATTTAGTCCAAGGCTGAAGTGAAATTAGATCTTTATATATTTCTAAAAGCATGTAAATTGGTACAATCTTTTTGCAAAGTAATAAGAAAATACAGAACAAGAATCATAACATTCACACTGTTTTGACTCTGTATCTAAAGCACTAGGAATTAATTCTATGAAATATTTTAGCACTACTAAAAAAATGTTTGTAAGAAAGTATTTATTGCAAGCACTGCCTAGTGAGAGCAATCTCAGTATCCAACAAAATGGGATGGCATATTAAAACAGTGGAAAAAATTTGTTGTCATCAAACATTATAATTATGCAGCCTACATATAAACATGGAAAATATATAATATGAATGAGATATAGTAGAAATCAAAATAGTATATGTATTATGATAGAAACTATAAAAACACTCTTACTGAAAGGCATTGGAAAGCAATTTTTAAGAACTGTGATGCAGTAGGATTATGGTTTTTCTATTCTTATCAACATTTTTAATGTTGCTATGACATATTTTCTCTAATCAGAAACAGGTAGAAAGTAAATACTTTCACCACAGGGAATTGGAGGGGCACAAAAGGACTCAATAAAGCAGACGAATCACATGTGCTTTTGTCCCAAGTACCCCTTACCCTGCAGTGGTAAGAATGGAAAGCGAGGTCAAGAAGTGTGTCGTCTACAGGACATCTGTTTAATTTGCAGGAAATAGAGGATGAGGGAAAACTTACCGATGAAGTTTCATTTGATTTTGCTAAGGAGAAAGAATATGATTTGACTGAAGCTACCTTCATATCTAAGTGAGAACACTGCTTTTCTTGGCTTTCTGCTGTCTAGTCATCAAGTCAGCTATTTCTCAGGAAACCACTTGTCTTTTGAAACTTTACTTATTTACTTCATTGAATGCTCATAGCAATTTGGTGATGTGACTACTATAAGACTTTTTTTATTTGACAAGGGCAGATTCTGGGGCCTGTTTGCAAAATCCCTTTCTGTTGAGTCACACCCTAGGCCCAATGGATGCACTGACAGATGCGGGTTCTCATTGCCTGAGACAGCTGTAAAAGAACCCAGATCACTTGCCTACCTGCTACAGGTGGAGTAGTCTATTAGGCACTTTACATGTTATCTCATTAAATCATAACATGAGATGGGTACATAGCATATTCCCCATTGCAACTCCAAAGCTCAAATCGCAAGGTCATAGGTCACTTAGGTGTTCCTAAGCTAAACCTGAAGCCTTGGGAGGCCTCAGGACTTCCCTGGCACTTGGACTGCTTTGCAGTTATTCTCCAAGGAGGAGCAATTGGCATTTAGGGACAGAGTGCTTCTTGGTGCAGGACTGTCTGACAGATTGTAAAAGCTTTGACACTGGTCACTAAAGGCTGTGATAACCACAAATGCTCCACACTTCCAAGCGCTCTCTGAGGTGCATGTGGGTGGGTGCCACCTCCACTTGAGAAGCATTAAGCTATTCATACTCCTTCCACCAATAAATGTTTATCAAGTGTCTTCCTCATGCCAGGCACTCTGCTGGCACAGGAAGCGTTCAGTGGGGAAGTATGACATTTAAAGTGGTGCCATAAAATGTGACAAATGCAGCAGACCAACGTGCTGTGAACACAGAGAAGAAACTGTGTCTAACTGCCTGCCCTAGGGCGTCCAGGCCAATCTTGGTGACCTGTCACCATGGAGTGACTCCAAGAGAGTTTTAGATGTTCAAAGACCATTCACATGCCCTATCTGAATCTTAATTATTATTTTACTCCAGCCTCTTTGCTAATTCCCACTAAGAATTAATTGCTTTTTATGAAAAATGGAAACCACAGTAGGATCTGTCCTTCCTACCTCACAAAGTCGATTTGGGAGAAAGCACCGCTATGCATGTTGGGTAATGTAGCAGGGATTTGAGTCTGGGCCCAATTTGTGTTCTCAGCGGGGGATCAGGCATGTCTGGAAATGTCTGATGACTTGGTGGAACCGGCAGCCTACTGGCCTCTATTTTAAAGAATTTGGTTTCCCTGGATTCTCATCTGAGCCCTGTGGAGAGAGAGGTCGTTTGCAGAGGTTAAAGAGACTGTTGTCACAAGTGTTCTGTGAGACAATAAGGCTCAAGCAATGCTACCTGGGTACCCAGAAAACAAAGTGAGGCCCAGAGCTGGGGGCTGGGGAAGGCTGGGGTGCAGCAGGAAACCCTTTCTCCATCTCTGCCCCACACAGCAGGTCTTCGGTCCTTGAGGACTGCTGAGTCCCCAGTTCTGCCAGGGTCCTTAGTGCAGATGTCGGGCCCCTCATGGCAGCAGTAACAGTGAGGACATGATCACCTCTGAAAGCTTCCCAGGCAGGAAACATCAGCCAGGAGGGCCAGGAGGAAAACATTAAAAGGCAACTGACAGGTAAACAGGCGAGATAACCCTACACACCCTCAGAATACTCACTGAGATTTGACTCCCAGAGAGGGTATTTATTAGCTAATAAAATGTGATTTATTGCTATTAATGTGGCCAAAGTAGTACCCACAGGCTAGGAAAACTTGGGTTACTGTTATTTGTTATAGTAATAACATAGGGCACACTGGCAATAGGAGAGAAGATAGCTGTCCAAAGGCCAGCTCCCAGCATACATCGCCTGCCTTCCCAGGCCCATGACAGGGAGGCACTGAGGTGGAAGCCACTGCCATGGAAACCTGGGTTTGGAATTGCCTTCCTCCCGATGGACAGGGTACTGGAGAGAGCAGTTTCCCCCAAAACCACCTCACTCTTAGAAAAAGCAAAATGACTCTTTAGGAATGTTTCCTAAAAGTGATGCTACCTGGGAATTAGTACTTGACTCTGAATTACATGTGGATTCATGAACCAGTGACTCTAAGGGGGGTGGCACTAAATCTCACCTCTAGAAACTTCCCAGGGGTTGTAAGAGCTAATACGTGATCGAACAGCTCTTCACTAAGTAGGTGATTGAAAAACATCCCCTTTTCCTATAATGAACTTGATTTTCCTACTGTGGCAGTCCTTATTTTTACAAGATGGCGACTATATCTCCCATCCTGCATGCTCCTCTTACAGCGTGACCCTGACGTTCCTTCCATTGAATGCAGGGTTTGCGTTCTCTCCCCAAGAGTCTGGGTGAATCTCTGTGACTGTCTTAGATATAGAGTGCTGTGAAAATGGAGCTCTGTGACTTCGAGGCTAGAGCATCACAACTCCACGCACTTCCGCCCTGCTGTCTTGGAGCCTGTCCCTATGCGCTGAAGAAACCCAAGCAGGTGTGGAGAGGCCCCTGTGGCGAGAAACCAAGGCTCCCAGCCCCCATCCAGCTGAGCTTCCAGACAATGGCCAGCACTGACCAGCCAGCCATGTGTATGAGGAACCCTGAAAGTGGATCCTCCAACTTTGGTTGCAATCATTTCTTCATGTTGCAAACATACTGTTGTAGCTCTATCCTGGCAGTTCATGATTAGGTCCGCCTTTGGTCTGCACCATTTTGTGATCAAATAAATTCTAAAGCATAAAATGGTAGATTTAGAAAGAAAATCATCCTATCTATAAATATAAAAGGCTAATATGCTAAGTGTACAACTGTCTGACCGGTGCAGGAAGCTGTGCACTGGTTCACTAGTCTATATATATAAAAGCCCAGTGACCGTTACGGGACCTGCGGAGTAAGCAGGATCCCTCCGGCAGGTGGGGACCCTCAGCCTGGCCTGCGGGGGTCAGGCCTAAACTGGCTCTCCAACATCCCCCCAGGGGTTCTGGAGTACAAGAGGGCACTCTGCAAAGTTGCTGTCGTACAGGGTGTGGAACGCAAACGCAAGTGTGCAGTAAACCAGACTCGGGGCCAACAGTACCCCAGCAACAACATAAACCATGGCTGAAGGTGGAATTGCGCGGGTCCCGTGAGGAATCGGGCTCCCTCCTCTCTGGTTTCAGGATGCATCACCCAAGAACTGCCACTGCCAAGTCACTGCAGCTAGGCAGCTCCTGCGTTGAGCGTCTGCCCCCTGGTGGTCAGTGCACATCATAGCTACCGGTCAGACAGTTGTACACTTAGCATATTAGCCTTTTATATTTATAGATAGGATGATTTTCTTTCTAAATCTACCATTTTATGCTTTAGAATTTATTTGATCACAAATTATTAAATTTTGTTAATGCTGGCCCTTCTTGAGGGAAAAGAGCAGAACTTGAGAAACACAAGACATCACTTGGATGCTCATATTCTGAACACTTCTAAAATTATCAAAGACGTAAAGAGTTCGGCTTTTCTCTAAAGGTACCACACCTTAGGACTAGAAAATGGTCCTTTGTGTTGGCTTGTTGTGTTGTGGTGGGCGATAGAAGGGGATGGGAATTTTCATATGTCATCCAAGTTCCCTTCACCTCATTTTATATCGTCAGAAAGATATGTCCTTGTCTTACACTCATTTAAAACAAACTCGCCTCAATCATGTCCCCAATTTTAACTTTGTGAAGTAGAAAATAAAAAAGAAAGGTCTGCTGTTACACTAATTTTACTTATTCTCACCTCATTTCAAAACCACGTGACTCCCTGCTGCATTTCCACCAGCCATTTTCTTCTGCAACCTGTAGGTTTCCTGCAGAGAGAGGACAATGGGCAAGTTAAGTGAGAGAGCTGATTTTCAAGGCTTTTCTCCTTTTGCTCTAATTTACAGAAAATCATGGGAAGACAAGTGAAACCCCACATCACTGAAAGATTCGTTGTGATGTGAGGGGAAAATGAATAAACAGAATATATTTTATATTAGTAAGACCAAATATATTTGATGGCAATAGTTTGCTTGTGCCTTGAATATTATTAGTAAAAATCCCTTTTTTAAAAAACTGAAAGAATATGTGTTTTTATTTCAAAGTAGTGGCCCAGAGCACGGATTCATGCACACTGAAAGGAAATTAATTAGAAGAAATATTTTAATATCATTATTCACCATTTGTCTATAATAGAAGTGTCAACCAGATTCACGATCGACAATGACAGATCGAAATACACACATGTGATTGGCGCCAGCGAGAGCTTTATATGTATCGCACATGTCAACTTAGCCTTTTATATATATATATAGAATAAACTTTCTTAATTTGACCTGCTTTCTGATGTAGCTAAACTTTTTCTGGCCCAGTGAAACACCCCAACTTCTCTTTCAGGTAATTGTCAGCAACACAGCAGTAAATATCAACACAAAGCAGATTATTATTGTAGATCATGCAGGGAGAACAAAGGGTTAAATATTTAACTACAGCAGTGTTTGACTATATTCTGCACAGTGAGAAAACCTGAAGTCATTTTCATGGTCTACCATTTCTTCTTTTCAGTCAGATCAAGTTTCTAAACTTTCTAAATCTCTGTTTTCTGGCTAATGAAAAGAAAATAGGATTCCGCCCTAGCCCGTTTGGCTCAGTGGATAGAGAGCGTCGGCCTGGGGACTGAAGGGTCCCGGGTTCAATTCTGGTCAAGGGCATGTACCAGTAGGGAGTGTGCAGGAGGTAGCTGGTCGATGTTTCTCTCTCATCGATGTTTCTCTCTATCTCTCTCCCTTCCTCTCTGTAAAAAATTAATAAAATATATTTTATAAACAAAAAAGAAAATAGGATTCCACCAAGTTTACTATCTACCTACTCCAGGACTTCTTTGAGGATCAAATGAGATGAGGCACTGGAAAACGCTTCACAGACATTTTGTTAAGGTGTGAAATATTTGCGCCTGGCTATAAAGCAAGTTGTGTTCCTGGGCTGAAGATACTGCAAGGATGCTAGTCGTCACTAAGGAGAGGAAGCCAGGTTTTGCTATGTGACGTCATTACCCGGCGCCCACAGCAACTGTTTCCGAGCTGGGCTGGGCTGGGCTGTGGGCTGCATTTTGCACCATGGGGTCTTGGCAGCGTCAGTTGCAATTTGGTGGGGGTCACTCCAGGGTGGTGGCGGGGCCTGTGTTCCACTTGGGGGAAGCTGAGTGTTGCTTTGTGGGCGCCAGGCCCGCGGCACTGTTTCTCAGTAAATGGCCAGTGCACATTATGGCAGCTCCTGCATTGAGCATCTGTTCCTCTGGTGGTCAGTGTGCGTCATAGTGACCAGTCAGATGGTCAGACACTTAGCATATTAGCCTTTTATGTATATAGATAGTACCTCTGTTCTTTTGTATTTGTTAATTTTTAACTGTTTCTACTAGAATTATGTTATACTGCATAAAATAGAAAACCAAAGTAAAAGAAGTTTAAACCTATAAAGTTTTAGTCTTTCATATAAAAGACATCCAGAAACAAGCAGTCCAGGGCTGGTATGGCAGCATTACAAAGACATCAGGACTCCAGACATCTTCTGTCTTTCTGCTTTACCATTCTTAGCAGAGGGTATTCATCCTCAAGCTGGTTGCTGGTGCCCCAGCACCTTGTCTGGGATCCTGGCAGTCAGAAGGTGAAAGGCAAAGGGAAAACCATACAGCACCCAGCTTAAAGGGCCTCTCTTTAACAGGCCTGCCTAGACAGTCCATACAACTGTCGGTTTACTTCTCCATGGCTAGAATGTAATCCCGTGATCATCCCTAGTTGCAAGGAAGCTGGGAAGAGATTAGCACCATAGCATATAAAGGTCCCTTCCTTCTCCGATTTCCTCCAATGCTTATTTGTCTGCACTATATGATCCAAGGCCAACTATTGCTTCTTCTGTTGTTCTGGTCCCACGAGCAGACTGAGATCTTTACTAAGATGTTGAGCTCCTTGGGGTAATTACCACATCCCTTCTATGCACCCTTTACAGTTCCTGGTATGAAGCTAGAACATAATGCCATACCCCAAAATTGTAGAAATTCTATTTCTCATTAACAAAGGAGAGTACATTTGGGATAGGTAACTACCAATCTGATACAATATCATCAATGTCTGATAATTCACTCATCATGTATATTACATTTTAATTTAATACAACTGAGTAAATATATTTAGAGTCACTCTTCTGTTCTAGCTCCAAACCAAGAACTCTATAGAGTGTGGTAAAAGCATGTCATACAGTCATACCCTCAAGGAGCTTCCTTTCAGTAAGGAGCTCTGCTTGCTCATGAAATACAGGAAGTAGAAGAGACTATAATCAGCCTTATACCACATAGTGCAGATAATAAGCGTTGGAGGAAATTGGAGAAGAGAGGACCCCTAAGAGCTGTGGTGCTATTCTTTTCTTGAAGGAGATAGAACCGGCAGTGGGAACCGAAAAATATGATGGACGTGAGTGTTAGTCAGTTTTATGTATCAACTTGACTGGACCTCAGGGTACCCAGATATTTAGTTAGACATTAGTGTCTGTGAGAATGTTTCCACTGATTTGAATCAGCAGACTGAGCAAAGCCGATGGCCCTCCCCAATGTCAGTTGGCCTCATCCAATCCTTTGAAGGCCTGAATAGAACAAAAAGGCTGAGTAAATGAGAGTTCTCTCTCCTGCTCTTTCAAGCTAGGACATTGGTTCTCTCCTGCTTTTGGATTCAGACTGAGATGGGAATTTACACCACTGATTCTCCTGGTTCTCAGGCCCGAGACCTGGCTGGAAATATACCACCAGCTCTCCTCACTCTCCAGCTTGCTGACTGTAGATCTTTGGGCTTCTTAGTCATCATATTCACATTCTTTGCAGAATCCTGACAATTCAAGTATGCAGCAAAACTTTCAGCACATTGAGCATCTTCTAAGCCTCGGGCACAGTGGTAGGCACAGAAATACAAAGCTGAAAAATACATGCCCGTTTTTGAAATAAGTTATAGACTACTACTGGGAGAGAGGAGAAAAGGCCTCTCGTGGTGATGCCATGTGAAAGTACTATGGAAGAAGGAAGCTCAGAGCATTGCAGGACCCTGAGCTCTGCTGGAGAGCAGAGTGTCTCAATGGGACAGGGAATATATGTCTCAGAAAACTTCCCACAGGAGGGGTGGTGGCCATGTTTGGATATACAGTGTAGACTTGAAGGAGGATATTTGTTTTGATTTTGTTGTGTGTGTTTTTTGAGAGCCTTGCCTGTTATTAAGGTGGGAAAATGTGCTAAGAGAGATTGAAAGTACTGGAGTGAGGGAAGATAATGGGTGAAAAAGAAGGCAGGAAGAGAGGGGATTCAGAGCTCATGGGAAGAGCTTAGCCCACATTCAGAATGAGAAGTGTTGGCAGGTGTTTGGGCACAAGGCTTAGAGCTAAAGGGACCACTCCAGGTTCCTCTGATGTGGCAGCCCAAGACTCTCAGCATGGAAAAGGAGGCCAGAGTCTGGGGAGAGACTGTGTGTGTGTCATCTGGGACCCGTGCCACCTTTCACAGGCACTTGGTCATGACCTACGGAAGCTGTCTCAGGATCAGGACCCAGGGGAGCCCCTCAGGGACCCACAGTGCCTCCTTTTCCTCTCTCATCTTTCCTGTAATGTCTCTGTTCACCCACTGCTAGGTATCGGACTGTCTCCTCTCCTCTCTCCTACACCCACTTCCCTCACTTTGTAGCCTCACAAGTCCAATGGGTTTACTTTTTTATCATCCAGTTGTGTGGGTCAGGTAGCCAACCATTTGTTACCACTGACCCGAGTGGTACAATTCATTCTGGGGCCCTGAATGCTGAGCCCAGCTCTCCCACTGCGAGTCCACAGATGCCAGCACCTGTGGAAGTCACAGAGAGGGCACGGAGGTTCCAAATTGCTCCCGAACCCATCCCATACAGCTTCTCTGCATCGTGTACTGCCTGTTGGTCCAGAGCAATGGGGAAGGTACAAAGGGTCACAAAGGGTTCAAAATATTCAAATGCTACATAGTTTCAAGTTGGAGTGGTTTGATTTGTAATAAATGCAATAAGTGTGCCATTTATTTCCAACTCTTAATTTATTAACTTTTTCTTCCAAAGATAAACGTGATTACATTACTTATTTATACTATGTACATTACATTAAAAGGAAAAAAATGCATCAGGGTAAAAAAAATCATATACAGTTTTTTTTAAATTAGTGTTTCCTTATCCAGTGCTAATAACAGCTGAAATTATTAAAAAGGAAGAATCTTAAATATGCAATTCACCTTCAGGGCTTGGTACTGCTTGTTTATTTTTACACATTTTTCTAAATTTGACAGACAATCTAGAAATATAATCTCTACTCACTTTCAGTTCCTGATTTTTATACCAGTACTGTGGTTTTGTGTTGTGGTGTCTATGACATATCAAGAAAGGCAGCATGACATAGATGAAAAAAATGGGAACCTTGAACCTGCATGTATTTTTAAATTTGAAAAACAAATGTGTCTTTTACTAGTTGGGGGTTGGGTTTATACAATTAAAGAGCCATTCGAATTTCAGTTTTTAACTTGCAAATACAATGATGAATTTACTGGATGCTCATTATGAACCAGGCATTATGCTAAGCACTTTACTATGTTATCACCTTTAATCTTGATAGCAATCTGATTAAACAGTAGCTATCAGTATTATTTTCTCCATTTTACAGATGAACAAGGTGAGACTTGGATTAGCTAAATTGCCCAAGGATATTCAACAGATAAGCCAGGGGCCAAAACTATGCCTCTGACTCTAAAGACTACCCTCTTAACCATTGTCCCACACTGTCTGGTATGTAGATCAGCTCCAGTCCCAATACTAGAACCTGTATGGTGGATGTCATCTCTAAATTAAGATGAAGAAATAGCTGTTAGAGAAAATATCACATCCCCAGAGGCAAGACTATTAAGTTTGATAGTTCTTCAGCTCCCCTTCCCGCTTCTGGCCCATTTCCTTCCTTGCTGAGGGTTTTTAGCATCAGGCCCTCTAGTCCTCTGGGGGAAGCAGCCCTCTGTTGATGGACTGGTAGGAAGGGCCATGGTGCTCAACTTAATTTATCCCCTCCTCACTGCCTAGCCACACTGCCTCACTCAGGCCCTGTCAGAGCAGCTGCCTCTGCAGAACGCAGTATTACTTCATACATTCAGGCTTCCCTCATACCGTTACTTTATGGAACCCCTCTTGTGCCCTGCCTCCTTCTTTACCTAGAAAACACCACCTACTCTTTCAAAGCCCAGCACAATTATTCCCCTCTCAGGAAAGTTGCCCCCAAATTCCTCCCTCACCAAAAAGGAACATGTAGCACTTTGTAAAGGCAGACCATACTTCACCATAACTGTTTGCTTACATTCTTTTTTCCTACTAGAATGAGGGTTTCAAGGCCAGCAACCTCACATTCATATTAATGCCCACCTCCTGACTACATAGAGGTACCTACAAATGGGTTTGGTGGGTTTTGTTAGTTGCTTTTTAACTAAATATGTTGAGTATCTACTATGTGCCAGAACCTTTATTAAAATGCTTTGCCTGTAATAATACATTCAACGCTCAGAATAACCCTATGGTGTGGGTTCTATCATTTTCCTGACTTTACAAATGAAGAAACTGTAAAAACAACTTTGAAAGGTAAAACCGCTCTCCCCAGGTCACAGAGGTAAAATTCAGAGCAGGCAGGGGTCTTCAGGGCCCATTCTCTTGGCAACTCTGCTACAGTGACCCTTATTTGGTGGTTAACGGTGTTAAATGAATGAACAGCCACCCAAAGCTGTCACAGTGTTCAAAATGTGTTTACTTTGATCCTATACCTAAAAGGAAGAAGATTGGGGAAGCTCAATAGTAAGAGAGGCTGATTTCCCAGTTTCACCAGGAGCAAAACTACAATCATTCTCTTCCTCTGCAGAAAGAGCATTGCTGCACTTCGCATCTCCCTGGTCTCCTTACAAAGGTGAAAGGACACAGTTTGATTGTGTCATATCTTCACTGTAGTTGGGATGGAAGCTCCTTTTCCTTTCAAAGGCCAGGTATGCATCCTATACCACCTCTAATTCGCTATAGAACCCATCGTTGATTTTCCTCTTTACCTGGTTATCCTGAAGGTAGCATTTAGGGTGGAAAAGAAGGAATTGGAAAGCAATCTCCCCTGGAATCCTAAGGAAGGTGGGTGAGTAGAGAAACCTGGCGAATTTCCTCCAGGTACCTCCTGATATGAGCACAGGGATAGGGACCATTTTCTGTTTCTTAAAGTTACACAGTGAAGATTGCATCTTAGGATTGATGCTGCAACGGAACAATGTACCACTGCAGAGCAGAATGGGAGGGTGAATTCAGATGAATTTCCTCTCCTCTTCCAAGTCCATGAGAGCACCCGTTACATTTTCTATCCAAGTCCATAGATAATTTGGGGACCTCAAGCGTGGTGGTATCATCTGTGGGAGAAACAGAGTTGAGCCTCCCTCAAGTAGAGCTTCACAGAATCACGCCATTGCACAGAGGAGTATAGCACTGAGGAAAATAAATGTAGAAAGGAGGAATAGAAGGTATAACAATGATATGCAGCAAAGAATAAATGCCTACAAAATATCAGATGCTTTTCATATAATATTTAATTTAATTCATAAAAACCCTGCAAGGCTGGTGTTGTGGCCCATTGTACAATTGAAGAACCTAAGGCCCAACAATGTTAAGTAATTTGTCCAAGTTCCTCAAGTTCCTCATTGCCAGAGCCAGGATTTGAATCTAGGCCTGTCTTTTATGGCTTTGATGTTTTCCTATTTCACCAGGCTTCCTTTAAAAAATCACATAAAAGGCAAATAAGTGATTGATATCGTTCTTCCTCAAGGACATGAAAGGAATGTACAAACAGCACAGTCGTTTTCTGTGGTGAAATCTTTTAATTATGACCCAGTTCACAGCACTGCAGTGATAAGCTGATTGTGAGCTCACCTGAAGTCAAAGTGCCTCACAGCAAGTTCAGTGGCAACAATTCAGTTCTCTCTTTATTAGCAAATAGGGAACCCGGGGAAGGTATGTTTTATCCAACTTAGACCAAAATGTTAGAGTGAGGCATTTATAAGGATGCCAGCAGGAAGGGAAAGAAAAGGAAAGGGTAGAGTTTGCAACTGGTTATCTTTAAAACTTCATTTCCGCATCTACTGTTATTACCTTTCTGAAAAAAAGCTACATTCTTTTTGAGGACTGTTTTAGGGAATATTTGCAGGGAGACCCAGAATGAACAGGTTAGCAGGGTTGTGTGGCTAGGAGCATTTGTCCAACCTGACGGTTCAGAACCATCTCCATGGCCCAATGAGGAGTCTACGTGTCAGGTGATACTCATGATTCACTAGTGGTTGCTTTTCATAAGTAATGACCTAACTCATTTCATTTGTTTCCCAATGTAGATGATAGTTTCTGTCATTGCTGTCAATGATTTATTTACCCTTCATCATTTTTAATCTTTGAACATTATCAGTGTCTATAAAACACTGAAATCATCTGACCCCAAATATTCTGCACTTTTCTTCTTTTAAGAGGCTCTGAAGCAGACAACAACTTCACAGAACTTTAGTTTACTACCTTGTTTAATCTTCTGTATTACATTAGGTATAATATATAATACCTGAAATATGTATGTGTGTATCTGTAGGTGTGTATACAAATATATGTGATACACACACACATACACACAAGATAGGAAAATTCAGGGGGACAGAACACTGGAATTTGAGCAAAGGCTTCCCCAGTTCTACCTTCATTCCTCAGTAGATGATAGAGGAGAACATGCTGGAAAACTCCAAGTAAAAGAATGTTCCAGCAAGTATAAGAGAAAGGTACAAGGATGATTTTTAAAACAAAAAAAAAAAAAAGGAGGAATGTTCTGGAAGAAACTGTACTTCCAGGAGATCCAGTAAAAGACTGTTTTAATGAAGTTCAATATTCCCACTCGGTCACTCCTGACTACAGTACATCCCTTTTTGAATTAATTTCTCTGTGAGGACATGACTGCCAACCTACCCCATCACACACAAGAGCAAGCCATGGAATTCATTGACTCATTTATTCACCCTTTAGTGAGAACCTACCATTTTACCCTTTGCTCATCACTACTCTCCTAGTTCTGAGCAATAAAAATACAGGGTCAAGCAAAGGGTAAAATAATGTATTCCCCAAGATGAATAGTTTATTGATTATGCCCATTTGTCACCAATATGGAACTAACTTCTGACTCTTTCTGGTATGGCTAATTATTCACTTGAGAAGTTTTGAAATTGTATCCTCAGGCCCTAAACAACAAGTATATCCCATAAGTCTAATAAGAAATAGAGACACATTAAGTTATGTTCATCAAAATCCCCATGTATAACAGAAGGAAATTTGGTGTACTGTGCTGTCTCATTAAGGAAAATGGTGATTTACTATGACAAGGTAAATACCCAAAGCTAAATGCTAAAATTATAATGATATGTATTCAAATCTGCCCCATAGGAAGTGTAGTGGATGTATTCTGGGTGTCGGGCTCATACTCTAGAAGAAGTCAGTGGCTAGTTAATTTTGTACATTTGAAAAAGAAGGGAGGTGGTGGCCAGGGTCCCAGTGACTGATAGGCACTTGCGAGTCTGAAAGACCTGAGAGGAATTCAGACAACTTTGTAGTTGTCGTGGAGCATTGTGACGCTGCTGTAGTTTCATCTCAGCGACTGGCACTCTTAGCGCGCAGGGAGTGTGTCATTTGATCCCTAAGTAAAAATGGGAGAGAAACAGCTCTGCTGGGGGGGACTCTTAGCAGAAGCTCTGATCCTGCTGACAGTCAGTTGTGCCCTTGAAATCCAGGACAAGATCACACTAAGAGTTTGAGGTTGGCTCCCAAATGGAGGGGCAGGTATGTAGCAGGAATATTTGAGATATTCTTTAAAGCAAGATGGTATCGCTGTTTACCTGCTCATCCCAGTTCTTAATCTGCAGCTCCGTTGCCCTCTGGACCAGAGCTCAATGAGAGTAGGTGAAGGCAAAAGCGAGAGGCCTGAGCCACTCTTTCCTATATAAGGAAACCGCCAAGTTCAAAGTATAGCATTTTGAGTTTAGGGTCAGGGGGGCAAGATATTTTGGAAAGGTAACTCTTGATATGAGATAATACCCACCACAGGTTCTTGGGAGCAGCTGGTCCATACCAGTGCCCCTGAGCAACCACAAGCTTGGAGAATAATGTGGGTATTTATGTGAAGCTGGGTGCTGACACTCATCATGTTCGTAATTACTGTATTTCTCATCTCCATTTCCATAGGCCGAGCATAAAGTGTGCAGGGAAGCAACTACCTATATGTGCTTCTGTTTACTCAAGTTTACAGCCCTCGTGCAATACTGATTAATCCTCCCTTCTCCATGACACTGAGGCAGTGGCATTCTAATGCCATCTTTATTATTGTTCGGCAGATCCCATACTACTGCATACAGAAATAGTGTAAATCATGGAACTAGTGTTAGAGGTCCATAAAATGTAAGGTTATGAATATTTCATTACTATACATTTTATTTCCCTGTCTATTCTGCATCTCCCAAAATGTTGTTTGTTTATTTATTGGCTCACTCACTGTTCACCAGGAATACTTAATTCTTAATCTAAGGTGTGGACTGGAGCACCAGCCCCTGCCTTGTGGCCTGAGCTATGTTTGAAAGGACTGAGAGATGTTTGGTTTTGTTTTTTACTTTCTTATTCAACACACAAATGCTTGACTTCCAGGTGACCTCACTAATAGGAATTTCAGCTTCTTTGTCATAATTTCATTGACGTTTCTCCTGTGAACTATGTATTTAAATTTGTCTCAACGCCCCATTGTGTCCATCTTTGGCTGAAGTAAGCAGTGAGACTTCTGCTGCAGGTCTCGGTGGTGAAAGACACATTGTCCAAGCGCAATTAGCCCCTCTCCCTGCACTGGTACAAATGATTTCTATGAATCAGCCGGCCCTACAAAAGATGCAGCCATTATCACCTGCTTCTGATTGTTCCTGGAACCACAAAATTCATATTAGAAAAGAGCCAGAGGGATTCAATCTTAGCAAAAATCAGAACCCGAGTGCCCTGCATTAAGGTGCTAACTTCTCTCCCGCCATAGGGTATAGCAGATATTAATACAGCTCTTTGGTACAGGCTACAAAATATATAAAATGTCATAATTATGTCTGCACTTCAGCAACGAAACAATTTCCCCCCTTTCTTCACTGTCATCAGCATAATAGCAGCCTATGGGATTTGTATTTTCTGGCTGTGAGCCCTTTTATGGGCTGTAGAAGAAAATATACCAGCAGGTTAGTTTCACGGCTCTGAGAAGGCTTCATGACAGAAATACTGCTTTTAATGTTATTGTCTCTTTCTAGCTTGTAACCCACTCTCTCTGAGGGGAGAGGCTCCTTGCTGAGGCAGCATCACTTATGTTTTTCTGAGACGCCTCTGGGTTTCCTTTCTTGCTCCTCTCACCCACCTACATAGGGAATAGCCAGCTCTCAGGTGAACGCTAGGTTCTCTGCAGGGAGGGGCTAGTCTGAGGGGAGCGAAGTCAGAGGAGGCAAGTCTCCCAGACTCCTCTTGGAGACACACAAGAACACAAGAAAGATGCATCTGAGTGAATTTTCACATCCCATTTGTTTTGCTAGCCAAGACAAATATCACTGCTTATATCTAACATTTGAAAAGCAGGCCAAATAAAATGATGGATTCATAAGTCCAAAGGCAGAATAATAGGAGGAAAATATATTATAGAGAATGATGCCCATGTCAATCTCAAAGAGAAGGGGAAAAGCTGAAATGGAAATGGAGGGGGGGCGGGGTGTGAGTGTACCATAGCAACCTTAAATTTAAAAAGCCTCCTCTAGTTATGCTAAATATTAATTAATGTTCCCCAAGACCCCTATGGTACTATTACTTCAGAAACAGGTATCTTCAGACCATGTGACATTCTTTTTGTTATAACCCACATTAATGGCATCATGGATTGAACACCAGGCTAACTGTCCCCTCTGTAACTATTGGTAATAATTTTCTGAGCACATTTATATCCCCCATCATCATCTGTGATGAGGCTAATCCAGGCCTTTCTGCATGAACTGTTATAATACTCAAAGCAGCAGGATGGAATATTAGCAAGCATGGGTTTACTGGTGGAAACCTAATGTGGCTAGAGATGGAATTTGTTCCAATCAGCCATACAGACACACCGGTAACACTTTCCGAGGCAACTCACTCAAGTGAGCATGTCTCAGAAGAGTGGCCTGTCAGTCACAGCAAGCCATCCTGAGCACAGTTCCACGGAACTAAGAAAATATCCTCTAGTCAAGAGGCAGCTCTTTAATGAGAGGTGAGGTGATCTGAATTCTGTTGTCATCTCGGCGACAGACACTTATGTGGTAATGTTCTGTTGGCCCTGTGTGCTCGGTTTCATAAGTGGTAAAAAGGTGGATTTCCTTTCTATATTAAAGGAAATCCTCTTGGAATAAATACAATATGAAAATCTGCAAGTAGCCCAGAGATCCCCAAAGACAGCGTTTCTCTGTTGTATTTTAAAGCTAAGTGAACAAACCAATCATTTCTCAAGCAGCAAATTATTATTTAAATAGAATTGTTCATGACGTTCTATAAAAGGAATTAAGAAAAGGGAAAGTCTGGTAATTACTGAAAAGGACTCAGTTGTAAAATAAAAAAAACTGTCATACCTGTTAGACCCTTCTTGAACTTTATGATTCTAATGAGGAGACCACAGTTGTGCCCACAGTTAATTTTTTTAAATGCAGCATATGAAAATTCAAATTTACAAACCAGATTAATTAATGAGTGATTATTCACACTATAAAAGGAGTTATCGCTTTACAAATGGATTCCCTGCAGGGTTCCATTTTAATAACAGCTCTCTTCGTGTTAGGAGTCAATGCCAATTAAAAGTTAATCAGAAGTGAAGATTAAGCGCCTCTGAAATGAGCATGTATGTCAACAGGAAATCATTGTAGAGTTACAAAAATTCACATTACATACATCTTTGCAAGGACACAGAATTTTTTCCCGTGAGCCTTTATTAAGCACCTACTACAAACTCGGCTGGTCCTGAAGAGGCACTGCCAAGGGTTCTCAAGCCAAGGGGTCTCAAAGAGTGAATGAAGAGTGCCTGCCTTTGGGACGTCCACAATGTGATAGCTGCAGAGTGTGTGTGTGGGAGCGGGGGGCAGGGGGGGAAGCACCATCAGCATTTTGGGGGCTGAGACAATGCTTTCTAATGGAAGTCAGATTAGTGGATGTATTATACTGAGAACACTGTATCCTGCACATTGTCAATTCCCATTCACTAAATGCCAAGGAAGCTCCCCTATCATATATCAACCACAAAATGCCCTTACACATTCCCAGCACCTTCTGTGCCATTGAGAACCTCTGTGATGGAAAGTCGGCTTGAACCTTCAGACTCAGTGCTGGAGGACATCTTAGAAGCCAGCAGTTCAATGTTTCTTTGTGGGGAGGAGAAAATAGAAGCCAAAAGAAATGAAGTAGCAAGTCCCCTAGTGCCCACTCTGTTGATTTTTCTATTCAGTAAACCCCTTTGGAGAAAGTGAGATTTGATGTCTAGTGTCTGAACTCAACTTTTTTCTTCCTCAAATTCTCTCCACATTTTCCATGTTTTGCCTTTTTCATTTCTGCTCTTTCCCCTCATTTTCAGGAAAGGAGCATTCTTACTCTTTTTTAAGTTCAGCTTCCATCTGTTCCCTAGAATCTCTCTTTCCGGGGGCGTTGCTTCTTCCAATTCAACGATTTTAGAACAGGAAGGGTGAAAAGTGGGAATCTAGCCCAGTGAGTCCAATGGTCCCGTGGAAGAAGTTCTCTAACAAAGTAAGGAAAGTCCTCCACTCGGGGCTTAAGGAGGAGAGAGTGTTTGAGGCCTCTGGGGGGGGGAGGGGCGGGTTGATAGGGTGTAAAGATAAATAAGATAAATTCTTTTTTTTTTTTTTTTTGTACTTCATTCTACTGGGCTTCAGCTGATGAGACAGCACAAAACTGTAACTGACCTAATCAGCACTTTTTCATTTTTTTCTTGGGCAGCTTTCAGCAGTCTAAGCATGTGAGAAGAGAAAGCCTTTGGAAGTCACCCATCACTGATGAATTGTTGGATGTAAAGACAATAAGGGATTCGGATACATATCACTGAAAAGGCTGGCCACGTGGTCTGTGCTAGCGAGGCAAGTGACACAACAGGTGACCTGGATCCTTCCCAGTGGAAAGCTTCACGGAGCAGGAAGGCATTGGACATGCTAACCCTGGTGGTGGGAGAGTGGGAGAAAGGGCAGTGGGAGTTCCCAAGGGAGCAGCCAGAGTTTCAGATCTCACGCGTGCAGCAGTTTCTTGTCCTTGTGCTGTCTCTGGAATGGGCAGCTGGTTGTGGTGGAGGCCAAGTGGGAATGAAGTTATTAAGAAAAATGTCAAAGCCCTTAAAAATGGTATGGACAGAGAGAATCAGACAGGTGCTGACGTTTTGTAAAATGGAGTGAATTTGAAAAAAAGAAAAAGAAAAAAGACTCAAATTTCCATTAAAACGCCTCTGGAACAAAAGACTACACGAAGATATATAACAACTCTCAACTGTCTTCATATTAGTATAATGCATTTGGGAAATTTAAAATAAGACTTCATTTACTAACTGAATTTATATTGATGTCATTATTACCCAATCGATGGGTAGGTATTTTGGATACAGTGTTCTCAGTATAAACAATGTGAATATCAACCCTGTGTCAGACACTTTACTAAGCACTGTTTTGCAATTGGGAATCAACAGGTACCTGCCCATAAGGTATGTACAGCCCAGTGACTGCTACAGTGCTAATGTAGGCATATGCTCATAGGATAAAGCCCGGCAGAGTCTCTAGAATCAAGGAAGTCTTCCTGGAGGAGGCAACATCTAAGCTGGGACTTGAAAGATAATAAGAGTTAAAGAAGTCAAAGGAGATAAGAGACAGGTGTTGGCAAAGGGAACAGGAACAAAGGCTTGGAAGCAGAAAGGAGCGGTCCACACAGAAGGAATGAAAGGTATGAGGGTGATAGGAAGTTAGACTGGGAGGGAGGAAGTGGGTGCTAAATGAGCAAGGACCTCTTGAATCACTTTAAGGAATTGTCATTTTTGTCCTGAGAGCACAGGAATAAATTAAGAGGTTTTTACACTGGAGGAATGACAAGATCAGAACTCATTTTAGAAAGCTCATTCTCGTTGCCATTTAGAGAGTGCATTAGTTTGAAGAGAGCAAGCCTAGATATATAAAGTCCAGTTCTTTTAAGTGATTATACAAGGACTTCTGGCTTATGCAAACAGAAAGGCGGGGCGCAAATCTCAGCCATTTGAGCAGTTGGTTTGGGTGGAGGGAGTAGGAAGACGATGGTCCTATTTGAGGCATGTTGAGGTGCCAAAGTGAGTATGGTCAGTTGGCAGATGCGAGGTCAGATCAGGGAAGGGATATGGGCTGGAAATGGGGATATAGGCGTCCTTCATGTAACTGACATCCTGGGAAAGGAAGAGACCTACCAGAGACAATGAGAAGAGGGTGTGGCAGGAATCATGCCTAATTCTGTGTGTAACAACCACTGTAGTAATTCCAGCAAAAGATTATGCTGGTTCCACGATCTAAAAGATGGTAGCAGTGGAGGTGAAAGGATATGTGCGGTTTGGGGCAGCAGTCGCCAACTGGTGGTCCATGAGGTCCGAAAGGTTGGCAACCGCTGGTTTGGGGGATGTTATAGAGGTGGTTCCAAACTCTCCATCTGTGATGTCCCAGGATATCTTCAGTTACAATAAATGCTTGGTTGACCCAAGGGCTTTGGGAAGTAATTTTTTTTGCGATTTCTGTTTAGGGAATGGTGAAGCCAGTTTAGGTAGCCCCAAACAGAGGACACTGCTAATTAGCAACAAAATTCACTGCTGCTGCTAAACAAAGGGCATTTTCTGCAACATACCGTACAGTCTTTTAGGGGCTGAGGCTAAGATCTTTGTAGTGTATGCAAATTTTGAAGGTGCAAGCAGTAAACAGGTGGATAATTTTTTAGCAAAGTCAAACATTCATTGACCCACACATGATGTATCTCAGTCTAATTTGATAATTGGCTTTTCCTCACTGTCCTCTAGTTGGCCAAAAATCGGGTTCTCTCGATCTTCTCAAGGACTGTAAGGGAGAGACTATGCATTCAGGAAAACCAGGATACACCAGCTCCATTTTTGAGCAAAGGCACTGTCCACATCACTTCCTAAAATCCAGGTTGCCGATCTCTCTTCCCTGGGTTCCATCCTTAGCAATTCTATTTTTTCTGACTTATTTTCTCAACCTGGAAAAATGGCAGTTTCCCATTCTCAAGTAGTTCGTAGCTGGCATGCCTCTGCTCCACAATGTATCTCTGCAACTTCTTGTCCCTGCTTGAACCAACTCACCTTGATCTTCTGCCCACAGGCCCTATATAACTAGCTTTCTTTACTCTGCAACCCTGCCTCCACTCTCAATGACTAACTCACTCAAAGCTCTCCTTTACCCCTTCATTTGATAGTAACTTAGGAGAGTCCTCAGTTTTGTCATCCATAAAATGGGAGTAATACGTACTTATAAGAGTACCGGGCACATAGCGCAGTAAATCTTAGCTGTCATTCTTATCATTACTAGGGTTGAAGTCCCAGCTTCCATATTCTCTAGCTGTGCAATAAAAGGTAGGGCACCTTCTCCCTGAGCCTCTGTGTTCTCATTTGAAAAATGGGGATTATGATGTCTGCCTGTCTCCTGAAGTTAAGAGGCTCCAATGAGAGACAGTAAACACAAATACCTTGCATGCTACAGAAATTTATGGAAATGTGACTTTTTTGAAGTTTTTTTTTTTTTTTTTTTTTTTTTTTTTTTTTTTTTTTTTTTAAGGTAGTACCTTGCCTAATGTATCACTAGAAAACCCACAATGATTGCATGGAATGCTAGCTGGGCTATGAAATATATAAGAAATAGAAAATAAATTTTGTCACACAGATGCCTCTGATAACTAATATTTGCAGAATAATTAAAGATTCTCTAACATTTATTTCAGGTTACATTCTCAGAAAGCTATACACCTGAACCATGAATACTTGTCTCCCGGTAAAATGTCTTCTCTGAATTATTTTATTAATGTAAGGCTACCACAGTTCAGATTTATCTAAGAAATGGCTATTTCTGCCTCATTTCTAAAGTTTCCATTGAAAACATTTGTCCATTCTTCTGTTCACTGTTTATAAAGATGTTCACAACAAATTTTAGCAAAAACTTAATACTAGGATTAATTCAGTGCCTCTTGGTTTATAGTTATGGTTCTACCTGTGTTGTAATGGTCACTTACGTATTCTCTCACTCTTTCTTTATTTTTCCCTTGGTTTATCAAAAGGATTACACGTGATCTGGAACTGGCTAACTGACAAGGACTTAGGTCGACTGGGACCAGCTACTCATTGTCTCTGTTTATAGAATGTTTGCTCCTTTGCTTGGCACATCACTCTTGTCTTCTGCTTACTCATGATTTCCACGTGTAACCTACCTGGCCCAGGTGCTACCTCATGACCTTGTTTCGGCTCCCACGGCCATCACTAACTACACAAATTCTTTCTTCCCTGCAGTTCAGGTTCCTGAGGGAAAGGCTGTGCTTGCTCCGCCGAGCACATGCACATCTGTTTGGGCAGAGCCCTCGCGCCAGGCCCAGCTTGCTTGCTGGCAGACAGAGCCAGGCCACCTGGATCCAGCCAGGACAGGACGGAGCTGCTGCCCAGACATGCTGTGCAGGCAGCTTCCTGCCCTGAGGTCTGCACTTTACCTTCCTTTCTACTTTTATTTTGTTTGTGTGTTTGTCCTCTTGTGGGACATAGGAAGTTTATAATGTCAACCTCTAAGCCTTTTGGGGGTTAAAGATTTTTTTTTAATTAATTAATTTATTTATTTATTTTATTTTATTTTTATTACATAGCTCATTTTATTTTTGGGGGGGGTTTTTTGGTTGTTTTTTTTTAATTTAATAAATCTTTATTGTTCAGATTATTACAACTGTTTCTCCTTTTTCCCCCCATAGCTCCCCTCCACCCGGTTCCCACCCCACCCTTTGCCCTTACCTCCCCCCACACTGTCCTCATCCATAGGTGTATGATTTTTGTCCAGTCTCTTCCTGCACCCCCCATACCCATTTCCCCCTGAGAATTATCAGTCCACTCCCTTTCTATGCCCCTGATTCCATTATATTCACCAGATTATTCTGTTCCTCAGGTTTTTAATTCACTTGATTTTTAGGTTCAATTGTTGATGGATATGTATTTGTTGTTCATAATTTTTCTCTTTACTTTTTTCTTCTTCCTCTTCTTAAAGAATACCTTTCAGCATTTCATATAATACTGGTTTGGTGGTAATGAACTCCTTTAGCTAGTTCTTATCTGTGAAGCTCTTTATCTGATCTTCCATTCTGAATAATAGCTTTGCTGGGTAGAGTAATCTTGGTTGTAGGTTCTTGCTATTCATCACTTAGAATATTTCTTGCCACTCCCGTCTGGCCTGCATAGTTTCTGTTGAGAAATCAGCTGACAATCGTATGGGTGCTCCCTTGTAGGTAATTAACTGTTTTTCTCTTGCTGCTTTTAATATTCTCTCTTTGTCTTTTGCTCTTGGCATTTTAATTATGATGTGTCTTGGTGTGGTCCTCTTTGGATTCCTTTTGTTTGGGGTTCTGTGGGCTTCCTGGACTTGTAAGTCTATTTCTTTCACCAGGTGGGGGAAGTTTTCGGTCATTATTTCTTCAACTAGGTTTTCAGTATCTTGCTCTCTCTCTTCTTCTGGCACCCCCATAATTCGGATGTTGGTACGCTTGAAGTTGTCCCAGAGGCTCCTTACATTATCTTCATATTTTTGGATTCTTTTTTCTTTTTGCTTTTCCGGTTGAGTGTTTTTTGCTTCTTTGTATTTCAAATCTTTGACTTGATTCTTGCATTCCTCTAGTCTGCTGTTGGGTCTCTGTATAATATTTTTTATTTCAGTCAGTGTATGTTTAATCTCTAGTTGGTCCTTTTTCATATCTTCGAGGGTCTCGTTATATTTATCGGCCTTTTCTAAGATATTCTTGAAAAGCCTTATAACCGTGGTTTTGAATTCTATATCCAGTCGTTTGTGATCTGTTTCTTTGTCTCCCCATTCTTCATTGATTCCCTGAGTTGGTAGGGTAGCTTTGTGTGCTAGGTTTCCTATATGGCCCAGTGGGTCGGCCTCCCCAGTTAACCTGAGGTGGACACTCTTGGTGCACCCCTTTGTGGACTGTGTGTACAGCCTTGTTATAGTTAAGTCTTGATTGTTGTTGGTATCACTGGGAGGAATTGACCTGCAGGCCAGTTGGCTGTGAGGATCAGCTGTGTCTACACTGGGAGATTTTCGGTGCTGGAGACAACCTTATAGGATTAGCCTTGCCAGATTGCAAAAGCCTCTGTGCTCAGCTTGGAAGGGGTGAAGTCTCAGGGCAGAGCAGACAGTCTTGGCTTCCCGTCAGCCCTGCCCTTGTGTGCGAGTCTCCAGACCTCTGCCTTCCGTGGTTCCCGAGTTTCCGCCTTACAGTCCAGATTTCCCCAGTAAGAGCGTGGGTCCCCAGGGGTTCGCCCGGAATTGCGGTTCAGTGCATTTGGAACTGGGGTTCAGTGCAGTCAGGAGCTTCTGACTCTCTTCCGCTAGGGATAGCCTGTGGTAACCTCTGTAGTCAGTCTTTGTGTGCACTCGCGCCTCCAGACCCCTGCAGCAGCGGCTCATCTGAGTCTCCTAGTCTCCGAGTCTCCGTGTGCCTTTCTCTCTACCTGACAGTCCAAACTCCCCCTGTATGAGCCTGGGCCCACAGGGTTTCGCCTGGAACTGAGTTTCAGTGCAGTCGGAACTGGGGTTTAGTTAAGTCGGGGGCTTCCTTCCCCCTCCCGCCAGAGAAAGCCAGCCAAGCACTCCACCGCCCTTCCTCTCTGCGCGCGCGTGTCTCTGTACCTCAGCTCTTTGCTGATCCTTCTCCGTGAGCTTTCCTCTTTCCTTCTAGTTGTAGAATTTCCACTCAGCCAGATTTCCTGTGGTTCTGGATGGTGTCCATTCTGTCTTTTGTGCAGGGCAGCAGTTTAGGTGCTTACCTATGCCGCCATCTTGGTTTCTCCCTAGAGATTTTTTTTTTAAATAAGCTAATATACAGGGATGGGCAAAAGTTTGCAGTTGTGAGTATGCAAAACAGAGTTTATTCTTATATTATTAATTATTATATTATTTTCCATACAAACAACTGTAAACGTACTTTTGCCGACCACTATATTGCCTTAGAAACCTGTTCAAGCAAACACCAAATCAACCTTATGACTTGTTTCTATTATAACAAAAGGCCTCTGCAGCATACCCACAAATGTTGGAGCACCTGTATCTTTCAGTGGTGGTAGCACAACACTGCGTGAGACATTGTCTGTGCCCTTCTCTTTCCAAAGTGGGCCCTTAAAGTCCTAAGAGGTGGGTGCACGTGGTGGTGGGGTACGGTCACATGTCCTCACTCTCAAAGATGACCGTGAAATTTTCAGGAATTTTGTGAGTTGCTTCTTAAATACAGCCATTATTAAAATTAAGTAAACTCATCATTAAATAACTTATATTAAAAACAAAAGTAATAAATATTTAAAAACCATCACTCCCTTGCCATTTACTACATTTACTCTCATCCCTGCTTTTGAGGTTCCTGACACCCATTGTACCTGTGTGGTTTAAATACTACAAAATATTGTGCTCCTGTGTGTCTCCCCGCAACTCCATGTTGAGTGACTTCGTGTTGGCATCTTGAAATTCCAGTGAGAGTACTTACACCATGGCAATAGATGTCTGCTACAAAGCAGCCCTTCCTGGACAGCCGGTTGTTAAACGTTTACCAACATATCACTGGGCATCTGTTTTACAAACTGAAAGTAAAACTTTTAAATTTACTCTAATTTGCAGTTTGGGGGTTGATAAAGAATACTTTTAAAAAGGTTGGGAACCATTGTTCTCACCCTGAGTTATCTATCAGTCCATTAACTTTCATCAATAGCACAAGCATTGAAACCTTTATGTATCACCTCCTCCACTTAACAGTCCTCTAACTTAGAAAATCGCAGAATGCATTGTTTTTTGGAAGGGGGTGGAGAAAGGTCTCTGAAGCTTATACACACATACCGACAGATATGCACCTGTACAAAATACCGAACTTAGAATAGTGGTACGTGAACCTAATGAAGGTGTTTCAGCTTCCTGAAACAAACAGAACTTAATTTAAATTCAGATGTTTTGCTCTCTCATCTACTACACATATTCTTGAATACAAATGAAGTATACTAACTTTTTACTCTACATTTTTAATGCATGGTGACCTCATTAACCACCAAACAAATTAATCCTAATTATAAGCTTTTGGAACATTACTGCATAAATTGAATATGTGAGAGAATAGCTGGTTGAATCTCTCATTAATGTATTTTGTCACTTAAGAAATTTCCAAACTGGTTGAATATTTCAAATTCTGTTGTAAGACAACTGGACAGAGTGATGGCAAATAGGAAAAAAAAATGACCTAATCAGACTTGAAAAATATATGGACAATCTGAGGGAGGCAGGATCTCTGTGAGCCTGGCAAATAGCAAGGTGGGCCTGCCATAAGTCGTTTTGTATGATGAGCTAAGGAGCTTCCCAGGCAGATCTCATTCGAATGTAAAAGAGAACTGAGCACAAGCTCGGTCGGGAACAGAGCCAGGGAGGGTGATTATGAATACATCAGAGCATCTGTCACTTGGATTAGCTCCTGGCCTAGTCCCCCACCCTGTGTCTGAGTCCTGAGGCGAGCAGCAGTGGCAGCCTGCTAAAACATCAGCTTGGCCCATCAGACATTTCCGTGCCCCTGGTAAGGTGACTGGGATGGACAGATGTGTCAATATCTAGTGGAAGAGGTAGAGGTAAACATCATACATGGTTCACACACCAAGCAAAGAACTCATGGAGCCCCAGCAGAAGAACAGAAACAAGAGTGAAGCATGGGAACTAACACGGAACTCAGAAAGGACTTGAGAGGCCTAGGGCTTCACGTTAGTGGTGGTGACAAGAGCTTGTAAAAAAGAGTTGCATCCTTTCCTGTCCTGTTGGGAGATTCCTGTTGCAGATAGCACTAGCACCAAACCGAGAGCACATTCTCACCCACCTGCCCAGCTGTATCACTTGATGCCGTGGAGGTGCTTATCGATGCTCATGGGATGTGCTGGTCATTGGGTTACTTCCTCAAAGAAAAAGAAAGCCATTTTGCTAGCTTCTGTGGAGTTTCTGGAGGCACATGAAAATGCTCACCATTCTAGTTGTGATGCAGCAAGAGTGCCCACTTTCTGGGTTGGGCTACCAACCTGAAGAGCTCTTTCTTGGAGAATTTGGGTGGCACCTTCGGTACCTGAAGCAGGAGCCACCCTGGCTCCTTGAGTGATAAGCTCTTTTAAGAGACATGGGGATGATCTGCCTTCCCTCTGTGAATTGCTAAGATTATTGGGAGGGCAGAGACCATGGAAAATCTAGGCTGGCTCCCAGAGGATATAATTAGGATGGAGAAATGAGCCACTCCTACCAGCACCTGTCAGGGCAGCACAAACAGTGTCTTTGTGCAAATTACAAAATAAAGGCAGCCTCCCTGGATGGCCAAGTTGCAAGGAGACATGCCTTTCTCATGCTGACAGCCCTTTACTGGGGGCACAGCTTGACAAGCAGGGCACAGGTCCCCAATCCCTCCATGCATTTGTGCATTGCACCAACGCACAACTCTCTGGGGAAGCCCAGCGGGACATGGCATGGCATGAGAGTGGGAGTTCACTGAATTCACCCTGTGGTGAGAATCAGGAATAAACCTGAAATGGCTGTGCTTTCGGAGGTTTGAGCCAGAGGTTTTGCTTGAACTGAAACAAAGAATGTGTGGCTGGAGCAATAGCCTGGGGAATTAGCCCTTCCATCTGCCAGACAGTATATGCAGCAATGCTTTGCAGCCCCAAATAGCTGCCAATCATAAAGGACACAAAGGGCCCCCCAAAACACTTTTTAGAACCAGAAAGTGTCATATCCATGCCTGTGAAAAATCATTACAGGCCTGGAAGTGATCCTGAAATTGATGGAGGTCATCTCTTCTCAGGAGAGGCTAAGAAGTCCACTCCTGTGTTCCATACGTTGCTCCAGGGATCTAAGTGGGGGACAGCCTGCCTCATGCATTGCTGGGTTCCATTGCACCAGCCACCAGTGAACCCAGAGGAGATGGAGACTTTGACAAAGATGACATAGCTACACAGGGAGTAACAAATTAGAGAAAGTTATGTCCACTCTGGGGATCAGCCTCGTCTGGATAGATGGGGAAATGAGAAACAATGGGCTTATCAAACTTGTATCTGCATGACTCCAAAGACAGAGATCAATTTAGGGCAGCGGTTTTCAACCTTTTGCATCTCTTGGCACACATAAACTAATTACTAATTACTAAAATTAGTAATTACTAAAATACATTTTTTGCCTATCTGACAAAAAAAAGAGGTATAATTTTGATTCATTCACACCAGAGAGCTATTGTGTTGGCTGTTGTCATTTTTTTTTATTTTTTTTTTTACAATCTAAGGGAAAAGAGGTCAGTGCCCCTGACTAAATAGTCAGGATTGCATGTTTTAAAAATGGGTTTATTTGTGAGCATACGTTCCCTGCCGCTGGGGACCTCCAGAGAGGACTGGCAGGAAGGTGGAATCTTGTGGGGGCCTGATATCCAGCATGCAGAGCCACGGAAAGAGCCAGCCAAACCCAAGTGATTGTAGAGGCTTACTTTTGAGGAAACACGTGTTTTCTGACAATTCGGAGAACAGGTAAAAACTAAGATTGTATCCATAATCAGACATGATTTTCAATTTCCTAAAAAGGTGTACCTTTTTTAGGTCAAACTCTGAAATCTAAGAATATGCAGACTACTTAAATAAAAATGCATCATTCTTTGCCCACTATGATCAGGCCTACTTCTCATTGGCCTTATCTGCCCCCTGAATATGCCAAACTTGCGCTTAACTGAAGGTCTTTGCATTCGCTGTTCTGTCTCTCTAGAATGTTCTCCCTCAAATTCAGATCTCAGCTTACGTTCCTCTTCCTCAGAGAGGCCTTCCCTGACTATACAGTTTTTTAACCCATCTCTCCACCTATACAGGCTACCCTTTTAGTCCATCAGCAACACTAATATACACTAATATACAGTCCATCTGTATATTGTATCAAAACTCTGATCCTCAAAATTGAGCCTGCTTTTAAACTATTTGTAACCAGAGCCTCTGCTTCAGACAGAATTCAAGTCTCTCACTTGTATTTTAGTAACTTTGCATACCCATAGGGATTGTGTCTAATGTTTTCCAAGTCCTTTCAGGTGGCTAGTTTGACAGCAAATGAGCTTCTAAGAGGGCTTAATCGTTGTCATTGGAGAGTTGTAAGAAAAGAACAGGTAACTGCTGTGTTAGATGAGGTGTCAGCACTTAGAAGCTAGGGACAGACACCACTGCAACCCTCGAGGTGTGCTCCAGCAAGGGGACTTTTCTCCCTTTTAATAATGAGTCCTCCCAAACTGTCTTAACAAACTAAATTATCTTGAGGGGGAAAAACTATATTAATCAATAATATATAAAAATACTAGTAATCATTAGACATACAAAAGAGTAGCTATCCAGTGACTTTGGGGATATTTCCTGATGAGTTTGGCACTGTAAAAAATGTTGCTGTTTTTCCTTTTTTATGTAAATTGTAACTAGCATGGAGTATTCTGAAATTTATTTACTGCCATTTTGCTATATTGTCCAACAGATTGTTTCTAGTACCTTCTGATGTGTGGCAGCTGTGTTTTAACAATTCCAAGAATACCATATGAAAGTAATCAAAGACATTAACACACTAGTGTCTGCAGCTCTGGAGGTAGTTGCTGAATGTGGTACTGCTGGGCCAGGCGATGCTGTACATAAATTACTTTTGTTGTTGTTGTTTTAACATGCTGAAGGGTTCTCTAAATATATGTAGAACCATAACATGTGTGTATTTGTGGATCCCTGTTTTCATAGACATAGCTATCTACAAAAGGCAAGTGTACTAAAATCTGCATTCAAGTGCCATTGTTACAGAGCATAGAATATATAACACATTAATCTGTGCAAAGTGATTTCTCAGATTCCCCAAGGAGGAAACAGTTAAAGTTTAGTGTTTTCTCTGATATAGTGTACCCTGGGTAGCGTAGTAACGGCTAACTACATAACATTTCTAATGTAAGCAGTTATTGGGAAATGTTTTGCATACAGTGTTTATTATAGTAAGATTGCACTGTACTTAAATATCCCTGGATCCCCTCCAAAGTCAAAGAATGTAGTTAGGTTCAGAATACGCTCATTCAGCAATTGTGTCTTATAATAAATGAGGAATTTGAAAAGGGTTGCTTTGTTTACCATAAAAGGCGGGGAGAAATAGAGTAACCTGAAGAAAGTATACTTTCAAAGTATTGTTGTCTGTCAATAAAACAATATATTGAACAATCTCAAAAGAAGGCATAATAATAATTGCATTGTATTACCTCACTGATCACCAATTCACATATCTCATACAAGCCAAGGTATCTAAGGGCGAAGCTTAAAAATTGGGGTTCTAAATGCAGCAGATGCTGTCCTAAAGTCGTATTTTAAGATTTACTAGTAAGTCTAACTTTTCACATATCCAATTTCACAACACTCTTGCAATCTTTATCCAAAAAAAAATGTAAACTCATAATTTGACTATATTCCAGTATTTCTGAGGACAAGTTATTATATATAAGTATAGGTACAGATATAGATTTAGAGAGAACACCTAACATTCCACTCTAGTGTACTCACATCACTTTCCTTGCTAGATGGAGTATTCTTCCGAAACGTGCTTTGAGTAAGGGGCTCAGTGGTAGTTGTCCAGAGCCAGCATTTATTTGACATTCCATTTCTCCCCAGTGACCACCGCTGACAGAGCCCCAGCGTGTCTGGCCCATGTAGAACTTTCACTCTTAATTAAAATAGTGACACCAAAAGCTTTTAATGATTCCCCGAATGCCATTATAAAGCACAGGGTAAATGTGAGAGCTGGGGCCCGTCTTTGGGGAATAAGTAAAATTTGGAAGTAACATTTTCCACACTACTTCATCCATGGCCTTCCTTTAGCCTCCCACAGGACTCTACTAGGCACTGGGCCACATCTAGCCTTAACTCCTTGCTGAAGGAATCTCTGGAATATGAAACACTAGAATAGTACATTTTTCCAATTTTAAAAAAAATAACCTTTCAACTTTATCTCTCTAATTCCTGGCTTTACTCTGAATTCAATTTTCTTAACTTTTTTACCCCAATAAATATGGAGAAATCATTTTTTTAAATTGTCCTCTCTCCCACAGCACCTTAAAAAGTTTAGGAATTATCAATCCACAATGGAGTCTGCATTTATTGAGCACTTACCACAGGCAAATGGAAATATGGAAGATTTGTTTTTAATCTAGACTTAATCACTGTCCTTATAGTTGTTATGCATGTGGTCTAATAGAGAGATCAACATGGATTGATTGAAGAGTTAAGGATTGTCCTACAATGCAGAAACCTTGACATCTACCTCTCTCATTTCTGAGCCTGTTTTTTCAAGTGAAGAAAATTAGAGACAGTTCCTGAAAAGTTGTTATTTGGATCAGCCACTTTCATTTACTTCACAAATTCTTTTGAGGATATTTAGGATAAGCAAGGCAGGAGGTGATGCACAGAATGAAGAAATCAAGCTCTCTCTCCTCCAAGAGCTCCCTCTCCAGTGGGAAGGCTGAGTGTGTAACGGAAGGGACTTTCAACTGGCAAAACAAAAAAAGCTACGCAAAGGCCACATGCAAGATGGGCACTTGTATCGCATGCTTGGAAATAAAGAAGCTGACTGATTTGACTGAAGATTAACCTGCATGGAGAAATAATGAGAGAAGAGGTAGAAGAGGGACTAGAAATAGGAGACAGCCTAAAAAGAAAACCTTGATCCAAATTATGGGACTTGGAATTCCAGGCTAAGCTTTGAACATCGCATCCTAAGCAATAGAAGGCCTCTGGAGGCTTTGGAGGGACAGTAAGCAATGTGGTCAAATATCTCTCTTTTCTATGTACTACTGAGGTGGTCTTCAATGTAAAAACTCAGAAATTATTGGGAAGACTTTTAACAGCATTGCCGATATCACCCACATTTTTTGAGAACAAACAAAACCACCAAAACAGAGAAGGCAGAAATGGCATTTAAAACCTGTATTTCCCCCCTTTGAGAAGCTATGTGTAGAGCATGGTTAGTCTGAACACAGTCATGGATTAAGAAAGATTTGTGTTGGTTGTCTCCCACCCATCCCACCATCAGCCCTCCTTCAGTCCCTACATCTCCCATATTCATCTTGTACCCCCACCCAGCAGGAAAAGGGAACTAGCTCTCATCCACCTAGCCAGTAGTGGGATGAACTAATGTTTTAATGGAGGTAAATGGCAGGGTATTATATAAAATTAGTGTTAGAATAAGTAGAAGGCTTCCTTTGGCTGTGATTCATGAGGGGTGGATTTAATTGTTTTGCCCTTTCCTTCCCCACCAATACAAACTCCACCTGATTGCTTATCCATAAAATTCCTGAGGAAAAAAGCTCTTCTAGTGCCATGGTTGGACTTTAAATTACATATAGCCAAGGGAGAGAAAAATCTTGAACTAAATTTGTATTAAGATATAAATGACCAATAATGTAGAATAGTGTATCCATCAGGTTTCCAGCAGGAAATAGATGACATGCTCAAATTAGGATCATTCCAGGAGAATTTAATAAAGAGACTATTTACAGAGTTCTGGGGAAGCCACAAGGGTTAGTGCAGCACCCTGGGCTAATAAAAACACAGCTGTTACCAGTCCTAGGTCCAAGAGAGGAGGGGAAGGAGCAGTTACTGGAACCCAAAAGGAGAGAGTCATGCAGAGAGAGCTATCAAGAGAGGAGCTGAGACCGTTAGATAAGGGGCACCACTGGCCCAATGTGACACTACAGAGAGAGAGCCAGAGGAACAAATACCCTGAATTCACTTTTCTCTCTTCCTTCGATCTTTCTCCAGTGCATGGGCTGAAGTCAACCAGAGCTGGAGGGCAAAGGAGTCTGTTGATGAAGTTCTGGTAAGTCAGATTTCTTGTGCCAAACCTGGTAGAAATGAATGCAGAGTATATTTGGATGGGTCAATGGGATACCCAGCGCTAAGAGGGAGGGAGAAAGACAAAGTAAAAGCAACAAGTCTGGGGTGGTGGTGGGAGATGTTAAAAAAGGAAAGACTACAACTTACAGTTCAAGAGAATTGACCTGGTTCTTGAACACACACACACACACACCCCTTTCAAACTCAAGAAACATAATTTTGAGACTTCCTTGTTTCTTCTAAAGTTGAAGGAAAACATTTTCAGTCACTTCTAATTCCACAAGATGGCCACCCTTCTTTCTAAGAGGAAAACGAGCTCATGGACATCCAGATGCAAATGAGATCTTTTTTTTTCCTTTCTTTTTTTAAATATTTATTGTTCAGATTATTACAGTTGTTCCTCTTTTTCCCCCCATAGCTCCCCTCCACCCAGTTCCCACACCACTCCATGCCCTTACTGCCCCCCCAACTGTCTTCATCCATAGGTGTATGATTTTTGTCCAGTCTCTTCTCACACCCCCCACACCCCTTTCCCCCTGAGTATTATCAATCCACTCCCTTTCTATACCCTTTATTTTATTATATTCACCAGATTATTCTGTTCATCAGAGTTTTTATTCACTTGATTTTTAGATTCACTTGTTGATAGATATATATTTGTTGTTCATAATTTTTATCTTTACCTTTTTCTTCTTCTTCCTCTTCTTAAAGAATACCTTTCAGCATTTCATATAATACTGGTTTGGTGGTGATGAACTCCTTTAGCTTTTTCTTATCTGTGAAGCTCTTTATCTGACCTTCAATTCTGAATGATAGCTTTGTTGGGTAGAGTAATCTTGGTTGTAGGTTCTTGCTATGCATAACTTTGAATATTTCTTGCCACTCCCGTCTGGCCTGCATAGTTTCTGTTGAGAAATCAGCTGACAATCGTATGGGTGCTCCCTTGTAGGTAACTAACTGTTTTTCTCTTGCTGCTTTTAATATTCTGTCTTTGTCTTTTGCTCTTGGCATTTTAATTATGATGTGTCTTGGTGTGGTCCTCTTTGGATTCCTTTTGTTTGGGGTTCTCTGTGCTTCCTGGACTTGTAAGTCTATTTCTTTCACCAGGTGGGGGAAGTTTTCGGTCATTTTTTCTTCAACTAGGTTTTCAGTATCTTGCTCTCTCTCTTCTTCTGGCACCCCCATAATTCAGATGTTGGTACACTTGAAATTGTCCCAGAGGCTCCTTACACTATCTTCATATTTTTGGATTCTTTTTTCTTTTTGCTTTTCTGGTTGGGTGTTTTTTGCTTCTTTGTATTTCAAATCTTTGACTTGATTCTTGCATTCCTCTAGTCTGCTGTTGGATCTCTGTATATTATTTTTAATTTCAGTCAGTGTATGCTTAATTTCTAGTTGGTCCTTTTTCATATCCTTGAGGGTCTCGCTAAATTTATCGGCCTTTTCTAGGAAATTCTTGAAAAACCTTATAACTGTGGTTTTGAACTCTATATCCAGTCATTTGCTTTCCTCCATTTCTTTCATTTGTGATCTGTTTCTTTGTCACCGCATTTTGGCTGCTTCCCTGAGTTGGTAGAGTAGCTTGGTGTGCTAGGTGTCCTATAGGGCCCAGTGGCTCAGCCTCCCCAGTTACCTGAGGTGGACACTCTTGGTGCACCCCTTTGTGGGCTGTGTGCACAGTCTTGTTGTAGTTAAGCCTTGATTGTTGTTGGTATCACTGGGAGGAATTGACCTCCAGGCCAACTGGCTGTGAGGATTAGCTGTGTCTATGATGGGAGAACTTCTGTGCTGGAGACACCCTTATGGGACAAGACGTGCTTCAGTGGGGCTTTGGTGCTCACTGAGTCTGCCCCCTGAGTGTGTCCCTTATGGATCTGAGCAGTTGTAATCTGGATGGTCCCACTCTGACCACTAGGTACACTGGCTCTTGGATCTCCAAGGAGGTGCTAATTTAGCCTCTGCCTGAGGCCACCCAGCAGGAGCTATGGAGAGATCTACAGATTCCTCTTCTTTGTTTGGGGTTTGGAGGTGCCCAGATGAGGCCCTGCTGTGAAGCAATGCAAGCTGCTGTGGGGCCTTGGGCCTTCCTTTGGATGTTCTGGGTCTTTCTGACTCAGCTGCAGTTTGTTAAGTAAGTTTAGATTTCAAAGGACCAGTCCATTCATATGCAAAAGCCCCTGTGCACAGCTTGGATGGGGTGAAGTCTCAGGGCGGAGCAAACAGCAATGGCTTCCCGTCAGCCGTGCCCTAAGGGCCCCCAGGACTCAGTGTTCCTTGGTAGTCACTGCAGGCACCTCTGAGAGAAAGCCGCCCTCAAGGTCCGCCCGCTGCCAGACAGTCCAGTTTCTCCCCGTATGAGTCTGGGTCCCCAGAGTCTCGCCCAGAACTGGAGTTCAGAGCAGTCGGGAGCTTGTGTCTCCCTGCGGATTGAAAAAGACAGCCATGTACTCCATTGCCAGCCCTCTCCGCGGCACGCCTCCATACTTCTGCACTTTACTTCCGCAGCTCCTCTGGGTCTCAGTGTGCTTTTCTCTTCCCTTCTAGTTGTAGAATTTCCACTCAGCCAGCCTTCCTGTGGTTCTGGATGATGTCTGTTTTGTCTTTTAGTTGTAGTTTTGAAGTGGTTGTGCACGGCAGCAGGTTCAGGTGTTTACCTATGCCGCCATCTTGGTTTCTCTATCCACAAATGAGATCTTAAAGCACAGACACAGTTCACTATGAAGTGCATAGATAGTCTTTATTAGCCAGTTGGGAGAGCACATGAAGAACAACAGATGGAGCAAAACATTTCTTCCTTCTTCCCATAAGACTGCCTTTCAGGGAGTGTAAGAGTCAGATTCAGATGGAAACCCAGGATTTCTTGGAGTCTCTCAAACATTCTTCTTTTTTCTACCCCTTAGTCTTTCCATCCACTAGGGTCCCACTTCTCTAAGTCAGAGCTCTAGAGATCCTCATGCCTGCTTCTATTCTGGGAAGGTGTTTTAAAATGTTTGTTTTAGCCCTGGCCAGTTTGGCTCAGTGGATAGAATGTCAGCCTGCAGACTGAAGGGTCCTGGGTTTGATTCTGATCAAGGACATGTACTTCCGTTTCAGGCTTCATCCCCTGACTGTGCAGGAGGCAACCAATCGATGTGTCTCTCTCACATTACATCGATGTTTCTCTCTCCGTTTCTCCCCCTTCCTCCCACTCTTTCTGAATATCAATGGAAATATTAACAACAACCACAAAATGTCTATTCTGTACCTCTTTAATTTTCCCCAGGAATAAGATCAGATTTTTAGGCCTCAAGTTTCTACAAGAGAAAAGTTTCTCTTACTAACAAAGAACGTAACCTTGAGGTACTGTTACGCTAAACGAACCTCTTCCCACCTGTATGCATCTCACCAACCCCCACTTGTATTACACCCTACCTCTCCCCAAAAGGAGTAAAAAGGCCAAAGGAATCTCAATGTTCCTTTTGTCGCACTAACTTTAGGAAATTACTTTTCCTGATTGTAGTTGGACAGTGAGTGGGTTCCTTGGTTGATTTGACTGTGTTCTAAAATATGTTCATTTTTCTTGTATATAACTAAATTATCTTTTTATTTCTAAACTTGTATTTGGTTATCTATAGCTGCATAGGACTTTGCCAAAATGTGGTACTTGAAACAGTGTATTAACTTTCACAATTTTATGGGTTGTCTGGGTGCTTCTTGTTTGAGATTTCTCATGCAGTTATCTGAAGGCTCCACTCAGCTGGCCGATGGCAAACTCACATGGCTGGATGTTGATGCTGGCTTGGCTGAGAGATGAGCTGAGGCCTTTGTCTAGAACACCTGCCCATGGCTTCTCTATGTAGCTTCCATGCCTCACAAAAGGGCAGCTAGGTTCTGAAAGGGAATGAGTTCTGCGAGACCCAGCAGAGACTGCCCACTTCTTATAATCTAGTGAGAGAAGTCCCAGCGTGCCACTTCCACCTCAGACCATCCCTAAGATCTCCCGGATTACAGGGGAAAGGAATTAGACTGTACCGCCCACTTAATGTGAGGAGCAGCATGCACCTACAAAGAGGGGAGGAATATGATAGCCACATTTGGAAACCAACACAAAATTTCATCTCTTCTTCTGTGTTTTCTAATGAAATCACAATCATTTATTTGTGCTGTCATTATTCAACATTCTGCCCAAATAGTGAATGCAGAGTGAGAAGGCCAAGCCAACAATCTCAACCAGGGGCAAAACCAAGCCAAAGCAGCAGCTGGGCTCCGAGGTGCCCATGCATCTATGTCTAGCTCTTGGACTCTGGGGGATTTCCATGCCTTCTAATTTTACTCCAGATGAGTGCAGAGTTAAGAATTAAACTGCAGTTGTTACATATCCATTTTAGAATCTCCTGCCCCCTGACAGATTCAGAGAGGGGAACTGAGCTGGCAAGTTTACCTCAAGAATTCAGAAGTGAATGCAATAGGGCCAGACAGAAATGGTCCCTCCTCAACCACAGGAGCAGAAAGATAGATGGGTTTCTTTCCATGGCAGATTTCTCTCTCCCCTCCAGAGGCCATCCTCTGGAGTGTACGGACAGACCAATTATTACTACTCCCACTCGGTCACATACGACCTCTGTGATCTTGAACTAGTCACTTTCCAATGTTCTCATCTGCCATATGAGAGGAATAGGTATTTCAGAGATGCTAGAGGATTGAGATTAATGAGGTATATGAAAACGTTGTGAAGCCCTAGGTATAGGTAAAGTATTTTTAAGAGAGTTGTCTAAATCAGGGCAAACTTTCCCTGTAAAGGGCCAGATCATAAATATTTTCAGCTAAGTGGACCCATGGTCTCTGTCGCAACTATTCCACTGTTACAGTGAGTGTGAAACCAGCCTTAGACCAAAAAAAAAATGGTAACTAATGGGTGTGGCCAGATTTGGCCCTCTGCCATGGTTTGCCAACCTCAGCTCTAAGTTATAATTTCACCTGGGGTGGCGGGGGAAATGGGTAGAAAGGTCAGAACAAATAAACTTTTAATAATCTATTTTATTTATACTTATTGTGGTTTCAGATACTGAACAAAGTAAATTACAGATATAAAGAAGGTAAAATTCTGTTTGATACTAACAGTAGACACCAGATTTCCTCCTAGAAAGAGGAGAGAAAGAGAAAATATCCTCACAAGTGCCTGGGAGTAGAAAGTGAGAACATGGGACCTTGGAGTAAGGAGATATAGTGCATCCGAGAAAGGAGGAATAATACTACGTTTGTTCCAGACAGGAATTGAAATGACAGCAGGATTCTACATGATTCTCATGTAGCGTTATTTTATGAACCTTCAAATCCTTAGTAGGGTTATTTCACTTGTGAAATATTTAGAATGAATGGTGTTTTGTTTTGTTTTAGAAACCAGTGAAGCAACTGGGGCCTCACACCTGACTCATTTGGAGCAGTATCATACCAGAATCTTGGAGTGTAGAAGCAAAGAAAATAGTATGAGTACTGGTAAGTCCCCAAAACACCTAGAAACCACAGTGAGGTCTTTGAACTGTCACAAGACATGGAAATGGGGTGCAAAAGCATTTAATCAGATGTCCAGAGGGCAGGGGCCCCAGCTGGATCTCTGGCAGAAACATCAAGCATATCATGATGTAAATAACAATGATTATTGCAATCTTATAAAATGTGCCAATACTTTCTGTTAAAATGATAATTAAAGTGTTTCAAAGTCACTAACTACCCCATTTCATTGATTATAAAGATTTTTCAAAAGAAGAATTGTAAGTTACTGGCAACTTTTTACATGGTTTTTAAAGGAGATTTATCCAAATTCAACGTTTTTTGGGTGAAATTGTGTGTGTTTTTTAAGTGATCAGTTATTTTTGTTGAAAGGCTCCTCATACATTATATTCTCCACAATCACATTTTCAAATAGCTCAGTGCCAATTTTGGTTTAAAAAAATAAATTAGGAGTAAGAAGTTAACACTGGGCACTTGAAGAAAGAGGTCATAATAATAAAAGACTCCAGATAACCCTTTTATAAAATCATGACACATAAATGTTTACATTTACTTCTCTGGGAATGAATGTTGCTAAGAATGCCATGGCCAGCTATGTGCTCACATGTTCTGGCATGTATTTGGCATGATATATTAAAATTTTGCCTGTAAGATACTGCTAATGATGGCTGAAGAAAACATTTTAAAATGTCTTTATTTTACAAGAAAGGCACTGTTATAGAGAAGAAAGACTTCTTACTAGGAAATTTGATTTCTGCTGCTTCTTTATTTCTGTATCCAAAGTTCCTATTAGATTTCTAAGAACTACAATGTAATCATCTGCAACATGATAATGATACCTGTTCTTTATCCATCACCTGATTATTGTGAGAAAAGGTAGGCAGAAAAAGCTTTGCAATTTGACATAAACATTTGAGTTCTTTTAAACTCATGGTTGGGATAATATGTAAATAATTACCAGGTATTTAAATACATTTTCAGGTTTCACTCAGCAGGATTCGAGCATGAATCTACTTATAGTGTGTGTATTATCAATATATCACTAGTAGCCCAGCCGGCATGGCTCAGTTGTTGAGCATTGATCTATGAACCAGAAGGTCATGGTTCAATTCCCGGTCAGGGCACATGCATGGGTTGGGGGCTCAGTTCCCGGTGTGGGGCATGCAGGAGGCAGCTGATCAATGATTCTCTCTCATCATTGATGTTTCTATCTCTCTCTCTCTCCCTTCCTCTCTGAAATAAGTAAAAACATATTTTAAAATATGTATATATATGTCACTAGTATATAATAAGCATAAAACTGTCTGCTTCCTTCTATCAGCATGAACACTGTTTGCAAACTGATTTTGAATAGAATAAAAACAAATGGCAAGTTATGTGGTCAGCACTACTGGTTGCCTCCCTGAGAGTCATACGTCTCTTCTCCCTTCCCTGTTAACAAAGTTCAAGTTTTATTCATATCCTATCTAATAAAAGAGTAATATGCAAATTGACCATCACTTCAACACACAAGATGGCTGCCCCCATGTGGACACAAGATGGCCACCACAAGATAGCCTGCAAGGGAGGGCAGTTGTGGGCAATCAGGCCAGCAGGGGAGGGCAGTTGGGAGGGACCAAGCCTGCAAGGGAGGGCAGTTGGAGGTGATCAAGACTACAGGGTAGGGCAGTTAGGGGTGACCAGGCCAGCAGAGGAGGGCAGTTAGGGATAACCAGGCCTGCAGGGGAGGGTAGTTAGGGTCAAACAGGCTGGCAGGGGAGCAGTTAGGCATCAATCAGGCTGGCAGGGGAGTGGTTAGGAGGTGATCAGGCTGGCAGGCAGAAGCGGTTAGAGGCAATCAGGAAGGCAGGCAGGCGAGCAGTTGGGAGCCAGCAGTCCTGGATTATGAGAGCGATGTCCGACTGCCCGTTTAGGCCCGATCCTACCGGGATGGGGCCTAAACGGGAAGTCGGACATCCCTCAAGGGGTCCCAGATTGGAGAGGGTGCAGGCTGGGCTGAGGGACACACCCACCCACCCCCACCCCCCGTGCACGAATTTCGTGCACTGGGCCTCTAGTATCTACATATAAATTTACATCTTTAGCCCCCATTTCAAGGATAGATATTGAGTTTTCAAAGCCAATCACAGTAACTCCCTTCCCTTTGCCAATGGCTGATTAAGGGATGGACATGTGCTCTCTCAGCAATATCTTATTGACCTGTAAAACTTCCTGCATGAGAAATTGAATTTACCAGTTGAAAATATGGAAGTGATTGACCATTATGAGAACATTAGGAGAACTTATGATGATTTCTTAAAGAATAGTAATACGTTAGATCTGACCAATGTTTATAAAAATGTGGTGTTTTGACTTCTACTCATTAAAATAATGCTAATATATCCCCTGTATTTTTTAAACAATTCTACTTTAATCAAATTAAAATTTGGCTAGACTTATTTTTAACTATAGTATTAGCATTTATAGTAACTTGATAATGTTTTGCTTTTGGGACCATGTTAAAAATGAAAAATTTAGCTAGCCTGAAAGCTAGTCATCATTACTTGAAAGAAATGTTTTAGTGGTACTTACGTTATTATTATTTGTTGGAAATATAAAAATAGCTTCCTATTAGATTAAAAAATAATTTTAACAAAGAAAAAGGGATGGACATATAGTTCAAATGCAATTATTGAATGCTTGGTAAAAATACTTAATGAGCACTTACTATATGCCAGGCATTTTCAATATATATATTAATCCTATCAACCACCTATGAAGTAGATGTATTACTAAGTTTTACAGCTGAAGAAATTGAGAGGTAGAGAGACTAAAAAATATTTGTCCAATGAAGCATGTAAGAAGAACTACAATACAAACCAAGGCAGTATAGCTCATTGTCCATGCTCATTGCCACTGTGAGATACTAAGGTGAATAACTGCATATGATGCCTGCATTATAATGGCAACCATCCTTTGATAATGAAGAGAGCTGAGCTGATATGCTGAGGATAGCAGAGTAAAAAGTTAAAAGTCCTGGATTTTTGGCATTGTGTTGAAACACTGACCTTAGTTTTATCTTCTTATTAGGTAAAATAATATATTTTCATCATTGTTGAACCAATTTTGAATTGGAGTCATCAGTTGCAGCTAAACACATCCCAGGTAAACTAACACAGACATGCTGTTGGGTGTTGTATGTCCAAGCAAAATGACTGGCTTTCTTCTGAAGTAGCAATTTACTATCAATAGAAATATGTCAAGGATTCTAAAAGGGGATTACAACTTAAGGACAGTAGGTTAAACCAAACAATCTAAGATGCCTTCCAAATTGCTGATTTCCCTGTCAAGTAGGATCATTAAAATGGAAAGTATTAAGATACACCTGAACAAGTTTCTAGAAAAAATGTAAATATTTGGAAAATAAAAGAAGAAAAAATAAGTTAGTAGAAATGTGGTAGATCCCATGGTTCCATGAAGGAACTGAAACAAAAAATAACTTGGAGATACTATAAGATAAGCCAAATTTAATTTGGCGGTGTGCTTCCTCAGTTCCATCCTTAAAAATCATGCTAACAAAACTCCTAAGCCTCTACACCAACTACCTACATACCTCTTCTCCCTTTACTCAGCTTCTATAAGAAGATCACAAAGCCTCCTTCCTAATTTCTTTGAAAAGTATTGTTATTTGGCATTTACTCTCCAACTGAATTGGGACAGTGGTCACTCATAACTTCTTAACTTGCAAATCTCACAGCATGTTTTTAGTCCTTGACCCATCCTATTTCTTTGTGGCATTTGGCCTCAACTTTTACCTCTTGCTCCACCTCATTGACTCCCACAATGCATGCCCTGTTCTATTTCAGCAGTCTACAGTTTTCTCCTAACCTCCAGACTCCTATTTACGACTCTCTTCCAGATAGCTTCTGTATATGCCACGAAAACAGGAATCATCTTGATTTCACTCTCATTTTACCTCCACATCTCTTGTATCTCTTGTCAATTCCCAAACCACAAAACATGACTTTCATTTGTCCCTGATCCATTTCCGTTGCTGAAATCCAGGTCTTCATCCCTCATCTAGGTTCCCAAATGGCCCTCCCTCAAATTCCATGCTGACCACAAGGGAATAAGTCTGAAGCACAGGTCTGGTGATGTTTTTTTACTTTTTTCACTTTGGATGATTCCTCATTGGTTGGATGGTTATTGCCTTCAGAATAATACTGATTTTTCTTAAGGTGTCGCTCCACTGCTCCATCCTACCTGTCAGCCTCAGCAGCAACTATTTTCACCATGCACCCTATGGTTTACATGTGTGAAATCACCTGCTTTTCCATCTCTGAGCTGTTTCTTTGGGTGAATTGTTCCCATCTACCATTCTTTGGCCTGGCAAATTCATCATATCTTAAGGCACAACTCAGATTGTGCCTTTTCCATTTGTCTTGCTCACCACCAGGCAGACTTTTAGCTCCCCATCTGTCTCTGTAAATGTATCTTCATCCAAGCATGGGGAAAGCAGGAGCTGCCTGGATAATGCAATGCATCACCACTCCAGCTCCATAGAAGTCCCAGCGCCTGAGGACCTAACCACAGCTGAGCTAACATGGCCCTTTCTGGACATCTATTGATTTGAGACCAGAGAGAGCTGCTACTGAATCCCTCTGACATTAAGTCAAGGGGAAACATTATTATCCAGAAAGGAATAAACTCAGCCCAGCCTCAGATGGTGGCAAAGAGCAGAATCAATGGAACAGCTATTGAAAGATTTTTATAAGAAAAAGTTGTGACCCATTAATTTTATGCCTAAACACATTTTTTATGTGTGTGCAAAAATTTCAGAATTCTAAAGGCTAAAACAAAAATGCTACCCAAATGTTTGTCTTGAAAAATCTAAAAGAGGAAACAAAACTAGAAGAACTTATGACCTTAAAAGTTGAGCAATTAAGACTAATGGTAATCCAGAATTATTTTTATCAAAATTAAACACAAATAATTAATTTTGATAAAAAAGATAAATAAAAATAATCCTATCTAATAAAAGAGTAATATGCAAATTGACCATCACTCCAACACACAAGATGGCTGCCCCCATGTGGTCAAAGATGGCTGCCCCCGTGTGGACACAAGATGGCTGCCACAAGATGGCCAGCAGGGGAGGGCAGTTGGGAGGGACCAGGCCTGCAAGGGAGGGCAGTTGGGGGCAATCAAGCCTGCAGGGGAGGGCAGTTATGGTGACCAGGCCGGCAGAGGAGTGAAGTTGGGAGCGACTGGGCCTGCAGGGAAGGGCAGTTGGGAGGGACCAGGCCTGCAAGGGAGGGCAGTTGCAGGCAATCAAGCCTGCAGGGAGGGCAGTTAGGGGTGACCAGGCCAGCAGAGGAGGGAAGTTGGGGGCAACTGGGCCTGCAGGGAAGGTCAGTTGGGGGGACCCAGGCCTGCAGGGGAGGGCAGTTGGGGGGACCCAGGCCTGCAGGGGAGGGCAGTTGAGGGGGACCAGGCCTGCAGGGGAGGGTAGTTAGGTGTGACCATGCCTGCAGGGGAGGGTAGTTAGGGGCAAACAGGCTGGCAGGGGAGCAGTTAGGCATCAATCAGGCTGGCAGGGGAGTGGTTAGGGGGTGATCAGGCTGGCAGGCAGAAGCTGTTAGAGGCAATCAGGAAGGCAGACAGGCGAGCAGTTGGGAGCCAGCAGTCCTGGATTGTGAGAGGGATGTCCGACTGCCCGTTTAGGCCCGATCTTTCCGGGATTGGGCCTAAACGGGCAGTCAGACATCCCTTGAGGGGTCCCAGATTGGAGAGGGTGCAGGCTGGGCTGAGGGACACACACACCCGTGCATGAATTTCGTGCACCAGGCCTCTAGTAACTTAATAACATTAATATCGTTAAAAGCCACTGAAGACAAAATAAAACAAAAGACAAAGGTTCCCTAGCAGCACAAAGTATAGCTGTCTGGTTCACTTACTATATCTCCAGGAAGGAGTATAGCACCAAGTATATAGTACGCATTCAACAGTTAAATGTCTAACTAAAGTATCTAAGCCAAAACAATTTGGACATCCTTCATTATTCCATCCAGGGCCTTCAACCTGGAATAATACTTGGACTGATTTACAATCAATCAATCATAGCTCCTTGGAACACGCTTACTTTACCTTGATGTTCTTTTACGTCCAGTTTCATAGTAGCGCTGCCATCACCATTACCACCTTATCCCAGGACTATCACAGTAAAACCTGAGGTATTCTCCCCATCTCCTTTCTCTGGCTCTGTAATATGTCTCCAAGCAACTTGTTCAGCCCACTGTTCCCCAAATTATTAAATCCAAACCCTCTACCCTGACATTGAATTTTTTAGAGTCCAAGAATCCAGGATTCCTTTCTGGCCTTGTGTCACAACTTTCCAAAGGAAATAATCTTTTTTAGCCAAGATGGTCTACTCAGACTTCTTTACTGTGCATTCCCTGCTAGGAACTTTTTAAAAAATGCTTATTGAATTTATTGGGGTGACATTGGTTAATAAAATTACATAGGTTTCAGGTATACAATTCTATATTGCTATTTCCCCAAAGTACAGTGGTTTTTTCGATCATATCTGCCTACCAAAACCTACCCATTCCTCATGACTTGGCTCATCCCACTCTTTCAATGAAATATGGTACCTGACTAATCCGACAGAATTCATCATTGACTTATTCTGGGGATAGCCAGTGATCTCTCCTCTGAACTCTCATGATAAGGTACTATCTATAATGCCCATCACTTACTGTGTATGTTCCTCTGAACATATATCCTTTGCATACGTGTTGTACATGAGAGTAAATGATCAAGTTAGGGTGGCCTGAGATTAGAACCTCTCTCTACACATAGTAATGATGTAACATTAGGCAATGTTCTTCTCTCTCTGGGCCCAGTGTCTTTATCTATAAAAGAGTACCTACCTTATAGGGCTAAGATAGTTAAAGCAAATCACATACTTTAAAAGTCTCTTAGCAGGGTCATTTGGAACATAAAGAGTACTCAGCAATATTGGTATCTCTAGAGCCCCTTCCTTACAGTTGGCCCTATATTCTTTTTTTTTTTTTTAACAGGGCATGAAGGAGTATTTTTATTTTTTTTATTAAGGTATTATATGTGTACATATCTTACCACTGTCCCCCACCCCCCTCCCATACATGCCCTCACCTATATTCTTATATACACTATCTATATATATAAAAGGCTAAGTGACCAACCATCTGTCTGTCCGTCTGACTGCTTGACCGGCGGGTACATATGATGCACACTGGCAATCTATATATATAAAAGGCTAAGTGGCCCTAGCTGGTTTGGCTCAGTAGATACAGCGTTGACCTACAGACTGAAGGGTCCCAGGTTCAATTTTGGTCAAGGGCACATGCCTGGGTTGTGGGCTCAATTCCCAGTGTGGGGTGTCCAGGAGACAGTCGATCAATGAGTTTCTCGCATCATTGATGTTTGTATTTCTCTCTCCCTCCCCCTTCCTCTATGAAATCAATAAAAATATATTTTAAAAAATAAAATAAAAAATAAAAGCTAAGTGACCGACTGTACGTTCGTATGTCCGACCATCCAATGGGTACATATGACGCGCACTGGCAATTTAAAAATAAATGTTGACTCACACATGTGCAATACATATAAAGCTCTCAGAATGGATATTAGAAAAACCCCCCATGAAATGATTTGTAACGGATCTATTATTGAAGCTACCTTTGGAAATAGTATATGTATACATAATATTAAAAATATATCTAAACGTGCAATTCTTTGTCCTAAACATGAGCATGTTCATAAAATAAATGAAGAAATTTTGGATATACTCAATGGAGATTTTCACACCTATTTGAGTGATGATTCCTTCAATTCAATGCATGATGCCTAAAAGGAAAATTTTCCCATCAAATTTATTAATAGTATTACTCCTTCGGGAATGCCATGTCATAAAATTTAAAGTAGGTGCAATCATCATGCTACTAAGAAATCTTAATAGTAAATGGGGTCTTTGTAATGGTACTAGATGTATTATCAAAAGATTGCGACCTAACATAATCGAAGCTGAAGTATTAACAGGATCTGCGGAAGGAGAGGTTGTTCTGATTCCAAGAACTGATTTGTCCCTGTCTGACCCTGGCCTCCCATTTAAATTAATTCGAAGACAGTTTCCCGTGATGCCAGCATTTGTGATGACTATTAATAAATCACAAGGACAAACTCTAGACAGAGTAGGAATATTCCTACCTGAACCCATTTTCGGACATGGTCAGTTATATGTTGCTTTCTCTCGAGTTCAAAGAGTGTGTGACGTTAAAGTTAAAGTTGTAAATACTTTATCACAGGGGAATTTAGTCAAGCACTCTGAAAGTGTTTTTATTCTTAATGTGGTATACAGGGAGATATTAGAATAAGTTTAATCAATTTATTAGTCATTGTTTTTTAATCAATGTTGTTTTTATATCATATTTTTGTAGTTTTCATATCATGCTTTTGTTGTTTATTTATTAATCAATTTATATATTATTTTCATATACATTTTACTAATTTTCTTTCATTTATGACACTTGTATTATAGAGAAAGGGCAAATAGCGATATTAAAATATTTCTTCTAATTAATTTTCTTTCAATGTGCACAAATTCGTGCACAGAGCCACTAGTATCCTTATAAATTCTTAAATATTTCATATTCTTACATTCTTGTGTAATTCAGCCATATTGAAATATTTATTGATTCATTGGTGAACTGATAAGGGTTAGTGTTGGATATTAATACAGACTTTCCACTGAGGATTTTGGAAGCAGAGAGTAGGTGCTCTTCTTTGAAAGAAAGGTGTTGGGGGAGTATCTGAAAGAGTGACAAACAGGTAATGTGATTAGAGTCCTATATTGGATTACTTTACCTTTGATGACATGTCTTGTAAAGGACTTTTGTCACTAAAACTATACTGATAGTCCTGGTCCATGTAGCTTGGTGGTTAGAGCATCAGCCCAGTCAGGGAAGGCCCATGGGTTCGATTCCCAGTCAAGGGCACATACCTAGTTTTTGGGTTTGCTCCCAAACCCCAGGTCAAGGCATGTACGGAAGGCAACCAATCAATGTGTCTCTTTCACTTCAATGTTTCTCTCTCTTGCTTTCTCTCTCTCTCTCCTCCCTCCCTCCTTCCCTTCCACACTCTCTGAAAAGCAATGGAAAAAATATCCTCAAGTCAGGATTAACAAAAAAAATATTAATAAAACTATACTGATAAATGGAATATGTTGCTTACAAAAAATCCTCACTGTGTAGCCTTGGACAAGTAGCTTAACTTCTCTAAGCCTGCCTCCCCACTTAAAATGATATTAAACCAGATGACCCCTATGGTCCCTTGGAATGCTATGAGGATATAGTTACTTTGCTGTGGAATACCAAGATTATACTATCTCCTTTATCTTTCATCTATATTGCATTCCTAAGAAATATTCTTTACCTAAGCAACAAATATGAAATGATTTATTTCAAATTATAGAACAACAGTTCTACCAGTTGTTGATTTAGGTTGTGATTCAATTATTATTAAAACGCCCAATTTTTATACTCACTCTGAAAAAGTATAATGCCTGATAGTTTAACAATAAGTGATAAGAATGCTTAGTCTCACTTTACTTTGAAAAAAGGAAGATTATTATAAACACGTTAACATAGGAAACATTCAAACCTGTAAAGAATTTTTGTGAGTTTACTTGAGCCACACTGTCGACAATTGCCAGGAAGCAGAATCTCAATGTATTGAGATTATTGAGATTATGCTCCTAAGAATGGCAGTTTTCAACCTAGTTTTATAAATTACCATCAGAGAAGGAGACTTAGGTGGGTTGCATGAAATCCCATTGGTGATAGATTAGGGAGGTGGGAGAAAGCAAAGAGGGGAAACCTCTGGGATTAGATAAAAAGTAAAATGATAGACACATGCTTCTTTTACATAGATGGGTACAGGATAGTTAACAGTCAAGGGAAGTTACAAGTTACCCTGACATTCCAAATGCATGTTATCATGGATGCAAAAAGACAGTAGACTCAGTTAAGATCAAAGTTGATCTTTGTCAGGGAAGATACCTGCCTAGGACATGACTACTCACTATAAACTGCTTTTTAATTTAAAAGTATTAATTTCAGACCATCCTTTGTGTTTACTTTAGGTCTCTGAGTCTGTAAGGCCGCCACACAGGCCTTCCCTGAGCTAGTCAGGTTAGCATGTGGCCCCTTTTCATCCATAGGCATGTTAGGAAACTTACTCAAAATGAACGTCTGGCTTATTGGCTAAAATAAAGACAGCTCATGGGTTCTCTGGTTTCTACTTCTTAACTTTATTAACTGCTACACGTGCCCTTAGAGTCTCAATTAGAATTGTGTTTTACTCTGACAATTGTCAAGTATGGCAAAGTTCAAGTTAGATACTATTTTTAGTGAGTAACACAAAAAATCTTTGCTATTGTGTTTCATGCCCCGACTTGACAGGTGATGTTGCATTTAAAACACACATACATATTTCAGCAAATCAACATCCATGCCTGTGAAAGTGAGGGCTTGTCTCCACTTGTGTTCGACATAGATTTGTTGGCATCTGGGGGAGGGAGTAATAAATTGATATGTATTTCCCATCAACCTTATTTCAGTGCTCCCTTGAAGAACCTGTGGAAGACCAGCTTCAGGCCACCACCCATGGCTGTGGCTACCCATTCCGCAGTTCGTGGGGTGGGAACAGCCGACAGTCTCCAGTAGCAGCCTGAATCCCCAAGCCTCAGTGGGGAACTGCTGAACAAGTAGCCTGGATGTGCCAACCTTCAGAAAGTCTGCAACCCCAAGTTCAGCTGCACTGGACTCAGGAGCTGGCCTCCCATTTACCCTGAAGCTTTGGCCACTGCCTTGTCAGCAGAAGCTTGATTCTCCTTTTACTTCTCATCTGTCTCTCTGCAGAAGGATTCAGGTACAAATTCCCTTGGGCACTGGTGTGAGATATGCTCTGCTTATGCAGGACTGCCTGCACCAGGATTCCCCCACATCAGACCCACCGGTGGCCCCCTATTGTTGTACAAGGTGGCAGTGTCCACATAACCGCAGAGCACTTGTGCCAAAGAGCCACTGGTCCACGTAAAATGCCCCTGTGAGAGGCTGGTGGTCTGCCCTGGGATTGCAATCCCCCAGAGTGAGGCTCTCGGGAAGCTGCTTGGGGCTTCCAGATGTCAATTGTTCCGCCATGGGAAAGCCTCCTGTGGCAACAGCAAACCTCACCACAGCCCTTTGAGGAGTGTTCCTGGGGGATGAGGTATGACATCATCTGAGTTTTCAATGGTAACAAAGCCCCAAACTGCCATGGGAAGCATCACCTAGGATCTCTGGAGATGTATGAGGTTTCCTTTTATAGATACACTGTTTCTTCTAAAAGTCAAGCCTGGCACTACCCACATGAGTTCTGCAGCAAAAAATTTGAGAGGATCTCCCTCCTTCACCCACAAGACACAAGGGCTCTGGACATGTGGAGCTTTCCTTCAGTTCATTCAGGAATAAGGGCCACACCATCTGAACCCTCCCGGGAAGCTGGAAAGGCTTCGATTTGTTTTTACTCACTTTACTGGTGCAATTCTCCCAGCAGGGCTGAGTGAAACCTGAGGCTCTCACTGAGGTAGAGGACCAGACAAATCATTTTGACAGGGACCATGTGCCCTCAGCCTCAGGGATAGAAACTGTTTGGTTATAGAGGCTCAAAGGACCCCACCCCCATTCATGAGATCCTTGCCTATCAGGGTGTAAGTATATCTTAAAACCAGCAGCCGGGATCATTTTTGAATGGATTAAAATCCTGTCTGTCCCTGGAGATTTCTGGACCAGAATGCAGGAGAGGGAGTGTTGCCCTCCTTTGATTTCCCTCCACAGTTAAGAGTCAGATCATCAGCTTGCCTGGGAAATCAAGGATTTGGCTCGCTTCTCTCTCCTCTCCTACCATGTGCTGGGCGTAGGGGCAAGTGATGAAAGAGGAATGGGGCGGACTGCAGCTCCATCAGTCACAGATGTTGGCTCACTACTGCTCAGCTTTCTCTCTCCCTCACCACCCTCTCCCTCCTGCCAAAGTGAGTGTGTTGGATCAGTAGGGCATGAAGCTGTGCGTGACCCTTCCTTGGGCTGGACACTGTCATCTGGCCAGATAAACTAACAGGCTAGGAAACCCAGCTGGGACTGGCTGTACTTTGCCCACGTCTGTTACAGCATACGGTGCATTCACTTGGAGTGACTGACGGAGCTATTTAACTTTGCAGTTTGTTTGTCTGACGCCCCCACCCAAATACCACGCATGTGCTAATGCAAGAAGGCACTGGTGAGCAGTCTCAGCTTGGTTTCAACGCGTGGATTTCATTAGAGGAACACGTTCACGTTGGATTTGAACTCCACAATTCCCAAGATGGCTGAGACAAATAGAAACATTTGGAGATGTGCCCCTTAATAGGCCTGATCATTTTATACAGGGAGAACTTGAGGCAGAAAGATTAAGGGGCTCCCTTGTCTCCCCTCCCGCCAAGGACTTACACAGCCAGCTGGTATAAGGATTATAGCTAGAACCCGCTGCCCCCCGACTTCCAGCCCAGCGCTCTTTCAAGCCCACCAGTTCACATGTTCAGTTTCACTTCATCTTCACAATCTGGCCCCTCAGAACCTTTCCTGGAATTGAACTTCTGTACTTAAAATGGTTTCATGCCCACTCTGGGGCAGGGAGAGCCCAGAGGCCTCTAAGTGGTGTGATCAAATTTGCCAATATTTACACCATAGGATAATCTGCATAAACTACATAAATAATGCAAATTCCTACCAAGTGAGTTAACCATGAACTTCGTGGTCTTTTGAGAAACCCACGTTATGCAATCACCCTGGCAAAGTTACCAACGCAAGGGAGTACCGGAGGTAACCACTGATTGCAGCCACTGCCATTGGCCATTTTAAGTGTGACTATTTTTAAAATACTGTATGCCTCATTAAGCTGTGCTCTGAAAAGGAGAAATTTGCTTTAACGGCATTGTTTTTGAATTGCTGAGAGAAGAATCTATCAACCACAAGGTGCCCTGCTGCTGAACTCAGCCAAAAAGCTGTTAATAATTCCAGCAGATGTTTCAGCTTTTTAGGCCAATAGACTCCCTCTCTCCCTGCCCTCCCCTTTCCCGAATCTGATGCCAATATGACTGAACAGTTTCTGTGGTTGCCAATGCCGCGGCCGGCTGTGAGGGCCAGTGGTGCAAGTGCTGCTGAGGAATGATTCTCTCAACCAGTGGCCACGGAGCCTCAGCCCTTTCAGGTCAGAGCATTATTGCTTTTCCCGTTAGAAATTTAAATCTTCAGAGGGGGAGGAAGGTAAGGGCACAGAATCAGGGTTTCTCTTTTCTTGTCTGCCTTCGTCAGCAGTCATTCTGTTTTACTTGCTGTGGTTTCTCCCAACACTAAAAGTCCATTTCTTGGACTAATCAGAGTGTTGGGCTTGCTAGCTAGAGGGTCATTAATATGGTAAGTCCTCCATGTCCTCAATAGGTTCTGTGACTTTAAGTGAAGTTACGTATAACAAAACAATTGCACCGTAGGCTAATCGATATAAACAAGAATTAAGTTCCTACAGCATCTCATCAGTATTATAACAAAGCAACATAGAATGAAACATTCTTTGAAGGGCTGCTCTACCCTAGTATCCCCATTGATGGAGGGAGAGAATGTTGGGTTAGCAGCTTTACAAAGGGGCCTCTGAGTGATGCAAGTTTGTGTGGTAGTTTGCCTGCTACCATGAGGCTCAGAAGGTCCTGACCTGAGCAGTTCTGCAATATTAGAAGAGTGTATTATAAATACAGGTGCATCCCTGTGAGACAGGTAGAATATGAGGGTATACAGGGCCACCGCAAGGATTTGTCAACTTCTCTGGACTGGGATAAACTGACATCTTAGCCAGAAATAAAATCTATGTTCCAAGGCTTTCCAAATGAGACGAAATTAAAAGAAAGAAAGAGAAAAAAAGAGAAAAAGGGTGATTCTCTTTCCCTCCCCCCACACTCCCATCCCTACCTTCTACTCACTCATTTTGGAGAGAATGCTTTAAGACACCCCAGTGACAGCAGGGTGACCAAGAAAACACAGGTGCACCACGTTTATGGAATATCGCATTGGCTAGGAACACATCCGAACTGTGCATTTATACATATCATCACACAGAGACTCGCCATTTCCAAAGGCAGAAAAAAATGAGAGGCAGAATTAAGTTCATAAATATTTTGTTTCTTTATTTTAATGCAACACAAAAGCAGAATATCCAAGACTCTGTGGGTCTCTATTGTCAGCTTCAGCATTTGCCAACCATAGTAATTCAATCCCAAAATCTCTGCTTCATGCCATATTGGCCATAAAAAGTAAGCACCTTTTCACCATCATACTACTTACATCCTCTCAACACTGTGTGTTGGAAGGAAAAGCTTGTGATGCAAGTCTTTTTTCTTCCCAACCAGATTAAGCATTAAATTCCATTGTGACTTGGTCCACATCCTCTCCAGTGCACATGCAGAGTACTCATTAATGCTAATGGAATTTGCACATATGTATTGAAGGGAATATATAGCTGCCTATGTCTGTATATTCTTTATTTTTCTCATCATACCGAGCACAGCACTATACACTTGGGAGCTCAATGGCATCTATATCTTCCCATTTTGAAACATAAGTTACACAAATTAAAAATTATTCCATTCATTCTCAAATATGATGTTCCTACCAGCAAATGGGGTGGGCATTTCTGCCTAGATTACTATGATTTCTAGAAGCCAATACCAGATGATGACTCTTTAGTAAAATAAAAAACAATGTTATAACAATAAAGCAGGCTAAAAAAAAAAGTACCACAAAACTCCCTACTGAATCAGTGGAGAATATACTCTTTTATTAAAAAATTCTATATTAAATTAACCATAGGAGTGAAAACACAAGATGAAGAAGAGAATTGAAAATACAGTAATCATTGCTGAGGTTCCAGGCCTGCCAGCAGTGCATATTGATAACAGGCAATAATAAACGATGTGGAGATGTCTGAGGCCCATGTAAATCCAGAGCATACACTTCATTTAGGTCTTGAACTTTGCCTGGAATCTTATCCTGCACGTGATGATTACCAAGCTATTTTGTTCTTATTTCCAGTCCAAGTAAAATAGACAATAAAGAAAAGATGCTTCTATACTATTTCTATGATGGATGTTCACGACCAAAATAACTTCACCATCTGATGTATTTCACAGTTTTAAGTTAAAACAGACCTAGTATAATATGCTTGTACATCTGGCTCAGGTGCTTCATTTGCCATATGTTTGTGAAATAATCCAAGGAGATGTTACAATTGTACGTTCCCCTGGGGACCTGAATATAATGTGCCTACAAAGAGTTACCTAATTATTCATTCCTGCCAGCAACATCCTCACCTAATAATAAGGGTATGCTTAGAATGAGACAATAGTGCTTTCAATCGTGAGAGATGTCAGTGCCACTTATTGTTTCAAAAACAGAAAGTCTTTTGCATTTTTTTGAATAAGAAAAAGATCCTTTGCCTATTAAAGCAAATAAAATACTCTGCAGGGGGTATATTTGGTATTCTTATGGGGGCAAATTCTGCAGTGCTGATGAAGACAGGGCTGGCTCCCTTGAGACTCATTGGATGAAAGCCCACGGAGCCAGAGCCGCAAAGGAAATGAGTGACCCAAAAGTTGATGGTCCCCAAGAACTGGCTGCTCCAGTAATAGTCACATTTATGAAGAACTTTATAATGGCAAATCACTTTCCTGTACATTTAATTCTTTAACAACTTTGTGAAGCAGATAAAAAAAAGGACATACCTTTATTTAGCCTTGTCAATTGTCTTGCTGATTCTTTATAGCACTAATTAGCCAGAAGTGTGAGCATCTTTTAAAAAATTCTTTCAACTCTTTTACGCTTGACCAATGAGCACCACTTGCCTGCCATAAAGCACAGTCCTCACTTTGCACCATTGACTTTTTTTCCTCTTTTCCTGCTACTTGCAGAATTTTATCCCACGTTATTCTCCCTCTCCCTCTCCCTCTCTCTCTTTCTCTCTCTCTCTCATTCTCTCTTGATTCAAAATGAATAATTTTATTTTCTTTCAAGGGTAAAAAAAGGAGGATAAATTAGTTTAATGATTAAAATATAGGCAGAACATAAACATACAAATTTAAATAAAGCTCTAGGCCAGTTCAAATATCAAATGGATAAATAATGCTCTAGGTCCAGCTTTATCCACCATTAAGTCAATTTAAAATAATGTGGGAAAGATGAAGATATCATCCAGTAAACCTCTAATAAGAGTGTTAATGGTAACAAATGATATGAGGGTTGTACTTCCATAGGACTACACAAAAAGACCCTAAGTAGTAAGATTAGGAAAGGTTCTTTTTGCCTGGGATACAAATTTTAGAGTCTAATGGGATACAAAGGATGAGAGAGAGGAAGGATGGGAGATTTTCCTCAGGTTACCCAAGGTTACCTCGCTTGTAAATGAGTGTCAGTGCCCCTCACCTGCCTCCAAGGTGCTGTTTCAAAACAACAGGCAACTGGAAATCATCCCCTAGTTCTACTTTTCTAGTAAATCTTAACAGTTTTGACTGCCCATTATATAATATTTTCTGTACATTTGTTCCCCACGAGAGGAAGACAGAGTTATTATGAGGAAGTAATTGAATATTAGTCTCTTGTTGGGATGAGAGAAGTTAAAGAGAATATTCACAGAAAAGTGTGACAAATCATATTGGAAAATAAAGCTCCACAGAGTATTGTTCTCTGTCCCTTCACACTGAGACCAAGTGGAGACGGCTGTACTAGTTTAAAGGGGCCTGTGTATCCTTGGCCTTGGCATATGATGGGTCTCAAATGGATGTTTGAAAATTCCATGGGAGTTAAAGGGTCTATTGTCAAGAATACTGAAACCCATCTCCTTGAAGGAGTCTATCTCAGAAAGTATGAGCACAGACCTCACCTAATCCCTTTCCCAACATCTACTTCAGTACATTCATTGGAATAATTAGACTCTAGGGGCCAAGAGCATCAAGCACAATCACAGCCATGATCTACAGTTCTTAAAAATGTATACATGTACCCATAGTGGCTGGGAAAACATATTCATATTATAGTACAAATTGTGGTCAAGATACATCCCTGTCTGTCTCAAGAGTTATATGTATAATCAAGTGAACAGTCCTGATTTTAATTTTGGCAGGGCAGGCTTTGAAATTCCCTAGGGAAAAATTTTCACACTCATTTCAATTATATACTTTAAGAAATACATACATTTTCTCCATTCATTGAATGTTTATTGAGTGCCTACCAGTACACTACATGCTACAGACATAAAGTTGAGAAAGTAAGGTCTTGCTCTCAAGTATTTAAACAAGTAGAAAGTCAGAATTGCAAAGAAGCAAAGATTGTGATATTTACTACATTGAATGATCCACAAAGTTAAGTGGCAGATTAAGAGAACACATTTTAGTCTGTCCTGGAAAACTCCCCTGAGGAATAAGAAACATGAATAGGTGTTTTCCAGGCAGACAAAAATTTTAAATTTTGTATGCTGTGAGTCATGAGATGCCAATGACCAACTGTGAGCAAGGGCATGACATAATCAATTTGTTTGTATTTGAACTCTGGGGTTACTATGAAAGGGGATATGGAAATGGGAATTGAAGTCTGGGCAAATGTCGAGGATTGTATTGCAGTAGTTAAGGGAGTTGATGGACCTAATCAACTGGAACTGTAGCCTGATTAGATATGAGAGATATGCAAGGAGAAGAATATATTGGATGTGTTGTTTAGAATGTAAGAAAGGAGTCACAGGCTCCCAGACTACTGGCTTGGGAAACTGGACGAAGGGTCTAAACACTCACTAATATAAAGAACATAGGAGGGAGAGCAGTAACTGGGATGGGTACAAAAGCAGAGATGCTGTGTTCAATCTGGACGTGTTGAGTTTGCAGTGCAAGTGGGATATGCAGATGAAACTACTCAGAAAACAGCTGGAGATAGGGGACTAGAGCTCAGGGTATGCATTTGGATGTAAAGCATTGGTAGGAACAAGATCCCCCCCAAAAGTCAATCAAGTGGAAAAAGAAGATACTGACATTGGAGGAAAAGGCCGAGAAACAGAAACCAATCAAGGCACCAGAAGATAAGCAACTAATGCAGAGATAAACGGAGAGGGGGGCGGGGGGGGGGAGAGAGAGAGAGAGAGAGAGAGAGAGAGAGAGAGAGAGAGAGAGAGAGAGAGAGAGAGAAATGTCATGGAAGGCAAAGCCAAAACTCCAAGACAGGTGAACAGTCAGCAGGACAAATCAGGTAAGATGATAACTCAAATGCTGGTCATTTGAGTTAGTGGCTGAAGCAGGGCATTCTTGATGCAGTGAAACGGGTAGAGCCAGGGTGCATGGACTAAAAAGGGAACAAGTGCTGTGGAGTCGCAGAGGATAAATCTAGGTTGCACTTTGTAAAAGAAGAGCTCCAATGAAAGGAACATGAGAATGTTTCAAAAACATGTTCATTAAATATGTGGTTTTTTGTTGTTCATTTGTTTGTTTTTTAAATAAAAGGGATAAACATATTTTATACTGAGGGGAATAACCAATGGAGCATTAAAGGTAAAAAAGGACATTATTCATAAAGCAAATTTCCTAAGGATTCAAGGTGGAATAATGTCCATTGCACCAGTGGCTAGAGTTGCCTTTGATAGGAAAATTGCTAGAATGAGAACAAGGAAAGAATGGGTGAGGATGCAGGCAGGGGCTCATGAGATCATGGGTGGGAAAATGAAGGAATCCATTCTTGATTGCACTAATCCTTAACTTAGAAACAAGGTCACCCCCAAAAGAGAAGGTTGAAAGCTTTGAAGAGTGGTAAGCGTTTGGAATAGCAGTGAGGGAACAGGGAGAAGCTCTTGTAATAGGACTGCTGAGTAGCCGTGAAGGCACAACTGAGATTAGTTTCACTCCAGATTTATAAACTCCATGCTACATGGTTGTGATTTTTCTTTTCCTCCAGCTGAGTAGTGCTCAAGGAATGCTTACTGCTAAGGAGGCTCCATGGAGCAGTGGTTCTCAACCTTTCTAATGCCGCAACCCTTTAATACAGTTCCTCATGTTGTGGTGACCCCCAACCATAAAATTATTTTTGTTGCTACTTCATAACTGTAATTTTGCTACTGTTATGAATCATAGTACATTCATTGGAATAAAAGGGATAAACAATAACAAGTGAAAGAATAAAAGCAAACAATAAACCGCTGCTTAGGCTCTACAGCAGCTGTTCTCAACCTGTGGTTCGCGACCCACAGGTTGAGAACCGCTAGCAGGGTCGCCTAAGACCATCGGAAAACACAGATATTTACATTACGATTCATAACAGTAGCAAAATTACAGTTATGAAGTAGCAACAAAAATAATTTTATGGTTGGGGGTCACCACAACATGAGGAACTGTACTAAAGCGTCGCGGCATGAGGAAGGTTGAGAACCACTGCCATGGAGGATTGCTTGAAGGACATGAAGTCCATCCATCTCTCCAGGTAGTTTAGATTCTATCTCAAGATCAAGGCAAGCCATATCACCTCTGCTTTTGTGCCTATCCCTAGTTACTGCTCTCCCTCCTGTGTTCTTTATTCTTGAACCATATTGTTTGGGCTTCTTTTACTTTCACTCGCTTTGATTGAATTGCATGTTGGCATTGGGCCTCAGCTTGTATGCAGGGACCCAGTGGAAACAGCCATAGGCCTGTCAGCATTGTTAGCATCCTGGGGGATGTTAAAGGCACTAGCCTCTGAACCATTCACGTTCCACTTATGAGGGCACAAAGAGCCATTTCCCTTAGACCCAAATGCCAGGAAACAATTGGCTGTTCATAAGTAATGACAACGTGTTTATGTTCACCTGGCATAAAGCCAAGGATGGCCAGGCATGTCATCTTTAAGTTAGAATGCTGGGGTTCCAATCCAGCAGCCATCACCTATTATTATCTGGTCGATCTTACGACTCTTAACTTCTCTGTGCCTCAGTGTTTTCATCTGTAAAATAATGAAAATAACTGTACCTACTTCATAAGGCTGCAGTGAGAATTAAGTGAGACACATATGTAAAACTGTTTAGCACTGTGTCTGACAAATCACGAGTTCTCAATAAATATTAGCCATTATCGTTATTATTATTATCTCACAGCTGCTCTCTTTGGTTTTGTTTGTGTATTTTACTTTCATCCTCAGTGTAGCAAGCACCTGTATGTAATTTACTTCTGGTTTTCGCTTGTTATTGTTTGCTTTTATTCTTTCCCCAACCTTCACTTCTTCGTTATCTGATATTTACCTGGCGTCATTTTGGAATGAGGCAGCATATAAGAAAGGAAGTCTTCTACCAATCAATGACTAGAAAACTATCCTGTCTATTTTTGTTTCTGTTTTAGAAGAAGTTTCAAAGATGATAGAAAGGATTTGGAACTTTCTTCTCCCACATTTGTATCCAGAAATTCCAAGTTTCCTTAAAGTCCATTTCATCTGATACTTATTTTTCTTGGAACCATTCTTGATCAGCCCCTACAGAGACTTTGCCCTAACTCAGCCTTTGCTCCAATACTTCTCACTGTAAATAGACAACATATTACTTCAGTTGCAGAGAAAGCTGGATTATTGTAGCTCATGGTAGGATGAGGGCTGGATTTGGGAGCCAAAGGGCCTGGGTTTGGATGCCGGGTTAACAATATGGACCTCGGAGTGTGGTTTTGAGACAAAAAGAAGGCGCTCAGCAAAAATTGGTTGAATCTGCATCTAGTACAAAAGATGGTATTCAAATAGCCATTGAAACTTGTACTTGAAAATATTGGGCCAAATATGTCAGTCTTTTTAAATATGTTTAAAAACAACCTAAATGTATTTTTCTTATTGGACTTAATTATTTGAAATAACATTTACTAGCCATTTTAGAATATTTAGTCAAAACAGAAAGCTTTAATTACCTTGTAAGACTATTCAAGAAATTTTCGTCTTGGTATTAGAACATTGACCTGGCCTGTAATGTCATCAGAGAAACATGAAAATTATCCCAGGTCATAAGCTTTACTTTCAACTACAGAAACAATCTGTGAGCACTGATGTACAAGTAAGTCTGCCTTATCTCCTGGCATTGCTTTTGTTTTATTTGTCTTATTGCATTCGTTGCTGCCTAGACCAGTAAGTATGTGCAGATGAAAAGGCAGCTTTTGTTTTATTTTAACTCAGGGTGGGGTGTTTTATCCCAGGTGTCAATAACAAAAGGATAGCACATGGGTGTAGGCCAGTTTTTTAAGGAATCAAGAGGACTTGTTTCCCTGCGCCCCCTCTCCTCTTCCAGGCCCAAAGTTGAAACCAGAGGACCTGTGTTGGTGGGCCACTCCCACCCTGCAGAACATCCCCGAGCAATCAGTGTCAGACAGCACAAAGAGAGCCCAAGTACAATGGTGGGTCTTCAAAGGGGCTCATTTGTTATATTGCTCAGTGCCCCGTGGAGTTGCTCCAAGCTCATAACCGCCACTGATTTCAAAGAGAGCTCTGAACTTGCATACGCTCCACAAGGCACGGCACAGGATGAGAAATAGGCTGAGTGGCTTGAAGCCATGTTCAGACATTTTTTTTAATGTTCATAAATGTCTTTAGCACCATCACTTTCACATAGAAACCCACTTACCTCCCACTGCAAAGTGTGAAATAAAGCGGTCGGCAAGCCTAGGGAGGGGATGGTATAGAAATTGGGCTAAATCTTAAAACTGCATGAAGACTGAAAATAGGATTCAGCACTTACTAAACCACTTCTGAGGTCAGGTCACCTTACCACGACACTGCTCTGTGAGATACTGTCTGTGCCACCTTTAAAGGGCTATGACAGTAAAATGTGGTCATCTCAGTGGCTTCCAAAAGAGCCTGGGGTTAAATGGAGGGGCTCTAGCTCCAAGGCATTTCAAGGTAGGTGGTCTGCAGGGAAGGAAAGAGCACTGTCTCAGCTGGGGCTTGACTGAGACTCAACTGGCACATTCCTAGGAAATCTCAAGATAGGGACTGCTGTTTCTTACCACACGTCTCTGCCTCTGGAATGCTGTAGGACCCTCCTTGGTCCAGGAGGTTTGTGGAAAACAGATTAGGATCTATCAGAGACTTTCTCCTTGACCACCTGTAAAAAGATTAGCCATCTTCCCTAAGTCAGTTCCTATGGCTCCCTAGTCACCAAAACAGGGAGAAAGAGATCCCTTAGGGACTCAGAAATCACTTTAAATACCAGAAAGCTTTTGGTTAGATAATTCTCTAGGGTGCCCCCTGGACAACTTCATGAGCACCTTGCTTTTGAAAGGATGAAAAATAAAAAAGTGTCCTGTTCATATTCACTGTTCAATAAACATTCATGAAATCTTGGGCAAGGCATTATATTGGGCATCATCTTTAGTAGGAAACAGAAAGTTATTTATTTGGGGAAAAAAGGAATTAAATAATGAGACATTAGATGTGGTTTCCAGAAATCCAGAGGTACCCTCTGCAAGTTTGAAACTATACAGTTTATTGTTTAAAGTTCTTCAAGAAAATATTGCTAAGAATTTATCTGCTATAAATTCTCACTATTAATTTATTCCTTCAACCAGTGCTTGCTGAGCACCTGCTGTGTGCAGACACATTGGACAAAGCAGGCAAAAGTCCCTGCCCTCTGGGAGCCTGTGTCTGAATGGCAGACATATGATAACAATAAGCAAGAAAACTTTTGAATGTCTGAGATGATGATAAGTGCTATGGAGAAAATGAGCAGGAATGAGGCCAGGATTGACAGGGTGGGATGGATGTGCAGTTTGAGGTGGAGTGGTGGTGTGCAGTGTCCTTTGAGTAAATAATTTTGGGGGGAGCTTTACCTCTAGACACTTGCTTTTTTAATGTTGCTGTTGTTGTTAGTCTGAATATTATTAGAAAGTTACTCAGAATTACCCAGAAGTCTTTCTGAAACTTAAATGGTAAAGCCAGCTTGCCAAAGCAGCCCTGCTCTCGGGTCCAGTTCGGCTGCGTTGTGGCATGACTGTGAGGTGAGCTCCGTGGAAAGTGGCATTGCATTTGGTATTGTGTTCTGTACACACTGAGTGCTCCATAAATGCTGTTCACTTCTACATCAGATCCATGGTCTTCCATCAGATCTTTTCTTTACTCAAAAAGAACTTGTCCATGGTTTTGTCTTTCTTCCAGGGGCCTGTGAGTAGATACAGACAGACATAGGAGGCATCACAAGTAGTTTCTGGAAATTTATCAAGCTACATCTACTGAAGGTAGCATCCCTAAATTTCCCCATCATCATTGTAAACACCTTTGACTAATCTGGCTTCACCTACTGCGAAGCTTGTAGTCCTTAAGCACTTGATGCAAAACGCCAACGGGCTGCCTCCCTTCCATCCACTACATTTCCACCTCTTACCCCTAAAACACAATGTGTTTCTGTACTTTCTCCCTTCCTTCTTTTTTTTATCTCTCCTTTTCTTCCTTATCAGTGTTGTACCAGGCATTTTGCATTCCCATAGGTCCTATCTTAACTACACTAAAAAAAAAAAAAAAAAAGAATTCCTCATATAAGCACTATTAGATGCCCTGAAAAGAACAGTGTAGGATGGAAAGACATGAAAATCAGTAGTAGTATCTATTAGAGAAAAGCTCTCAGTAGAATATATGAATGCTGCTGCAGCTAATGGCACCACCTTCTACCTGCCCAAGCGTTTACAAGTCCTTTTACCTATGTAGTATCTCATACAGTCCTCTACGTTTTTGCTTCTCAAAGTGTGGTCCGTGAGCAGCACTGGCATCTCCTGGAACTGGCTGGGAATGCAGAGTCCCAGGCTCCTCTCCTCCTGAACCAGACTCTGCATTTTAAGAAGACCAGGTGCTTTGTACACACGTTGGAATTGGAGAAGCTCTACTCTAAATAGTCTTGTGAGTAAATCAGAAATCCCCTAGCCGATTTCACAGATTAAAAAATCAAACAAAACTGGGGTTCACAGATGTTTACTTAGTTAATAGATAACAAGACTTGGAGTAAAAAATTAATATTCTTTCCACTACACTGTGCCCCCTCTTTGGATGCTCTTGGAAGAAATGTTGCATACTTCTTTTGGGGTCTAACATCACCAAGCCCAGTATTTCAATGGAGATCTGAACAGTAATTACAGCCTCATATTGTCCCCTGGTGGTAGGCAGGCAAATGCTAATCTCCAGCTTAATTATATATTCCTTACGTAGGATGACCTTGCTGCTGCTTGTCTAAAAATTCCAAGGATAATTACATGAAAGAAGTTTCATAATTAGAAATTTCTCTAATTTCCTCCAATTCCTTATCAAGGAAGGAGATGTTCCTGGCTAACAGTTTTTGAAGTTTCAGTTGCACATGTTCTTTCCTAAGCAGGCTCTTGCGTGTTTCATCTGGTCCTCTTGAAGGGAAAGAGAAAGGCAGCTAACACATGGCAAGTACCTCTTTGTACACCAAGCTCAGTGTTCCGCGTGCGTCCTCTCATGATTCTCAGAGAGACCTAAGGATTGGTTGTTATCCTATCTTACAGATGTGGAAGCTGAAATTCAAAGGTGACACACGTGGCAATGTTGGGAATCAAATCAGATTCTGTCCCACCACGCTGGCTTCTTCACAGAAGTAAGTCTTGCCTGCATTGGCATGAAAGGTGACAAAAGGTAAGAGACAGGACTATCATTACCTTCTGTCTTCTGCCTCCACTGATGATGCAGCAAGTACTACCCATCATATTTTCCAAAAGAGAAAAGTGGTTATCAAACTTCTCCTGGTTTCCAGGGTGAAATGAAGTAACTGGAGTAAAATCAAAACAGAGAGGAGACAGCTGGAGGGCTACAAGCTAAATATGCGGAACCTCCCAAAGGGACCAAAATAAAGCTGCCTTGGTAGTATTGCTGGCAATATACTTTGAAACGCTCACATCAACACCATTCAAATTGGCTAAAATCCAGTCACATAATCTAAGCAAGGCTCTCTAAACTGTGTTGAATTCTTCGTAATTAACAGAGAAGCAGGGGAATCTCACCTTATTCTTTAAACATGGAGAAGGATGAATAGATTTCTCAAGCTGGTAGAGCTGAGAAAGGCATCTCCTGGGCTCTCTAATATACAAGTTCTCAAAACTGCAGCTTTCTCAGCTCAGTCCAGCTCACACACATTGAATTGGAATGTCCCCCTATGTTACTCTCTGGAAATGCAGGGACAGGCCATGTGGAAGTCTCTCTTAAAGAATTAAATAGAATATTATAACTCCTCAGATTTTAATATATGCTACAACTGTTGTGCTGGCTTGGCATTTAAGGATGCAAACTTTCCCATCTCTGCTAGGAACATGACACTATAAAAGGGACTACTGTAATTAGGAATGAAACCGTGCAGTCCTCATTAACCAGAAAAGCATTTTCTAAACCCAGGGAGGCTCTACTGTTATTCCAAGAAATGCCAGGAAAATGGTGTCGCAAGAGCCCAATAAAGATTTTGGGTCAACTTGTGCTCCCTGGGACGGATTCGGGTTGATGTGAAATGACTTCAAAAGGCCAAGAACAACAAATACTTCCAGCAGGAGAGATCTAAGCAGGGAAAAGGCTCCAGAACCCTACTCAGCTCAATGTTGCTTCAAGTTTCATTATTATTTAAGTCTTGATTGCCCCGATTCATTCAGCCTTAATGCCTAGTGAGAGAGCCTGCCCTTGTTAGCCAAGGACACTGTGCTTGCTGGTCGCAGGGCTCCTGCTCTCCTGGTCTCATGTGACCAGAGGAATGCTTTCTGAATGGAGGCTGGGAGTGATAAGTCCCTGGTGGCTCAAAATAGCTGAGCAGTGTTTATTAAAAAAAAAAAAAACAGGCACAAGCTGGTCTCAAAGATGATTGCGGGCTTTCCTCTAGTTCTTTAATCTCCACATCCATTTCTGTCCGCCAGAACCATCTACACTGGGGCCTCACTGAGGCATCAGTCACAGCGAGAGGGGAGCACATTGTGAGCCTGTGCTTTTTTGGTACCTGTCTGAGGCAGCATGGTCCCTCAAATCACAAACAAACCATGTTATAAGGGGTTCAGTCGTGAGGAGGAAGACGAGAACCTTCTGAAGGAATTACGTTTATTTATGTTTCTGCATAGATACTTGTGATGCGTCTGTTTCCTGAAAAAGCCCCATCGATAGAGAGATTGCAGAGAGCAGAATATCTAGCTCTTGTTCTGTCTTTTAGCTGAAGTTCTTATCACCCATGTTCCAAAACCCAATTAAGTTAGGGCTCATTTACAACAAAAGGACAATGGACCGGATCTGGGCTCCACTCTCTGCTTGGTCACTAGCCAGTTCCGTGGCTCTAGGCAAATTAGCTCTCCACTGGGACTCCATTGCTTTGTCTTGTAATCATCACAGCTATTTATTAAACACTTTCTGTGAGGTAGGGGTTATGCCAAGCACTTTAACGAGGTTACCTCATTGAAACCTCACAAAAATTCCCCAGGTAGGTTCTATTATACCTCCATTTACAGATGAGGAAACTGGGGTACAGAAAAGGCTAACACAAAGGGCCACCAGCACCATCTTGGTGTGAAAGAGCCAGGATTTGACCAAGTTCTCGGAGCCTGTGTTCTAGACCCCAAAGCTACATGTTTCTCTAATGGCCGCACTCCCCCAGCCCAAGGCTTTCTTGCTTCTGAAATTCCTAGTTGTACTTAGAGATGATTTACCTTAACTCATGTAGAATATCTATGCTGCCATGTATCGTTCAATTTTTTAATTTTTTCATGTTTTTTATTTTTCAATATTGTTTCCTTGACCAAGTAAGATGCCTGAATGAATCTGTGAAAAGACCACTTCCTCTAAGATTATGATTTCTGCCCTTTTCACATTCCTTCCTTTATAAATGGAGATAATAGTACCTAGCTTATAGCATTGTTGTGAGGCACCAAGCAAAATGGCTGTAAGGTGAAAGGCACGGTATGAATAGAATTTATTTACTATTATTTTAAAATATCAGCTCTTTCAAGGAAGATTTTTATTTAATGTATTCTTTATAGCATAAAACACTGTGCCCTCAGTGTTGTGGGATGCTAAAGTAGATGTGTTGATCTTTACTTTGATGGCCATTTTCAACTTTAAAAAAATAATTCTTTTTATATTGAGGTATAAGTAACATTATGTTAGTTTCAAGTGTATCACATAATGATTCAATATTAGTATATACTTCAAAATGTTCCTCACAATAAGTCTAATTACCATGCATACAATACATAGTTACAAAAGGTGTTTTTCTTGTGATGAGAAGTTTTAAAATCTATTCTCTTAGCAACTTTCAAATATGCAATTCAGTATTATTAACTATAGCCACATGCTGTACATCACATCCCAATGGCATTTATTTTCTAACTGGAAGTTTGTATCTTTTGATCCCTTTTACACATTTTACCCCTCTCCACACTTCCTTAACTCTGGCAACCACCAGTTTGTTCTCTGTATCTATAAACATGGCTTGTTTGTTTTAGATTCCACATTTAAGTTAAATCATAGGGTATTTGTTTTTATCTGATTTATTTCACTTAGCATAGTGTCCTCAAGGAGACCCATCCATGTTGTCCCAAATAGCAAGATTCCTTTTTTTGTTTTGTTTTGTTTTGTTTTATTTTATTTTATTTTATTTTATTTTATTTTATTTTATTTTATTGGTAATCCTCACCCAACGCTCTATCCACTAAGCCAAACCAGCTGGGCCCTTTTTTTTCCTTTTTTTATGGCTGAATAATATTCTATTATACACACACACACACACACAAACACACACACATACTGATATACTGCATCTTCTTTATTCATCCGTTGATTGGCACTTAAGTTGTTTTCATACCTTTTTATTGTAAATAATCATGTAATGAACATGGAAGTACATATATCTTTTGAATTATTGTTTTCGGTTGTCTTCGGATAAATACCCAGAAGTGGAATTGCTGGTTCATATAGTAGCTTTATTTTTAACATTTTGAGGAACCTCAATATTATTTTCTGCAGTGACTGCACCAGTTTATATTCCCACCAGCAATGAATGAGAGTTCCCTTTTCTCCGCATCTTTGCAATACTTGTTATTTCTTGTCTTTTTGATGACAGCCATTCTAACAAGTGTGAGGTGATATCTCATTGTGGTTTGTATTTCCCTGATCAGTGATGCTGAGTATCTTTTATGTGTCTGTTGGCTATCTGTATGTCTTCTTTTGAAAAATGTCTATTCAGGTTCTCTGCTCATTTTTTAATCAATTTTTATTTTAACTTTTTGCTCTTGAGTTGAATGAGTTCTCTATATACTTTGGACATTAGCCCCCTATCAGATATATAATTTGCAAATATTTTCTCCTGTTTAATACTTTGCCTTTGAATTTTGTTTATTATTTCCTTTGCTGTATAGAAGCTTTTCCATTTGATGTAGTTCTACTTGTTTATTTCTTATCTTGTTTGTTTGTTTATTTATTTATTTATTTATTTATTTATTTATTTATTTATTGGAGTCAGAGCCAAAATTAATTGCCAATACCTATGTCAAGGAGCTTACTGCCTCCTTTCTTTTCTAGAAAGTGTATGGTTTCAGGTCTTACATTCAAGTCTTAAGACATTTTCAGTTAATTTTTGTGTGCTGTGTAAGATAGTAGTCTAGTTTCATACTTTCACAGGTGACTAGCCAGTTTTCCAAGAACCGTTTATTGAACAGTCTGTCTCTACCCCATTGTATATTTTTACCTTCTTTGTCATAGATTGATCATATAAAGTATGGGTTTATTTCTGGACTCTCTATTCCATTACATTGATCTATGTGTCTTTTTTTATGCCAGTATCATACTGTTTTGATCACTATAGCTTTGTAGTATAGTTTTAGGTCAGGGAGTATGATGCCTTCAACTTTTTTTTCAAGATTGCTTTGTCAATTTAGGGTCATTTGTGATTCCATACAAATTTTAGGATTGTTCTATTTTTATGAAAAATGGCTTTGAATATTGTAAAGATTGCATTGAATCTGTAGAATGCTTTGGGTAGTGTAAGCATTTTAACGTTATTAATTCTTCCAATCCATGAGCATAAAATATCTTTCCATTTATTTATGTCTTCATCAATTTTTTTTCATCGATATCTTAGGGTTTTCAATATATAGGGCTTTCATCTTTTTGGTTAAATTTATTTTTAGATATTTTATTCCCTTTGATGCAACTGTAAATGGGATTGTTACCTTAATTCCTCTTTATTATAGTTCATTGTTGGTGTGTAAAAATGCACCAGATTTTTGTATATTGATTCTGTATCCTGCAATTTTACTGAATTTATTTCTAATAGTTCCCAGTGGAGTCTTTAGAATTTTCTATATATAACATCATTTTATCTGAAAATAGGAACAGTTTTCTCTTTTTTTTTCAATTTGGATGGTTGCTAGTTTTTTTTTTCTTGCCATATTGCTCTGGTTATACCTTCCAATGCTATGTTCAGTAACAGTGGTGAATGTAGGCATCCTTATCTTGTTCCTGATCTTAGAGAAAACGCTTTCACATTTTAACTGTTGAGTCTGATGTTAGCTATGAGTTTTAAAAGGAATTCTTAAGTGCATTCTTATTTACCTTTGCACTGTAAATTGATATAGCAGAAAGAACACTTTAATGATTATGATAAATCAAAGAGGACTAACATGTTGGGGAACCTAGATTTGTCTTATGTGTTATTTTCCTGAATTTTTACCCTTCTATATGAGAAAGATGTAAGAAAACTGAGATACAGAGACATTCCATGAGACACATAGATTTTTATTGAGACCTAGGATTGAAACAGAGGTTTAACTGTCTCCAGAGACCAGGGTTTTCATCATATTATACTGAAGGTAAATTTTCTCTAAGATTTTTGTGCTTAAAAGTCTGTATGTATATTGTTTGTGCACCATTTGTTATATTAAAATATCTAACTTAATTGTCAACATTTTCATAATCAATATTATGGTGATAGACCATATAACATAAAGCAAAGAATCTTAAAAATACACATTGGAAAAGATCCTTAAGTCAGCAAGTTCAACAACCAATCCATTGCTTTTCCAGCTTCTGCTTAAACACTCCTACAATGTGGAACTTACTGTCTCCAGTGGCAAACAATTTCATCTTTGAACACTTAGAAACTATTATTACTAGATCTCCCTCAGGCATCTCAAACTTAAGATGCTCAAAACTTAATTCATAAAGTAGTTTCATAATTTTGTTTATAGTTAATTGGAGATCTGGGCTTACCAGAGGAGAGTGAGTACTAAGAAAAGAAACATTATCCCATCAATAATTAACTACAGATTATATTTTAAACATCCATTCACTTTTTCATTACTAAGGCCAAAGAAAAAGGCCAGTAAAAATTGTTACCCTATCTCCTTGGGATTTCCCAAGATCATCTTGTCAGAGTTTAGTGGAACACTTGTGCTAAAGGACAATTATATTAGCAGTCAAGGATCCCAGCAAGAAGCTGATGGTACATTCAAATGAAACTTGAACTTCTGGTCAAGATGGTAACTTAGGTAAATGTAGTACTTGACTCTGTTTACAACTGCATAAAAATTGCAACTAACTACAGAATAATGATCATTCAGAACCACCTGAAATCTAGCTGAATGGAAGTCCTACAACTAGGGATTTAAATAAGCCTTATCGAGACTGGTAGGAGGGGTAAGGAAACATGAAATGGGCTGGTCCCACACTCATGTATGGTGAATAAAAATTGTGAGGAATATCTCAGCTGCAAAGGTCCCTCCTGAGGAGCAAGGGGGTCCCAGCCCCACAACAGGCCACCCAGCCCAGGTTTCCAGAGCCAGGAAGAGAAATTCTTTATAACTTCTGGCTATAAAAACCAGTGGGTATTGTGGCTAAGTGACACAGAGGCTGTGGGAGTCCCAGGCAGATCCTCTTAAAGGGCCCGTGCATGTGCTTACTCAGACTCACTCCCTCTGAGCTCCAGTGCACTGGGGCAGCAGCTTGAAAGGAACCAGGAGCATACAGGGAGCAACTGAATTGTCTGGCATTAGAGTGAGAGCGAGGGTGGGTGTCAGTTGTCAGCTTTCTGACAGATAAAAGTGCTGGCAGAGGCTATTATTTCTTTTCTGAGACACCCCCACCACAGAACCAGCAGGCAGGCACCATATCGAAGACTCCATTAACCTGGTTCACACTGTTTGTCCCACCCTGGGGATTCCCTGAGATCTTGCCCCACCCAACTTGCAGGCCCTCCCAAGCCATTTCCAGTGGCTTTTCTATAAAAATAGCCTCTCTTGCCCTCAGCTTTAGACTTCCCTAAAATCTCTCAAATAAGCAGCATATGGTCTCTGCATACCCCATATCTCCTGCTAAGTGGCCCCAGGCCAGGCACTAGCTTCAGCTGGCCTTGGTTCACTGCTTGGCTTCTTCTGGGCACCTCCAAGAGCAGCACAATTAGTAGCCATCTACCAACTGCTCTGTAGCTTGTGCCCAGTGGCCCCAGGCAGGGCACAGGCAGTGGCTGACCTTGCACCTCCCAGGAGGCCCCAGAGCTACTGCACCCAGTGGGCAGCTTCAGACCACGCTGGATTACATCTCTACCACCTCCACAAGTGATACACTCCAGGGGCAGACTGGAAGAGTACCAGAGCCCCACTAAAGCAAGTCCTGCTCCAAAGTATTGGCTCCTGCACAGCAGCTCCTCTACTATAGTCACAGCTGGCCCTCACAGCCAGTTATCCCGGGGAGTCAATCCCTCCCAGTGATGTCAATAGCACTAAAGACACAACTGCAATAGGAGCCCACACAGGAGTGTACCTGGAGTGCCCAGCTTGGGTGACTGGGGAGGCTGCACCACTAGGCCCTATAGGACACCTACTACACAAGACCACTCTACCAAGTCCAAAAGATGTAGCAGTTCTATCTAATACATAGAAACAAACATAGGGAAGCAACCCAAACATGAAGACAAAGAAACAGGTCCCAAATGAAAGAACAGGAAAATTTTCTAGAAAAAGAACTAAATGAAATGGAGGCAAGCAAATTATCAGATACGAAGTTTAAAACAATGGTTATAATGATACTCAAGGAACTTAGTGAGAACTTCAACTTCAGCATGAAAAAGGGCATAGAAACCATAAAAAAAGAACCAGTCAAAAGTGGAGGCTACACTAAATTAAATTAAGAATAATTTACAGGGAATCATAGAGTAGATGAAGCCGAGAATCAAATCAGTGATTTGGGATATAAGGAAGCAAAAAACATTAACAGAAAAAAAGAAAAAGAATCCCCCCAAAATGAAGATAGTGTAGGGAGCCTCTGGGACAACTTCAAGCATACCAACATTCACATCATGGGGGGAGAGGGGTGCCAGAAGGAGATGAGAGGTCCAGAAATTGAAAGCCTGTTTGCAAAAATAAGGACAGAAAACTTCCTACCTGGTGAAGGAAATAGACCTACAATTCTAGGAAGAGAGTCCCAAACAAGAGGAACCCAAGAGGCCCACACTAAGACACATCATAATTAAAATGCCAAGAGTTAAAGACAAAGAGAGACTCTTAAAAGCAGCATGAGAAAAGGAGTTAGTTACTTAAAGGGAGCTGCCATAAGACTGTCAGCTGATTTCTTAACAGAAACTTTGCAGGCCAGAAGGGAGTGGCAAGAAATATTCAAAGTGATGAAAAGCAAGGACCTACAATCAAGTTTACTCTACCCAGCAAAGCTGTCATTTAGAATCGAAGAACATTTTGATGGTTGCCAGATGGGAGGGAGTTTGGGAGGGTAAGTGAACAAAGTGAAGGGATTGAGAAGATGATTCGTAGTTACACAATAGTCATGGAAATGTAAAGTACAGCATAGGGAATCTATATATATAAAAGGCTAAGCAACCATCTCATCCAAAACAACTGAACGGACGACCGAACAGGCTGTGTGAGGCAACCAGGCTGGCAGGGGGGTTAGTGAGGGGCGACCAAATGACTGAGCAGCAGGCTGCATGGGGCTACCAGGCCCATCGGGGGGGGGGGGGCACAGTTGGGGGTGACCAGACAGGCAGGGGGTGGCAGTGAGGGACGACCAGGTTGGTGGCGGGGGGGGGGGGGGACAGTTGGGGTAACCACACTGGCAGGGGGTGTAGTAAGGAGCCACCAGGCTGGTGGGAGGGGCACTAAGAGCGACAAGGCCGGTGGGGGGAGCAGTTGGGGGTGACTATGCCTGCAGAGGGGGCAGTTGGGGGTGACCAGGCCAGCAGGGGGGTCAGTTAGGTGTGATCAGGCAGGCAGGCAGGTGAGCAGTTAGGAGCCAGTGGTCCTGGATTGGAGAGGGTGCAGGCTGGGCTGAGGGGAAACCAACCCCCGCCCCCCGTGCATGAATTTCATGCACGGGGCCTCTAGTATAGTAATAATATTCTAATAACTATGTATGATGTCAGATGGGTATGATAATTGAATGACCACTTAATAAGTTATATAATATCTAATCATTGGTGTGTACACCTGAAACTAATATAATATTGTATGTCAACTGTAATTGCAAAGTTTAAAAAGATTAAAAAAACAAATGGAACTTGAGGCATATTAATGGGGGGACATTTACAAAGATATAGGCAAGATTCAGGGAAATCCCCAGAGTATGGTGAAAGATCCCAAGGCTGGCAATAGTGGAGAGCTACTAGTACCTGTGGATCTGAGAGAGGGAGAGAAAGGAGCAGGTATCCGAACCTAGGAAACTAGCTATAGAAAATGACCCCCCTCCCAGAGAAGAACTGTCGCCTGAGGTGGAGATATTCAGCCAGTTGGAAGTTCAACAGGGGAATGGGCACCCTGACCTCATCCCCCCACCCCACCGCCTCCCCCACTCCACATGCACACAGAGCTCTGCGGATGGGTCAGAGTTTCAGCTGCTAGACAGAAGAAAACTGGAAGACAAAAGACAAAGGACCTTACTAATGCAGTTCAGGAACAACTTTCCACCTCCTTTGGGACACAAAGCCAGGCACAGAAAAATAAAAAGTAGACTGGAAAGATAGATGGAGAATTCTAGCCCCACAATATTCCATACATCTCCATATATTCTCTGAGCCTTATTTTTCCTTCTTACTTTTTTCTTGCCAGTTTCTCTCACCATCTTCTCCCATTTCTTTCTACTTCTACTAAACCACCATCAGGAAAGGCGGTAACTTCAAAGTAGCCTTAGGTCATGGAATGAAATGATCTACTAGATTTCACTTATATGTGGGATCTAATGAACAAAATAAAGAAACAAAATAGAAACAGACCCATAGATACAGAGAACAGACTGACAGCTGTCAGAAGGGAGGGGGACTTGTGGGGGCTGGGTGAAATAGGTGAAGAAATTAAATTAAAAAACAACAATTATGGACACAAACAACAGTATGGTGATTACCAGAAGGAAAGGGAAGTGGGGACAAGGTGAAGAGGGTAAATGGTGACAGAAGACTAGACTTTGGATGGTGAGCACATAATACAATGTGCAGATGATGTATTATCGAATTGTACACTTGAAACATAGTATAATTTTATTGACCAGTGTAACTCCAATAAATTCAATAAGCAAAAAGATTATCATTTTGCTCTTAGATTACACAAATTAATTCTAAAATATTTCGTGTGATTGACCTATATTTTTGTGTCATAATTAGAAGTCTAATCATGCTAATAATATTACACACACACACGCACTATTTAGCATTCACATATCAAACTTTTTGCTTTTCTCTGATTTTTTTGAGACTTTATCTAATTGTTCTTTGCTAAAGCCTTTATTAAGCCTTAAACACTAGTAATGTAAGTCCTAAGCTCTGAATTACCAGGTTAATTGCTTTCTTCGCATCCCAAATATGTTCAGAGCTTTGATTATTGGGTATTATGTCTTAACTAAAGTTTTCTGAGAGGAAAGTTTTCTGAGCAAGAGTTCTCAGAACCAGTTTTTCCAATGGGATCTGCTTATGTCCTTCAATACAGGAGATCTTATTAATAGAATTTATTTCAGACAAGCCAGGTCCTTTGGGAGAAAACAAGGAAATCCTTCATTTTGTTGAGGAACTCTGGAAATGGAGTTAACACAATTTGTACAAGCTCAGGGAAAATTTTACATTCATATTACTTGGTTGTTGGTGAAATATTCTCTTCATAGGTATTTTGAGCCTGGGATCGTTTCATTCAGACTCATGTAAATCACATACTAGCCTACCCCACCATGCACATACAACAGATTTGACAGTAGAACACCAATCAAGACCAATACACCTTGATGATAAACGGGACAGATCCTTATGCAACACAAGCAGTATAAGGAGAGCATTTTGTCTTTAAAGGTAGTTGAAATATCAGTACGTTTACCAGGGAGGACTTCAGATTTCATAAGTGTTTAATATGTTTATATTTTCCCCTGATGTTAGTAGTGTGGCAGATGGACTGGGAAATTGGCCTTTTAAATTTATACTCATTTATTCAAGTATTTATTAAACTCTTTTTTTGAAGCAAGTATAGCAATAGGGGTGGGACATGAAATACAGTGTAAAATGTGATCCCTCACCTTCTCAAACTTGTAGTTTAGATGGTTGGCCATATCACATCAAAATGGGAGGAAATCTGAAAGCAAAATACTGTCAGAAACTATTCCAATGACATCTTTTGTTTTGTGCCTCTGCCCTAAACTGGAAAGAATTCATGAGAACGTATGAGAGAAGATGTGCTAAGGGCTTAGCAAATCATGACCATTATGATTATCAATTGATCCTATCTCAGAAATAGCCTTACATCCAACCCATTTCTCCATTATTATGACACCGTGTGGTACAGGCACTCATGCAGTTCTCATGTCGAGCAGTAGTAACAGCCTCCTCATCAGTTTCCTTGTTTATCTTCAGGAGTACCTTACTTTTATTCCCCTTAAATTCATTCTCTAGTGCCCCGTAATGATCTTTGTAAAACATGAATCCGGTAGTCACATTTCTCAGCTTAAATGCTTCAGTTTTCCATGTCCAACAAGGTAAGATCTATACTTGCCAATGAATGCCACGGTGATCCGATTTCTGTAGACTTCTCCAACATTTCCCCTGGCTCCTGCCTCTACACCTTTCTATCAGTTCTGCATAGTGATCTACTCTGGTATGCCTCCCCAGCTTTTTCTTCATGTTTTAATACCTTTACGCCTTTGTGCAGGGGTCAGTCTGCCTCAGCCGTCTTCTTTTCCTGCCTAACTCCATTTTATTCTATAGGTCTAACTCTGTTTCACTCCATCTCTCTCTCTCCCTTGGAAGTTATCCCTGGATAACTGCAATAGGTTCCTAACTAGTCTCCACATTCACTCATCCCCCTCTCCAATCTGTTCTTGACTGTCAGGACCGAGGTAACTATTTCCTACCTTCTCTCTACCCAGTTACCATACCCATAGGATAAAGAATATGGTCCTTGCTGAATATAATAAAATTAGGGGCATAGAAAGGGAGTGGACTGATAATTCTCAGGGGGAAAGGGGTATGGGGGGTTCAGGAAGAGACTGGACAAAAATCATACACCTATGGATGAGGACAGTGGGGAGGAGGTAAGGGCAGAAGGTGGGGTGGGAACCAGGTGGAGGGGAGCTATGGGGGGGGGGAAGAAGAAACAATTGTAATAATCTGAATAAAGATTTATTAAAAAAATAATATGGTCTTTACCAGGACCTATATATAAGAAACCCTAACAGACCCCACTTGACTCTCCAGCCTCATCTCCCCTTTATGCAGCAGGCATCAACCACAATGGCCTTTTTCATGACCTTGAATGTCATGTTTCCTCCTGCTGTAGGTTTTACACATGCTGGTCCCTCTTCTTAGACAACTTGCTCACTTCTCCTATCCAGTCCACAGAGCTCATTTCAAGAATTATTCTCAGAAGGAAGTCTTCCCTGACCTCTGATCTGGGTTATCTCTCTTTATTCTGCACTCTCACAGAAGAGTGATCCTTTCTTCATAGCACCTACCTCAGTCTACAGGTGGTTGTAATTATTGTCTGTCTCTGCCCTAAAGCAAGTTCCATGAGAGATGGATAGCATCTGTTTTTGTCTTTCGTTGACTTCCTAACCCAGCATAATGTCAGATATAAAAGGGTTAACTCAAAAAATGTTAATGAATTAATCAACCCTCTACCAAGACTGTTGGAAAGCTCTACCATTATCATCCCAGGTGGTGTTGGCCCCCAAGCAGCTTTGTATATGTTAGAGCACATACCTTTATTCTGGTATTATTTTACTTGTCAGTCCCTTGAGGACCTCAGAGTCCAGAAAGACTACAGCCCTACATCCACTATTACTATCCCATAGATAGTGAACAATGCATTCACCGGTAAGTTTTTTTTTTTTGAGGTAAAATTGATATAACAAAGAACATACTATCTTAAAGCATATAACTCAGTGGTATTTATTATATTCACAGTGTTGTGCAATCATCATCATTATCAAATTTCAGAATATTTTCATTACCCCAAAAGGAAACCCCATACCTATTAACTGTCAGACCCACTCTCCCTCTCTCCAGCCTCTGGCAACCATTAATCTGCTTTCTGTCTCTATAGATTTTCCTATGGGACATTTCATATAAATAGAATAATATAATATGTAGCTCTTTGTGCTTGGCTTCTTTTACTTAGCCTAATGTTTTCAATGTTTATCCATGTGATGCATAGATATGTACTTCATTTTTATGGGTGAATAATATTCCACTTTATAGATACTAGTATATCACATTTTGTTTATCCAATCTTCTGCTCATAGACATTTGGGTTGTTTCCATCTTTTGACTATCATGAATAGTGTTGTTATGAACTTTCATGTACAAGTTTTTGTTTAAATACCTGCTTTTAATTTGTTGGGATATATACCTTGGAATGGAATTGCCAGATCATATAATAAATGTATATTTAGTTGATTGAGGAACTACTTTTTCCACAAAAGTTACACCATTTACAATCCCACCAGCAATGTCTGAGGGTTCCAATTATTTCTCCACATCCTCACCAACACTTGTTATTTTCTGTGTTTTTATAAAATTATTATTATTGCCATCCTAGTGAGTATGAAGTGGTATCTAATTGATTTGCATTTCCCTAATGTCTAATGATATTGAGCATCTTTTCCTTTGCTTGTTGCAGTTTCTTTATCTTCTCTGAGGAAATGTCTATTCGTTTCTTTGGCTATTTATTTATTTGTTTATTTATTAATCTTTATTATTGAGATTATTATAGATGTCCATCTTTTTTCCCCCCATAGCTTCCTTAACCCGGTTCCCACCCCACCCCAGGCCCTCACCACCCTATTGTCTGTGTCCATAGGTAATGCATACGTGCATATAAGATCATTGTCTAATCTCTTCCCGCACCCCCCCCCACACCCCTTCCCCCTAAGAATAGTCAGTCTGTTCCATTTCCATGCCCCTGATTCTATTCCATTCACCAGTTTATTCTGTTCATCAGATTTTTATTCATTTGATTTTTAGATTCAATTGTTGATAGATATGTATTTGTTGTCACTTTGTTCTTCATATTTTTTATCTTTACCTTTTTCTTCTTCCTCTTCTTAAAGAATACCCTTCAGCATTTCATATAATACTGGTTTGGTGGTGAACTCCTTTAGCTTTTTCTTGTCTGTGAAACTCTTTATCTGACCTTCAATTCTAAATTATAGCTTTGCTGGGTAGAGTAATCTTGGTTGTAGGTTCTTGTTATTCATCACTTTGAATATTTCTTGCCACTCCCTTCTGGCCTGAATAGTTTATATTGGGAAATCAGCTGACAGTCCAGTCGTATGGGCACTCCCTTGTAGGTAACTAACTGTTTTTCTCTTGCTGCTTTTAATATTCTCTGTCTTTTGCCCTTGACATTTTAATTATGATGTATCTTGGTGTGATCCTCTTTGGATTCCTCTTGTGTGGGGTTCTCTGTGCTACTTGGACTTGTAAGTCTATTTCTTTCACCAGGTAGGGGAAGTTTTCTATCATTTCTTCAAGTAGACTTTCAGTATCTTGCTCTCTCTCTTCTTCTGGCATCCCCATAATTTGGATGTTGGTATGCTTGAAGTTGTCTCAGAGGCTCCTTACACTATCTTCATACTTTTGGATTCTTTTTTCTTTTTGTTCTGTTGGTTGGGTGTTTTTTGCTTCCTCATATTTCAACTCATTGATTTGATTCTCAGTCTCCTCTAGTGTACTGTTGAATCCCTGTATATTATTCTTTTTTTTTCTTTTTTTTTTCAAATTTTTATTAAGGTATTATATGTGTACATATCTTACCATTGCCCCCCCTCACCCCACTCCCATACATGCTCTCACCCCCCAATGTTTTGCATCCGTTGGTTACTTTTATATGCATGCATACAAGTCCTTCAGTTGATCTCTTATTTCCCCCACCTCTCCCTAACCTTACCGCTGTAATTAGACAGTCTGTTTGATGCTTTACTGCCTCTGTAACTATCTTTTGGTTCATCAGTTTATAATGTTTTTCATTATCCCCAAATGAGTGAGATCATGTGGTATTTTTCTTTCATTGACTGGCTTATTTCACTTAGCATAATGTTCTCTAATTCCATCCAGGTGCCTACAAATGGTAGTAATTCCTTCTTTTTTATGGCAGCATAGTATTCCATTGTGTAGATGTACCATAGTTTTCTGATCCAGTCATCTGCTGATGGGCACCTAGGCTGTTTCCAAATCTTAGCTATTGTAAATTGTGCTGCTATGAACATAGGGGTGCATATATCCTTTCTGATTGGTGTTTCTGGTTTCTTAGGATATATTCCTAGGAGTGGGATTACTGGGTCAAATGGGAGTTCCATTTTCAGTTTTTTGAGGAAACTCCATACTGTTCTCCACAGTGGCTGCACCAGTCTGCATTCCCACCAGCAGTGCACGATATTATTCTTTATTTCAGTCAGTGTATGCTTAATTTCTTACTGGTCCTTTTCCATTTTTTTTTTTTTTTTTTTGGCATTCTTACTAAGATCCTTAAAAGTCTCTCTAAGTTACTTGGAAGTTTCTAGAAGATTCTTGCGTAACCTTATAACTGCGGTTTTAAACTCTATATCCAATAGTTTGCTTTCTTCCATTTCTTTCCTTTATGACATTTTTCTTTGTCTCTGCATTTTGGCTGCTTCCCTGTGTTTGTTTCTATGTATTGGGTAGCTGCTAAGTCTCCTTGAGTTGATAGAGTAGCCTTGTGTAGTAGGTGTCCTATAGGGCCCAGTGGCTCAGCTTCCCCAATCACCTGAGGTGGACACTCTTAGTGCACCCTTTTGCGGGCTGTGTGCACAGTTTTGTTGTAGTTGAGCCTTGATTGCTGTTGGTGTCACTGGGAAGAATTGACCTCCAGGTCAACTGTCTATGGGGACCAGCTGCAACTACAGTGGGAGAGCTGCTGTGCAGGAGACACCCTTATGAAGCAGGACTTGCTTCAGTGGGGTTTTGGTGCTCACTGAGTCTGCCCCTTGAGTGTGTTGCTTATGGATATGAAGAGTTGTAGTCTGGTATGGTCTCACACTGACCACTGGGTACAATGTCTTTTGGGTCTCCAAGGAGGTGCAAAGTCAGCCACTGCCTGGGGCCATCCAGCAGGAGCTACAGAGAAATCTGCAGATTCCTCCTCTTTGTATCGAGTTTGGAAGTGCCCAGATGAGGCCCAGCTGTGAAGCAAGGCAGGCTGATACTGGTGCCTTGGCCTTGGGCCTTTTATTGATAGTTTTGGGGCTCCCTGACCTAGCTGCAGCTTTTTTGACAGAGTTTTAGCCTGTGAAAGGACAACCCATTCATATGCAAAAGCCGCTGTGCACAGCTTGGGTGGGGTTGTAAATTGGGTGGGGCAGGGTCTCAGGGAATCACCAGGGCAGAGCAAACAAAGATGGGTGCCAGTCAGCCCTGCACCGGGGAGGTCCCAGCATGGGAACAATGACTGCAGTAAACACCACCATCTGGAAGAAAGCCAGCCCTGAGTTCCTACCCCAATGCCAGACAGTCCAGTTTCTCCCCGTATGTGTCTGGGTCCCCCAGAGCCTCACCAGGCACTGGAGCTCAGGGGAAGTGGGAGCTTGTAAATTCAGTTCATGGTGCCAGCCTTTTAAGAAGAACAGGTGGGTCTCCAGCAGCCTGTGTATCACTTAGCCCCAATCCACACTGGTTTTTACAGTCCATAGTTCTTACTGCCTCTGGGAACTTCTTTCCCCAGCTCTGGAACCCTGGGCTGGGGGTCTGGTGTGGGGCTGACACCTCGCTCCTCTAGGCAGCCTCCACAGAGGTGATCTCCCTCCCGATTAAAAAGGCAGCACACCGGGTGCCGGACCTGCCCATTCTGCGCCTCCACACCTCCTACCAGTCTCAGTGTGCTTTCTACTTTACTTCTCTCGTTGTAGTACTTCCACTCAGCCAGCTTTCTGGTGGTTCTGGATGATGGTTGTTCTGTATTTTAGTTGTAATTTTGATGTGGTTATGGGAGGCAGAAAGTACAGGCATTTACGTATGCTACCATCTTGGTTCTCTCCTTTTTTGACCATTTTTTGATTTGGTTATTTGTCCTTTTGTTGTTGAGTTGTAAAAGTTCTTTATATATTCTGAATACTTGACCCTATCAGACATACAATATGCAAATAATTTCTCCTATTCTGAGGGCTGTATTTTCACTTTCTTGATAGTGTTCTTTAAAGTAAAAAGTTTTTAAGTTTGATTAAGTTCAATTTATTTCTTCAGTTGCTTGTACTTTGGTGCATATATAAGAAAACATTGCCAAATCCAAGGTCCTAAACATGCACCCCTATATTTTCTTTTTACGTGATTCTTTTGAGATTTAAAATTCTACAATTCCAAATATTTTTGGACATCTATTAGAGGCAGAGAACTATAGTTCAGGGAGAAATGGCTTATTGACTATAGAGATGCTTTCCAAACCTAGAAGCTCCTTGTAAGATGGCTTCATTGTGAAAAAGTGGAGAGAGAGACCTTTTAATAAGCATATCACAGAATTTAAGTAGGCTCTGCAGTCTCTGGTCTCATCTTGGAAACCCAGCCCTTTATCTCAGCACAAAAGTGAGAGCAATGGCAAAACCATAATTCAACAGATTTTGAAAACTATGAACATGGGATCAAGATGGTGTATGACAGAAATTCAATATTTGTAGCTTTTGTTTAATAACATACATGCTTTTAATGAAGATCAGCAATTAAAAATAATGAAAACCCCAGAAAATAACAAGAGCAGGCTAGGATGTGGAGAAATTGTAACTCCTGTGCACTGTTGGTAGCAACATAAAATGGTACACAAAAGAAAACATATGGTTAATGAAAACAGCATGGTGGTTCCTCAAAAAATTAAAAAATAGAATTACCATATGTTCCAGCAATTCCATTTATGGGTGCATCACCAAAAGAATTGAAAATAGGGGCTGGAGCAGATATTTGCACATCCATGTTCCTAGTGGAATTATTATAGCCAAAAAGTGGAAGCCACCCAAATGTCCATCAATAGATCAACAAATATACAAAATGTAGTAGGTACATGCAATGGAATATTATTCAGCTTTGAAAAGGAAGGAAATACTGTTAAATGCATGAATGAAGTTTAAGGTCATTATGCTAAGTGAAATAAGCCGTTCCCAAAATGGCAAATGCTCTATGATTCCTCCTATGTGAGGTACCTAGGATAATCATATCTAGAGAGAGGGAAAGTAGAAGGGTGGTTGCCACGTGCTGGGGGAGGCAGAGAAATGGTAGGCAAAAGGTTGGAAAAAACTTCCGTTTTCTCAAAATAGGAACCGTTCAAGTGGGCACTCACATGGATTGTAGTCTCAGTGTTTCGCTGTCTCCTGCGTTCCTCCAATAGCGAAAGGAGGCTCTTCATTGTAAAGATTTCCTCCGTTGAAGCTGACTTTAGGCAGAGCATTCGGGAGAGAAATAACAAATGAACAGCAACAGGAGGAAAGGAACAATGGAGAAAACTACTAAGAAGGGAATAAAATTTGCAAAAGTAAAATTAAAAACCATTCTATGCGTGGGAGAAGCAAATGAGGGATTCAGAAGTTGTAAAGGAGAGAGTAACAAAACAGCTGAGCAAAAATAGGACATCCTAGAGAAAAATGCTGGAGTCTGGGAGTCCCAGCTGACGAACAGAGCTGTTGGCTGGTCATCTTTTGGTTTGTAGTTTGAAGCTGATCTGTTTTCTATATGTAGCAAATATTTATTGCCCAAGTGTTAGTTCTGATGAAATACCCAGAAGATTTTATAAATGGAAGTCATGGAAATACCCACAGAAGTCAAAAAGCAGAAAGTCATACTGTTCAGAGTCATATATTTTGGGGTATTTTAAAATATAAATTCTTATTTATTTTGTGTGAGGAAGAACATCAGGTTATAAAATTATTTTGATGGAATACAATTCATATTCTTCTCTCTTCACAGGCAGTAAGTTATTGCATCCAAATAAACTTTTATATCTACTTGTTTAAGTACTTAAGCCTTTTTTAAGATGAGTATTCAGGGAAAATTTTTCAGTTGGGTTTATCCTTACTTTTTATAACCTCTTTTATTTCCTGGTATGTGGCTTTTAAGCAGTCCTCTGATTCTTAGAATGCTCCCAAAAAAGATAAATTAAGGAAAAGGAAAGGAAATTTTTTAAAAAGTTGATGAGGCTGTTTGGTGGTAATGAACATAAAACATGTCATTAGGAAGAGGTTGCAATGAATTAAAATCAAGGCAACTGCTTTTTTCAATAGTACTTGCTATTTCTAGCCTCCATTTTAGAAGACAAACTAAAATGGTATAATAAAATAACTAATATTCATCAAACTAAGTATATGATGTTCCAGGGCCAGTTCTAAGTGTTTAGCATGTGTTAACTTATTTAATCTTCACAACAACCCTACAAGGAAGGTACCCTGTCAGAATCCATTATCAAATTGGCATGCATTTTATGAGCCTGTTGGTAGCTTGAAATCAGCCACTATGGGATATTGACATATGATACAAATCAGGGCTTTGAAAAGGAGAGCCAGTTGTTAAATATTTTCTAGAATATCACTGCTGCTGTCCTTCTTTCTCAGGTTGGGGAAACTGGAACGTAGGAAAGTTAGGTAAAATTTTCATGATCGCACAGCCAATAGTTGGTAGGGTTAAAACTGTATGCTAGGCAGTACCATTTGAGAGCCCAAGCTTTTAACCATCACACCATACTCTTTATGATATGACTAAAGTACACTGACTTGACTTACAAAGCCTAAGGTTCTTATTTAGACTCTTCTATTACCCACTGTTTGAGCTATGAGTCTCAAGGCATTTTATAATAGAGACGAGGCCCGGTGCATGAAAATTTGTGCACTGGGGGTGGGGGTCCCTCAGCCCAGCCTGCGCCCCCTCACAGTCCAGGAGTCCTCAGGGGATGTCCTACTGTGGGAGGCGACTAGGCGGGTGATCAGGGGATGGTGCCGCCCCCATCAACCCACTGCTGCTGCTGCCCAGCCCCTGGCCTCCCTCTGTGGGAAGTTACTGGACGGGGCCGATCAGGGGATGGTGCCGGGCCGCCCCCACCCCATTCCCTCTCCGCTGTTGCTGGTCACCACCCCCACACCCCCATCGCTGTTCCCTCCCTCTGCCCGCTGGCACACACTTTGGCTGGCCTGACACCGCCTGCTCACTGGCCCCGCCCCCACGCCAACTGGTCATTCCACTGTTCAGTTGATTTGCATATTATGCTTTTATTATATAGGATATTTCACATTTATTTCTGCTGTATCATAAATAAAACAAATTAGGTGAAAACGCAAAATAATCCTTGATCATTTCCTTCCTTCCTTCCTTCCTTCCTTCCTTCCTTCCTTCCTTCCTTCCTTCCTTCCTTCTTTCCTTCTTTCTTTTCCAAACTTTGATTATGTCTTTGCTATTGGAATAGAATGTATGTAAATCTCTTAGGACTTTTGGCAGTATTTAAGGAGGACTAGAGTGAATTTCCTCCCTAGTGCTCCCATATTGCTTTCCTCATTATTGTAGAAAGCAGAACAGCTGTGCTGACAGTGGGCATCATAATCATCATAATAAATGTTTATTGAGCATGTTCTTTGTGCTGAGCCACGAGGACACAGAGAGGTACAAGATATCAGCTTAGAACTTAGCCAACAAGTGGTTCAGGCAACAAGTAGAAAATGTTCAACAGAGAAAAGAGAGTAACCATGATGAGTGGGGCAGCTAGGGAAGCTTCTCTTGGGAAGGAAATAGCTTCTGAGCCAGAGTCAAAGGGACAACAGTGCAGTGATTGTGATGATGGGTGGAGGTGGTAGAGGGCACAGAGGAATAAAAGATGATGGAGCCGAAACCGGTTTGGCTCAGTGGATAGAGCGTCGGCCTGCGGACTGAAGGGTCCTGGGTTCGGTTCCGGTCAAGGGCATGTGCCTTGGTTGCGGGCACATCCCCAGTGGGAGGTGTGCAGGAGGCAGCTGATCGATGTTTCTCTCTCATCGATGTTTCTAACTCTCTATCCCTCTCCCTTCCTCTCTGTGAAATATCAATAAAATATATTAAAAAAAAAAAGATGATGGAAAAAAATAAAATTAAACTGAATTTAAAAAAAATAAATTGTCAATGGAAAAAAATGAAAAAGAAAAAGATTCAAAGGGAAAGTGAGCATTATAGGTAGACAGAATGGCTTGAAGGAAGGTGCTGGGGCTGTTATCATTTTTTATTATGGGATCCTAAGTCATACAGCTTGGCTGAAGGAAAGGCATGGGGCTGGAAAGGATAGGCTACTGCTTGAATGGGGCATTTGACCTTAAATAAGGGGCCTTGGCTTCACCCAAGGTTCTTTAGCACATGAAAGATGCGTAAAGCTGTGCTGTGAATAAGACTAAAGTTAGCCAGGTGTGTAGAATGAACTGGAGGAGCGAGTTACTAGAAACAGAGATAACAGTAAAACAATAATCTATTATGAAAGCTTTTTCAACATGGAAAATCACTATGGAATAATTAGAATTGTGAGCAAGATACAATTAGAATTGCAAACTGTTATTACAATGGCACAAAACATATGCAATGGGAAAGACTAAGAACTACAACTAAATTATTAGTTTTGGGGTAGGCTGGTAGAGTTATGGATAGTTTTGTGTGGTTTTTTTTTATTCCCATCTCCCCATTCCCTTTGGCAACCATCAGCTCTATAATTATGGGTCGGTTTCTGTTCTGTCTTATTTATTCATTTGTTTTGGTGTGTGTTTTTTAGATTCCACATATGAGTGAAATTATATGGCATTTGTCTTTATCTGTAAGACTTATTTCACTCAGTATAATACCCTCTAGGTCCATCCATGCTGTCACAAATGGCAAGATTTCATTCTTTTTTTTTTTTAATATATTTTATTGATATTTTACAGAGAGGAAGGGAGAGGGATAGAGAGTTAGAAACATCGATGAGAGAGAAACATCGATCAGCTGCCTCCTGCACACCTCCCACTGGGGATGTGCCTGCAACCAAGGTACATGCCCTTGACCGGAATCGAACCCGGGACCCTTCCGTCCGCAGGCCGACGCTCTATCCACTGAGCCAAACCGGTTTCGGCAAGATTTCATTCTTTTTTATTGCTGAATAATATTCCATTTCAATGGAATATATGATTTTTTCACTAATTTATACACAACAGCAAATTATGCTTTAGACATAGCAAGACAAAAAAAAAAAAAAACATTCTAATGTGGATGGCTTTGAGACAGCTAGAGTTATGAGAGTAAATTTTGGGAAAGTAGTGAAGATTTAACACCCTGTTTTGTAAGCCATGAAAGTGACTGAGCAAGGGCTGAGCAAGAAGACTTGAGCCTTGAGGATCTGACCAAAAAGGTGCAGAAGAGGAGGAGGAAATGAAGTCCATGGAAGGGATTGAGCATCATTTGCCTGAGAAGAAGGAGGAATATTAAGGCTTGTTAAGACAAGGAGACCAATGCAAGTGAGAACTTTATAAAGTAGTTGACTTCTGAGAGTTAGAACAAAAAAACAAAGACTGAGAAAAGCCAATGTTTGCAATTTCTTGGACTGATGGAGCTGAAAAAAATAATAGTAGCTTTATTTTTTTAATATTTCCTCTGTATTGGCACCATGATACATGTATTATATCTTTTGTCTTTTATAATTCTCATAGCAGTACCTTGTGTTGGGTGCCATTATTATATTATCCCATTTTATAAATGAGGAAACTGAGACAGAGCATTTAAGAAGGAAGGAATCAGAAATTATTTGGCACAAATTTCCCCATTTATCAGTAAAGTTTAAAGGATTCACAAGGTTAAAGGATTCACATGACTTGTCCGGGGAAGAACCCATCTGAAGAAGAGCTCACATTGGAGGGAGGTTATACACCTAAATTTTCCCTTGATGATGGCCAACCCACTTCCTAGTGTTACTGAGCCCTGCAGTGGTATTTCCTCATATTTACTTTCTATGTTTCCTAATACTATATAAATTGTCTAAATGTACAAATTTTTATGGCAATGCCACTCAGTTTTACTTGACTGCTCCAAGAGCTTCCCTATTTCATTATTAGCAGCATTTGTATAAGATATCATATATATGGCAATGCTGTTTAAGTCTGCTAATGCATCTATCACTATAGGGGGATTTTTTTTCCTGGATCGGGGTGTGGTGGATGTTATTCAGGAGAGAGTGAAAGTTGTGATCATTTAGTAGAACATTGATTGAAAGTGTAATATTATATATACACTAGAGGCGTGGTGCACAAAATTCCCCTCAGCCCAGCCTGCACCCTCTCTAATCTGACTGCTGGTTTAGGCCCAAAACGGGCAGTCGGACATCCCTCTCACAATCCGGGACCACTAGCTCCTAACTGCTCACCTGCCTACCTGCGTGATCACCCGTAACTGCCCCCCCTGCTGGCCTGGTCACCCCTTACTACCTCCCCCCCTCACCAGCCTGGTCACCCCCATCTGCTCCCCCGGCGGTCTGGTCGCCCCACGCAGCCTGCTGTTCAGTCATTCGGTTGCCCCTCATTAACCCCCCTGCTGGCCTGGTCACCCCACATAGCCTTCTGTTCAGTCATTTGGTCATCCCTCACTAATCCCCCTGCCAGCCTTGTCACCTCACACAGCCTGTGTTCGGTCGTCCATCTGGTTGTTTCAATCGTGATGGCCCCTGGCTTTTTATTTATTAGGATTGTTCAATCCTACCAAAAAAAAAAAAGGTGTTTAGGTTATAAGTGGCCTAACTGATCTTTGCTTTCAATGTTTATGTTAATAGAATATTAGAAGGAGAGACAGTATCCAAACGGTTTTATCCAGTTTTCAAAAATACCCTGAATACACTAATTAGCATAGGCCAGGTACTATATACTTGTAGGTGACTAGTAACCAACAAATCCATCATGAGTCTACTAAAACCTTGAGCCCTAGAAGTATTACTAGCAAAATTTTATAATCTAAACTCTCACCAAGGTGGGAAATTTTATAGATTTACTGTTAGCATAATATGTGACCTGATATGCAAAAATATGATCATGAACTAAAATTTTCTCATTACTAATTTGAATTAGGGCAGTATGTCTATTTTACTAGATTTCTAAAACTGAAACTATTGCATATGCAATTTTATATATTATTAATATATTATTATATCCATTATTAAAAAGATGATCCAAGTATGGAACCCAATGGAAATTTTTATTTTACTAAAATTTATATAATCCATAAACTCCTAAAAGTGCATCTCCTATTGGCCCAAAGAGTGTTTTTCAACTCATGATGAATTATGAGTCATGGGGCGGGGGGTGCAACATAAAAAGAGAAATAGAATAGAGGGCATTGCTCTTAGTAAGAGTAAGTACTGTTTTAGGAAACTTTGTTTTAGTTACTGTGTTTGTTGCATAACCCTAAGTGGGAATGACCTTCGTGGGCTGTAATTCCCAGGCTCCTGTGTCAGCTGCAGTCAGCCCCTGGGAGGCACTGGCCAGAGACAGGACAACTGAAGGACAGGAGGGAAGGAGAAGACAGGGTATTTCCCCCTTCTCTTTCTGCTTATAGCTTCATCTCTAGCAACAGCTGTATCTCTACCGTGGCTCTAACACTGAGAGCCATCATGGTTTCAGATTCAATAGGAGAGCTGGCCTCTGGGCTCTGCTAATCCCTGCCTCATCCCTTGATTCCTCCAGTTTAGGGGTAATAGTGACTTCTTACCATTGTTACTCTCAGTTTCATATTCTCAGCTCTTCTATCACCTGTGTAACCAATTCCCTAAATTAAATTCCTTCTGTTTTCCTGGTTGGACCCTGACTGATACAGTTCACTATGTACCTAATTGTGTGTATATTGGGTCATGATATAGAATACATTTCGTTCTGAGAGTAGTTGTTAGGATAGTTTGAAAGCCAAAGTCTATGAAAATAAATTTGATAGCATGTAATGAATGGTGCCGGGCCCATTTCTTGGGCATTGATGGCTATTACTGAGCTAAAGAACATGCGCTTGGAGACTTTTTTATTTTATGTTAAGGGAAACAGTGTAGTAGAGTAGAGGGTGTACTGACTGGGAGCGAGGAGACCAAGATTCTAACCTTCATGGGTGGCCACAGGCAGTCCATTCAACCATGTGTTCAAGCCAATTACATTTAGTTATGTGCATGGAGACAGAGGTTATGAGATTGGTGTGCATTTTTAAACTAGTGACTTATAAAAAGTTATAGTGTTACCATTCCAAGGAAGATATATAGTCCATGACAGCTCAAACCAGTAATACTAGTATTTGAAGGCTGTGTAAAAGAATAGTCACTAATCTAGATTATTATATTTTGCTTTCACTATTTTTTAAAAACATATATTTATTGATTTCAGAGAGGAAGGGAGAGGGAGAGATATATAGAAACATCAATGGTGAGGGAAAATCATTGATCGGCTGCCTCCTGCACAACCCACACTGGGGACTGAGTCCACAACCTGGGCATATGCCCTGACCGGGAATCAAGCTGTGACCTCCTGGTTCATAGGTCGATACTCAACCACTGAGCCATGGTGGCCTGGCTTGTTTTCACTATTTAATTATGTTCTTCCCTTGATAAATAGTCATTTATTATGTTAGCATTAGAAATAATAGCTCACCATTCTGGTCTTAAGTTCTTAGGAAAACAATAAAGATTGATATAGGCCATAGGACCTGCAGAATATCAAGTAATGGTGGTTGCAGTTAATAAAGTCAGTAAATAAATCACACCATAAAACTGAGGTGTCATATAAAGACAATTGCCCCTGATAGGTGGGCATATTTTTAAAGTAGTCCAACAAAATATAGCTAAAGTGTGAAGTGTCAAGCTTTTTAAGATTCAGACATTCCCCCAACTCTAAGTCCTAAGTATTAAACAAACACACAAACAAAAAATGTTATATGTCATGATCTTCTTTTATTTTGTAAGGAAATCCCTAAAAAACCCTCCCTCCATATTTAAAGCAAGTCTGTTACCAAAAGGCACCAAAGAGTCTTCATAAAAGTAAAATTCCAACAGGATCACAATGTCTCTGTTAAGATAAACAATTTAATATGCACAATTCCCGCACTCACTGGAGTCAGTGACTGTTCAGCCGAGTTTCTCTGAAGGGGAGATAAAAGCTTCCTGCCCAGCACTAAACCTTGCCCCATGCAGAATGCTGACGTTTGCAACCCTTTCCCAAACTTCCTATTCTTGTTGTATCTATCCATCACTTTCTGTGGTGAAACCTAAAATAAAGCCACATTGTTGTGGAATGTATTGTATCCCTACCTGTGGAGACACTGACTCTACTTCCTCCGCCAAAAGCAGATTATTTATCTCAATTTCTTTAAAGGGTCATCTAATGTAATTGTGGTGATTATTTCTGGTTTTACATGTTTCTGGCTTATTGTCTGCTCTTGAATTTGCATAAAACTATGAGCATGTAAAAATGACTGAAATAAGACAATAGCAGATTGAACTTTTGTGTACGGAATTTGAAGTAAGTATCTGGTGGGTGATGACGTGCAAGTAGAACTAAGAAAGGGTCTCCCACAAATAAAAGACTGAAATAGTAACTGAAAAGATAAGTCTAGAAACAGCTGAAGGTGGTCTAAAAGTGAAAGGCTGCAATAAAACCCGATAAAACAGCGTGAGAGGTAGATACAGTGTATTCTGCTACTGTGGCATTTGGTTGTGGGGCTTGGAGATGATATGGTGTCACATGGGTACAGAAGTATGTCATCATTCAGAGAAACACAGTACAATGGTCTGCCAAACAAAAGTTAAAATATTTGAGCAATTTCTAACAAAAATGTTTAGACACTGAATTCAAGTTCTTATTCCTAAAGTACCACTGCCCAAAGATGTGTCAAAGCCTCAAAGACATGTTAATGACAACATTTATAAAATTCTTTCTTGTCTAGACAACATACATATAATGGAGTACTATTGAGAAAACCCTTCAGAAGGAAATTATCCTCAGAAAGCCTATCACCAGAGACAAGTGAAGCCTTCCTTTGGACAGTTAGAATGCACTTAAACTATCTAGACATATATTGAGTTCTGTAGGGTGTTTTTTTTTTTTAATTGTATACATGTTTGGACATATAAAATGTACAGATTGTTTTATAAAGGTCACATAAAAGATTAATTTCTTATCAGAAAAATACCTTGCATCATTAATGCTCTCATACCTCTATATCAGTAATTGTTAGCCTGTTGGAAAAAGATCCCTTGGAAATCAGATGAGATGCATGGACTGTCTGTGCAGAAAGTGCAAATTAACATGATCACAGAATTTCTAACAGTGTTAAGGGATTCTCAGATGCTCCAAAGGTCATTTATATTCCACCCTCACCTGCCCCATAATGGGTGGAGAACCCATTGTATTGATGACAAATTATTGGGCAGTTTTTAAATGAGCAACAGAGGTCACTCTGAGTCTGGAGTTTTATCAAGTTAAAAATTCTGATTTCACCATTTAGTCACTTCCAAGTTGCTTGATGACATTCCCTTTGCATTTTAAAGGGGGAAACATAGATAGGCCATGATTTATATATATCTATTCATAATACGTGTATTCAGTATTAACAGTAATATAAAACATACACAATTCCTGGCCAGTGTGGCTCAGTTGGTTGAGTGTAGTCTTGTGCACTGAAAGGTCGCTGGTTCAGGGCACATGTCCAGGTTGCAGGTCTGCTCTCTGGTGGGCTTGTGCAGGAGGCAGTGGATCAATGTTTTCACTCTTGCATTGATGTTTCTCTCTGTCTCCCTCTTCCTTCCTCTCTCTCTAAAATCAATAAAAATGTATTTTTAAACCACACAACATAGCTCTAGCCAGTTTGGTTCAGTGGATAGAGCATCGGCCTGAGGACTGAAAGGTTCTGGGTTTGATTCTGGTCAAAGGCACATGCCTGGGTTGCAGGCTCAGTCCCCAGTGAAGGGTGTGTAGGAGTCAGCTGATCAATGACTCTCTTTCATCATTGATGTTTCTATTTCTCTATCCTCTCCCTTCCTCTCTGACATCAATAAAAAAATAAAATAATAAAATAAAAACCACACAACATAGAAGTTATAAAAGAATGAGATAAAAATGATAGAAAATTTATTTATTTATTTTTCTAGGCATTTTATTTTTTAAATTTTTGTTGAATTTATGGGGGTGACATCTATACTAATAAAAGGGTAATATGCTAGTTAGACCAGACATCTTCTGGATGTCCTTCCGAACAAAGCCATGGTGGAGGGGCCAAGGTAGAGGTGGTTAGGGGCAATCAGGCCAGCAGGGGAGGGCAGTTAGGAGCGATCAGGCCGGCAGGGGATTAGTTAGGGGCATCAGGCCAGCAGGCAGAGTGGTTAGAGGAGATCAGGCAGGCAGGCAGGTGAGTGGTTAGGAACCAGTGGTCCCAGATTGCGAGAGGGATGTTGACTGCCGGTTTAGAACTGGATCGGGCCTAAACCAGCAGTCGAACATCCCTGAGGGGTCCTGGATTGCAGAGGGTGCAGGCTGGGCTGAGGGACACAGTGCCCCCCCCCCCCCGCATGAATTTCATGCACCAGGCCTCTAGTTAGTTAATAATGATTCAGGTTTTGCCCTGGCAGGTTTGGCTCAGTGATTAGAGCATTGGCACGTAGACTGAAAGGATAAGGGTTTGATTCCTGGTCAAGGGCACATACTTCGGTTGCAGGCTCGATCCCCAGCGCCAGTCAGGGCATGTGCGGGAGGCAATCAATTGATGTAACTCTCTCACATAGATGGTTCTCTCTCTCTGTCTCTTCTAGTATCTTTTAAAGAAATCAATGGAAAAATATTCTTAGGTGAGGATTAACAAAAAAATAATAATATATGTTTTAAGTGTACAGTTGTACAATATATCATCTGTATATTGTATTGTGTGTCCACCACCCAAAGGCAAGTCTTCTTCTACCATCATTTATCCCCCCTTTACTCTCTTCTATCTCCCCCAACCCCCTTTCCCTCTTGTAATCACCATACTATTGTTTGTGTCTATGAGGGGTTTTTTTGCCTTAATCCTTTATCTATTTCACCAAGCTCCCAAACCCCACACCTCTGAGAGCTATCAGTTTGTTTTCTCTATCTATAAGTCTGTTTCTATTTTCTTTGTTTATTTTGTTCATTAGATTCCATATCTAAGTAAAATCATATGGTATTTGTCTTACTCTGACTGCCTGATTTCACTTAGCATAATACTCTCCAGGTTCAGCCATGCTGTTGTAAAAGGTAAGATTTCATTCTTCTTTATGGCTGAGTAGTATTCCATTCTATAAACGTAAAACAGCTTTTTTATCTACTCATCTACTGATGAGCACTGGGGTTGCTTCCAAATCTTAGCTATTGTAAATAATGTTGCAATGAACATAGGGGTGCATATATTCTTTCAAATTAGTATTTCAGGTTTCTTCAGTTATATTCCCATAGTGAAATCACTGGGTGATAAGGCAGTTCCATTTTTAATTTTTGAGGAAACTATATTGTTTTCCACAGTGGCTGCACCAATCTACATCCCATCAACAGTGTATGAGGGTTCCCTTTTCTCCACATCCTCACTAACACTTGTTGTTTATTGATTTATTGATGATAGCCATTCTGACAGGTATGAGGTGCTAGCTCTTTGTGATTTTAATTTGCATTATTCTGATTAGTGATATTGAACATCTTTCATATGTCTATTGGCCATCTGTATGTTCTCTTTAGAGGAGTATTTATTTAGCCCATTTTTTAATTGGATTGTTTAGGTTTTTCTTGGTGTTGAGTTGTATAAGTTCTTTTTAAAAAAATTAATTTTTTATTGATTTCAGAGAGGAAGGGAGAGGGATAGAGAGATAGAAACATCAATGATGAGAGAGAATCATTGATTAGCTGCCTCCTGCACACCCCGCACTGGGAATCGAGCCTGCAACTCAGGCATGTTCCCTGACTGGGAATCAAACCTTGACTTCCTGGTTAATAGGTCAGTGCTCAACCACAGAGCCCTGCTGGCTGGGAGAGTTGTGTAAGTTCTTTATAAAATTTGGAAATTAACCCCTTATCCTAGGTATCATTGGCAAATATGTTCTCCCATTCAGTGGGTTGTCTTTTCATTTTGTTAATAGTTTCCTCTACTGTGCAAAACTTTTTAGTTTGATATAGCCCTATTTGTTTATTTTTTCTGTATTCCCCTTACCCAATGAGGTAGGTATATCAGAAAAAAAAATATTGAAATGTTCGGGATATATTGCCTATGTTTTCCTCTAGGGTTTTATGGTTTAGTGTGTTACATTTAAGTCTTTAATCCATTTTAAGTTTATTTTTGTGTATGGTATAATAAGGGGGCTTGGTTTCTTTTTTTCACATATCTAATTTACCCAACACCATTTGTTGAACAGACTGTCTTTATCCCAGTCTATGTTCTTGCCTCTTTTGTCAAATATTAATTCATCATGAGGGAATGGGTTTATTTCTGGGCATTCTATTCTGTTCCATTGAACTATATGTCTGTTTTTATGCCAGTGCCATGCTGCTTTGATTACAATGGCATTGTAGTATAGTTTGATAGCAGGTAGCGTGATTCCTCCAACTTGGTTTTCTTTCTCAAGATTCGTGGTCCTTTGTGGCTCCATATAAATTTTTGGAATATCCTTGATCTTTCTTGGATCACTCACTCGAGGAGAATCTAGCTGCTAGTTTGTGTATGAGAACACTCAAACAGCCCCATAGTGAGATCCATGAGTCAATGAACTCAGTTCTTTCAACAACCATAAAAGATTGTTAACCCTAGTTGTGCCTTCCATTGACTATATCTCTGGTTGACATCTTGAGTACAATTTATTTAAATACTATGACTCAGAACCACCCAGATAAACTTTTTCTAAATTTTTGACCTCTAGAAATTATATTTGTTCTCATTATGTAAAATACGCCATTGGTATCTTGTTAGGAATAGCATTGAATCTATAGATTGCTGTGGGTAGTATGGACATTTTAACGATGTTAATTCTTCTTATCCATGAACATGGTATATGCCTCCACTTATTTGTATCTTCTTCAGTTTCTTTCTCCAATGTCTTTTAATTTTCTGAATACAAGTCTTTTGCATCCTTGGTTAAATTTATTCCTAAGTATTTTATTACTTTTTCTATGCAGTTTTGAATTGCATAATCTTCATAGTTTTCCTTCCTGATAGTTTGTTATTGAAGTATAAAATATGCAACTGATTTCTGGATATTTTGGAGCCTGCTAGTTTACTAAATTCAATTATCAGTACTTATAGGTTTTTAATAGAATTTTAGGATTCTCTACATACAGTATCAAGTCTTTTTCACATATGCATGTCTGCCTATTAAAAACACATGTATTGGGTCTAACAGGTGGGATCCTAGACTCAGTTGGTCCAAGTGTCTCACGTGAGAGAACCCCTGAGGCCTTTATCTGTGGCACATACAGACCCCTACACCCACTTTAGCAGCTGCTTAGCTTTCCTTGTCAATGGGGACCAGGATTGGTGGATCCCATCCCTTTCCATGTACATTAGCATTGATTCCAATTCCGGGCAATTCTATCAGTGCTTTCATGGGTACTCTCAAAAATACATGCTTGCAAGAATTTCTATGGGACACACACCAAGGAAGTCACCAGTTGCATTACTGGTCAGGGTACATGCCCGGGTTGCGGGCTCGATCACCAGCAGGGGCATGCAGGAGACAGCCAATTGAAGTTGATATTTCTCTATCCATCTCCCTTCCTCTCTAAAAATCAATAAAAACGTATTTTTTAAAAAGAGTTTCTGTGGGGTAACTTCCTAGGGGGAGCCCTGTGGGACTTTGGTAGGTGCTGCACACTGTTCTGCCAGAGGGGGGCCTTTCCCCCTCCTCCCCAGGGGATCTGTGAGGGCCTCTGCTGCCTCACTTTGTCCCTAGGGTGGTCGCCACCAACCGAGAAGCCTGCCAGTCTGAGGTGACAGTGCTGTCTCCCCAGTGTCCACAGTGGGTTTGTCGCCATCAGGAAGGGGCCTCTCTGACATGGAGGGGAGTGTGCACTGCCTCTCTTTGGAAGTGCATGTGTTTGCCCTTTGTCCCTTTAGAAAACACCCACATTTGAGATTTTGCTACACCACAGGGATGTCCAATCTTCTCTGGCCTTGGGTTGTGAGGAATGATTTCCAGCTTGTAGTTTCTCCTCCCAGATTTCTACATTTTTCCTGTCGTTTGTGGGGCACAGGAAGAGCCCACCTTTGCATGACTGGCTTCTGGCCCTGGGGTCACACTGAGCACAGAGCCTCTACCCGGAGATTAAGCACGCACTTACTAAAAGGGCTTCTTCTTCTTCTTTTTTTTTTTTACATTTGATCTCTCAGCCATCAGGGATTTCCCTTTCAAATAACAAAAAAGCTATTTCAGATAAACACAAACAAAAATATGTGAGTAGGCAACTATTCCATATATAGAGGACATCCAGAACAGGTAATGAACAGGTAACGGAGCAGAGACAGAAAGCAGACCAGGGGTCTCCAGGGGCAGGAGGAGTGAGGAGTACTGTTGGTGCAGGGTTTCCTTTTGGGGGGAAGGAACATCCTGCAACTAGACGGTGGTGATGCTTGCCCAGCATCACGAGTGTCCTAAAGGCTCAGGAATGGCAAAATTTAAAATACAAATAATAATTTTATTTATTTATGAAGTTGAATCACCCCAGGGAGAAACAAAGCATAAAAGAAGAAAGGAGAATAGAGAGAAAAAAAAAGACCCTAAAGTACCCCGAATAATAATAATTAAAAAATAAACAATTGAATAACCCCACAAAGAAAAGTAAAACATAAAAAGGAAGGAAAAGGAAGGAAAATAGAAGGAAAATAATAAAGGGGGGTAGCACAAGTTTTTCTGAGGGGAGACGGCAAGCAGTCTCAGCCAGCGGCTCTGGAGCTGGCCCTGCTGGGTTTTCAGGAGGCAGCTCCTCCTCTGAGGCAGGACCCTGGGCAGGTTCCAGGGAGGGCTCCTCATCCAGGGGTGGTGGGGCCTCGGTCATGTCAGCAGGTGCATCCCAGGCCGGCCCCGGCTCCATAGCTTCCACAAGAGAGGCTGATGGAGGTGGCAGGACCTCTGGAGGTGCCCACGTCTCCAGATCTTCATCCCACTCCTCATCAGACTTCTCTGTCTGGACTTCAGATGTTTCTGCACAAGCCTCCTCTGCCTCCTGGGCCGGTGCTGGGGTTGTGGGAGGAGAAAAGATCACCCACCTGCCTGTAATTCCCTGTTTCCCCTTCACCTCCCCACTTCTCCCAGGATAGGACACAAGCCAGAGCCTTCCAGAGAGGCCACAGCCCAGGACCCACCACAGGGCGTCCTCCTCGCTGACAGTCCAGCAGGTGGGTGGTCTGAGGCCGGGCTTTGCCCCTGGCCAGTCTCTGGGAGTGCTCCCTGTGTGCCTGGCACTGAGTCCTCCCCATAAGCTCACATGCACCTCCCCCCACCCCCATTCTATTCCCACCTTCTCACCCTTGGGCTCTGCCTCCTTGGGCTCCAGGTACTCTGGCCAGGTGTGATTAACATGGGCATTGTGTCGCATGTAGGCACATGCTGGGAACCTCCTGGGGAGCCTGGGCGACTCCAGGAGGTGGCTGAAAAGTGAATCCAGGTAGGAGCTTAAAACTGTGTTCTGCCTTTGATTCCAGGTTGGAGGTCTGCAGAACCTGGTCGGCTTCTGGGCAGAAGTCGATATCCGGCCACTCAAGGGCCCTGGTTCTCCAGAACCACAGCTGGCCATATGCACTTCGGGCCTGCGCTGGCCCTCGGTAGTATGACCCAGCTGCCCCTGAGTGGTGAAGGCAGGGCCGGGGTCTTCATCGACCAGCTGCTGTTCCTCTATGACCCGAGTTGAGCTCTGCAATGACAGTGACCAGCAACCGGTCCAGAGACCTCAAACCCTGCCAGGCCCTAGTCGCTGCTGCTTCTGCCCACTGGACCTTCTGCTCCGGGATCAGGCCCAGCCCTGTGTCTGCACAGACCTCCACCCAGGGGAAATGAGATTCACTTCCAGGGCTCAGGATAGACCTCGGGCAGAGGGGGCCACCACACTCCACATCAACCCAGTGAGCCTTGACCCGGGGTGTGAACATGACTGGTCCACCAGGCTTCTGACCCCTCCTCAGCCTATTCCTTTCTATGTGAACCCCCCTTACACACACACACACACACACACACACACACACACACACACACACGAGAGGACATCGGGCTGCTCAGGTGGGGTCATAGTGGTGGCCTGGCCCACACACAACCACCCTGGGCCTCCCTGTGTTACCTCTGGCTCCAACTGTGTCAAGGGCGACAAGGGTCTGTGCTGAGTCCTGAACCAGTGGCGGCCAATGCGGAACCTACTCTCATCGCTGCCTCTCTTTAGGCCTCGGCCTTGGGACACGGGGAGACCCAGGGCAGGTTCCAGGGAGGGCTCCTCATCCAGGGGTGGTGGGGCCTCGGTCATGTCTGCAGGTGCTTCCCAGGCTGGCCCCGGCTCCATAGCTGCCACAGGAGAGGCTGATAGAGGTGGCAGGACCTCTGGAGGTGCCCACGCCTCCAGCTCTTCATGAGACTCCTCATCAGACTCCTCTGTCTGGACTTCAGGTGTTTCTGCACGAGCCTCCTCTGCCTCCTGGGCCGGTGCTGTGGTTGTGGGAGGAGAAAAGATCACCCACATGCCTGCATTTCCTTGTGCCCATCCTCCCCCCTTAGGACATAACAGAAGCCAGAGCGTTCAGAGAAGCCACAGCTCAGGACCCACCACAGGATGTCCTCCCCACCTGTAATCCAGCAGGTGGGTCGTCTGGGGCCAGGCTTTGCCCCCGGCCAGGCTCTGGGGGTGCTCCCTGTGTGTCTGGCACTGAGCCTTCCCCATAAGCTCAGATGCACCACCTCCCCCATCCCACCCCACCTCCTCCACCTTCTCACCCTTGGGCTCTGCCTCCTGGGGCTGCAGGTCCTCTGGCCCAGTGTGATTCGCATGGGCCTGGTGCTCCAGGCAGGCATCACACATTGGGAACCTCTTGCGGAACCTGGGTGACTCCAGGAAGGATTTGCAAAGTGCGATCCGCCTTTGCTGATTGAGCAGCTTCCAGGATGGAGGTCTGCGGAACCTGATGGGCTTCTGGGGAGGACTCCATCTCCGGGCACTAAAGGGCCCTGGCTCCCCAAAATCCCAGCTGGCCATATGCACTTCGGGCCTGCTCTGGCCCTCAGTAGTATGGCCTACCTGCCCCTCAATGGTGAAGGCGGGGCTAGAGTCTTCGTCAACCCGTTGATATTCCTCTGTGACCTGGGTTGAGCTCTGCAATGACAGTGACCGGCAGCCGATTCGGACGCCTTAAGCCCTGTCCAGTCCTAGTCGCTGCTGCTTCTGCCCACTAGACCTTCTGCTCCCAGATCAGGCCCAGCCCTGTGTCTGCACAGACCCTCCCAGGTGAAATGAGTCACCTCCAGGGCTCGGGATAGACCTCTGGCAGAGGGGGCCACCCACACTCCACATCAACCCAGTGAGCCTTGACCCGGGGTGTGAACATGACTGGTCCACCAGGCTTCTGACCCCTCCTCAGCCTGTTGCAGCTTAGGTCCTTTCTATGTGAACCCCCCTTACACACACACACACACACACACACACACACACACACACACACACACACACGGAGGGGACATCGGGCTTCTCAGGTGGGGTCAGAGTGGTGGCCTGGCCTACACAAAACCACCCTGGGCCTCCCTGTGTTACCTCTGGCTCCAACTGTGTCAAGGGCGACTGGGGTCTGCGCTGAGTCCTGAACCAGCGGCGGGCACGTCGGAATATACTCTCATCGCTGCCTCTCTTGCGGCCTCGGCCTCGGGACAAGGGGAGACAACACGAAAACATGGTGTCCTCTCCAATGTGTCTATCCGAGTGAGATGGGAAGGGGCAGTTATAGAATGTGGCTGCCTGGTTACCGGGTTCCGTTGGGCTCCATCGTCAGGAAGTGAGGTCAACTGTGGGTCCCCTACCCTGAGCATCTCCTCAGACATGAGCAGTGACCTCACTTCCTGACGATGGAGCCCAACAGAACCCGGTAACCAGGCAGCTACATTCTATAACTGCCCCTTCCCATCTCACTCGGATAGAGGCATTGGAGAGGACACCATGTTTTCGTGTTGTCTCCCCTTGTCCCGAGGCCGAGGCCGCAAGAGAGGCAGCGATGAGAGTATATTCCGACGTGCCCGCCGCTGGTTCAGGACTCAGCGCAGACCCCTGTCGCCCTTGACACAGTTGGAGCCAGAGGTATAACACAGGGAGGCCCAGGGTGGTTGTGTGCGGGCCAGGCTCACATACAAGGGCCTGAGCAGGAACAGGCTGAGGAGGGGTCAGAAGCCTGGTGGACCAGTCACGTTCACACCCTGGGTCAAGGCTGCTTGGGTGGATGTGGAGTGTGGGTGGCCCCCTCTGCCCGAGGTCTATCCCGAGCCCTGGAGGTGACTCATTTCCCCTGGGTGGAGGTCTGTGCAGACACAGGGCTGGGCCTGATCCAGAGCAGAAGGTCCAGTGGGCAGAAGCAGCAGCGACTAGGGCCTGGCAGGGTTTGAGGTCTCTGGACTGGTTGCTGGTCACTGTCATTGCAGAGCTCAACTCGGGTCATAGAGGAACAGCAGCTGGTCGATGAAGACCCCGGCCCTGCCTTCACCACTCAGGGGCAGCTGGGTCATACTACCGAGGGCCAGCGCAGGCCCGAAGTGCATATGGCCAGCTGTGGTTCTGGAGAACCAGGGCCCTTGAGTGGCCGGATATCGACTTCTGCCCAGAAGCCGACCAGGTTCTGCAGACCTCCAACCTGGAATCAAAGGCAGAACACAGTTTTAAGCTCCATCCTGGTTCCACTTTTCAGCCACCTCCTGGAGTCGCCCAGGCTCCCCAGGAGGTTCCCAGCATGTGCCTACATGCGACACAATGCCCATGTTAATCACACCTGGCCAGAGTACCTGGAGCCCAAGGAGGCAGAGCCCAAGGGTGAGAAGGTGGGAATAGAATGGGGGTGGGGGGAGGTGCATGTGAGCTTATGGGGAGGACTCAGTGCCAGGCACACAGGGAGCACCCACAGAGACTGGCCAGGGGCAAAGCCCGGCCTCAGACCACCCACCTACTGGACTGTCAGCGAGGAGGACACCCTGTGGTGGGTCCTGGGCTGTGGCCTCTCTGGAAGGCTCTGGCTTGTGTCCTATCCTGGGGGAAGTGAGGGGGTGAAGGGGGCACAAGGAAATGCAGGCATGTGGGTGATCTTTTCTCCTCTTACAACCCAGCACCGGCCCAGGAGGCAGAGGAGGATCGTGCAGAAACATCTGAAGTCCAGACAGAGAAGTCTGATGAGGAGTCTGATGAAGAGCTGGAGATGTGGGCACCTCCAGAGGTCCTGCCACCTCCATCAGCCTCTCCTGTGGCAGCTATGGAGCCGGGGCCGGCCTGGGAGGCACCTGCAGACATGACCGAGGCCCCACCACCCCTGGATGAGGAGCCCTCCCTGGAACCTGCCCAGGGTCCTGCCTCAGAGGAGGAGCTGCCTCCTGAAAACCCAGCAGGGCCAGCTCCAGAGCCGCTGGCTGAGACTGCTTGCCGTCTCCCCTCAGAAAAACTTGTGCTACCCCCCTTCATTTACATTTTCCTTCTATTTTCCTTCATTATTATGTTTTACTTTTCTTTGTGGGTTATTCAATTATTTATTTTTTAATTTTTATTATTTGGGGTATTTTAGGGTCTTCTTTTTTCTCTCTATTCTTCTTTCTTCTTTTATGCTTTGTTTCTCCCTGGGGTGATTCAACTTCATAAATAAATAAAATTATTGTTTGTATTTTAAATGGTGTCATTCCTGAGCCTGAAGGACATTCATGATGCTGGGCAAGCATCACCACCGTCTAGTTGCAGGATGTTCCATCCCCCCAAAAGGAAACCCTGCACCAACAGTACTCACTCCTCACTCCTCCTGCCCCTGGAGACCCCTGGTCTGCTTTCTGTCTCTGCTCCGTTACCTGTTCATTACCTGTTCTCGAGGTCCCCTATATATGGAATAGGTGTCTGATCACATATTTTTGTTTGTGTTTATCTGAAATAGCTTTTTTGTTATTTGAAAGGGAAATCCCACATGGATTAGAGATTAGATGAAGAAGAAGAAGAAGAAGAAGAAGAAGAAGAAGAAGAAGAAGAAGAAGGAAGGAGAAGGAGAAGAAGGAGCCCTTTTAGTAAGTGCGTGCTTAATCTCCTGTTGGTCAGTAGCCTCCGGGTAGAGGCTCTGTGCTCAGTGTGACCCCAAGGCCAGAAGCCAGTCAGGCAAAGGCAGGCTCTTCCTGTGCCCCACAAACAACAGGGAAAATGCAGGAATCTGGGAAGAGAAACCTCAAGCTGCAAAGCATTCCTAGCAACGCAAGGCCAGAGAAAGGTGTAACCTCCCTGTGGTGCAGAGCACTCTGGAAAGTTGTTTTCTAAAGGGACAAAGGGCAAACACATGCACTTCCAATGAGACAGTGCACACGCCTCTCCATGCAGAGAGGACCCTTCCTGATGGGGACACATGCACTGTGGACACTGTGGGGAGAGCACTGTCACCATCAGACTGGCAGCTTCTGGGCTGGTGGCAATCACCCTGGGGACAAAGTGAGGCAGCAGAGGCCCCAGCAGGTCCCCTGGGGAGGAGTGGGAAAGGCCACCCTCTGGGAGAACAGTATGCAGGACCTGCCAAAGTCCCACAGGGCACACCTGCACCTGGCAGTGCTCCCCCTAGGGGTTACCCCACAGACACTCTTGCACAGTTGTTCAGAGATGGATTTGAGACCACCCATCAGAGCACTGAAGAAACAGTCTGGAATTGGAAAAAACATTAATGTCTGTGGAGAGGGCATGGGATCGACCAATCCTGGTCCACATGGAGGAGGGAAGCTGAGCAACTGCTCAAGTGGGTTCAGGGGTCTCTGTGTGTCCAGAGATAAGGATCTCTGGGGTCCTTTCATGTGAGACATGTGGACCCTCTGTCTGCATCCAGGATCCTACCTGTTCGACCCCATACATGTGATTTTAACCAGCAGACACGCATATGTGACAGACAAACAGAATGAGAAAGACAGAACCTGAGAGATACCCACCAAGCCACTCCTGATGATCACCTGTGGGGTGGGACTTGCAAATCTCTCATGTTTTCCTTGAGGCAATGTCTACTTTTTTAATAATGCATGTATGACTGGTAGTTCTAAAAATACTGAAGTCATATGTTCAGTGTTATCCATTGATCACTTATCTAAGTACATTATTTAGTTTTATTTTTAAAGGATTTCTGACAAAAACAGAAGGTTTTTTTATAGTACAGCTTGAGGCCTATTGCACAAAATTCGTGCACTGTTGGGGGAGGGCTCCCCTCAGCCTGGACTGTGCCCTCTCACAGTCCGAAACCCCTCAGGGGATATCCGCCTGCTGGCTTAGGCCCGACCCCCAGGGGTATTGGACCTAAGCCGGTAGGCAGACATCCCTCTCGCAGTCTGGGACCCCTCACTCTGTACCGCCTGCCTGTTCACTGCTCCTTACCACTCGGCTCGCTGCTCCTTAGTGCGGCCCCGGAGGCTGGAGAGGCTCCCGCCACCGCGGCCGCTGCACTCGCCAGCCATGAGGCCGGCTTCTGGCTGAGCAGTGCTCCCCCTCTGGGAGTGCACTGACCACGAGGGGGCAGCTCCTGCATTGAGTGTTTGCTCCCTGTTGGTCAGTGCACATCATGGCGACTGGTCGTTCTGGTATAACTGTTGCGTAGGCTTTTATTATATAGATAATGAATTCTAAAGCAATTCAGAATCAAGTAAAGAACAAAGTCCTCCCAGGGAGGAGAGCCCTGATAGGGGTGCTCACAGTTCCAGTCCTTTCCCTGTGTGTGCACAATGTCCGAATGTGCACATATGTGTACCTGTGTTCCCACGCTCATGCATACATGTGTGGGTGCCTGTGTGTGTTCACATGTGCATGTGTGTGTGCACTTATAGGTGTTGGTCTGGGAGGATTCTGGTCATGTGCCCTTCTGGAACCTCATTTCCCTAGGGGTGGACAGTGCCAGTCAGTCCTCCTCCTCCTTGGCATTTTCTGTGTCCCCACATCAGAATTTCCAAAGCCCCTCCTGTGGACCATGAGCCATTTTTTGATTTTTTACTCCCATCATCCTGCTGAAGGGAACACCTGCATCCATAAATCTTTATTTATTTATGACAGGTCTCTAGAAGTGGAGATTCACGATTTTAAGGTGTTGGGGGAAGTTCCCCACTACCTAGGTCAACATACCACTTTCAAAAATATATTTTATTGGTTTTTAGAGAGAGCGGTAGAGGGGGGAGAGAGAGAGAGAAACATTGATGTGAGAATAAAACATCAATCGGTTGCCTCCTGCATGCCCCCTACCAGAGATCGAGCATGTAACCTGGGCATGTGCCCTGACCAGAAATCGAACCAGCAACTGTTCGGTGCATGGGACAATCCCGAACCAACTTAGCCACCTTGTCCACTTTGAACCTTGTTTGGGAAAGCATGGATGCTGAGACTTAGTGCTGAGACCTTAGGGAGGGAGAAGAAAGGAGGAGGGACTGGGAGTGGAGAAGAGGCTACTTGAGAGTGACATGCCCAGTTGGAAGTTCCTATCCATCCTGCCTCTGCCCTACCCTAAGTCCCAACCCTCCTCTCCCCATCCAGCCCCTAGCCCACACCAGCTCCATCCTGATCCATAACTCAACTGAGCTGAGCAGCCGTCCAGGGAACTGGAGGGTGGGGCCTGCAAATTCTGGCCTGCTCCCTCCCTCTCCCTCCAAGAGTGGAGCCCCTTACTCTCTGTCAGGAAAGCAGATCTAGGGAGGCTCAGTCAGTCACAGAGACCACCCACCATGAACGTGTTCTATCCAGGGGAAGTTCTCAGTTGCCACAGCAGGACCCACTTCAGCTTGTGTGAGCAGAAGGAAGCTCACAGAAGGTGCCAGTTGTCAGAGCATCAGGCTTGAGGCTTTGGGGCAGGTCACAGCACCCAAACCACAGAGGTCCTCCAGCGGTGACCTCTGCCCCAGTCCTGTGGCAGCCCAGCCCTCACACCCAGCACATCCAGCTTCTGTGAGCTGGGCTCTGCTCAGTGGCAATGAGGGAGAGAGCCATCATCTCATTCAAAGTCAGGTCAGAGTCTCCTTGATCTGAGGCTGCCAGGTGAGGCCACAGTCAGCAACATTTCTTTGCTGCCCAGAAATGACCTTCCCACCGAGAACAGAGAAAGTAGGCTCGAGGTGGGGACTCACCAGGCTGCTCCTGGAAGCAGAGAGAGAAGCCCCTGATTGTAGGGGAAACAGGAGAGAGCAGAGAGGAGGACATTTTTGTGGATGTAAGTCTTCTAACTAATTTTAACATAAGCCACAGTCTAGGAGAAAGTGTTTTCAAAATACAGATCTGAAAAAGAACTGGTACCCAAATATATATATTTTTTAAAAAAAACAAACCTCTTAATCCTCAACAATAAGAAAACAAAGAACCCAATTTAAAAATGGGTGTAAGGTCTGAACAGACACCTTACCACAGAAGATACACAGATGGAGGGGATGCAAGATGGCAGGGGAGTAGGTGGAAGGTTCACTCACCTCCTCCCAGGACCAAATACAAAGGACAACTAAATGATAGAACAATATACCTGAATAACCAATTGAGGGCTAGCTGAAAAAAGTCTTATAACTAAGTATTACAGACAAAGTCATATCCAGAGTGGTAGGAAGTATGGAGACATATAAAGAGCTGGTCCACGTGTGGCATTACAGAATCCGAAGGAATATCTCAGGTGCAACAGTTCCCCCTGAAGAGCGAGGAGTGTCAGCCACACTGGGATCCCTAGCCTGGAGCACCAGACCCAGAAAGAGGTTCCCACATAACATCCACTGTGAAATTCAGTGGGAATTTCATCCGCCAGGTAAGAGATGGAGGTTGGGCGTGGGTCTGGTAGAAAATTAGGTGCCCACTTAAAGGGCCAGTGCACAAAATCTCATTTGCTGGTACTCTTCCAGGGCTCTGGCAGAGACATGAAAGCTCAGCGCAGACTAGAGTGATACAGGGAGAGGGGCTGGAAGGACAGCTGCTAAGGTCCCTGTGCTGAATTCATCTCCTGTACCACCCACAGATGCCTTCTTTCCTGGGTCAAGAATTCCCCTCCATATGGCATCAGCCTGGGGGAATGCACCAGCCCTATCCTACCAACTCCCTGTGGCCCTGCCCTGCCAAGCCTGCACCCTGTGGGAGACTAGGCTGGCCTGGGCCTCTAGTAGAGACTTTCTTGGAAGGCTCTAGAGGAGATCTGGGCAGACTCGGTGGGTGGCAGAGACAGACAGAGAGAAACTGAGTTTTGTGGCTCTCTGGAGTGAGGGCCATTCTTCCCTTGCACAGCTGGCACCTTTATTTCCGTGCAGTGCCTTCCCTCCACATGAACAAATCCTAATCTGTTCTACTCTGATGAACACTGCTGGCCTCACTCTGATGACTCCCTGAGACCCCGTCCCAATAAAAAGATTCATAGGTCCAGACAGGTGGTGGCTGGCCTTGGTGACCTGAGACTGTTGTTGAGGGCCTCAGACCAAGCACTGCTGCTGAGTTTGAATCTGTGAACACCACTGGTGAATACTACTGGCCACCACCTTGTGACTCACTGAGAACCTATGCGCACAACTCACATACTGCCAGAGGCTCTCCAGTGACTGAGCCTAACAGGCAGATGGCATGGAGGCTGATCTCCTGGTGCCTTGAGCCTTTTGCTGACCTGTCCCTGGGCTCGGTACTGATGGAAGCTGGCCTTGATACGCAGTCTGGCCCCTTCCATGTGCACCCAGGCCTAGCAGAGGTAGACACAAACTGTGGATCCCTTTATACCTTCAAACAGGTAGCCCAGGGGCAGTCACAGGCAGAATCTGACATTGACCTGCCACCGGAGTCCCAAAGGCCCCAGAACCAACACACCTGGTGGTGTGCTTCAGACCACAACAGAGCAGGACTCAATTAGTTTCACAAGTGGCACATCCAAAGGGACATCTTGGCAGGCACCAGATCCTGCTGGGGCAAATTCTGCTTTTGTGGTTAGCCCTCACATAGCAAGTCATACGTTGTAGTTGGAGTCAGTCCTCATAGTCAGCCAGCCCAAGGGTCAATTGCACCATGGTTGGGCCAACAGCAATCAAGACTTAACTGCAACAGAAGGGCTAAAATAACCCACACAAGGGAAATTCCTGGAACATCAGGCTCAGGTGATCAAGGAGACTGCACCACTGAGCCCCACAGGAAACTACTACATAAGCCCACCCTACCAAGACTGGGGACATAGCAAATCTACCTAACACACAGAAACAAATACAGAGAGGCAGCCAAAATGAAAAGACAAAAATGCCCTAAATGAAAGAACAGGATAAATTCCCAGAAAAAGAACTAAATGAAATGGAAGCATGCAATATACAAATAGAGTTTTAAAAAATGATTCTGAGGATGCTCAAAGAAGACTGGATAAATTCATTGAGAACTTAGACAAGGAGGTAGTAAGTATAAAAAAGGACAGAGAAACCAACAACAAAAATAACCAGTCTGAAATGAAGAATACACTAGAAGAAATCACAGCAGGTAGATGAAGCAATTTAAAGGACAAGTTAACAAACACCCAAGCAGAACAATACAAAGAAAAAAGAATTTAAAACAATGAGGAAAGTATAAGAGACTTCTGCTACATCAATCATAACATCATAGGGATACCAGAGGGAGAAGAAAGAGAGAGCAAGGGATCGAGAACCTATTTGAAGAAATAATGGGGGGAACTTTCCTAACCTGGTGAAGGAAAAAGACACACAAGTCCAGGAAGCACAGAGAGTCCTAATCAAGTTGAAAGCAAAAGGCCCACACTAAGACACAGCTTAATTAGAATGGCAAAGTTAAAGACAAAAAGAGAAACATAAGAGCAGCAAGAGAAAGACACCTAGTTACCTACACAGGGGCTCCCATAATACTGTCAGCAGAAACATTTCAGGCCAGAGGGGATCAGGATGAAATATTCAAAGTGATGAAAAGCAAGAACCAACAACCAAGACTACGCTACCCAGCCAGGCTATCGTTTAAAATGGAAAGTGAGCCTGGCTGGCATGGCTCAGTGGTTGAGCATCAACCTATGAACCAGGAGGTCATGTGTTGATTCCCAGTCAGGGCACATGCCCGGGTAGTGGGTTCAGTCCCCAGTAGGGGGTGTGCAGGAGACAGCCGATCAATGATTCTGTTTCATCACTGATGTTTCTATCTCTCTTTCCCTCTCCCTTCCCTTCCTCTCTGAAATCAATAAAAATATATTTAAAAATAAAATAAAAAAAAATAGTTCATTACCACCCAACCAGTATTACAAGAAATATAAAAGGGATTTTTTAAAAAGAAGAAAGGAATAAAAAACACAAAGGAACATAGTTATAAAGAATAAAATGGCAATACATATGTAACTATTAATAATTACTTTAAATGTAAAGGATTAACACTCCAATAAAAAGACATATGGTAGCTAAATGGATAAGAAAATAAGACCCATATAAATGCTATCTAAAAGTGACCCACCTCAGAACAAAATACACACAAAGACTGAAAGTAAAGGGATGAAAAATAATATTTCATGAAAATGGAAATGGGAAAAAAAAGCTGGGATAGCAATACTTATAACAGGCAAAAACACTTTAAAACAAAGGCTATCATAGACGAAAAAGAATATTTAAAATTTTTTATTTATTTTAGAGAGAGAGGAAGCGGGGGGAGAGAGAAACATCGATTTGTTGTTCCACTTACTTATGCATTCATTGGTTGATTTTTGTATGTTCCCTTCCTGGGATCAAACCCACAACCTTCAGATACTGGGATGGCACTCTAACCAACTGACCTACCCCGTCATGGGCTTTCACTAAATTAAATGTCGGCTGATTCACTTTGTCAAAGTTTAGTTTCCATTACTGCAGATAAAAAACTCATTCCTTATGACCTTACCTGCTCCTGTTTGAAGTGGGACAACATTTCCGTCAGCATCAACAGTTTGCCTGGTGGGACTAGAAGCTGCCTAACTTTGTGCATGGTCATTTTCTTTATGAGAGTGTTGTAAGTACATAACAGTTTTCAACCCCAAAATCTACTCTATATAGAACATCAACCATGGCAGGCTTACATAACCAGTGAATGTTGTCATACAAACATGAAAAGGTGACTTCTATCCCTTGGTACTAAACTAGAGAGAGAAAAAGCAAGTTCAGAGAACACATTATGACTGATATCAAAGTCCTAAAGGCAAAGCTTCATGTGAATATAACATCCTATGCAGCCTCCCAGAGTCCTTTTAGCCTCCAACTATATTTGCTCTCATGTGATTTTCTGCAAAACAACAGAACCCCATCATTTTTCTCCTTAACATCAATTCTTAAATTTTGCCTTACCTCAGATGGGGAGCTCATGCTATATGTTCTACAATCTTCTTTTTGTACCGAGTGAATGGTGCTGCCTTTTCATTTCTCGTGAGCATAAATCTTATTTTATAAAATTCATACTTGATGCATTGCAAGCTACAAACAAGAAAATTCTTCAGGGGAAAGACCTGAAGGGAGAAGGTGGTGCTTTCTTAGACCATTGTGAAGGGAGTAGGAGATGGAATATCTATATTTAATCTCTGCTCCCAATGACAGATTTTATTTTTCAGTTCCCACAGTTGTGCATACAATACAAGGAAACCCGTCCCTCCAGATACTGCATCAACATTTTATATGAGCTGAAGAATATATATATATATATATATATATATATATATATATATGTAACAAAGAATATATATATACACACACATATATATATATAGCCATTTCCCTCTGACAAAATGCCAGAAGAAATGGCTAATCTCTTCATCCAGTGTCTTACTAAGATTGTTCTTTTGAAATTTGGCATGGCAAGTGGAGGTAGAGTCTTAAAGGGATAAAGGACCCTTATTTTCAAGAAAATATGGTAAAGTCATCAATTTCTGAAAAATGGCATGTGAGGTTGGCATGTCAAGGAAACAAATACCCCCCCCCCCCATTAAAACCTAATATTACCTAATGTAATAAGTCTTGCCATTAGATTAAAGCCCTTTTATAGACAACTAGACTATCTGGCTACATTTCTGGTTGCAATTTATTAGGTAGTTGGAAGTTATACTTTAACTACATTGCTAATTTTGTTTAAGATTCCTGGCTGTATTTTTTTCTAGTTAGCAGTTACACTGGCATATCCTCAGGCAGATAAAGTTCTTACAAAAGATTCTTCAGGGCACACTATATTCTATTTCTCTTAGATGTGTTATCTTTTATTGTCTTGAGATTCACTTTGGGATAGACAGAAAATTATGAAGATAAAGTTGACAAAGCCAATAGCAAGACCTTAGAAAAGGACAAGGTGGGTGATCATTGACACCCCTAGCCACCTGAAAATGGTCCCTTGCAGACTCAATTCTGGCCAGCAGTGGACCAGCAAGGTAAACAATTCTTGCCACTTTATGACCACATGCAGCATTTGGTGTTCTTTCCATTGTCTGGCATCTTCGAGGGATCCAGCGCATAGTTTTAAGCATCCTAGAACTGCATTTCAGACCAGATTGCTCAAATAGAGTCAATTTGCAACAGTGAAGCGGTCTTAAAATAGGATTTTACTCTAGGGAGAAAAATCCTCAACCAAGTAGTCACAGTGCACTTTGAATGACTAATTTAAGCCATTACATTACAAAATAAAGGATAAATCATACTTTCATAACACTATTGTATAGGAGCAGTTTTAATTTTAAGATTCAAGCACCTACATCAATCTGAGTCTAAAATAATAGGCCCGTGATTTAAAACCCAACATTCTTTCACACTTCATAAAACTAAAAATAAAATTGTCTCAGCAAACACTGACCTATTCCTCCCGCCAAAGTACTGTATTGCTAGTAAAATTGGAACAAGAGGTCTCAAAACCGCAAAGTGCCAGCAGTTTACTGTTTGTAGCTTTAATTGGTCTTAAACGTGGGGTGCGAGAGAATATTCTATGGCCTGTAGAGAAAAAGAGATTTATTCCCCTTCTTAAATCAAAAGCAGATTCCATGCTCAACTCCTCCCAACCCGCCCGCCCCGCCCCGCCCCCAAGGGGTTGTTTTTCCAAATTTTTGTATCTATTTTACTGAAGATGACAGGTGAGGGAACGTCCAAGTGCTGGGTCTGGTCCACAAAGTAAACAGAAAGGTTGGGGCGGGTTTCTTTATTTTTAAGGCGTTCAGCCCCTCAGCTGTTTCCCCCCATTGGCATTTGGAAGCTTGAAGTCCTTAGGAAGCTTGAAGTCCTTTAGAAAAGAGGCACATTTAGCAGGAATGTTCTTTGTGCCTGCCTCCCTTTTTACGGAAGAGAAAGGGGGCAGATTTATAATTACAGCCTTGGCGGGGGGGGTGGAGATTGGCGGGAGAGGGAGCAATAAAAAGTTTCAGCCCGCAAGACAATGCATGGTTTTTTGTTGTTTTTTCACGGTCAACACTGTACCACAAACAGCTTTGGTGCCACTCGGAGCCCTTCCCCTGTCCCCTCCCTTTCCCTCTGCAGGCTCGCTCTGGCAGGCGGAGGCACAGTTAAATTCCAGCACCTTCTCCACAGAACCTCAAACTACTACACGCTATTACTACGGCAGCCTTCCACCGCTCCCCCAGCCTCCCGGGGTGCCCGGCAGCGCCCTTGGAAGAGGATTGCCCAGAGAGGGAGAACGGGCGCCCAACTCCACCGAGGCTTGAGGCTTTCTGCGTCCTGCGCAGTTTCTCGGCTCCAGGCACCAACACGGCGGAGAGCCGGCGCCTTGCAGACACACACGGATCCACGCATACAGTAGAGCTGTCTCCGTCCACATTCTTGCACACCGCCCCCTCCTCCCCCCGAGCTCCCGGAGTCGCTGAGCTGGGTGGAGTGACAGGAGCTTCCCGCCAACCCGCGCCGGGGCGGGCAGGGAGGAGCGGCGCGCGGGGCCAACTGCGGCGCGTCTTCCGGCGCCCAAGGAGGTGGCGAGGGTGGGACTCGGGGCGGAGCCCGAGTTTAGGAAGAGGAGGGGATGGCTGTCATCAATGAAGTCATATTCATAATCTAGTCCTCTCTTCCTCCGTTTCTGTACTCTGGGTGACTCAGAGAGGGAAGAGCTTCAGCCAGCACACTCCTCGCCAGCAAGGTAAATATAACTTACAACTCCTTTCTCCTCTTTCCCCTCCCCGCGGCCTCCCGGCTGCAGCCGCCTCACAAACCCCTCCGGCACCGCGCCGCCTGTGCGGGGGATTATTCATTATTATCCTAATTATTATTTATTGTGCATGCGAGGAGATCAAAACAAACAGGCGGGCCAACCGCCACAACAACAACAAAAAAAGCCCGCCTCCTCCCCGCGGGCCTCAGGTGGAATGCTCTAACGACAGAACCCGGGCGACGGTGGAAGAAACGGGAAAGTTTCAACCGAACCTTGCTGTTCTAATAATAACAGTGATAATTACTACTTCAAGGAGGGGGAATCCCAACAAACCACAGCCTTGACCCTGAGTAGGCAGGCAGCGATGCGCTGCCAACTCAAGGTGCAATGCACACACTTGGCAAGGTGGCAACACCCCTTCCCCATTCCCTTAAAAGCCTGGGGGGTAAGCGGGAGGGGGCTGGAAGATTGGTGAGGAGAAATGGAAAAGAGACCGTTCACGCCGAGCAGTCCTCCCCGGAAGAGTTGGAAGTGCAGCGGGAGAGGAAGGCAAGGAGCCTGGACTGGCGGCGAGGCGCCAACGATAGCGGCTGCCACTCGCTTCCCGGAGACGAGTTTAAAAGGCTGCAGAGACCCAAGCGAACGGCCGGAGAAGCCTGGGCTGGCGCGCCGAGGAGGCGGCTGCCACCGCCGCGGGGCCGGTGCGTGCCGGGTCGGAGGTGTCACCTCCACTTTGCGCGTTTCCTCGGGCGGGGATGGGAATGCTGACCAGTAGTCAGGCCTTTAGGGAAAAGGGTTGCCAGGGCGCTATGCCCGAGGCTCTGCGGGCGTTTCTGCTCCTGATACCTGGCGACTGCGCGGGCTCGGGCGTTGAAGTTCGGGGTGTCTGGCCCGGGCCGCACAGCTGGGAAGGAGGGAGGAGGCACCGAAGGAGGTCAGAGGTGCCCGCGGGGCTCACTTACCCTGCTCTCTCCCTCCCCGGGCTTGTCTTCTTTTGCTTTGAGTCTTCCTGCAGCTTGATCCGCGGGAATCTCGGGCGTAGGTCGCCCGCAACTGTCCGGGTGCTAGGGGCGCTCTGGGGCCAGGGAGAGACACTGTGGCTTCTGGCCCGGAGGCCATGATCCGGATAATCCTCCTCTGCCTTACTGTCACAAACAGGACCCGCGCACACCCGGGCAGCGATGGTGGCGTTCGCTGGAGAAGGGGAAGGGCTTCAGCGGGGAGAAAGGGTGTGTGTGTGGGGGGGGGGGGGTGCGGAATGAGGACGGGAGGCGGGGATACCCAGTGGGAGCTTTAATCCCAACGATAACACGCACCCATCTTTCTGGGTCTCTGCTTTCCAGTGGCTCTCTTCCCATCCCAACCTGGTTAACCCCTTCTGCTTCCCCCCTCCGTCTTCCCTCCTCCCGTTTGCGTTGCAAAACATGGCCATGCCTTCTGCAAAGGTGTCGCGATGCACTTCCCCAAATAACCGGTCCGGCGCGCCAGCCCCTAGCCACTCTCCGGCTGCGGGGCGCACTCCGAGTCCAGTGCTTCGGGTGCCCCGCACCAGGCCTTGCAGTCTAGGCTCAGTTGCACCGCGCGGGCCGGGCGCAGTAGTGCGGGCTCTAGAAGACACCCGCGCCCTGATGTGGGCACTCGGGCCGGTTTCCGGTACACGCGGGGAAATCGCCTCCTGCCAGTGCTGCGCGCTCGCCCCCGCCGCCTGGGTTGCATTATTATTTTTATCCGGGTTGCAGTTTGCGACTGATTTTGGTGAGCGCTGGGCTGGCCGGACTGCTGGGGGGTGGGGGTGGAAGGAAGTTGGACGCGGATCAGGCAGGAAAAAAAGTTTGTCAGGGCAGCTAAGTAGGGTGGGGTGGGGGTGGAGGGGGGTGGCGAGCTCCCGTGGCTCGCGTCTCCGAACCCTCGGGCCAACGCGAGTGTGTTTGCGCGTGAGTGTGAGTGTGTTGTGCGCGCCGGGGCCAGTGCGTCGGGAGCAGCGGCGCGGGCAGATGCCCCTGCTCGTGCCCTCCCCCAGAGGCAAGGGAAGACAGGCGAGGTTGGTGGCGGGGGCAGGTTGGGGTGGCGTGTGCGTGTGGCTGTGAGTGTGAGTGTGCGCGCGCGAGCGGCAGAGAATCAGGAAGTCACAGCAGCGAAGCGCACACAGACATGTTTGATCGCCGTGACATGACGCGCGCGAGCGAGGAAGCGGCGGCCGGGGCTGGGCCGCGGGCCTAGGGCTCCGGCGGACACCGGCTCCTGGCCGCCGACCGCGCCGCCACCGCAGGCTCGGCGAGCCCAGCTCCTCTTTTTGTTCCGCGTACCCCAGGTAAGAAGCCTACGTCGCCGCCACTCGCTGGGTGCGGATTTTTCCAGTACTTTCCCCGCCCGCTCCCTCTGGTTTCCCGGCTCGCTTTTCCTGCAAAGTCAGGCAGGCGGGGGAAATGGGCTCCTTGCCCTTCGATCGATTGCGTGGAAACTTTCCAGCGGGAGGCATCGTGAGGGGGAAGGAGAAGGCCTTCCTGGCTGTTGTCGCTTGTCAGTTCTTTCTCCTGCGGGTCCCGAGAGTGGAGTCGCTGCTCCCTGTGTGTTGCACATTCAAACTTCGGGCCTAAACGTGCCTCCAACTCTGGCAGGATTTTACTCCAGAAGTAAAATAAATATTCAGAATTGTCCACTTGATCTTGCCAGGCGTTTGGATTTTTAAAAAGAAGGAGACAGGCTCGGGGGTCGAGGGAAGTGGGGGTGTTGTGCAGAATCCATTCCTTCTTTAGTGTCTGCACCGGTTGTTATGTAATTTTAGTAGCACATGGGTGCAGAACCTATTTGGGCTTCTCCCCTCCTTTGTTTATATAACTTTTGGGAGAGTTTTGCAAGGTTGTCGCCTGTTTTCCTCCCTGCCTGACCTGATGGAGGTTGGTGCTTTTGAAAAATCAAAGCGACCCTGGTTCGTGTCATCGTTGTCATTATGTGCAGGCTGTATTCCTAAGTATGTGTAATGGTAGAGCATAAGGAAGGCATTAAGGATACACATTTGTCGACTGTATTGAGTGGTTACTTTTCACGTCTGTGTTACCAATAGCAGGGTTAAACTTTAAGCTTCCATTTCAAAGGACTGACTTATTTACATCTGGTTATGCCATGCTTGTAGGAACAGAATGCTTGTATGAGCAGAAAGATTGTTGCTTGCATGTGGAGAAAATTCCTGCCCAACCAGTACAACTCAGAAACCACTGAGAGTTGTACTAAAATAAAAACCATGCCCAGTTGTGTGTATTTTCTTACAGAGACACCTTCAGATGTTTTGGGTAATATTTTCCACCATTTATTTGGGGACCACTACCCAAGCTTGTTTGCCCACACTAGACTTGGGAGGCTTCCAGCCTACTGCCAGCACAGTGGTAAAGTGTTAAGAGGTGTGTCAGGTTTGAATTCAAGGTGGTGCATTGTTGTGCAAATTGAGACACACTTTTAGGAATCTAATTGCCCTTTTTATTCTAGATTTTTTTCTTTTCTTTTTTAAAGCTTGCTGACAACTCAAATGTTAGCTGCTGGAAAGAAGGGATTTGGAGATACTTAGTAGGTGCAAATGATATTTATTGGCATGGACTAAAGAAAAAACACACCTCCAGACTGAGGCCCATCTCTCTTGTTGGAAGGTATTAAAGAGAGACGCTGTATTGGTAAAGAATATTGTAGATTAAATTAGGAGTTTGCGTTACCAGGACCCTTGAAGAATTGGCAGAGGTGAGGAGTGCTTCCTTCAATGCAGCCTTTCTCTTATGAGTTACATCAGTTACATGCCAGCTTCTGGGCTAGCTGCACTGTGGTGTTTCACAGAAAATATTCCCTGCAAGTGTGTGTTCAAAGCCGCCTTAGATCTTTTCTTTTGTTCAGTTTTAAAGTGGCTTTTTGAGCATTTCTCGTCAAGTTTCTTGAAAAGTGCTTTGACCAACACAGGAGGCTTAGAATTTGACACACACAAAAAAAAGTACCTCAGCTTGTATTATATTGTTAATACTTGAATCCTGTTTAAAATATTTCTGACAGTATAACTAGAAGGTAAGACTTCGGCAAATAATTATTAAAAACTTTTTCCCTTTAATTAAGTTTAAAGTAAGTCATTTTACTGACCAGTCTGAAAGCACATCCCATTCTTTTCTAGGAGATAATTGGGATGCCTCTTATATTGCTGTAATATTTTGACATTTCATTTTTAAAGGCTTATTATGTATTCAAGCAAGAGCATAAAAGAGAAAACTTTCATAAATTATAAAAGTGGTGCCTGCCCTTTTTTCCCTTTAGAAGTCTTCCTTTGTAAACAAGGCCTTTGTCAAACTCTCTTAGGTCAGCAGCTTTTTGATACTCCAGAGAAATAATAAATCGCTAGTTATGACATCTTGACGTGCTGCCATGAGAACAACTGAATTACCACAAACGTAAGGCTAAGGGGTGTTCGCCAGCACTAGCTTATTGAAGGTGTGTTGGTAGGACCTGATTTAACCACCAGAAGTTTTGATTCTCACTGTTTCTGGTCAAGATAGTTTTAAGGAAAGTCACGGACAGTTGCTTACCATGAGTGGACTTAGAAAGCTCTCAGTAAATGAGTCACATTTCTCCAGTATTTCTGATGAAGAAATGAGAAAATTTCTGTAATGTAAAAGCCATATTTGGAACCTACTTCTGAATTTTTTCTTATCACTTTTTTTAATGTAAAAGAATTATCTTCTAATTTACTTCAATTCCTTAAGTGTGTTCTGTAGATTGTTTTTGACCAATTGAGGATGCTGAATTTTCTGTCATCTTTGCAAGAGTTTGTATTATGGAAATTTAATCTCTAGCCAGTTAGTAAAGTCATGGATCATTTCATTAGTAGTTGGGAATAGAAAATACAGAAATATGGTGGTAAGTTATTTGGTAGAGTTTTTTAAAAAGGTTTGTGTTTTCTACAAAAGAAATTGTGACTATATTTATAGGAAACGTAGGACTCTAAAACTTAGTTCTGTCAGAGCCATTGTGAAAGGTAACATATTTATCTTCCTAAGATATCTATTCCAAGTTAAATGGGATCTTGCAATATGGGTTTGGAAAACTTTACAACTTTATTACTATTTATTATGACTTTATTTTTTCTCTTATTAATATAGCACTTTTCCTTGTAGGCATTAAGTACTCAGGATATATTAGAGCTTTTAAGTAATACCAGTCTTGAAGATACAGACAAAGGTACTTGAATAATTATAATTTAGCAAAACATAATAGAGCTGACAAAATTCAGGAGCTAAATAGTTGGGTTTATTTAGCTATTATGAATGTTGCATATAAACAATATTTAATTTTAATTATAAGTTCATTACTCATTAATTCACTCACTTGGAATGATGTTTTAGATATAGAAAACAGGATTTTTGGAATGTTGACATAAGTAGTCCCCTTCCAAACTTCTGGCTTTATAATACATTATTATATAACTAAAGCCTACCCTGAATTATGATGTTTTGTTATAAGACTTTCAGAACATTTAGACAGTTATAAACAGGCTATATGCCTCTATGATTTAAAATCATTTAAACTGTAACAATATCCTATTGTAGTTTTAGGTATATAAGCATCAACTTAAGCCTTAGTCTTATAACAATATATCATCTATCTCTATTCAAGTACTAATGTTTTAGAAACTTTCCAGAAACTGAACTAATTAAAATTTGGGCTGGCCTCTTTGTAAATTGATGAATGGAATCCACAGAAGTTGAAATAGATTTAAAAATTAAAAACCATTAAATATAATTATAGCCTACCCCTCTCCTTTTTTAAAATAAATGGTTTTATTTACTGATGAGAGAGGAAAGGAAGGAGAGAGAGAGGGAGAGACAGACAGGCAGACATTGATTTGTTGTTTCACTCACTTAGACATTCATTGGTTGCTTCTTGTATGTGCCCTGACCAGGGATGGAACCCACATCCTTGGCATATCAGGACAGTGATCTAACCAACTGAGCTACCTAACTAGGGCTCCTTTTTTTTTTTTAACGGAATTCAGAATTTTCTGACCAAAAGGAGTTAGGATATGTTGGTTTATGTAAGTCATCAAACTTGGAAATGGAATGTCCATGAGGATAATAGTCCTCTCCCATCTCCCCACTGTGCTTTCGAACCAGGCACTTAATGGCTTTGAAAATATTTGCAACATTTTTGTAGCTTGCTGTTGTGCAGTATTCCTACATATCCTAAAATGTTATTAAGCAAAACTCATAATTCTGTAAAAAATAAATGACCTACAGTTGAGAACTTATGTGTTTTAAAGAATGTACCGGAACATGTAAACATGAATAGCAAATAGTAAACTGCACGGGCAATGTGATACAGGGAGAGATCAGGGTGAGCTCTCTTGGGCCCATGGGATAGATAAGGTCTTCTCCATGGCGTAGGATTGCTGCTGGAGGTGGGTAGAGGTGGGGGTGATGGACTGTGATCACCTGAGATCAGAAGAAAGTTCTGATAGCACAGGGACTGAGCCTAAAGATTCTCTGAGAAGACCAATGTACCACTTTTGACCTGGTTGACCAGGACAAGAAGGTCCAGGTGGGGAGAATTTTCAAAGGATAAAGTTGGAGATGGTAGAAAGACCTGACTTCCAGGCTCATGTATGAATATTTTATCCAATGCCTATTGGAGGCTTGTTCCTCAGAAGTTTTGAGCAAGGCTATTCATGAACAAAAAATATTTTAGGTGAACCTGACAGATTGTCGATTCAAGGCCAGGATGGGAATTGAGGCCTTTAGAAGGATCCTTGGGATAATGTGCATTTTTACATGATAGCTCAGCAGGTGTCATCATGTGTAATATTTCACTTGATTCGTATCAAAGGTGAGGCTGTAGCCGCTATTATTATGCTTATTTGCAGATGAAGAACTTGAACCTCAAAGAGGTCAAATGAACTACACGGTGATTTTCTTAATGGCATACAAATGTGATAAGCGACCATTATTCATTTTAATTTCAAGAAGGGTTCCTTCTTGAAATTTTGTCCCTACTACAAAAGTTGTGGCGTATCAAAGCTCGTCTGTCGCATAACAGAAAGTGATATTGGAGTTTTGGTGCCACAGTGTGCCATGTCCACCAGAAGAGTTTTACAGTATATATTTCAGACTCTTGTATGTGTTTAATGTATAAATATTATCTCAGCAGACAGAGAAGGAAGTGACTATCACTGATGCTTATCAGCATCCCAAATGAGCTTGCCTCGCAAGGGGTCTAACGGGACGTAGGAAGGACCGTCACATGGAAACACACACACACACACACACACACACACACACACACACAGCACAGTACACTGCAGGTGTCGCGCTTTCAAACTAGCCGTCATTGTTTGGTTTGGTTCGGTTTTGACTCATTGCCTAGCAGTTGGGTTTCTGATGACTTTTAGACATGGCAGTTACCCATGGTGACCTTTATAGCCACCCCTGGACGTGATTCCCAGCTTAGAGGGATGCTCTCAGAGCTGCTCTTTGGTTGAGGGGTTTTCTAGTACTTTGGGATTTCTGGTGAACACTCTTTTAACAGGATTTTTTCCATTGGCTGTCCTCACGAGGAGGTCATCGAATGGCAGCACAGGTAGAAGGTGTCTCCAGGGTGATGGTGTTAAGAGCCAGGTTCCTGTGAGGCTGTGCCTGGGAAGCGTGGGACACTCAGTGGCCACCGCAGAGTTTGCCATCCTCCGTCTGGCACAGAGCTGCCTCCGAGCCTTTGCCAGGTCTCACTCGCAAGCATGGTCCCAAGGCAGTTTATTTAAATGGGAGGTAGCAGCTCTCATCTTAATGTGTTTCCGTGACTCAGCGATGACGAGTTCACAGAAGCCCAACAAACTTCCAACCCAACCACCTCTTTGAAACATATTCCACTTTGCATGGGACACTGACAGGAACAGCCACAAGGAAAAACGTTCTCCGTGCTTTGCAGGAGTTTTGGTCCAGCAATGTGTAATGTCAACTTGAAGCCCAGCGTGGTTTCTAATCGCGGCACAAACCACGTTGTGCGCTGTTTAAAGTTGCACGCCTGAGACCAAGAAGCACAGGGCTTTGGTAATAATACCACCTCGCCCAACAGCCTGGGCCTCTGAAAGAGAAACTTCTGGCAGATTTTTCTTTATCTTCCTCGCTGCTCTCCTGACCCAGCTCCGCTCCCCCATTAAGCTTAGCGGTACAGCATCCCAGTTCTAGAGCTGTGGCTGCTTCTTGTGGGGAATTACCAGTTCATTTCTAGAGAAAGCTACATAGAAGCAAGAGGCCCTTCAGGTCGGGAGAGACACTCTGAGTCAGCAAACGGACATGAAAAGAACTCTTTTTTTTTTTTTTTTTTTAACTTATCTTTACTATCTCCTGAGCCTTACTGTCCTACAGAACAGCCAGGAAACTTTTAAAAGACTGAGTTATTCTTAGGATGTGAACTGGCCTCGTTTTTAGCCCTAGTGTCCCACCTTTAGCCTGCACCCCAGTCTTGCTGTAGATCCTGCAGTGATAAATATCTGCTGGAGAGCTAAGATTTCCCGTCTTCCTTATGACCTTCGGTGGAAAGAGTTCTGTAGGATGTGTTGCCTAGTCATGATGGTGGCATTTCCTCAAGCTCTTTCTGCGACTAGAAAACGGAGTTTCTAGGGAGCGTTTGTATGTTTATTCTTATGTCGAGGCCTGGCTGACATGCCACCTTCTCCGCGCAGCCTTCCCTAACTCCCTTTCCAAGCTGCAAGTCATCTTTCCTGCCCTGGGCTGTGTTGGACACTTGAGCTATGCCCCTTCTTGTCTTGAAGGAGGTTCCATTTCTCCTCCTCCCTCTCCCTGCTATTTATGGATTTGTGCTCTTTCCCTATCAGACTTGCAGCGCCTTGGAGTAAGTAAACCCTCTGGTCGTTTTTGCACATGCCTTGTGCCCATGGAGAGTCAGTACAGTTGACATTGATGAGTCAAATTGGGCCCCCGGGATGTTTGATTAAATGTCACTGACCTCTTTAGTTCATGACATTGTGTCCACCTCATATTCTCTCTAGGGCTTCTCTTTACTTCTCTGCCCCTTCATAAATTAATATGTTACCACAGCCATGCCCAACTGGTGTGGCTCAGTGGTTGAGTGTCCACCTATGAACCAGGAGGTCACGGTTCGATTCCCAGTCAGGGCACATGTCTGGGTTGCAGGCTCGATCCCCAGGTGGGGGTGTGCAGGAGGCGCCAATCAGTGATTCTCTCATCATTGATGTTGCAAAATCTCTCTCCCGTTGTTTCCATCTTTGTTTCTCCGTCCTGTGCTTCCCCCTCCTATCATTGCTGCATGTTCTCCACACACGGGTGGGTGGCCTGGCCTGATGGGTGTAGTGGCTCAGCATTGGCTGGGAGTCAAACCAGGTGGTCCCTTCCTACCTTCATCATTTCAATGGGGATGTGACAAAAATGTCTTCTCAATTTAAGTCACTAAAATTATTAGGAAGCACCTAGGGGTGTGTTTGAATATTACTACAAGTGTGGGGGTCTTTGGTATTTCTGTGGATTGCAGTAAGACAGGAAGGTATATGCTTTCTCATGGTTGTGATGGTTGGACTGGTGACCCTTAAAATCCCATGAAGTTGAGCTGCTTTTAATATGCAGATGGGTGTGCTGTGGCTTTCAGCGAGGGGAGAGGAAGGAGACTGGGGCTGAGGAAAGATGTCTGTGGTGGTTGGAGTTGTGGGAAGCTCCGAACCTTTATTTTTAAAAACACACACTCACCAGTTGTAAAGGCAGGAACATCGGGAGGAGAAAAGACATGGTGTGCTGCTGAAAAATTCTTGGCCAGGAATGCAGTGGCCTGGCTCTCGGGGAGTGCTGGTCTGAGGTGGAGAAGCATATGGGGAGGTTAGAGGACTAGCATTGCTTGTATGGGGAGGCCACTGTGCCTTACCTCGGCTCCATCGCCCCCTCCCCCCCAACACACACACACATTTCCTTCATTATATTAGCCATGTAATTGTGGAACCTGTTGTTCTTTCTGTGACAATGTAAAACTCCCTCCCCCAACACAAAATAAAAATAAGTTTTGGGTGTTATCTTGTGGACAGATCAACCACTACCCTATCAAGGTTATCTGAGCTCTCCTCCCTCACCACCCTGCCTGCAGCATTTCATTGCTGCAGAAAGGAAGGGGGTTGGATTCCTAGGGATACCTGCAGGGCTGATGAGGGAGAAGCCCAGTTGGCCAATCCTGGGCTTTAAACCTTAATCGTAGTAACTTAATAACAACATGCCGGGCTGCCAGAGACTGGTACCTGTTGTCATTTATTACCGCGCGCCTTGCTTTACACTGTGAGATGTAAGGAGGTTTCATCAGGCACCTGTCAAGTTGCCACCAGAAATGAAGAGGCCAGGACTGCGCCCCATCATTGAGAGGCGCTCCTCTTCAGTACACCTGTGGTGGCAGCAAGGCTCCCAGCCTGGGACAGCCCAGATTCGGCCACAGAGCCTCCCAGGAGCACCTCCCCTGCAGGAAGGTTGCGAGATGCTCCCCATCGTTGGATAGACAGAAGGAGGGAGCCTGGAGATACTCCTATCCCAAGCCCAGCGGAGGCCTGGAGACCCTGAGGGAAAGGCACTTTGCTCAGGGCCCTAGAGTTAATAGTGGCCCTCAGAGGGAAGACTCAGGTCTCTGGACTCCCAGTCGGAAGCCAGAGAGTACCACATTCAAGGTGTGTGATAGTCATGGCACGGAGGCCATTTTATTAGACTGTGCTATTTCTCTGAGCTAGTTTCTCATTTGTGAGTCATGCTATGTAATCGACACATTCATTAAGTTTATGCATCTGAATGTCTTCTTAGTAAAAAGTTAACTGCATAGTATTAATATTCCACTTATATGTCCATACTTTTCCATTTTCCTTCTCATGTTTTTCACTTTAAGTTTTTAGTAGTTTCCTTTAACAAAAAATGAGGAGCATAGTTATGGAGCTGTGTATAGGTAATCACAGCATTCTATGAGATTCCCAGATGAAGATGATCATATTTGTAGAAGGGAGTATTATAGGTAATGTATATTAAAACATGAAAAGTAGGACTACCAGGCAAAGTACTTGTATTGTCATTGTTCAGGTTTGTAGTATATTATTGTCGTAGCTATTGAAGCCTATTTCAAGGTAAATTATTACTGGAAGTAAGCAGTTTCCTCTTATTCACAAAAAAATAAAGGGATGTGTTAGTTTGCTGACATTCATAAAAGAACATAACTTGTAGTGCCCCTGAATTGACGTCGGCTTCCTAAATTTAAAATGCTGACTGAACGTGTGTGTGTGTGTGTGTGTGTGTGTGTGTGTGTGTGTGTGAAGGGGTGGGCTGCCGAAAAATGTTACTTCCGTCTGCTTTGTTAATCACAAAGAATAAATAATAACATTTGGCTCTCTAGAGAATTCAAGGCTATAATTCACCCTCAAGGCTTCCCTGTTTTAGAAACCGCTTGAACTACGCTTTTGGTCCCATCTTCTATCAGCAAAAGAGTTTGAGTGATCCCCTGCTTATATTCACTCCAAAGCAGCCTATCATCGCTTCCTGTTTTAGTCTAACTCATAAGAATGCCCTAAATTCTTTTAAAAAAAATTTTACTAAAGTATAGTTGGCATATACAATTGTTTTTTTCATGTAATAAATCTTTATTGTTCAGATTATTACAGTTGTTCCTCTTTTTTGCCCCCATAGCTCCCCTCCACCCAGTTCCCACCCCACCCTCTGCCCCTTACCCCTCCCCCCACTGTCCTCATCCATAGGTGTACGATTTTTGTCGAGTCTCTTCCCGCACCCCCCACACCCCTTCCCCCCCCCCCGAGAATTGTCAGTCCACTCCCTTTCTATGCCCCTGATTCTATTATATTCACCAGTTTATTCTGTTCATCAGATTTTTTTATTCACTTGATTTTTAGATTCACTTGCTGATAGATATGTATTTGTTGTTCATAATTTTTAACTTTACCTTTTTCTTCTTCTTCCTCTTCTTAAAGAATACCTTTCAGCATTTCATGTAATACTGGTTTGGCGGTGATGAACTCCTTTAGCTTTTTCTTATCTGTGAAGCTCTTTATCTGCCCTTCAATTCTGAATGATAGCTTTGCTAGGTAGAGTAATCTTGGTTGTAGGTTCTTGCTATTCATCACTTTGAATATTTCTTGCCACTCCCGTCTGGCCTGCATAGTTTCTGTTGAGAAATCAGCTGACAGTCGTATGGGTGCTCCCTTGTAGGTAACTAACTGTTTTTCTCTTGCTGCTTTTAATATTCTCTCTTTGTCTTTTGCTCTTGGTATTTTAATTATGATGTGTCTTAGTGTGGTCCTCTTTGGATTCCTTTTGTTTGGGGTTCTCTGCGCTTCCTGGACTTGTAAGTCTATTTCTCTCACCAGGTGGGGGAAGTTTTCGGTCATTATTTCTTCAACTAGGTTTTCAGTATTTTGCTCTCTCTTTTCTTCTGGCACCCCCATAATTCTGATGTTGGTACGCTTGAAGTTGTCCCAGAGGCTCCTTACACTATCTTCATATTTTTGGATTCTTTTTTCTTTTTGCTTTTCCGGTTGAGTGTTTTTTGCTTCTTTGTATTTCAAATCTTTGACTTGATTCTTGCGATCCTCTAGTCTGCTGTTGGATCTCTGTATAATATTTTTTATTTCAGTCAGTGTATGCTTAATTTCTAGTTGGTCCTTTTTCATATCCTCGAGGGTCTCACTAAATTTATCGGCCTTTTCTAGAAAATTCTTGAAAAACCTTATAACCGTGGTTTTGAACTCTATATCCAGTCATTTGCTTTCCTCCATTTCTTTCATTTGTGATCTGTTTCTTTGTCTCAGCATTTTCGCTGCTTCCCTGAGTTGGTAGAGTAGCTTTGTGTGCTAGGTATCCTACAGGGCCCAGTGGCTCAGCCTCCCCAGTTACCTGAGGTGGACACTCTTGGTGCACCCCTTTGTGGGCTGTGTGCACAGTCTTGTTGTAGTTAAGCCTTGATTGTTGTTGGTATCACTGGGAGGAACTGACCTCCAGGCCAGTTGGCTGTGAGGATCAGCTGTGTCTACACTGGGAGAACTTCTGTGCTGGAGACACCCTTATGGGAGAAGACTTGCAAAAGCCTCTGTGCTCAGCTGGGATGGGGCGGCATCTCAGGACGGAGCAGACAGCCTTGGTTTCCCATCAGCCCTGACCTATGAGGCCCCTGTGTCTCAGTGTCCCGTGGTATTCGCTGCAAGCACCTCTGAGAAAAAGCCGCCCTCGAGTTCCACTCGCTGCCAGACAGTCCAGTTTCACCCCGTATGAGTCTGGGTTTCCAGAGTCTCGCCCGGAACTGGAGTTCAGTGCAGTCGGGAGCTTTTGTCTCCCTCCCACTTGAGAAAGCCAGCCGCGCACTCACTTGCCAGTCCCTTCTGCACGCGCGTCTGTACCTCTGCCTCCTGCAGCTCCTCTGAGTTTCAGTGTGCTTTTCTCTTTCCTTCTAGTTGTAGAATTTCCACTCAGCCAGCCTTCCTGTGGTTCTGGATGATGTCCGTTTTGTCTTTTAGTTGTAGTTTTGAAATTGTTGTGCGAGGCAGCAGTTTAGGTGTTTACCTATGCCGCCATCTTGGTTTCTCCCCTTTACTTTTCCATATACAATTGTTTTAGTTTCTGGCGTGCAACATGATGATTCGGTATGTATATGCCTTGCAATGTGATCACCACAATAAGTCTATTAACTGTCATCGTGCAATGTTATTATGATAGTAGAGGCCCGGGGCACTCGGCTGTCCCTCAGCCCAGCCTGTGACCTCTCGCAGTCCGGGAACCCTCAGGGGATGTCCAGGAGCGGGCCTAAGCCAGCAGTCGGACATCCTTAGTGCTGTCACAGGTGGGAGAGGCTCCCGCACCACCTCTGCACTCGCCAGCCATGAGCCCTGCTTCTGGCTGAGTGGAGCCCCCCCCCCCACCCCCCCCCCCCGCCGCTCCCCATGCCGGGGTTCTTTTTCCCAGCCTTACAAAGGGTTCAGCATTCTGGAGAAAGGGGCTGCGCGTAGATGATTGAGAAGGAGTCCGTGGAAGAAAGGTATTTTTGAAGGGCATTGGGGGTCAGAGGAGCTTCCAGCTGAAGGTGCTAGAAGGCTCTCACCTTGACCAAGGAACCTGCTTTTATTAGTACAATTTGTCCCAAGGCAAGGTGGAAATATACACTTCAAAGGGTACGATATCAAATGGTATACAGAAACATTGTCAGTTTGGGGAATAGCCTACAGCTGTTCAGGTGTTTGGCCAACAGGAGGCAATAAAATGCCCTGAGCTGCCTGGCAGTTAACAATCCTATTCAGGTTTGGGGGGAGTGCCTTTTAGCCATTTCCAACAGGTAAACTACATATGTGGCTCACCCTTGTTGAGCCTCCCAAGCTTCACCAACCTTTTGGTAAAACTCTTGTAATTATTACATGTTGGAATTGGTTCTCGGCACCCCCCACCCCCCGTGGGAGCGCACTGACCACCAGGGGGCAGCTCCTGCATTGAGCGTCTGCCCCTGGTGGTCAGTGTAAGTCATAGTGACCGGTCGTCCAGCTGTTCGGTCAATTTGCATATTAGCCTTTTAAAAATGTTTTTACTATATTCCCTGTGTTGTACACTACATCCCTGTGGCTTATTTCTCTAATAACTGGAAGTTTGTACTTCTTATTCCCCTTCACATTTTTCACTCATTCCTCACCCCTTCCACTCTGGCAGCCATCAGTTTGTTCTGTCTGTGAGTCTGTTGCTCTTTTGTTTTGTTTATGTGTTTTTGTCTTGTTTTTTTAGATTCTACATATAAGTGAAATCATACGGAATTTGTCTGTGTCTGACTTCTACCCTGAGTTCTTGCCTGTGCTTTTAAGATTTCTTTTTTCAATTACAGATTACATTCAATATTATTTTCTGTTAGTTTCAGGTGCATAGTATAATGATTAGACAGTCATACTTTACAAACTGGTCCCTGTGAACACACCTCAGACACTGATTGCTCTATAATTTTTACATATAAAATAATTGACTCTGTTAATTGTTTGCCCTTGAAATTGTTGTTTCAGTTCATTCAGATTTTTTTTTTTGAGCACTTACTGCAGGCTAGTCAGAGGTACTAGGGATACAGAAGTGAAAAAGAGTCAAACCTGTCTTCATGGCCTTCACAGTCTAGAGATTCTGTGAGAGGTGATAGTAGGTAGCTAAGAATGGAACTAACGTGGGTTTTTTTTAAACCTCTACTTTCACTGTGGAGTGGGCCTTGTTATAGGTGACTGTGCCCTTGTCGTCTAATTCTATCCCTGCCACTAAGCAGTGAGCAAGTAAATCTCTTACAGTGTCTCATTGTGTATTTTGTGAGGTTAACAGCAAAAAGGTTTTGTGTATACAGGTGTGTGCCTCCAGATAACATACTGTGTAATAATTACGATCAGTAGTGCCATTCAGCTATCTTTCTGGGATCATTGATCTCCATCAGAATTTGGAAAACCACTTATTTACTCATTTTTGGCTCATGTCCAAGATGCAGTTGTACACACCCCATGAGGGAGCTCCTCAGTAGGGATGCCAAGAAGTTTTAGAGTGTGGGCGATGGAATATTACTTTGCTGAAATAGACCCAGAATTGACATACCTCATCTGTGGTGGGCCCCGATCCAGTCGTCTGGATGACTTCTTTTGGAATATTGGACCACAGAGAGGCCTAGGACGAATTCTCAACTGCCCAAGTTGTCTTCAATTGGCTGGCAGGAGGACCACATCTTAAACTGATCCTTCTGATCACCTCTGGCTTTGTGGAGGTGGTGGGGAAAATAATGCTAAAAAAGAGTGGTCAAAGGAGAAGAAACACTAATTTGAAAAGATACAGACACCTTTATGTTCCTTGCAGTATTATTTACAATAGCTAAAACATGGAAATAGCTTAAGTGCCCACTGATAGATGAATGGATAAAGAAGATGGAAATTACTCAGCCGTTAAAAGGAAGGAAATCTTGAGGGCAGTATTATGCTAAGTGAAACAAGTCAGACGGAGAAGACAAATACGTATGATTTCACTTATATGTGGCGTCTTTAAAAAAAGCCATGAACAAACAAAACAAAATCACAGAACAGATTGGAAAGGTGTTGAGAGGAGTGTGATATGGGTAAAGGGGGTCAATTGTATGGTGATGGATGGTAACTAGATTTACAGTGGTGAACACTATGCAGTGTATTCAAACATCTATAATGTTGAACACCTGAAATATATGTAATCTGAATACCAATTAATAATAATAATAATAATAATAATAATAATAATAATAATAGATGGCTGCTTATTGTGCCAGGCAAGGGACTGTGTTTTTACATGGATTGTTGCATTTCACTCTCAGCTAATAATTATATCACATGGATATGTGAACCCATATTTGTCTGATTCCCATAACCTCTGCTTTTCCTATGATTGGGGATTCTCTTTCATTCTCAATTTATGGAATTGTACTTTTTCCCTCCCTGGGATTTTAACTACCTAGGATTTTCTATGAAGCTTCGAATGTCCATTTACTTATGAAAATGGATGTCGGTTGGATATGTTTTAAGGGGTTATATTTTAATGGCTTTGGGAGGTTAATGACTTGTTAGGTGCCTCAGCCAGTAAGTAATGGAGAGCATATGTTGTCTTCAATAATAAATTTCAAACTTGTTCAGAATTCTGCTTATGTGCTAAATTTGAGTTTCTCCAGCGAGTACTTTTTGTATCCTCTATGATTTATGTCTTTCTGGGGAATCATTTAGAGTATTTTTTCTTTTAAACAAGTGGTCTTCATAAAGACTAGGGCAGATGGGTATATATCACACTCACACATCTGGATCAGGCAGGGCAGTTCTGTTTGATGTTTGTTATAAAAATGGCACCGTCAAATACTAACAACTGTTTTATTCTGATCTTAACATCATGTTGAAAACATTCCTTTTTTTCCCTTCTTTTCAACTCAGTATCATTGTGCTGACTGGCAGAGACACAGGAGAAGTAGATGTCCACACCCACAGACCCTGGAGCGATGCCCCACCCAGGGCCTTCGCCAGGGCCCGGACCCTCTCCTGGACCGATTCTTGGACCTAGTCCGGGACCTGGGCCATCCCCAGGTTCTGTCCACAGTATGATGGGGCCAAGTCCTGGACCTCCAAGTGTCTCACACCCTATGCCTGCGATGGGGTCTACCGACTTCCCACAGGAAGGCATGCATCAGATGCACAAGGTAAGCGGTTGTTCTCCTGTTCAGTCTCATCTTCTGGGTCCTGGACGGCTAATATCCCTGATAACCCCTGCCCCCCTGTTTCTGCTATTTTTACGAGAGAAGCTAGGTCTTTGTCTTACCCTGAACATTATTAAAAACATACCTTCTGAGGCTCGTTTATTGGTACAGATGTTGCACTAGTCAGGAAGATCAGATCCTGGCTTTTTAAAAAGACAAGATAGAGTATGCAGTTCTGATAGTTAAATTCTCTGATGTATGGGTTGCAGCTATTTTGGCTTGGTGAATAAGTGTATAGGTGTATAAGTCTGACTGTATGTGTTAAGTAACTTTTCTCAGCCACAAATGAACATATTGAGAATTGTTCTTTCTTTAAAATGTTGGTATTTATTTTAAAAACTCGACCCCAAAGAGTAAAAGGAAAATGAGTCCCTTCCTAACGATTTTAGGTAGTTTCTAATGAGGCCCTGGCATGCACTTGGCTGTCTCTCAGGGGCTTCATCCTGGGAGAGGGGTCTGCTTTAGCAGAGCTCGGGCCAATCCTTGGTTTCTGGACTGTTATAATGATCCTCTGTGTGTGAGCCTTGGATTGTTGCTGTGGGGATGGTCATACGGTACGGTTTTGGCATTAGGCCTTCACAGGACATGCAAAGAAGAGAGAACAGCCTTTGGAGCAAGTAAACAAGAGCCTCCGAGACAGTTTGCTTTGAAAGTTAGCAAAAGCCAAAGAAACTCTATGAGGCCACTGCGTATTACCTGAAAGTCGTGCCTGATGAGACAAGTAGAGGTTTTACATCCCCTGTGGATGACGCCTCAGGGGGATAGGGTGGTGGGATGCCTGTTAATGTTAAATGGACAAAACATGGAAGATACTGGTTTAAAACTGAAAGATTACTGCGAAAAAGAGCAAGTATTTCCTCTAATTGTGTGGGACTGTAAGTCAGTTTTAAGCTAAGGCCTTGGAGACCAAAAGAAAAGATCAGCTTTTTTACAGATTTTGTAATTTGATGATTTTCAAATCAGAAAAGTTAATACATTGCTTGTTTTGAAAAATGAAACCATACTGAGATAAATAAAGGAAATGGTTAATCCTGGCTCTACCCCAGTTGACAGCTTTTCACACCTTACTCTTCTCCATGTTCAGTAAAAATCACACACAGGTGTGATTTTTTTAAAATAACTTTTCTTTCACTGTAATAGAATCATATTCCTACTTAATTACTCTGCAACTTCCTTCTTTGCATTTAAAAATATATTGTGAATATCCCTATAATGTTCCCAAGTTCTCTCTCTCTCTCCTTTTATTTTTAGAAAAAGAAAAACAAACACATTTTTAGCTTGTCAGGTAGCTGAAGAAATAAAACTTTTTTATATCATTTTTTTAGCAGACATATTGAACATATAGACATACTGAAGTCATTAAATTGTCTTCTGCTCATATTAAATTAATTTGGGAGCTGTATTATAGATCTGATCTGTCACTTGTAAAACCTTAGTCCAGGTGGGTTAAATAATTTCAGAATGGGTTAAGGATGTCTCACCTCCAAAATGAAAGATAAAATGTGAAGGACATATTTAGCTAATCTCCATGATTATTTAAGCATTGAAAAGTTAGCTGGCCCTAGCCGGTTTGGCTCAGTGGATAGAGTGTCGGCCTTCGAACTGAAAGGTTCCTGGTTCAATTCTGGTCAAGGGCACATGCCTGGATTGTGGACTTGATCCCCAGTGGGGGACTTGCAGGAGGCAGCCATCCATGATTCTCTCTCATCATGGATGTTTCTATCTCTCTCTCCCTCTTCCTACTTCTCTGAAATCAATAAAAATATATTTTTAAACAAGTTAGCCGTATAAATAAGCGTTGGGTCAGTGTTACATTTTTGTACTGGGTTGTTTTTATTAGTAATTATCTCTTCCGACCCCTTCTGTTCACATGTCCTCATATTCTCTACCCCCATCTAAAGTCTTTTTTGTTTGGTTTGGTTCTGTTTTGCTCTCATTCTGCAAGGTGTGCATTTTTTTTGCCAATCTGGTTTTCCTGAACCCCAGCCCCTCAGATAATTCCCTGCGTGAGGACGTGTTTAGTGCCTAAGTTCACACCTGCTGACCAGATGCCTTCGCTTTCTTAGACTCTTTTTAGGGACAGCTGTACGCCTTGTCTTTCTCCCTCTTCTCCCTCTGAGCGTCAGCTTTTTGCTTTGCAACATTACTGGAAATAAATAAACAAGTGGCCTAAATGCATCTGCTGTGTTGCTTTGATTTCCTCCCTATTATTACTATTTAACACACTCAGAGACACCCTTTATACCAAACCCTTCCGATTTTCCTTCTGAACATCCTCTTTATGGTACATTTTTCCTCTTTTCAACTGCATGCCTTTGACTCTGCAGAAATTAACTTTCCTTTCTCCAAAACTGCAAACATTCATGCTTTCTTGCTTGAAGTTATTTCGTTTCTATAAACTCCTGGAAATATTCCTTTCAGGCTGTTTTTGAAAATTGCTGTTGCAGTTTGCAGAGGAATCGGCTTTTCCTTTCCCAAACACATGCTCCGTTGCCCAATGCTGGATTGGATTAACGTCCGCTCAGTAGCTATTTATTGTGTGTCTGTATGTACTAGGCCTCAAGTCCTGTTCCCAGTCCCTATGTTCTTAATTTTTCCCCAAACTGTGCCTTTCACCTTTTCCAGTCTTGCCCCCTCTGTGGCACAGCTTCATCTGTTTCACTGCCCTTCCCTTTCAGCGGTCACCCCCTTCTCTGCTCTACCGGTCTGTTTCTCTTTTCCCAACTGCCATGGAACTTTCTGGTTTCAACTTTTAAACTTTCCATAGTCCCTTCCGCTCCGATGACAAAAAAATTACCCAATAAATCGATCCTCACAGACATTCAAATAGTCTTCCTTTAGACTTGGGACTAACTTCAACACAGGGCAGGTTTCAGGACTGACTGAAGAAGGCATGGAAGAACAGTGTATATCTGTATACCTTGTGAGCAGGATTTTATTTTTACTTTCAGGTTTTGACATTACCGGAAAAACTCTACTGTGTATAGTCTTAACTTTTGACTTACAGGTAGTTTTGATGATCCTATTGATGTAGTCTTCTTAATTTTTTTGTCCCCACCTCTGAAATATATGTACTGTATTATAATAATATGTGTAATATAGGTGTAAAAATATATGACTATTGTATGGGTGATAGGTGATTGTGCCACAGTGTTGAGGACTGTAGAGAGGGGACTTAGAGCTCCAAACAGAGATACTCTGTGTGAAGGAGGTATCTAACAGCAGCGCTTCACCTGTTTCAGCCCATGGATGGCATGCACGACAAGGGGATTGTAGAAGACATCCACTGTGGGTCCATGAAGGGCACCGGTATGCGACCACCTCACCCAGGGATGGGCCCGCCCCAGAGTCCGATGGATCAGCACAGCCAAGGTCTGTTAACGCTGCATGCCTGATTTTGGCTTCAAACCATAGTCTTTCATCTTTCATATTGGTTATTTTAACTCTCACTTCCAAAGAACATGTCAGAGGAAGACAGAATCCTGAAGGTTTCTTTTCTCTATAGAAATCACTCCCAGTCCCCACCAACACAACTTGGTTATTCATGTGGTCACTTTCACTAACAAAGTCCCTAGTAATTTTACTAGCTTCCCCTGTGCTAGCCCAGTGCCCTGTGTACCTTATCCAGAATCTTTATCATGATGTAGTAAGGTAAATTATATCATCCCGGTTTTATAGATGGGGTAAAAGAGAATTTACTCTTGTTTTCCCAAGTTCCCACCACCTGTGCGGGACAGGGCCGGAGGAGGATCCTGGTCTGCCTCCCCACAACAGTAGATGTGAAGGCACATGAGCCACCTGAGTCCCTCAAACTGCACGTTCATACGTTGTCTGAAAGGTGCCTTTTCCTGGCAGCAGAATTACCTGTCAGTGCTGGTGGGTGGTTGTATTACTCTCCTGGGCCTGCCATACAAATTACCACAAACTGAGTGGCTTCAAACAACAGAAAATCATTCTTGCACAGTTGTGGAGGCTGGAAGTCTGAAACCAAGGTACCAGCAGGGCCGTGCTCTCTGAGTGAGGACTGTAGGGAAGAATTTGTTGCCTCTTCCTAGCTCCTGGCGATTGTCAACATCCTTGGAATTCTTTGGCTTGCTGGTCTATCCCTCCTATCTCTGTCCTGATCTCCACATGACATTTTTCCTGTGTGTCTGTGTCTGCTTCCAGATTTATTTCCACTGATAAAGATACCAGTCATCGGATTAGGACCTGCCCTAATGCACTATGACCTCATCTTTTAAAAATATATATATTTTTTCTTGATTTCAGAGAGGAAGGGAGAGGGTGAAAGAGATAGAAGCATCAATGATGAGAGAGAATCATCAATCAGCTGCCTCCCACATAGCCCCTTACTGGGTATCAGAGCCCACAACCCAGGCATGTGCCCTGACTGGGAATCGGACTGTTCTCTCCTGGTTCATAGATCGATGCTCAACCGGGCATCCTCACCTTAATTTGATTACATCTGCAAGGATCCTATTCCCAAATAAGGTTACATTCACAGGGAGTAGGGGTTAGGGTTTCAAACTTATCTTTGTAGAGGGCACAATTCAACCCACAATAATGGCCAAATCTATATATGGAATATTTCTCTTCTCCTTGGTGCCTTTGCCCCTCACTATTGAAGGCATGTAAAGATACCTCAAAGTCTTTGAATAGAGTGTAACTTGTTTTCAGAATCATGGTATGGTCATTTAAACTTGCAAGGGGCATGGGTTACTCTAGCACTAATTAACCCCAGTATGTTGATATTCTAATTCAAAGTTTATGGTTTATGCATTCTTTTATATACTCCTATGTAATTTAATATGTATGAGCTTTTTCTCCATCAGTGATTAGGCATCCAATCACCTGAGAGAAGATTTTCAAGTGTAAGGATTTAGAAAAATGTAGTCAGTTTTAAATATATGTGTGTGTGTGTGTACGTGTATATATGTGTGTGTGTATATATGTGTGTGTGTGTGTGTGTGTGTGTGTGTGTGTGTGTGTATTAGTATATATATATGCAAGTCATGGTGGCTTAGGAGTGCGACTTCACTAATATGCAAACAGGGTTGTGAGTATCGCAGACTCTGATCTGAATTTTGATGACAGGTAGGTATAACTGTTGCAGATGACTCACAAAATCTTGACCATATCAGAAAAGCATCCTGAAAGAGTCTTGGGACGTTTTGCAGCCCAGGAAGAAAAAATTTGACCCATTCAGTGTTAAGAATGAATTAAAATTCTAGGGAGCCAGGTGCGTTCACTGAGCTAATGTAGCTCTAATTTTTAACACTTGGGAAGTGCAGATGAGTTGTATTCAGTGATTGGCAAAGCCATGTGCTTGCTGTATCTGTTCTGGCTTTGTGGTGCCTCTAACTGTAGGCCATGGGAAAACTCCAAAATGCCTGAATTATAATGGAGTATTCTTGCTTTTATGTATCTTCAAATTTCTCTCATTGCTTGGCTCCTTTCATCAACTTAAGAATGATGATTTTTCTTGGACTTTCCAACACTTGGCACCAATGTGTGTGTAGCATATAACTGGATACATACTTAGTAAATTTTGTTCAATTAGGTAGAGAAGCGAACCTATGCACTCAAAAATCAACAATTTTAAATAACTCTTAATCTTTATATAATTTCAGTAAATTATAATTACTTTGAAATGCAGGGGTCTGTGTTAAGTGGAATCAGAATTAGCATGTCATATTTTTCTCTAAAATAGCTAAAGTGCGTTGTAGGTTGGGGAATGAGTTATTTAAACATGTATTTTTGACAAAGTAGTATTGGTATAATGCAGTCTTATTTAATATAATGATTTTAAAAGACTTTAGACTCTATAATAACATGTATCTTTAAAAACCCTACTGTAGAAAGCCATTTATAAACACACAGGTATAGAGAGGTGTGGTATTGATCAAAAACCTGCCAGCTTTAACTACCTAGCAACCCATTAGGTTATTTTAAGCGATTGGTTGAGAAGCAAAACTATTTCTTCAATAAATTGAGGTATACTGAATTGTATACCTTATTGTCCCAATGATAACATTGTTTATTTTTAGTCAATTGGGTAAAAAAAAAAGTCTTCAGAGGCAAGTATATATTTCGTGTTTGTGTGTGTGTGTGTGTGAAGAGAAAATTCATATAAAATTGGCACTTATAAGTTCAAGATTATTAAAAGGAGAAGGATGATTGTGTCCCTCTGAGGCAAGGTGAAACTGGGGAGATAATGGCTCTTGAGGACGAGGAAAAGAAAAGTGCCACATTTGATTGCTTTTGAATGAGCATATCAAACCAGATTTCAAAAAGAGCAGATTCTGAATCAACATTGTCAACCTCCAGACAAATATTCACTCTTGGGCTATTTCCTCACTCTGTTTCCTCAACTAAAGATAATTGCCAAAATACTTTGTTGTTTCATCATTTAGATTCTGTTTTTCCTAAAGTTTTATTGAATGCTAGTCATTTAGAACAAAAAATTCTCTCTATCTGAATCACTGTCACATCCTATATAATAAAAGCCTAATATGCTAAGTGTCCGGTCGTCCGATCATCAGTTCAACCAATCAAAGCATAATATGCTAAGGCCGCTCAATTGCTTGCTATGAAGTGCACTGACCACCAGGAGGCAGGCAGTTGACCAGCCGACCAGTCGCTATGACACACACTGACCACCAGGGGACAGATGCTCTGATTGATAGGTTAGCTTGCTGCTGGGGTCTGGCCAATCAGGACTGAGCGAGATGGGCCGGACATGCCATGGAGTCCTCCCGCAGACCCTCCCTAGCTGGCCAACCTCCCGCCTCCCTCCCTGGGCCTGATCATGCACTGGTGGGGTCCCTTGGCCTGGCCTGCATCCTCTCAGGAGATGGAACCCCTCAGGAGATGTTGGAAAGCCGGTTTTGGCCCGATCCCGCAAGCCAGGCCGAGGGATCCCACTGGTGCACGAATTCATGCCCTGGGCCTCTAGTCTTTAGTATCATTCTGTGAAAGAATGATTCCATTGACATCCCCTATAAATTCTAGGAAGCGATTTTTTCCACCTTTAGTTTCTTCTTATTAAATTTGAGGTAAAATTGTGCCTATTGATTAATTATGGAAAGTGATTTTTATTGCACCTTCAGTTTCTTTGTTAACCAGTTTGAAGTAAAATTAATTATTGTGCATAATGTAACTGTCTCACGTTCATAACTTTGCCCACAGTTCACAGTTTACACGAGATTTGTTATATAGTTGAGTTAAGACTGGACTGTTGATTATGCTTTGGTTCATTATGTTAGGCATCCTCTGATTTATCATAGGTAAGCTGTAATTGATAACCTTAGGAAATAGTAGAGACATATAGTATGACCCATTTTAGCACCTTCTACTGTGCGTGTCATTAGCTTTGGTAGGAAGTCTTTCTCCCTGTGATAGGTTCAGGATTGGCCAAAAGGTATCAGGAAGGTGCTTTTATAATGAACAAAAGCTTTGCACCAGCATGACAATTAGAGAGCTAAGCCTCATTAAAAAAGGAAGAATGTTAATGATGAAGTTAGGTGTATGTTATGGGATTAAATTTCTGTTAGCTTTGCAGGCTGATTTCAGGGGCATTTTCTTGGCTAACTTAACATGACCAACTAGAACCCTGATGGCTGTGTGGTTTTGTGCTCCCTATGGAGTAGGGATTTGGGGAATGAGGGCAGTTCTTCATTTCTCTTCAGGACGGGATTTCTCTGAAAGGAGTTCTACTGGTCACCAATTGATCGAACAAACCTTCCTCTTGCAGTGGTTCTCAACCTTTCGAATGCCGCGACCCTTTAATACAGTTCCTCATGTTGTGGTGACCCCCAACCATAAAATTATTTTCATTGCTACTTCATAACTGTAATTTTGCTACTGTTAATGAATTGTAATGTAAATATCTGTGTTTTCTGATGGTCTTTAGGCGACCCTGCTAGCGGTTCTCAACCTGTGTGGGTCACGACCCACAGGTTGAGAACTGCTGGTCTCATTACGATTCATAACAGTAGCAAAATTACAGTTATGAAGTAGCAACAAAGATAATTTTATGATTGGGGGTCACCACAACATGAGGAACTGTATTAAAGGGTCATGGCATTCGAAAGGTTGAGAACCACTGTTTAGGGGATCAAGCTAAATTTGTTTCCCTTTCCAAATGGCAATCTGAGATGAAAGTAATGTGTCCTTTACTTTCTGTCGTCTGGTGAAGGGTGATCATGGTTAGTCCCCAGCCTGTGGCAGTCACAGTCTCAGCTCGCTCGGATCCCACATAGGTGCACAAAGCTGTTTCAGCTCAAACTCAACAAGGGTTCAACACACACAGTACATGCCAAATAAACACCGAGGTGCCGACCTTTATGGTAATTATGACACAAGTCCATTTATGAAAGGGCAAAGACCTTTCATCTGATCTTTTATATTGCGTCTGAGGACACCTTTGACTTCATTAATTAGCACTTGGTTTGAAGTCAAGGCAACCTCTCCGATTGCAGTCGGCCACTTTGTTCTCTCCTTCATCTGGGATCCCCCTCCAGCAGCACACAGTCATGGGTTTTTCTAGGAATTCTTTGGCTGAGCTATACAGTTCAACTCCCGAAACAAGTTCCTTGCAATTTTTGTTCATTTTGCCTTTTCTTCCTCAAGAAAAGTATTCTTAAACTTCCCATTTTAGATCTCTTATAACCCAAACTGTACACTCTCATTTTTATGTATTGTGGTCTTTAGAAGATTTTTGAAACTTTTAAGTCTTTAAAAAACAAAGTTAATATTTTTATTGAACAGTTAATCTTAGACCCTAGAAAGAACCCAGTGACATGAGCACTGACAGGCGATCCTTAGAGTGTAAACACCCGGCTCCTCACTCCTCCCGCGGGTGACGTGGAGGCCAGTTACTTACTTTATATCCGGAGCTTCTGCATGAGATTAATCTTCAGGCACCCGCCGCAGCAGCTGGCTCAGTAGCACAGCCCTTACTGGCTGCCTTCCCTCCTTAGCTTGCCTTTCCATCCCCTTCCAGTGTCCTCGCCCCTTCCATGGAATCACCTGCGCCCCGTCCTTCCCTCAGGCTGTTTCCAGGGAGAACTCAATGAAGACAACACGTACAATGCCATATGCCAGTGGTCGGCACACTGCGGCTCCCGAGCCACATGCGGCTCTTTGGCCCCTTGAGTTTTTAGCAAAGGCCAGCTTAGGAGTACCCTAATTAAGTTAATAACAATGTACCTACCTATATAGTTTAAGTTTAAAAAACTTGGCTCTCAAAAGAAATTTCAATCGTTGTACTGTTGGTATTTGGCTCTGTTGACTAATGAGTTTGCCGACCACTGCCATATGCACTCCCACAGCAGTGGAGACCCTCGATGATTGCAAACTACTCCTAATGTGCATAATAAACCAAGTAATATTTACCTCTATAAGAGACGCTTCATTTCACGTTGGGATACAGCAGAGACCTTCGGGTTTTGTTTCGAGGTTGGAGCTCCTTTTAACGTGTAGGACTTGCCCCCAGGTGCCTTCCTGTAGGTGGACAGCAGCCACTAACAGCTTACCTTCGAGGACACATGGTGGCTCTTGACCACTTGAAATGTGGCCGGTCTGAATCGAGATGTGTGAACAAAAGGATGCATAGGTCTCTTTACCAATTTTTACATTTTGAAATGATAATATCTTGGGTACGGTGATTTAAATGAAATGTATTATTAACATTGGTTTTATCTGCTTCTTTTACTTTTTAATGTAACTGCTAGAAAAATTTAAATTATGTAAATTGGATATATATAAATCTTGTTATATAATAATGTGATGATTAAATTAGGTACAGTTTAAATTTCTATCAGACAGTGCTATGTAGAAAATTACCAAAATATTCAGGAATGCCTCTCTTCCAGGGTCATCAGGGGCAGCCTATGATGTCCTTTTGTGTTTTCTTCTAGGCTATATGTCACCGCACCCATCTCCCTTGGGAGCTGCAGAGCATATCTCCAGCCCTATGTCGTCGGGAGGCGGCCCGACCCCACCCCAGATGCCACCGAACCAGCCAGGGCCCCTCATCCCTGGCGATCCGCAGGCGATGAACCAGCCCAACAGAGGTCCCTCGCCTTTCAGTCCTGTCCAGCTGCATCAGCTGCGGGCTCAGATTTTAGCTTACAAAATGCTGGCCCGGGGCCAGCACCTCCCCGAAACGCTGCAGCTCGCAGTCCAGGGGAAAAGGACATTGCCTGGCATGCAGCAGCAGCAGCAGCCACCGCCGCCGCAGCAGCCACCGCCCCAGCCACAGCAGCCGCAGCAGCAGGCCCTTGTTAACTTCAACAGACCATCTGGTAGGTTAATATGCAACCACATGAATCATGTGATGGTCCAACTCGGAGGAGAAAGACTGCTGGTGGCACAGAAGCACTGGGCTGGTAGAAGCCCAGGGCTGTCTTAGCCTTTGGCTGTACCGGGCCAGCCGGTTCCCTTGCCCTGCTTCACTTAGTTGGCCTAGATTCCTGGTCTTTTCTGCTGTTTGAGCTTCTCAACCACTGGGACTCTGGTGCAAGCTGTAGACCTAGGCCAAAGGCACCATCTCCCATGATGTTGCATTCTCTTTCAAGAGGTGCAAGGTTTGCGGAAGCCCATCCACCAACCCCAGGTAAAGAACTCTGCACCCAGTGCGTTCCATCGCTAAAAATGTACCCCTTGAATCCGCTCCCCTTGAGCCATTTTATGCCCTTTGATTTCTTTCTATCCCTTTTCGTTGTGAAAAGCATTTGGGGAGGCTTCCAAGACATACCTGCAGTGAAATCATTGTCAAATAGAAAGTCAGAAACAAAAGGAAATGAAAGTCCAGGTCAAGCATGTAGGGGCCACAGGAGGTCTCATTGTTGCCGCATCTGAGCATCCAAGATGACAGTGTCCAGGCAGGAAAGGAGACAGGATCAGGCACCTAATTCTCACCATTTGGAAGGAAGTTGCTCACCAGTTCACAGAGGACACAGGCCCATTTGTAGCTTGAGAGTAAAAAGTGGATTTGCTAGGTGAAATTTATTATTATTATTATTTTAATCCTCATCTGAGGATATATTTTTATTGATTTAGAAAGGGAGATAGAGAAACATGGATGTGAGAGAGAAAACATTGATCGGTTGCCTCCTATAAGTGCCCAGATCAAGAATCGAACCTGAAATCTTGGTATATGCCCTGACCAGGAATCGAACCCACAACTTTTTGGTATACGAACAATGCTCCCATCAGCTGGGCCACCTGACCAGGGCTGGCATTGTCGTTTTAAATGATGTTATGACTGTAAGTGGTGCTGCATGACGGAGGTATCGATGACATTTGTTCATCATAAATGGAGTAACAGAATCCACATGGCCTAGTTCTTACGTATCCTGGAATCAAAGTCGAGGTGATGACATATGTCACGTGTTGAGATGAGATAGTCCTTGTATGGCCTTCTGGTGGTCTGACTTCATCCCACTGGTAGAATTCAGAGCTACCGGGGGCTATAGGATGCCCTTCCATGAATGTTGTTTTCTCTGGGAAGGTTAAAGGATGAAGTTCCAGTTGTCTGGATATATTTGAACATAACAAATACTTCCTGTCCTAATAAACACGATCCTGTGCGTTTTCTGGATCATTTCCAGAAGAGAGGGCTTCATTTTTTTAACCCAACTCAATGCCTACATCTTCCCTCACCAGGCCCTTGTCATCTGGGGGAATTCGCTTTATTACTCACTGCCCATATCTTTTGGATTTCCAGGAGTCAGGCTTCCCTAGAAATGGAAATATTTGGGCAGATAGTGTTTTATGCCAGAGTGGGCAAGGAGGACGTGGATGGGGAGGAAAGGAGATACCTCCTCAAATGGAGCAGACCCATTCCTGCCCCGGGAAGGACGTCACCTCTGACAGCATTGCTGAACTTTTCCCCAAATCTCAGGTTTCACAGGGAGACGATAACCTTCCCTGACAAAGGTGCTTTTTGGATTGGCATCTAGGACAAGTCAAAATAAGGGGAGAAGTTTTTTTAAGTTAATATTACCTTTTATTAATTGTTACTGTTTATCTTCCTCTCCTTTTTAAAAAGTATTTTTTGTTGATTTCAGAGAGGAAGGGAGCGGGAGAGAAATAGAAACATCGATGAGAGAGACATAACGATCGGCTCTCTCCTGCATGCCCCCCACCAGGGATCGAGCCTGCAACCTGGGCATGTGCCCTGCCTGGGAGTTGAACCCGGGACCTCTTGGTCCATTGGGCGGCGCCAGCCTGCCCCCCCCCCCCCCTTTTTAAATAAAGTATAACTGCTTATAAATACCTCTACAAATACTTCAGAAAAAATAAGTTTAAGTATATCCACTTATCTGGAGGTAACTGATTTCGTTTTCCTTTTGTCCCATTTTCTGGTGCTGTTCATGTCTGAAGAGAATCTTGTTGGCTGGGGTGGTCTGCCTCAAACCTGTTCCAAGGTTATAAATCACCAAAATTGACACCATCGTAGCTAACACCAGAGAATTACAGTTTGACTGGAGGAATTGCTCACCGAGCAAGTAACTCTTCAGTCCTGTTATGGGCTGCTCTCAAATCTTACCCATCATTTTTCTTTTCATTCTGATTCATTTTTCCTTTTAGATACTAAAGCAAAATTAAAAGTGGGAACTGAAAAAAATTTGGGTTGGTGGGGCGGGGGGGATGTGCAGAAAGGACTTTATGGTAGAAAGTAAAAGTTTTATTGCTCAGTTTTTTAAGTCCCCTTCCACTTGCACATTTTTAGTCATCTAAAGTTTCTTGGTTTGTTCAATTTAAGTATGCTTTAATACATTTCTTTTTTCTTTTTAATAGATTTTTATTGATTTCAGAGAGGAAGGGAGAGGGAGAGAGAGATAGAAACATCAATGATGAGAGAGAATCATTGATTGGCTGCCTCCTGCACGCCCCCTGCTGGGGATGGAGCCTGCAACCAGGGCATGTGACCTGACTGGAATTGAACTGTGACTTCCTGGTTCATAGGTCAACCCTCAGCCACTCAGCCAGGCCAGCCAGGCCATTTCTTTTTTTAACCTGTGGAAACCACTTCAGTCCTTCTTTAATGCACAGAATTGTTATTTGCCTAAATACCTTTGTGAGCCAGAAGGCAAATTGGGAAATCCGAATGCATAGACATTCTGTGCTTGTGAGACTGAGGTGTTTGAGTGAGTTTGTTTCCCTGTTTCTTAAACTCAGGCATGGGGTGCATCCAGTAAAGACCCCTTCCCCTTAGCTGCACTGGGATGCCCCTCAGGAGAGTCAGAGCATCCCCTCTACCTTGACTTCTAAGGTGAGGACTGACGGAAAAGCAGATGCATCTTGTACCTCTGACAATTAAACCTAAACTGTTTACATTGTAGAGGGAGTCGGAGATAAGCTAAAGAATGTAATTTGTCTTCCATTTGCCGATACCAGGGAGAGGTCTTATCAGTTAGCAGACCACCAGTGTCTGCTGTGGAGATGATTTCCGTCAATAGCAGATGCAGCCAGCCAGCTCCACTCTAAGCTGCCCGAGGGACGGGCAGAAAACCTAAGGGACAGGTGGTGCCATCCTGGGCATGTCTGCTAGTGGCAAGCTGCCTCTGTAAATAGAAGTTTTTCTAGAATCAGTTGGAGGGAGTAGAAAACACCCACACAGTAAATAAACGCGTGTGTTTAGTTAGGAAAGGAGTTTGCTTGTGAGTCTGATTGCAGGTTGCCAGGAAGCACGTGGCAAGCCGACTTCTCTGCATATTTGTGCTGAGTGGTATTGAACTGTAGGAACATTCTGAAGTTTGCTGTAGAGGAAGGAGCATTTCCAGAGTTGCCAGCTAAGACCATACCAAATTTCCCCAAATCCTTTCTTTGCCATGCAGTCTGTGCAGAGCTGAGTAATTAAATTAGACTTCTTTATCGATGTATCCTTGGTGGCAGCAAAAATGACAAAAGCTGAGGGTGGAGCAGAGTTGCATTGTCTCATTGAATCCTCACTGCTACCCTCTGAGGCGGGTACTGTTATTACCGCCATTCTGCAGACGAGGAAACTGAGGCACAAGGGCTTAAGTCAGTGGCTCAGGCTCACACAGCCAGCAGGCGACAGAGCTGGGGGGAAGCTTGCCGTTCTTTCGGTCCAGGGTGCTTTAAGTGTCCCTGTTTAATTCACAGTAATTTGTAGTACTTTTTAAGTTGGAGGTTTGGATATGTAAATCCATGTTTGGGTCTCTCTCTCTCTCTATCTCTCTCTCTCTCTCTGCTTCTCGATTTTAAGGACCAATCAACCAGATAAGAATGTCTTCGTATTTATCGGTCAAAGGCCAGCCATGCGTGTATCAGCTTTAGTTGGGAGTCAGAGGCTAGAAATGACTAGGTTCGGAACCAGGGGTATCACGCATGCTCCGGGTGCCTTTTTGGGGGGTGGGGGTGAGGGGAAAGGAATGTGGTTTTTGTAAATAGTGACTTGAATATATGCATCAAGGAGTCGTCATGGGCTTCTGCATAGGCATTTGCAGACCATGATGCTAAAGAAAATGCCCCGAGGAACTGAAACTTGTAACACTGTTACACTGTCGGGGCTTTTTGTTGATGAATTACTTGAACTTTGGAAAGAGGGAAAACAATTTGAGACCTGAATTTAAGGTAATTATTATGATATTATCTTCTCAGTAAGACCCACATGTTCTTTTTTATTAAAGGTGGTGGTGGGTTTTCATTATTTAGTATGCTATACCAAGCCTTCAGATATATTCAATTCTGCCAGTTTCCTGAGCTTATTAAGGAGATCCGTAGAATTACAGAAGATTAAAGTAAGTGTTAGAAATCTCTAGCTACTCTCTTCTGGCTGGATCACCTAAAGCACCCCAAGTGAAAAATCAACCCTGTTTTTAAAGACCTCTAGGGAAAAAAACTATCCTGAAATGTCCCTCTGTAACTCATTCCAATGCTTAACAACCCTGAGGTTTAATGCTTAGAAGTTGGTTTCTTATATATGGATGAAAGAAACTCTAAGTATAAAATACTATGAAAAGCTATGCAATTATGCAAAAGACCTCTCATTCAGAAAAAAAAAAACCAAAGCAAAACACCAGAAAGTACTTAGTTGAAAAGAATCTCTATTATGATAATACACCTAAAATGCCTACAATAAGAGTAAATATTTTTCCCTTAAGAATTCATCAACATCAGAACCAGGGCTACAGATTACCTCAAGAAGTCTTATCTAGCTCTGTATCTTTTGGAAAGTTTTACCTAACTTCAGAAGAAGGGGAAGTAGTAACACCAGTTCAGAAGAAGGAACAGTAGTAACAGCGCGCACACACACACACACACACACACACACACACACACACACTCTGCAGTTTCCTAAGCAGTTCTAATTCTTCACATTCCTCCTATCAGAATGTTTGCTTATGGCTACCTGTGCATTGTCATGTAAGCCCATTTCTAAAAGGTATGTGCTGGAAATTGAATAAAAGTGTTTAATTTTTCATAATGTATGTCTTTGTATGGTTACTTATTAAGTAATTCTGAAGTATATAGACCATTATTTTTGTTACCATTGAATCATTTTAATTTTTCTTGGAAAAGATATAGATAATTCTTGAAAGAATGCCTATGGGAGGTTTTAACTTCTCCTTGCTGAGATTTTCTTTTCTCTAATTCACTAAGTCATCTCTGATCATATTTATAATTTTGAAGGAAGTAAAAATCCACTTAGGAGGAGAGATGGAATCTTCCTATCTTGGGCCCATACTTACCATCCCAACCTCTTAGGTTCAATGTGGACAGTTGCTTTAAATTAACGTATTAAGTACAGTTCGGTAAGCTTGACAAATGCATATCCCTTTATTCCGATAACGGTGCAAAGAATGCTCCCTGTACTACTGATCTTCATATTTGCTAGTTTTTATTAGGTGGAATGAGCAGTTTTTTTTCCCTCTGCACTGCATGTTTTTAGAAATATCCCTAATAGGTAGTAAGAAATTGAAGTTCTGAGATGCACTAATTTAATTTGAACTGTACTTTATAGGTCATGAGGGGGAAATGCCTGCCCCTCTTGAGTTCACACCAGAGGACCGCAGGCTCCTGGCTGCGTTTGTAAGGCCTGGCTCTAACAGAAGGGCCCGTCCAGAGCGGGCTGAGGCCGCCTGCAGAGCTGCCTGCAGTTTGCAAAGTGTGATTTTAGGATCACACCCAAATTGCATCTGACTTAGGTTATGTCATTAACTTACTTTTTAATAACCTAACTGACTTAGGTTATTCCCTTCCTTTTCTGAACTCTGAATGCACCTGTAGTTAAAAAATCCACTTTTGATGTAGACCTACATCAAAATCTGGCAGCCCATTCTTTAGTCCGTTTACTGTTTAGGAGTCATTTGGGGGCCATTTCCACTAATGCTCATTAGTGAATGCCATTTTCCTTTGCCCCAGGTTCTTATTTCTCTTGCCCCGCTTTTCCTCTCCACACCTCCCTCCTTTTCATTTTTCTTCCCTCCTTTTTCCTTCTCTTGCGTTATTTACTGGTCACCATCCCTGGGCTCCAGGGGGACAGCGGGCAGGCCTGGTATGGCCGCAGGTCAATGACCCGCCCAAGCTGCTCATATCGCTCTTGTCCCACAGGCCCCGGGCCGGATCTGAGCGGCCCGAGCACCCCGCAGAAGCTGCCAGTGCCCGCGCCCAGCGGCCGGCCCTCGCCCGCGCCCCCCGCAGCAGCGCAGCCGCCCACGGCCGCAGTGCCCGGGCCCTCGGTGCCGCAGCCCGCGCCCGGGCAGCCCTCGCCCATCCTGCAGCTGCAGCAGAAGCAGAGCCGGATCAGCCCCATTCAGAAACCGCAAGGCCTGGACCCTGTGGAGATTCTGCAGGAGCGGGAATATAGGTAATGCACCCCGTCCCGTCCGTCTGTTCTTGCAAGTATCACCGAGCCCGGCGGGTGGATGCAGTCGCCCAGGGCTTCAGTTCCTCTCCCTGGGGCGAGGGAAAGGCCCAAGGAAGATTGCAGAGGCCAAAACTCATGCGATGAGAATGATTTCAGCAAAGTGGGGGTGGGAGGTGGTTGTGGTGGGGCCTCTCTGGTGGCTCTGGGTTGGCAGGACTGCTTTTCCATCATTTAATCAGGAAACTTACCAACCCCTATGACAGAGAAGGTTTGAGACCTGAATTTAAGGTAATTATTATGATATTATTATGATATTATAATAATTATTATTATAATTATTATTATTATTATGTTCAGTGCCTGAACATAAGTGTCAGGCACTGTGTTAGGCGCCGGGCATGGGAACATAAGTGGTTGTCGCACACAGATTATGGGGTGCCTGATCTAGTTTGCCAGCTTGTCCTTGAATGGTGACTGCAGGTTGGTCAGATGTTGAGTGTTTTTTGTTGGCCTGACCTTCATGGTACTAAAGTACACTTTGGTAGGTATAATATAGTTTTTGTTTACATTCATGCATGATTTTGGTCAATGCCTTTTTAGTATATGTGCTGCTGAATCGAGCGCTTGGTCTATGCCTTGGTCCAGCGTTAGGAGTAAGCCCTATGTAAGTGTCTTCCTATAGGGTCCTTTAAAGGCTTCCTCCAGAAACTTAATTTTCACCTGATTTGGCACATTTATCTAAATCAGGAGTTGGCAAACCTTCTCTGTAAAGGTCCAGGTAGTAAATATTTTACACTTTGCAGGGCCATATCATCTTTTTGACTACTACTCATCTCTGCCCTGGAGTGAGAAAGCAGCCCAGATGATAATGGGCTGACTGTGTTCCAATAAAACTTTATTTACAAAAGCAGGCTGTGGGCAGGATTGGCCCACAGGCCATAGTTAGCTGAACCCTCATGTACATGGTTAATGTTAACCAAAAGGGAGACCAGTAAGTACTGAGTCAAATGAAAGCAAAGCTCAGATCATGGTTTCTGGAGTTAGACAGGAATCATGCTTGTCGCTTTACTAGCTGTGTTGCCTTGGTCTAGTTCCATCTCTTTTCTGCGACTTAATTTCCTCATTTGTTAAAAGAGGATATTAGAGTATTTCTTGTGGGAGGAGATAAAATGACACAAAGACGTTTAATACATATTAGCTATTACTATTATTTCCCCAAAATGATTTAATTGAAAAGAAAATTAGAGTTTAAAAATTACAGAGAATGTTAGTAACAATGTAATAGGCTCCCTTTTCAAACATTACCTTAAACTTTATTGAAAAACGCATGAGTTATTTATTACTAGATTAAAATACTAAGCTATCAGCTTTGAGAGTTACCCTGAAAGAAACCACAGTAACTTGCTGTTAAATGTGTGCAGTTGGTTTTTTTTTATGAAGAGTGTAACTGTAGTCTCATTACTATTGCTAATCCTCAATTAAGAGCTTTTATGTTGCTGTTTACAGCATTTCATGTATCCCTGGAGAGCTAGATGCTCATCATCTATAGCTATTTCAATGTTCATAGGCTGGTTTTGTTGGGTGAATAATTGCTGTGTATTATAAACTCAAATATTAGCAAACATTTCTTGGACAGAAAAACTATTTATATGCAATCCTTTCTTTATGTTGCTATAAAGTATCAAAAGCAATTTTTAAAAGCCAGTAAATGGGATAGAGAGTAGCATTTACTCTAAAATTCTGACTTCCTAAGAGTGAACATTTTTTTCCCTACCCTGAAGGCACAAAGCTACCAGTACCTTTGTTAAGTCATGTGAATTACCTTTAAAACATCAGAGATACTCTCTGTATCTAGAATTGCATCTGTATGTTTTTCTTTATTCAACCTGTGTTGTGTTTGTGTGTGTATTTTACTGGCTCCTAATTTTTCTTTCATTTTCACCAGGATTTTAATTACAGATCTTTCTTGTGCTGAGCTCCTTTTAACACCCTTTTTGGAAGTGGTTTTAATAGGTATACAGCATTAAGTAGTACTATTTCGCCTGTTCCAATATAAGAAAAGCTTTTATCCTTCACTCCTATAGAAATAAAAATAATAATGTATCTGTCAGTATCTCATTCGCCTTGTAGAATGTGGTGGAATGGCTATTTTTCATAGTGTTGTGGCTTGATAAATGTCTCCTCGTTTGTAAAGCTGCGTGGCTTTTGAAAGGATTGATCCGGCAGTCCTAGATCCAAACAGCTGGAGGGTCCTTTGGACTGAGTTTCCCATGGCCATCCTGAGAAGCACAGGTTTGCACCGGCTGCACTGCAGGGGCATCTTCTAGCTTCTTTATAGAACAACAGCTGGCTTCTTCTGATACGAAGATAAATTGTTCACCTGCCGAGATGAGTAAAATTTTTCTCTTAAAAGGGGTAGATTAAGACCCTTGGGCACTTGTAAAGACAGCTCAGAGGCATTTCCACGTGCCCCTCTTTGAGAGAATGGCCTACTTAGCTTGTAGCATTGGTAACTGGAAGGGCCCAGTGTACCTTTACCTTCTGATCAAGGGTTTGAGCAAGGTCTTAAAAACATCCATTGTAGCCCTAGCCGGTGGCTCAGGGGTTAGAGCATTGGTTCTCAGACTGAGGGGTCCTGGGTTCGGTTCCAGTCAAGGGCACGTACCTCGGTTGCAGGACCTTGGTTGCAGGCTCGATCCCTGACCCTGGTCAGGGCCTATGTGGGAGGCAACCAATCAATATGTCTCTCTCACATCGATGCTTCTCTTATCTCTCCCCCCCTCCCGCCCCTTCCACTCTCTCTAAAAATTAGTGGGGGGAAAATATCCGGGTGAGGATTAACAAACAAAAAACCTCTTTTACAATTTTAAAAACTTTAGTTTGAGCAGAGTCATCTGTCAAAAATTATTTAACCGATGTTCATTTCTTTGACCATTATAATATCACTTACCTTGTCTATGAAAATTGAAAGGAAATTGTCAGAATCTTAAATTTTTTTACCTTTAAGTCCCTTGGCTGCTTTTCCTTGTTCATCAGACAACCAGGATTTTGACACATGGGCCTTCTTTATTTAGTAACCGCATAAATAAGTGTGTGCATATGAACAGTTTGCCTCAGATTTGTACAAAGGCTCCAGTTTGCCCATTTGAATTGGATCCTTTCTCTTTGAAAGGAACTTTATTGCTTTTCTCTGTAGTACGTGTCAGAGAGATGTTCCCAGCGCTTGCCTTGCCTTTTTGGTGCACTTTCCTTGCCCCCCCAACATACCTAACTTCACTTCTTCCATCGGGAGTTAGACGCTTGGGCCAAAGGGCTCCAGGCGTTGTCACGTTAGCATGTAAACTAATGCCACAAATGTTTGCGTGGGAGATGGATTTCAGATTCGAAGGAAGAGCATTTCTGTGTTCTGTCAGCCCTCTGGTTATCAAGGCAGAATTTTGCTTCGGAAAGCAAACATAGTCTGTGTTTTTTTGGGGTGTGTGTGTGTGGGGCGGGGGGGTTGTGTATGTGTGGGGTTTTTTTTGTCCTCCCTGGTATCCATTACAACCCTGAAAATTCCTTCTCAAAAATTACCAAGGGCCATTTTATCAGCAGAGTTACAAAAAGTCCGTCTCCCTCCCTCGCCCTCTTTTTAAAAGTGTCACTCAGCTCCTTGAAGGAGCAAAATGTACCAGTGTAATTTTCTGTTCAAATAACTCTCCTGCAGGAATCATAAACTTCTCCTCTGGACCTGAACAAATATCTGTTGCCTTTAATGGAACTCTTTTTCTTGCCAGAACAGTCACCCTTCCTGATTTACTGTCCAATCTGTATGAAAAACCTGAGTGACCTAATTCTGCTTCAATTTTCTGAGCTCGTGAGGACACTAAATGAGTCTCCTGCAGTCATGCAGTATTACAGCTGTTGTTGTTTCGACAAGTTGAGAATCCTGAATCTCTTTATCGGGCAACCTGCTGAATCCCATTGATAGGACGATGAAATTGTCTGGAGAGAAGCATTATTTAAAATGAAGATTTCCATTAACAACCGCCACCACCAAAAGATAACATTTTCTGTGTTACAGAAGCCCCTCCTGTACCTTTGTCCCCACCCCCACCCCCCAGGTGCTGAATTGAATGCATATCATTTCACCCTCCCCTTGTCCTATACTTTGCACGTTTGTACTCTGTACTTCTTGCCTCCCTTTCATAAAGAGATTCTTTTGTGCTGGGGAATCTGAGATTCACTGACAAGTGACTAGGTCCTTTGGAAAGGAGCAGTCATTTCAGGAAGAAGTGTCCTCCTCCCCGCGCCCCAACCCCAGCTCCTCCCCCACTCCAGTGCCCCAGTCACCCAATGCTGCATCCACCCCCTGTCCTCACCTCCCTTTTCCCCCTCCACTCCCTAGCTCCCACCCGCCCACATCAGTGTGATTTAATCTCTACACTGTCTGTCCAACTGCCCTAAGATTATTTAGTTCTTCAGAAGATAAAGGGAGACGTAGCTATTCCTTTAGTTTAGCACCTGACCCACTTTGTCAAAGAGAGTAAACCAGAACGCCAAAGGATGGTTTGGGTTCTGGGATTTTCAAATGAAAAAGGTCTGAAATAACTCCAGAACCAAAGAAGGAGAAGACCCCTATCATTGGCCCTCATCTCACCCCTTTATAATATTTAATTTTTCTTTTACTATGGCCTTATTCTACAAAAGGGAAACTGTTTCAGTTTAGTTATTTCCTTTAAATTATATATTTGAAAAAATCCACAAGAGGTTTTTCTCTTAATATCTTAAATGTTAAGATGTGTCGTCTGTTGCAGTAGTTGGAGATTTGGGGCTATGTGGCTATTTAAGAAATTGATCTGGATAAATGAAGTAGATGTTTGTTTTAGATAGTAAAAATTTTTAAAAATGGATAGTAATCTCATAAGTATCAATACTAAAAGGAATAAAGAGAAAGTTGGGAGAGTTTGAACAATTTGACCAGAAAAAGTATAAGTTTAATATTGTTTGAATGAACAATGTTATTTTTAGTCTGCTGCATGGTTAAACCATTTACTGTGTTATTGTTTGTGTTGGTAGGCATCATTGAAATAATAACATGATAATACTATTATAATGCATTATGATGATAAATCACCCAGGAAATCAGAATTAATAACATGTATGTACCAATAAGTTAGGAATCTGTTATAATATTATTTTCAGTGAAATCAATGAAAAACAACGCATTTCCTTTATTATCATTTTTAAAATTTTGAAAAAGGACATTTTACTTCTCTCCCAAAGCAAATAACGAAGTTGTTTTTGGGGTGTTTTTTTTAAAACAATCATTTTGATATTTGGGCCATATGAAATCTTAAGATATTTTGCACATCTAAGTCACAGGTTTTTTTCATATTTATATATATACACATCATTGTAAAGATTGATGAAACCATAATACTAATTTTTAACAGAATCTTAAATGATCAACGTTTATAGTTGAGATCCAGGAAAGTTCTCAGTTAGAAAGTCTATTTTAATTATCCTGTAGTGGTTTTAGTGTCAGGCAAAATAGGTTCAGTCTAGAGACCTTCTTTATCAGCTCTGAAGTCAACGTGTTTCTTAATATCTCCAGGCTTCTGTTTTCCTATCAGTAACAGCACCATTATACTTTGAGGTGTGTGTGTGTGAGAGAGAGAGAGAGAGAGAGAGAGAGAGAATTAAATAAAATTGTGCATCAAATGTACTTAACTCAGTGCAATTCATGTTAACTTAGTTTAGCTTACTGCCTTTTTTATTACTATTCTTTCTTTTGAAGTCTCTTCCAAGACAGTTTTGCCCCAAATTTGGGGGAAGATAGTTCTAAAAATAGATTTAAATGGCATATAACTATATGCAAAAAGAATCCAGGTGAACTCTATCTAGAACCAGGAGTTTCTCTGAGTAACAGTCTTGGTATCCCGAATGAATGAAGAAAGTGGGATGTCTCCTATTTTATCCTATGAGGAATTACCTGCAGTTATATTTTTGATAGTGTCTAAAGTGAGAATCCCCAGCAGTCCTTTTCTAGAAACCCTCAGTTTTTAAATACTGTTTACTTTGCTGGTTGCTGCTGCCCCAAACCTGATTTTTAAAAACGCCTAATTTGCCTTTTCTTTCCCCCAGCAAGCACTGCTCACAGAGGAAGTGGCTGCGGTTGGCAGGGCTCTCTCTGAATGTTTTGGGTTGGCCGATTTCTGTGGCCTCAGCGTCTACAAGTGCTCTTGTTCACTCAGCTTTAAAGGCCTTCGTCATCAGCCTCTTGGCAAGGCGGGCACATGGCCCCGTGTCGTAGGACAGAACCAGAAGTTGGAAAGGAGACTTGTTTCAGCCTGCCTGCCGGCCAATGGCTGGCTGGGCTTTTTGGAGCAAGTCGGACTTTCCTGCCTCTCATTTTCTCTCTCTGTTCAGAGTGAGCAGTGGCACTTGATGTACCATGAGCCTCCCTTCCTGGGTGTTAGAGAAAGGTTATGTACAAGACCAGAGTGTTAAGCAACATCCAGCACCTGTCTGCATTAATGCAAGGGTGGCTCTTCTCCGTCTAACGTCAGAAAATCTGGTTGGGTGTCAGAAATCAGCCATGAGTTTCTGGGATAGGTCTTGCCATGAACTTGAACCTAATGTTATTGTTTGTCATTTAAGACTGAACTGTAATGTGTATGTCCATCTCTCCCGCCCCTGTTTCACTATCTCCCTTAGACTTCAGGCTCGCATAGCTCACAGGATACAAGAACTGGAAAACCTGCCTGGCTCTCTGCCACCAGATTTACGAACCAAAGCAACCGTGGAACTGAAAGCACTTCGGTTACTCAATTTCCAACGTCAGGTAGTACCTTTCCCCCAGCAACTCTGAGGCGGAGGAAATGAATGTAATTGTTGGAGAACGATGTGTGTTTCCTTAAGTCTGTTCAATATTGTTATAAAGATAGAAACTTAGTAACATTGTGTATCTTTTAGACCAGCAGCAGAGAGCTAAAAGTACTGAAGACGAACTGCTTATTATTCTGTGTTTTCTCGCCCGTGTATCAGATACATTTTTTTCCTCCTGCATGATGGTTTGCAAAGTCAGAGTTATGGCAGTTTGTTACCATGGACGAAACCTTGAGAGCAAATGAGATAGCTCATGTTGGCCTTTATGACTCCCAAGAAGAACAATCAAGTGGTAGATCAGAGCTTCTTTGTAAGCACAAATGTGTAATCCTAGCCATGACCGGGAAAATGTTTTAACAAAGACAATAGCCACTCTCCTAAATTAATAGTCCAGCATTTATAGAAATACATAAACCTGTGTCTTGTAACTTGATTATTTGTCACAACACAAGTTTGGTGCATTTGATCCTGTCAGACCTCTGTATGGAGTAACCAGTGAGTTATTATCTATTGTTCCTGCTATGGTTCATAGTAGTCACGGATTAATAAACGCTAGCATAATGATCTGCTTTAGGATTGCTAAATCAGTAGGGCACTAGTGGAATGACATAGAGCTAATTTTCACTTGGATGAGTTTTGTCTTAAGGACCCTGTCTGCAGGTCTCCCGGTCTGCAGGCTGCCTCATTTAGCCAAATGGGAAAAGGGGCACTTGGCCGTCGTCAGTCAGATGCGTTTGCCTGGTTAAGGTCCTGGACATGCAAAATGAATTATTAATGAATGAAAATGAATTGCATGGCATGGTCTGTTGGAGGATGTGATTGAAATCACAAGGCCACCTCACTTGATATTGTCATGTGACCTTGGGAGTACATTTGCCTTATCTATAATAATAAAAGGGTAATATGCTAATAGACTGGACGTCATTCCGGACATTCTTCCTGACGAAGCCAGAGCCGGAGGGAAGCCAGCCCGGGTCCCTGGTGCCTGTGGGCAGCCGGAAGGAAGCAGCCTGGGTCCCGGGTGCCAGAGGGAAGCTGGTGCTGGCAGCCGGGAGAAGGAAGGCCTACTCATACACAAATTTTCATGCATCGGGCCTCTAGTTGGTTATAATATCACCAAGGGGCATCAGTGTGGCTGGGTGCTGCTTGGTCATAGGTTTGTGAGAGTAGATTAGAACTTAAATTAAAAGAAAAAAACAGGAAAGAAAGAAAACGTCTCTGAGTTCCATTTTCTTCCTTCTTATAGGTGACTTCATAAAATGCATTGATAAAGTGTTTGATAACATTTTGTTAAAAAAATATTACCAAAGCATATTTTAAGGAATGACATTATATTCAAATTAGCTTCACTATGCTAGACTCTTATTAGTCCCTGATTTTTGCTTGATATTATTGAAAAATCCTATTATCTAAACAGTTTCCCAATGAAATGAGCTGTAATTCATGCTGATTTCAGATTCAATTGAATTGTTATTTTGATGTATATTTTCAGTTTCGACCCTCTATCACCACATAACATGCAAGATGGATAAGTTATTATATTTATGAACATCTAAAAAAAGTTCATGATATAGTTTAAACTTTGAATATCTTTCAAAGAATATCATTGTTAGAATTGGGAAGAAGCCCAAACTAGTATCTCTTGTCTTTTACATGAGACTATGAATTAACACTGTTTGAGTATCTGCTGCCATTGTCCATGAACAGGAAGTAACCCTTCTGTTCATTTCGTAGAGCATCATTAAAGTTAATCTTTTTAAAAATGAGGAGCCCCTTAGTATGGCATTTTAAACAAAGTTAAAACATTTTAAATATTATTAATTAATTAGTATCATTAGAATAATTAAAAAGGATGAATAAATTTATTTAAAATATCTACTTTTTTTTTTACTGTTGTAATGCTATAATTGCTTTTTTTCCTGAATTATTTGTAAAGAAAAGCCATACCGTCTTTGAAAATGCCACATAAATTTGGTATGAGTTAGTCCCTTTATTTACTAAAAAGGCAAACTGTGATTGAGAAACCTGTAGAATCCCCCTTCCGCCCCACTCAGGGGATGGAGGGAAGGACAGGGTCAGGGGTCTGGCCACTGCTTGGGGAGCCTCTCACTGCTTTCCTCCTGCAGCTGAGGCAGGAGGTGGTGGCCTGCATGCGGCGGGACACGACCCTGGAGACGGCTCTCAACTCCAAAGCGTACAAGCGGAGCAAGCGCCAGACCCTGAGGGAAGCCCGCATGACGGAGAAGCTGGAGAAGCAGCAGAAGATCGAGCAGGAGAGGAAGCGCCGGCAGAAGCACCAGGTACCACGGCCTGGCTTTGCCTGACCTCGTGTTTATAGGCACGTCCAACTCAGTAACTGGCAGGAAACGTGCCGCGGTGGGCGGAGGAGGCATCGCAGAGCAGAAAAGCTCCTTGGGGCTTGCATAGTCCTCATTGTGTCATCGGGACACTTAGGCCACGCCAGGCGACTTGGCTTTGCTTCGTTCCAATCAGGTGTCACCTTCCTCACCCCTGGAAAGCCGCGGACTGGGTGGGATTCCCACAGCAAAATCCTGGGGAACTTGGAAAGAAGAAAGCAAAAAGTTACCGTTATAACACATACAGATGTGGTGTCCAGGGCTCTGTGACGGGCCCAGTTGGAGGTTTTATGGGGCAGATAATTAAGAACATTCCTTTCTAGGGGTTTGGAAATATTTTGATGTAGGATTTGATTTCATGTCATAGACTGTCTATAATTTATGTTTGTCTTTTTGTGCTCAGTTTAGTGCCTCTCCTAGTTTCGTTTTTAAAAAATGTTGGATTTAGTGTACATAAGGGTACACTCCCCTCCCCCATTATTTAAAAAACATATACCAGTTACTTACGGAGTTTTAGCTTCCTGTAAAATCTTGAGTCACAATTCTAAGAGAGTTAATTTTTTTTTAATTGCTTTTTTTTAGGGAGAGAGAGAGAAACATTGATTTGTTTCACTTACTTACGCATTCATTGGTGGCTTCCTGCATGTATTCTGACCGGGGATCAAACCTGCAACCTTCATCAGGCCGAGCTGCTGGGCCGGGACTCTCAGATATTTGGGGCAGAGGAAACATTACTTTTATAACATCATTCTCACTGGATATACCCATGTCCCTCAGGTTTATTTGAGAACGATTGGCTTTTAATTTTATCATTTTCATTTTTCAGGTTCCTCTCCTTTTTATTTTTATTCTCTCCATTTTTTATCTTTCCATTTTCATGTGGTCACACCCTCATAGCTTCAGAGACGGCTCTTCCACATGCTGGCACAAAAATAAACTTTGAAAGGTCATCTTTCCCACCAGCCCCATAGCCCGCACTCAGCTATGGAGACACACACCAGGGCACCTGTCCCAGAATAGGCCCAGGTTTCTGGTCTTTGTTTTTGTGAAATGCACACTGCGTGTTTTCCTGGACTGGCCCGAAACCTCAGGGGCCTTGTGAAATGGATTTTAAGTATTCTTTTCTGCTCCCCTTGGGATCCTTCAGGAATACCTGAACAGTATTTTGCAACATGCAAAAGATTTTAAGGAGTACCATCGTTCCGTGGCCGGGAAGATCCAGAAGCTTTCCAAAGCAGTGGCAACGTGGCACGCCAACACCGAAAGGGAGCAGAAGAAAGAGACAGAGCGGATCGAGAAGGAGAGAATGCGCAGACTGATGGTAAGGAACCCGGGAAAATGCCCCCCTCGCATCCTGTCCTGGGAATGTTAAATAGGCCACAGTAGAAGGAGAAAGGAAAAGCTGCTCACCAAATGTATGACTGTGTTTCCTTAACTTCATGCGGATGGAGTTCAAACATCCTCTTTCCTGGACAATGCACGTCACACATCTTGGGTTACAGCTGGGCAGTATGGTATTCCCATGTCCTAGGATGGCATTGCTGCTCAGATTTAGCGTCTCACATAAAGGAAGATACTGTATCTCTTGGGAGTTTCGGTAACCAGATCTGGAAGGCTGGAAATGGGTGTTCTTTTAAAAATATTGCCTCTTTGAGACTAATGGCACACGTTGTTTTGAATGAATATCTCATTACGTTGTGTCTTGGAACCTGATGTCTATTTTTTTTTTATGGCAGGAATTTTTCTCAAGCAATGTGAAAAGTGATTGTTACATTAATTTTGAAATGTTGCTTTTTGTTTATAGCAGGGGTATTGTCAAAGGTTAGTCGGGTTACTATTTTTGCACTGTCATTTTTCAGGGGATATATCTCACAGAAGAGATTGATTGGTTTTATTGGTCTGCATTTTATTTTATTTTTATTTTTGGTAATTGGACCTCATAGAACACTGTGGATTTTACACAAGTGTGTGTGACCTAGAGTGAGTGCTGGAGAGCTGCAGGTTCTGTCGGGACATAGTTCCTGAGTCCTGCATGGAGAGAAAGCCATTAGCCTCAGCCCATAATTATGTCCTGGGGAAATCCCAGGTGACGGTGTCTTTCTTCCTCACTGATACTAAGGTTTGCATTTTGTTTTCATTAATTTTTTGGGTCCCAGAGAGTAAACACCCTATTTTAAAATGGGTACTACTAAATCTTACCCCCTTCTCCTGCCTTCCTCTCCTTTTCGGGGGAAGAGGAAGACTGCCCACGATATGTCTAACTAGCTAGGGAGACTGTTTTAGAGCAATCTGAGCAGTCAGCAGCCAAATTTGTCTGATGTAACCGAAGTGAAGCTATATTAGCACTTCAGTAACAGATTGGTTTGACACTAATGATTAGGCATTTGCAAATCATTAATTTTTGCAATTAAATGATGGAATATACAGATAACAGAGAAACTGAAGTTTTCTATCACTCTTTCTTCAAGTGAGATCAACCATAACGAAAAGCAATTAGAGCTCTAATGGCATTTGAGGCTCGTGCTCCTCCACGGGGCCGACAGCAGCTAGACTGAGGGGTGACACTGCTGTCTCGCGGGCACAGGCTGGAGCGACACCCCTAAGGAAGGCGCTGGGCTCTTCTGTAACTCCGCCGCCTCCTGAGGAGTTGGTGGCCTGTTCCTTCTTTCCTGCGTCACAAGAGGAAATTATTTTTGAGTTGTCCTTTTATTGGGACATAAAAAAAAAAAAAGATTTCTCCTGAAATGGCTCAGAGTACATCAGAGCTTTTATTCCATGTAACCTCATAATGTTGCTGAATGGGAGGTGGAGGGGGCAATTACTGCATCTGTGTTATTGTTGGGTAGTATCAGACGTCAGGTAATAGCTGACTTGTTCCCAGTCACCGAGGCCCATGGGACAGTGCCAGTTATGACAAAAATCCCCCAAATTTGACCTCCCCTATCAACCACAATGTTTGTAGTGCTTTTAAGTATAAGAAGTTATTTGTTCAGTACCCATTTGATTTCTTTTGCCTTTAGAAATACTTACTCTTTCCACTTTTGATTGTATTTGAAAATTTCCAAAATACAAAGTTAAAAATAAACTTCAGATGGTGAATTGTCCGATTTTAACATTTTTTGTGCAGTTAAAGAAACACAGAAGAACAAAGAGCTGAGCAGAGTGCCCCATCACACCACCTAAGTTCTGTGGCCATGTGTCCTGACTTGGCCGTGAACCCCGGTGTCCCGGGAAGTAGGCATCGCTGACCCCTGTGTGCCCGGTCCCAGACCGTGTGCGGGAACCCTCGCAGCCTGGAACATTCGCTGTGCTGCACTCACCACTGGGGTTCCGACTGTCAGGGGGATGGAAAAAGCACCTGCAAACTTGCATTAGGCTCTGATCTCCCTTCTTTCCTTAACAGGCTGAAGATGAAGAGGGCTACAGGAAACTGATTGATCAAAAGAAAGACAGGCGTTTAGCTTACCTTCTGCAACAGACCGATGAGTATGTGGCCAACCTGACCAGCCTGGTTTGGGAGCACAAGCAAGCCCAGGCGGCCAAGGAGAAGAAGAAGAGGAGGAGGAGGAGGAAGGTGAGTACCCAGTGGAGGGACCAGTTTGAGGCATGTACTGCTCTTTAATATATACACTTACCACACTAATAAACAGTTTAGATTACTGGGTTGCAGAAATTGCTCGTATAAATGGGCATGGTGTGAAAAAGTTGATTAGGCGTACTAGGCATTGGAGATGAGGGTGTAACGGATAGGATGTATTCAGCTGTAACAATGTGGTTCCATGTTCCCGTTGTTTCATACAGTATTTAAAAACTAAATACACATGGTCCGTAAGAAGAGATAAAACACAGGCACAATTAACTGTTTTCTTCAGTGTGATGTAGTGTGGCAGCGTGCTGCTCAGTTAAGAAACTAAAGTGAAAAGTTAGAAGAAATTGCAGTGTACAGACGGAAAGAAACCATAGGAAGACATGAGAGGTAGCTTTGGGATACTCTGGGAACAAATTTCAGCCTGTTTATCTGGACAGACAGCAATGCCAGAATTGTTCATTTAGATCATCAGTCCTGTGTCCCACTCAGGGAAGTGAGCAGGTCAGGGTTTCAGGTGATGATGAAAAACAATACTCTTAGGTAAAATATGTCCTAGTTGTCATGAGAAGTGAAAGGTAAGATACAGAATTTCTGCTCTACAGATATTACATCTCAGCTCAAGGGCAACATGCTAGTGTAGGCCCATGAATAGAGCTCTTCTTTGAGGCTTAAGTAGCCTGCGAACAGTTCTTGGTTGATGTTCTGTTTCCATGGTAAATTCTAACTGGCCTGGGTACAAAAAGGATGTCTTCCTCAGAATTGGGAAGATTGAGGATGGGTAGCATTTAATTGTTTATTCTCTGCACTGAATAATTGAGCAAAATATTTTTCCAAAAATAATTAATTTCATGGCTCCTGAATTCTCATACCTGTTTCATAATGAAGGAGGAGCAATGCATGATTGAGAAGGTGCCTGCCTGCTCCTGATCCCTGTCGTAGACGATAGCTTCCCTTCTTGTGAAGATGCACGAGGGGTGTCTCAGGGCTTGGGTTTAGGCGTTTCCGTGGTGAGGAATACCTCATTTTCTTGTCCAGGTAGCATTGTAGACGTTGCAAAATTCTAGCTCCCAATATTTAACTTAAAAAGACACTTTCAGAGTTTGTGAAGAGCACACAGGCAAACAGGTACAATTCTGTAACACTAATTCGTGCACCTTAAAAGGAGCTGTGGGCCGTGAGGCTGTGGTGGGCCTCGACCCATCCTCCGCGCCCCTGCCCGACCCCTCCCGCTGAGGTTCCTGGTCCCCCGTCTGCCGGCAGCCCCACTCCCGCCACCGCCGCTCACAGGATGACAGCGCTGGCCCCGCTCACATCCGCTGACAGGCGCAGAGCAATTGGGGCTGGCGCTGTCAGTAGGTGCAAGTGGTGGCTGCTGCCCCAATTGACCCTCAGGAGCAGGGGGAGGTGGAGAAGCCCTGAGGGGTGACCAGGGCTGGCGGCCGCCACCTGCACCCACTGACAGCGCCGAGTGATTGGGACCGGCGCCAGGCGCTGGCAGCGGGTGCAAGCAACGTCTCTGGTGCTGGTTGTCGGTGCGAGCAGGGCCAGTGCCGGCAGTGGGTGTGAGCGGTAGCTCCAGCACCGGCAGAAGGTGCAAGTGGCGGCTGCCAGCCCATCATGCCTCAGGAGCAGGGGGAGGTGGAGAAGCCCTGAGTGGCAATCGGGGCCAGAAGCCGCTGCTTGCACCCGCTGATGGCGCTGAGCAATCAGGGCCAGTGCCAGCAGCCGGTGCGAGCGGGGCCGGCGCCGTTAGCAGGTGTGAGTCCCAGGCGGGACTGCAGGAGCAAAGAATTTTCAGTAACCACCAGAGGCTCACCCCAATGACAGTGACCAGAACCCCGCCTTGGTCTGGCGCCCCCTGGTGGTCAGCACCCGTCATCGTGACTGTTGTTCAGCACCCGTCATCGCGACCTGCTCCACCATCCCGCCACGGCCAATGCCCTCCATGTTCCACATTCTGCTGCCTGCTGCCGACACCCGCCGTGTTCTGCTCACGCCCCCTGGTGGTCAGCACCCGTCATCGCGACTATTGTTCGGTCATTACACCGTTCGGTCTGTTTGCATATTAGCCTTCTGTTATGTCTGATTCCATAAGCGGACCCCATGAAATGGCACCTGTAGTTTTTCTGAATTTAGACATGGATTTTGCAAAGGTTGTCACAGAAAGGTCACTGTTAGCGTTTTTAATATTAACGTTTGTATTCCACATTTCTTGGTGATTAAAAGCTAATGGCCCAATTCTGGCTTAAAATTAATAGATTCCTGCCATGGCAGTAGATCGTTATGTCATCGTAGAAGGATGCATAGCTGAGTGATGATGATCATGGCTTTGTTTCTGTGTTAATCTGTGCAGAGCACGAACCTGCCATAGTTTTCCTTTCACAACTCTGATGATCTCTAGGTTGGCTCTCTACCTCCAAACGCTGGCCTTCCAGCTTGATAATGGCACTTACTCTGCTTTCTGCATTTGCTCAGTGACTATTACCTGAACACTTACTATGGTGGAGATGCAGTGCGTTGGATGCCGGGAGAGGGAGCATGTAATGGTGAGGAAAGCATTCTTCCCTCTCAATTTAATCAGAGAGAGAGAAAGAGACAGACAAACAGACAGACATTCATCAAATATGCATCTAAATATATAATTATAATCTGAGATGAATGATGTGAAGGAATAATGCCAGTCAATAATTTCCTGATTTCCTGGCAAATGAATAATAATAGCCAAGCACCTGCAGCCTGCCTTGTGCTGTCTCTGGGCACCTCCCATTGATGATCTCACGTGGCTGAAGATGCAGACTTATCACTGGATGAACAGCCCTTTACCTCTTCCCTGCTGTGCTATCAGGATGCCTAGCATTTGGGCCCTCTCTGCTCTCAGCAGGACGAAGGATAACCTTCCTGGGCCATCTTGCTGGCAGATATGGGAGAAAGCTGTGTCTTTCATAGGGCTTTGAGACTGAGTTCAGAGTGAGTTACCCAATTCCAGATGCGCCTCTGCTAGTGCAAAGAAAGCGGGTGCTTTCAGAAGCTGGTAGTTTGACACTGTGTATTGTCTGTGGTTCTTTCCTCCATTAGAGTGAACGATGGAGAGTTACTTGTTGCAGTTTCTCTGTCTGGAAGGAAACTGCATTTGGAAGCTTAAAAATTCTGTGCTTTCCCTTTGATTTTCCCATAGGACTGACATGCTGAACCTTACTGCATTTTTTTAATTAGGAAAGGCATCAATAAATCTTTGTTTGGAGAAAACCCTTTCTTACCCAGCGAACTAATAGCATTGAGCTGGTAGCAGCATTTGCAAGACACCTAAGATAACTCCAAGAGCTGTGCTATTAAAGTTGAGTATGATTGACTTTATAATGTAACTAGAGGCCCAGTGTGCGAAATCGCACGAGACCCAGACCTGGCATGCCATGGGACCCGGCGTCAAGTCCTGCCGGCGCCGCAGGACCCATCAATGCACCTTCTGGTGACCAATCTTTGGTCATTACGGCATTACGACCACTGGGTTTTTATTATATAGATTGTAAAAGAGTTACTTTTTACTTTGTGTTAAACTCAGTGTATAATTTTTTTAAATAGCCCCAGTGTAACAGAAAAGACCTTTGTTTTTCCCCATTAGGAGTACATTGTGTTTACTTGTTGTTAGTGAATAATAGAGTGGGGTTCCTTTAACCTGCCATGACCTTGTTTAATTTCCTCTTCTCGCCATTAGAGCCATTTCTATGAAGTACATGTTTATAAGTCATTCTGAAACTTCTCCTTCTCAGCCTGGTCTTCCATTAATGCCCTTGAAATGGAAGAAAAATAAGTAGACTGTATATATCTGCTTAAGAGTTAGAGGAGGAATAATTGTTAAAGCATTGAAATATCTCTGCAGGGGGCCGGGACGAAGGCACTGTTATGTGCACTTAGCGGGACCTTGAGGTCTCCGACCTTTGCCATGCCTGTTCTCTAACATCTACTGAGTGACTGACTACAAGATAAAAGGGGGGAAGGGTCTAGATGAAGCCACAGGGGTTTATACAAATATAGGATTGAACAGGCTAAATTAGAAAATTGGACCACTCTCCAAATCATGTTAGCACACAATCTTTTTAAATCCATAACTGCAAAAGAAAACATATCAGACTAATTTGTTCCTATTCCTTACTGGGTATTTCATTAAAAGATCTATTATCTAGTACTTCAGTCTCTTGATCTATCAGAAAGTGATTGGTTAGGATTGAATGGGAAAGTTTCTCTAAAGCATTTTCTGTGTTTCCTAAGTACTCAGTAAATCTTAGTTATTTCATCAAGCCATTTTGTGGTATAAATGTAGGATCATGGTTATTGAAATGTGGTTGTAGGGTTTTGAAAAGAAAATCTTTTCCCCCTTACTGTATATTCTCTGTGATGTTGAGTAAATAAATAGCCACCATTTTTTTTTCTAGTCGAGGATCAATCAAATATTGCCTTTTAGGATAATGACAGGTTCTTACACTAAAGATGCCTACAGTGAGAAAGGAGGATTTATTAATTTGGGTGGATTCTGCCTATCCCTCCCCAGCTCCTACAAAGAGAATTTGTAATTATATGGCCTCTGATTTAGAGTGGTTTTTGGTGACAATAAGGCATTTCTTGCAGGGTTTTAGGATGTATTTTTCCTTAAGCTGTGGTTAGGAACCTGTGACCCGAACCTCCTGCTTAGAAGTCTAGGCATGTTATGAATTCAGCTTCCCGAGTTGTGGACTTCAGGCTGGAAATAAATATTTAATTCCGTCTTTCAAATCTTTCAATGGGCCCTGCAGTCGTGGCTCAGTGGTTGAGTGTCAACCTGTGAACCAGGAGTCGCAGTTCGATTCCCGGTCAGGGCACGTGCCCCGGTTGCAGGCTTGATTCTGGGTGAGCGTGCAGGAGGCAGCCGATCAATGATTCTCTCTCATCACTGATGTTTCTATCTCTCTCCCATTCCCTTCCTTTCTGAAATCAATAAAAAAATTTTTTTTAATCTTTCAATGGGGTGTATACTAGCAGAACTATGTCCTTGTTACTTATTTGTGACATTTCCTGAAGCCCACAACACTAACAGGAACACCTCAGAGAATCCATGGGGGACAGAACTCTGGGCCAGATCTTTCTCATTGTGGTGTTTCCCTTTCTTTCCGAAACTTCTTTTTTCTCTCTCTCTCTTTCATCAACCACAATTATAAGTAAAATCAGAACTGGGATGTTTTGGAGGGGGAACCTTTCCAGCTATATATATTATATAATCAATTTCAGAGAGGAAGGGAAAGGGAGAGCGAGAGAGAGAAACATCAGTGGTAAGAGAGAATCATTGATCGGCTGCCTCTTGTATGGCCCCCGACTGGTGGTCGAGCCTGAAACCCTGGCAGGTTCCCAGACCGGTCATTGAACCAGGATCTCTTGGTTCATAGGTTGATGCTCAATCACTGAGCCATACCGGCCAGGCTCAGTGTAGTGATAGGAAATGCGTTTTTTTCTTTTTTAGATATCCAAAAATCAGTAAAGCCTCTTGGTGTAATGTTTGGTAGGAAGAGCATCAAATCCAAAATAGTAATGTTGCTGCGACATTTGTTTTAAATTCAGGTTACTCTGCAGTTCTTCTCAGTTCTTTTATGTCTTACATTTCCCCCCAAAGATGACATAGTTTATTGCAGCTTTTCCCTACAAGGACATTTTTGTAGGTAAAAGAGAGGATCTTAGGTGATTCTGGGCACTTGAGCGCAGCGACTGTTGTAAAGATAGGTGAACACAGTGCCACGGTGATTAGATTTGATTAGTTCAGTGTCGGAATGGGTGAAAGCAGAAGTTTGGATCCAAGTCCTGCTTAACTGGATCGACCAGTTATTTGAGTCAAAATGTTAGAATTGGTTTTCTCTGCAAGGTACAACCAAAGCAATGTGAAATTGCCTGCTAATTTGATATTCTTGGGTATTTTATTATTGCCCGATCCCCTATCTGAATGCTCAGTGGTCCACTTAAGTGACAATAATAAAAATAAACCTGTGAATTTCTGAAAGCTTAGGTTTCCATTGAAACAGAATGAGTTTTTAAGAGGCCAGCACATTTGAATGTTGTTTCAGCATATTGTAACACCTTCTGGGGCTAAAAGAAATTCACTTTGTGATATAGAATGTAAATTATTTGGTATAAAACTGTTTGTTTACAAAATGAGGCTGTTTGTGGCCTGTGTTGTGGTAATCTAAATGAAGCGCCCCATTGCAGTCTATTTTCTTAAGTTCAACTTACACAGGATTTTCATGTTTAAAGGAGGAATTTCTTTCCCTCCTTAGCCCCATCACTGATTATTTTATGTAGCTTCTGCCAGGAAGATGGGTAGCCATGCACATAGCTTTGTCCCTGAACATTCCTAGATGGAAGGAGTGAATTGACATTGGCCTTTGGAATTAGGAACCCAAATTGTCTTCTAGTTAAGAGTAATTTGTCTTATATCCCCTCTCAGGACTAAGTTAATTACACTCCTTTCTACCTCCATGAGCATAATTAGTTCCAAATTTTTTGCAGGTAGGAAGAAGGTAGTGCAAAGTTCCCTTAGTCCTAATTAATGGATGAACGCCAGTGTTTTGCTTTTAATCAGTGGAAGTAAGCTCAGGTCAGTGATACTGATAGAATGTGTTTGCAGTCACATGATCCAGATTACTGTATGTGAAAATCCCTCAGGCACTAGCAGCCATTTCACCAGGTGCTTAGAGACTGTCCAAAGTTAGCTCAAACCGGTAGCACAGTCTGTTTGGAGTTCATCTTGAACCCAAAAAAGGGAAGTGTTTTTGTTTTGTTTGTTTTTCTTGAGGGGTAGAGGGAATAAAATACCAGTTTGATGTGAGAGCATGGATTTATGAAAGCACACCAACCAGAAACCTTCACACTGAAAGAATCCAAAGCATGATGGGAGAACTTGACATCTCTTGCCATAGAGTAGACTGCCACCTGGCTTCCACTCATATAACAACATAGCGGAATTGGGTGTAAATACAGGGCATGCAAGAGAAGTCTCATAGAGCGCCAGCTCAATGAGGAATTGTGTCTGTGTTCTTGACCCTTTTGACTTGCAAATATATTGGCACCTAATTACAATAATAATAATAGTTCACTGATCATATGCATTGTTCTTGTTGCTTGCATTCATTCATTCATTCACCAAATATTTATTCAGTGCCCTTTAAATGCAGGTACTCTGGTAGGTGTGGGCATACATAAGTGAACAAAGCAGACCAAAACCCCTAATCCTGTAATCTTATGAAGCAGTTTTCAGACAGTGCTGTAGCAGTCTTAGGTAGACATATGAGAATAGCCCTCTGACTACCGTTGATTCTTTTACACTTAGAGATTAATGCTCACGGTATGTGTTATAGGTGACATTGAATTGTATGTATTGAAATAGTGATCCAGTCCTACATGGTAACAGGGACTGTTACTGCCCATAATTTTTTTTTAAAAAAAGGGGGGGATGGGGACCAAGACACGCAAGGTTTGCTCACGATCACACAGTGAAGGTCTCTTGCAATTAGTGACATAGCTGGGAGGCAAATGCAGGTCGTCTAATTCCAAGTTTCTTACATGTAGTATTACATTGCTTCTCAAATTTGATACCTAGTGGAATTATTTTTTAAGTCAATGTAAAGGATATTAAATAATGGAAGGGTCTGATTATGAAGCAGTTTTGAGATAACACCCTTACTGGTCTCCAGCATATTCATAGAAAAGTATCCTTCGGAGTAGTTTTGATTTTATTATTTATGGTCCTTCAAGCTTTTTAAGGTGCTATTCATTGAAATGGTGATCCAGTTCCACTAGCTAGCTATTGGAAATTGGCTTATTCATTATCTCATTTGATTTCCTTTGTTGGCCAAATCGGTAGCTAATTTCTGATTTGTATGGAAAGAATGGTGGGATTAATTGACTTTCTCCCACTAATTAAAACAGTTGCGTGAATACTGTGCCCAAGAACTCCAGAAGTGAAAGCTCCAGAGGGGTTGGTGGTAGGGATGGTTTCTTTTCTGAGTCTTTTCTGCTATTGTTCTCTCTATACTTCCAGCCTAGACACAGGGCCTGGTGCTTTTTGATACTGATCATTTCATTTGAGCTTGTAAACATCTTCACTTTGGGGTGGCGTGAATAGAAACTTAAATTCTTGGGAAATCATAACCAAAGGGCAGCGTTTTGTTTTCTGTCTTTGGTGCCTTGTGCTTTAGCATACACACCTACATCCAAGAAAGTTATAAGAGAACTTCAAAATTTTCAAACATTTATGGAAACTGCATTTCTTCAGTATGGCCAAAAGCCTGAATTTTAGACATTAAACATTTTCTATAAAAGCTGTTTTGTCAAGAGACAATTGAGTTATTTACATGGAAAGCAAATATGTATTATATAATCAATGCCTTACGTAAACAAAATATAGTTAATATTGATTCTGTATCAATATATATTTTTAATTAACTAAAGGATCCAGGGAAGGAAAGGTTATTTTCTTAAATGTTTTGATAAAGCAAATGACCGAAGTTATTTTTTTCTTCTTCTCATTATGCTACCCTGAAGTAGTATAGCTTTCCAGCAATAACTTTAAAATAAGTATTCTAGACAGAGAAACCAAGATGGTGGCATAGGTAAACACCTAAACTGCTGCCTCGCACAACAATTTCAAAACTACAACTAAAAGACAAAACGGACATCATCCAGAACCACAGGAAGGCTGGCTGAGTGGAAATTCTAAAACTAGAAGGAAAGAGAAAAGCACACTGAGACTCAGAGGAGCTGCAGGAAGCAGAGGTACTGAGATGCGCGTGCGTGGAGAGGACTGGCAAGTGAGTGCGCGGCTGGCTTTCTCAAGCGGGAGGGAGACAAAAGCTCCCAACTGCACTGAACTCCAGTTTGGGGCGAGGCTCTGGGGACCCAGACTTATACGGGGTGAAACTGGATGGTCAGGAAAGGGAAAAGCACACTGAGACTCAGAAGAACTGCAGAAGGCATAGGTACCGAGGCGCGTACGTGGAGAGGGTGGGCAACTGAGTACTAACTGGCTTTCTCAAGCGGGAGGGAGATAGAAGTTCCCAACTGCACTGAACTCCAGTTCCAGGCGAAACTCTGGGGACCCAGACTTATTCGGAAAGAAACTGGACTGTCTGGCAGTGGGCGGAACTTGAGGGCTGCTTTCTCTCAGAGGTGCTTGCAGCGATTACCATGGGACACTGAGACACAGGGGCCTATTAGGGCAGGGCTGATGGGAAACCAAGGCTGTCTGCTCTGCCCTGAGACTCTGCCCCATTCAAGCTGAGCACAGAGGCTTTTGTAAGTCTTCTCCCATAAGGGTGTCTCCAGCACAGAAGTTCTCCCAGTGTAGACACAGCTGATCCTCACAGCCAATTGGCCTGGAGGGTCAGTTCCTCCCAGTGATACCAACAACTATCAAGGCTTAACTACAACAAGACTGTGCACACAGCCCACAAAGGGGTGCACCAAGAGTGTCCACCTCAGGTAACTGGGGAGACTAAGCCACTGGGCCCTGTAGGACACCTAGCACACAAAACCACTCTATCAACTCAGGGAAGCAACCAAAATGCGGAGACAAAGAAACAGGTCACAAATGAAAGAAATGGAGGAAAGCAAATGACTGGAAATAGAGTTCAAAGCCATGTATATAAGGTTTTTCAAGAATTTTCTAGAAAAGGCTGATAAATTTAGCAAGACCCTCGAGGATATAAAAAAGGACCAACTAGAAATTAAGCATACACTGACTGAAATAAAAAATATTATACAGAGATATAACAGCAGACTAGAGGATCACAAGAATCAAGTCAAAGATTTGAAATACAAAGAAGCAAAAAACACTCACCCGGAAAAGCAAAAAGAAAAAAGAATCCAAAAATATGAAGATAGTGTAAGGAGCCTCTGGGACAACTTAAAGCGTACCAACATCCGAATTATGGGGGTGCCAGAAGAAGAGAGAGAGCAAGATACTGAAAACCTAGTTGAAGAAATAATGACCGAAAACTTCCCCGACCTGGTCAAAGAAATAGACTTACAAGTCCAGGAAGCGCACAGAACCCCCAAACAAAGGAGTCCAAAGAGGACCACACCAAGACACATCATAATTAAAATGCCAAGAGCAAAAGACAAAGAGAGAATATTAAAAGCAGCAAGAGAAAAACAGTTAGTTACCTACAAGGGAGCACCCATACGACTGTCAGCGGATTTCTCAACAGAAACTATGCAGGCCAGACGGGAGTGGCAAGAAATATTCGAAGTGATGAATAGCAAGAACCTACAACCAGGATTACTCTACCCAGCAAAGCTATCATTCAGAATGGAAGGTCAGATAAAGAGCTTCACAGATAAGAAAAAGCTAAAGGAGTTCATCACCACCAAACCAGTATTATATGAAATGCTGAAAGGTATTCTTTAAGAAGAAGAAGAAGAAGAAGAAAAAGGTAAAGATAAAAATTATGAACAACAAATACATATCTATCAACAAGTGAATCTAAAAATCAAGTGAATAAAAAATCTGATGAACAGAATAGACTGGTGAATATAATAGAATCAGGGGCATAGAAAGGGAGTGGACTAACAATTCTCGGGGCGGTAAGTGGTGTGGGGGGTGCGGGAAGAGACAACAAAAATCGTACACCTATGGTTGAAGACAGTGGGGGGGCCCGGGGGTAAGAGCAGAGGGTGGGGTGGGAACCGGGTGGAGGGGAGCTATGGGGGAAAAAAGAGGAACAATTGTAATAATCTGAACAATAAAGATTTATTAAATTAATAATAAAATAAAATAAGTATTCTATAAAGTATGTACAGGATTTCACTTGTTAAAGAAGTCATTACATATGGAAGACATTTTAGACTACTTTGTGTATATTACAGATGAGACTCTCTTGGGTATGTACAAAATGTGGCATTATCTTAGCTTTCCATGTAGGCTGTCTCTGAGGCTCTTAGAGGTTAATGGACTAAGATATTGGAATATTTAAGAAACGGTAGATGACAGAATTTTTCATGAGATCACAGTACCTGCTTCGAATTTTCCCCTATACCCACTGTGTAAATACCTTCTATTATGAAAGCCCATTAGGTGAAATGAAAAACATTTGGAGAACTCACAGAATTTTTTATCATTTTGTATTTTTATGACTCAACAGTGGTTCATAGTTTATTCTCAATGGACATTTTCAGAAAACCCGCTAAAGGAATAGGAAAGTTTTGCTGTCTGCATCAGGATGTGTCTTCCCAGTGCCAGACCTGAGAACATTGCAGCCTCTGGCCTCTCTTCCTTTCTCGCTCCCTTTTTCACTCTCGCTCTCAGCACTGCCAATGCCTTAAGCTCTTTGGATCCTAGAAGACACAATCCACAAATCTCCAGTGTGCTGGCCTTGAATCACACCTGGCTTTCAAGAAAACTCTGCAAGTTGCTAATAAAATACACACTTTGTCTTAGACAGTGAAAACAAGTGAAAATAAAGGCATGACCCCATGGACAGATAGTAGTGTGGTGAAGGCTTGGGAGCTGTGGGTATAGGGTGGAGGGGATCGATGGGAAAACACACACACACACACAAACACACACACACACCACAAAGGGGACATCTGTAATACTTTGAGCAATAAAGATAAATTAAAAATAAATAAATAAATAAAAAATAAAAGGCATGAATATTAAGTTTCGTTCAGTAAGGGTGAGTAATAATGCAGTGCTGTTACGTACCCCAGAGTTACCGTGAAGCCCTTCCTGTCCCCATCCTCTGTCCTCTGGGCCGCCCCATAACATGTGACACATTGTCGTTTTTACAGAAGGCCGAAGAGAATGCAGAGGGAGGAGAGTCTGCCCTGGGACCAGATGGAGAGGTAAGGGACTTTGCATCCATTTTCTGCGGTGTTCTACTCAGTGAGTCCCTGCCATGCCTTACCATACATATCATTGTCTGTGTATACTACTTTTATTGTTACTCAGCTATTCATCTTTAAGTAGAGTAGTCTATTAGCATAGTATAAAAGGGATACACTGAAAAGTAATCTACTTCCTTCTCAGACTACCCATCAACTGATGTTGAGTTTCTTGTGTACCCTTTGAGAATTTTCTGTGCACATATGAGCATCTGTGCTTGTGAACCCTTTGAGAATTTTCTGTGCACATTTTACACAGAATGTGTAAAATCTTATGTGATTCTATAATTACATTTGCCCAGTAAATGATACAGAAGCATAAACTGTGACCCAGTTTCCTTAGTTTATTACTAATTTGAAATTATAAAACTCCATAAGCCAAACAATTTACGTATTTGGTTAACTTATTTTTTTTAAGTATATTTTTTATTGAGTTCAGAGAGGGATAGAGAGATAGAAGTATCGATGAAAGCAAATCATTGATCGGCTGCCTCCTGCAGGCACACTGGGGATCGAGCCTGCAACCGGGGCATGTGCCCTGACCGGAAATCAAACCATGACCTCCTGGTTCATAGATCGATGCTCAACCACTGAGCCACGCCGGCTGGGCTTGTTAACTAATTTTTTTGACATCTTCTGTAGGCTTACAATGTAGCTTCTATTTGTCAGTTCATCAGCATATTCCTAAATTTTTTCTAGTATTTCCAATAGTCTCCTGAATCATGAGAATACAGTTTATTCATTTATTGGATTTTTTTTCCCTCTGAAAACTCCAAGTTCCCTGCCAGTGATTCACACGAGGAGGCATACTCCCGGAGCAGGATGCGGAGGGAGCTTGCTTCAAGCCGCCGCCTCCTCCTCTCGCAGATTCGGATAAACCTGCTCGGAGGTTTGGGGGGGTGGAGGGTTGCCTGTTCCTGTTCCAGAATCACTGCCCGTGAGATGTATTGTGAATGTGAACAGCCTGGATGCAGAAGAAAGGTTGAAACCACCCGTCTATGCAGAAACCCCTTGAACAGTAAATGCTGCTTACCCACGGTAATCCATCACTAGGAAAGAAAGGACGGGATAAATGTCTGATGTGTGAGAAACTCTCAGTGGGCTGTTACGGGGGAAGAATACTAGATATTAGAGCACTTAGAAACACTCTCATTTGTAAAAGCCCAGCCTGACCTAAGCTAGCCTCACATCCGTCTGTGATTAACAAGCACTGGGGAGATTTAACATGTTACAGTGAGAGCACTTTATCTCTTACTACCTCTTGGGAAAATTACCTACGGATCTAGGGCCTGTGACCTACACCTTTCTTCTTCTTCTTCTGTAAATCTCAGCACACGCCTGCTCTGTCTGCTGCAGTTGGCGAAGTGGACATCTTGCTCGGGTTATTTTGAAATAAGTGTCCTGTTACACTAACGTGCCACTCATTCAGTGGTTCTGCCAAAGTTGTCATTCCAGCCGCGGGGAACCCCCGTTTTCTTTGAGGCATGACATCGGAAGCAATGGCATAAGTTGTGTTGTAATAGTCCGAGATCACGGAGTACGATTTTTCTATGGGAGATGATAGTAAATGGTAGATTTCCTTCTTGATCATGTGAGCATACCGGTGACCTTTTACAGTAATGAGGAAGAAGTGTCATCTTGGCATGTAAAGTAATGGTGCTCACGACCACGGCCTTAGCACACGTAGAGGAAGAAAAACAATGATAGTCTAGGGCGAGCCTTTTCTTTTCTTAAAGGTTATGTTTGTGGGTAATTGCTGATATTTTGTTTCTTATTCTGACAGCACTTTGAGGGAAAAGAGGGGAGGTTCGTTGTCTATTAGATTTAGACAGTAACCTAGAGTATACTATTTTTCCTGTCATTTTTATTTAACTCCAAATAATAATTTATAAGAAAATGTTTGGAATTAATGAAGAGTCTAAACCTTGGATTTTGTAACTTTTACGGAGATAGATAACTTGAAAGACTCACAGGTCAAGCGTTTCCAAACAGACATCTTGCCTGGGGCCTGTCCTGGAAGCACTATCCCCTCCCATCCGGAACAGTCCCTGGGGGAAGATCACTCCATCCACAGGCCTCATACAACAGTGAATTCTCTGAAGGAGGTTAAACACAGCCTCTGCAATAACATTTATTCACTTAATTTTTGGAGCAAGCCATTTTTCATTGAGAGTCTGATAATGAACTTCCGCTCAGTCTTGGTCTATTCTGCAGATTTCAGATGAGCGGAGCTTCTGGCTTTATCACACACCCAGGTACCAAGTGTTGGTCTGGTTACCTGGTGGTTTGGTTTTGGATCAAGGACACTGGTTCTGCTTAAGCCAAACTGGCCAGTAATGAGATGATACAAGTTACATACTTTTTTCTTTTCCCATTCTCTCTGAAACCATAAGTTTGCCATAGTCGTTATCTGAGGGGGGGTGTTATTCTTTGGGGGCTGAGATTCTCCGTTGCAAATGACAAAAATCAGCGCTGCCTGATTTGAGTAACAAGGGAATGTATTAACAGGACACTGGGTGATGCATCAGACCTCCAGGAAGCCTGGAGAGCCGGGCTGGGAGCCATACCTGGCACTATACGTGCAACGGTCAGTGAGGCCGTGGCCCAAACGGGAGCAGGCAGGAGCTTGGCTCAACCAGGACCACCGTCCTGATTCTGCCGCCGCTGGGGTCTGCCCTCCCGCCAGTGTGCCTGTTGGCCCCTACTACCTTGAACTTCTAGCTCCCAATTCAGAGCCATGGTGAGTGCATCCATTTGGGGGAGCTGAGGTCTTGTGCTGGTGACATTTCCAATCACAAAACAAGGTTTCAGATGCTGGCAGCCAGAAGGCTGAGAGATGCCCCACGCAGAACTGGGAGAACACCAAGCGGTGACGTGGTTTTGTTCTCCTTTCTAGCCGATAGACGAGAGCAGTCAGATGAGTGACCTTCCTGTCAAAGTAACTCACACAGAAACCGGCAAGGTCCTGTTTGGACCAGAAGCACCCAAAGCAAGTCAGCTGGATGCCTGGTTGGAAATGAATCCTGGGTGAGCGTTAAAGCAGAATTATTGGTGTTCTTTGGCTTTTTCAATTTTTGTGGTCCTTGTAAAACCTTGGACCTAAAGCAACACAACCTTTGCTGAAGTGGTTAAAGTTGGTACCTGTGTCTGTCACGTGCACACTGGACATGCTAGTTAAGTCATGCATGCGTATATTGTCTTATAATTCACAGAACTAAGCCCTGTCTCCTTCCCCACCCCTTTCCCTGTAGTTACGAAGTTGCCCCCAGGTCCGACAGCGAAGAGAGTGATTCTGATTATGAGGAGGAGGTACGTATGTGCGTCTGAGTTCATTGGTTTGAAAGTTTATGAGGGAAGCACCCGTGTCCTTCTGTATTTCTGCTTTCAGCGTTGGCCTTTGGGTAATGACTGGGGCTGAGGGCTTGCCAAAGCTTTGATGGGGCACGCCTCGTTGTGCAGTGACCTCGTGGGGGCTCCTGACCAATGGGGAGACTTGGTGAATTCTAAATTCATTTGGAACCAAGAAAGAGAAGCCATCATTAAATCAGAAGGGGCAGAACCGTCTTTTGGGGAGAACTGAAGATGGATCACTTTGGGAAAGTCACTCTCATGCCTCCAAGTGGCTCACTCTGAGGGTTCGCTGCCTCAACATTTCTGAAGTTCTTTGGGCCTTAGCATCTATGTGAAATGGAAAGTCCAGGAACTTAGACAAAAAGGGCAACTTGGGCTTGGTTTAATGACTGTATTGATCCCCTTGATTTCCCTTTAAATGTGATTCTTGTTTGAAGTCCTTGGATATACTTGTTACCAAAAAGAGAAGCACATTTTTCAGTCTCTTGGAAGGAATACTCAGTATATCCAGAACCTAAAATAGTAATCCTGTATGCTTTTCATAGAATTATAAAATAAGAAAGGAATTTTTTAGATTGATTATGAAATGCTTAATAATTACAAATAGATTGTAAAAATATTTCCATCTCCTTCATCTCTGTTGTTAGTGTGTGGTCCCTGAATGTGATTTTTGCCCGTGTTGAGGAGTCCTGGTTCGGAGTGGCCACGGCACAGATGCCACAGACTGGGCAAAGCTGCCTTCCCGAATAGCTCACTGGGGTTTTAAGACAATCGTTATTTCCTTCTATTGTGTGGACCTAGGTTTTCTAAATTAATCTGTGGACACTTTGCAAAGAGGAAAAATAAAAGGTATATTTTTTAAAAAGCATGCTATTAAAAAGCAAGTATTTTTAGAGCCATGCTTTTTTTTTTTTTTTTTTTTTTTTTTTTTGTAGGCTATTCTTTCTCCGGTATATTTGAAGCTTATAAAATCAGTTTTAAAAATGTTTCTGTTGACTTGGATACATGGGCCCATAAATGATCCGTTGGAAGAGCTTTCTCCTTCAGAGAGCCAGGGAGGGACAGAGACGAGATAAAGTGGGCCCTTTAGCCCACGCACGCCAGCCGAGACTGACAGCTGCAGGCAGCCCGATAGCCAGGAACAGAGTGAACTCGCCACCTGGGGCCTGCCACCCACTCGTGGCAAGTCCTGTCCCCTCTCAGCACTTCACTTCTCCCCTGGAAAATGAGGAGCAGTGCCGATTCCTGTTTACCCCTGCTCTCAATCATTCGTCATCGTAGGTCTGATTTTCAGAACTAATATTGTGTCCCTTTGTATTTTTTCACTCAAGAATTATGGAAAAGCATCGTTCTCTTTAAATCCACTTTTAAAGGAAATTCTATTGGATTATCTGGAAAGAGTTCGCCTTCCACACCAGTGGTTACTAGTGGGCACAGTGAATATTTAGTGAAGCTTTCAAACAGCACAGTGGAACATAGTGCACAATGGCGAGGTGGGGAGATGATGAATCCTTTGGCGAGTTATGGACAGTTTTCATCAAAATTTTCAGAAATGCACGGTGTGAAGTACCACAGAAAGCCACCTGATTACAAGCCCCAGCCCGTACTGCGAATGCCCGGGGCCATCAAAACCCACTGGTCTATCTGAGAGGACAGTCTTATGAGCAGGACAAGGCGAACACGTCTAGAGCCTGGCCGCAGGGAGGCAGATGTAGAATGTGGCTGAGTGAGTGAGAGATGTGGTTACAGGACTCTTAGATAACCAAGCAGTGATACCTGTCCCTCTCTCTGGGTGATTTTTACAGTTTTGTTCTTAGGAGCAAAGGTGCTAGGGGCTCCTCTGAGGGTCGCCTTCATTCTCTCACTGACTGATTTAAACAGCAATGGAATGGGGTGTATGGCCCGGTATCGGGAGGTGTTAGATCTACTTCCTCCCTTCATTTTATTTCCTTCATTTGTGAAGTTGAACACTCTTTAGTCTCTTTTTGGGAAATGCCAACCATAGAGATTCACTCATCAGGATGGAATCTTTGTTTCTTCCCAGGATGAGGAAGAAGAGTCCAGTCGGCAGGAAACGGAAGAGAAAATACTTCTGGATCCAAACAGTGAAGAAGTTTCTGAGAAGGACGCTAAGCAGATCATTGAGTGAGTATCTCTCACGAGTGTCCTTCCTTGCAGATGCATGTCATGACCTAAATTAGGCTTTAGGAATTTTCATCTGGAAAATTTGGAGGCAGGAGGCTGACTTCGTGCCCACACTCCACTTGAATCACTGCTGTCAGAAGTCACCACTGGACTCCAGCCACACGGGGCCCCGGGGCTCCCAGCTGCTCCTCTTCCCTCTCTGACCTCTTCTCCCTCCCGAATCCCCGCCCCCAGCTCCGGCTCACTCCTGGACTCCTCACCTGTCACCCGCACTGAACTGATCACACTGGCCCCTCCAGCTGGCTGCTTCACCACCCTTCTTTCCTCCCTCAGTGGCATCAGCACTCACCCAGAAACCCAAGTGAGAGACAACATTCCCTCTGTCCTTGTTGCCAAGCCAGTCAGCCACCAGATCCTGCCAGGAAACACCCCTCTCCTCAGAACCCGCTCCTCCTTCCCCCTCTGCGTGCCCAGCTCCCTGCCGCACTCTGGTCGTCCCCCACATCCGTGGTCTACACAGCTCTTTGTGTGTGTGGCTCTGATATTAAAAGGAAATTGTAATGAAACAGTCGGCAAAATAGAACATTATAAAGTGGTGACATTTAAAAGGAAAAAAATGAGCATTTTAATCTTTCCTCCTTTTATTTCAGAGCTGTAGGCCCCACTTTATTTATTTATTTTTTTCTCGTTTTATTTTTTTTCAGTTTTTTTTCTTTATTGATTAAGGTATTACATATGTGTCCTTATCCCCCCATTGCCCCCCCACCCTCCCACTCATGCGCTCACCCCCCTGGTGTCTGTGTCCATTGGTTAGGCTTATATGCGAGCATACAAGTCCTTTGGTTGATCTCTCCCCCTTGCCCCCACCCTCCCCTACCTTCCCTCTGAGGTTTGACGGTCTGATGGATGCTTCTCTGAGGAACCTCTGTTTTATCAGTCTGCCCCCCTCATTGCCTACAGAATAAAATACGAGCTCCCTAACCTGGCATAGAAAATGGAAGACGACCTTCCTCTTTCCTGTCTCTTATGTTGACTTTGGCCTTCTCTCACCTGCCCTCCAAGCTGTGGACTGTGTTCTGGGCATAGGATTTACACTGAATGGCCAGATTATTATGATCTCTGAACGCATAATAATCTGGCCATTCAGTATATATATATATATTAGAGGCCCGGTGCATGAATTCATGCATGGGTGGGGTCCGGCCAGCCTGGCCAGGGGGAGGGGACATGGGCAGTTGGCCGGCCTGCCTGCTGGTTGAACTCCTGGTCGAGGTGACAATTTGTATATTAGCCTTTTATTATATAGGATTATATAGGGTATACACTGAGTGGCCAGATTATTATGCATTCAGAGATCATAATAATCTGGCCACTCAGTGTAAATCCTATGCCTAGAACACTGCCTACGGCTTGGAGATACACTCAGTGTATCTTTACGTCCCAAGAGCCTAAGACAGCTTTACAGGCAAAGCGTTCATCTACAGGTGCAGTTCATGTTCGTATTGGTCACTGGGGATCACGCTGGCCTGCATTCAGATCCTGACTCCACTAATTTTATGTGACAGGCAAATTCACTCACCTCTCTGAGCCTGAAGTTCTCCACATGCATAAAACGAATAAGTCTGCCTTGCTTTGTTTTTGTGAGAATTACAGATAATGTATTTTAATTGCCAGGCAATTAAATAGTAGGTGATAAATAAACCGTACTTACTGCAGCTATTTTAGGCTTTCCATTCATCTTTTTGAATGGATGGAAATAAAAACACATGCACCCAGATGTCTGTGCGTGATCCTCCACTTTCTCTGTCCCAGGACAGCCAAGCAAGACGTGGATGATGAGTACAGCATGCAGTGCAGTGCCCGAGGCTCCCAGTCCTACTACACAGTGGCCCATGCCATCTCCGAGAGGGTGGAGAAGCAGTCTGCCCTCCTCATCAACGGGACCCTGAAGCACTACCAGGTAACCGCTGGGGTTCGTGTCTCCTTGGCAGGTCACCAGCTCCTACCTCGTTTGCACTGGAGTGTGTCTCGTGCACGTGTCAATGGCTTAAGCGGGTTGATGAGGAGAAGGCATTCTAGGTCCCCCTGCTTATAGTCCTGACAGTCTCTCCATTCTGCCTGTAATCCTGCTTGGAGAACACTTCCATCTTACCATCTCTGCCAGGGCATATCTGCTTTCTCTTCTGGGGTTTTGGGATGAATTGGCTTGCCATCTGGAACCGTTTCATCATGGATCGCTCAGAATGGAAAACCCAGCCACATCTGATGCCTGTCGGGAACATGTACCTAACTGGGGAGCAAACGAAGTGTTTCTTCAGAAATTGCACTGGTGGCCGTAGTCCAATGCTATGGGTCCAGCCACCCAGCAGTCGCTGTCTACTCCAATGACACTTTTATCTTTTTAAGTCTCAATAAAGTGGTGAGCATCCGTGCTTTGGTGAAAACGAGGCTGTAAATACAACACATTTCATGTGACCTGTGTGGAATGAGGTCAGCCGCTGTCTTCTCTCTCCTCCCACTTCATAGTGTTTCCCAAAGTGTGTTCCTTGGGACATTCGTCCCATGAGATGTACCTCAAAAAGAAAAAGAAAAATTGGTCCCATGGTCAAATAAATATGAGAGATACGACCAGCTGTAACGAGAATTACCATATAATTTACTGTTTACTGGGTTCTTGTCTCTTGGAGTTACTTCTGCCTGATGACCCTTTCCCTTTCTCTCAGACCAGTTCATGCCGTAGCTCCTAGCCTTCCAGGACCACTCTGTCCCCAAGTGAACTTTCTCTCTTCTCGCTCCTGGACACGTCTTTGCATCATTCCTAGTTATGTAACCCTCACATCGCTGAGGCCTTCCTGCTGCTTCCTGGAAAGCTGTGGTTCAGTCCCCAGCCCCTCCAGCTTCACGGTACAGAAAAGTACAGTTCATTCCCCACAATTTTAGTGAATTTCTAGTCCCTTCTGCTGCCAGTTTCTGCTTCTGTTTTATCTGGGATTAACACAGATGCAAACTTCAGCCCCTTTGCCAATTTTCATTTAAAAAAAGAATCCACCACCTCCCAGTGTCCAAATGTTCCTGGCCTTTCTTTTGTTGGCTTTCCTAGGAGTCTGGAGGTCTTGGCGTCACGTTGCAGGCACGCAGGTCCTCCAAACCACCAGCTGTGGTTCCCAGTCCTTTCCTCACGTCCCCTCTCTATCTTTTGCCCAATTGCTCAAAGGCTCTTTCCATTTCCCTTCTCTTTCTTGGTGTTGCTGTTCTTCGAAACCCCTTGGGATGGCGTGGAGTCTTGTGTGGCACAGAGACCCCAGGTGGCCTCTGAAAGTGTTCAAGCCAGCGCAGTGCTCTCCCTGGGAAACAGCCTGGCCCACACAGTCCTGGATGTGTGGCATCGGCACCCCAGCCGTTTCTGGGTGCGTGTGTATAGGCCAGTGGCTTACTGTCTCCCCTTTGAAAGCTTCTGAAAGGCGGTATACATCTGACACACCTCGGGGTCCATCTGCCATAGCTCCTTGCACAGAATAATCAGTTAATACATTTTAAAATAAATTATTTCTTTCTTACATAAAACATATTAAAATTAACATTTTCCTAAGCATGCCTCAATGAGCAAGCTAAATTGCTTTTAGCTAATATAAATACAGGTATTGATATATATAGATACTGATATCTATATCTATCTGTCATTGATCCTACCTTTTAAATCCAGCCTGGCCAGTGTGACTCAGTGGTTGAGTATCAACCTATGAACCAGGAGGTCACAGTTCTATTCCCAGTCAGGGTACATGCCCTGCCAGGGTTACAGGCTCAATCCCCAGTGTGGGGCCTGTAGGAGGCAGCCAATCAATGATCCAAGAGGATCATTGATGTTTCTCTCTCTCCCTCTCCCTTCCTCTCTGAAATCAATACAAATTATATTAGCCCTAACTGGTTTGGCTCAGTGGATAGAGTGTCGGCCTGCGGACTCGGGGCCGGGGGGGCGGGGGGGGGGGGGGTCCCAGGTTCGATTCCGGTCAAGGGCATGTACCTTGGTTGCGGGCACATCCCCACTGGGGGGTGTGCAGGAGGCAACTGATCGATGTTTCTCTCTCATCAATGTTTCTAACTCTCTATCCCTCTCCCTTCCTCTCTGTAAAAAATCAATAAAATACATACTTTTTAAATTATATTTTAAAAAATAAACCCAGCATTGGGAGTCTGAGGGGAAAGGGAATTGGTATTGGGAGAGGCAGGTGTAACAATTTTGTATTTTCACCAACCTTTCTTGTACTTGACGGACTGCAAAGCTGCATCTCGGTGCAGAGCTTTTGTGCTTTACAAATAGGTGGAGTGTGTCCTTAGGCAGTCGGCTTCGGTGGGCGGCCCTTGGGGAGTGCCACATAGCAGTTTCCATCTGCTGCCCTGCCCCGGGGGTGTGCCCCCACCGGGAAACGCCCCCCCCCCCCCCCCCCCCCCCCGCGGCCCAGCAGCCGCCCCTGGCTCCCTGGTCACCTGGCTTTCTCACCAAGGGCAGCCCACCCCGGAGAGAGGGGCTCCTTTGCCAAGAAGGCTATTTCTAACGATCTGTGACCTGCGCCGAACCTGCCCTCTGGTTTGTCTGTCCTTAATCCTCCATTGGCTTTTGTTCCTGGAGTGGTTGGAATGGCTTTTGCTTTGGGTTTCCTTCATTTATAATAATTCTAGAATGTCCTACACTGTGAAATGCTAAGTAGGGATGAGCAGCAAAGCTGCTTAAAACCCGACCCGTCTGCTCCAGCCCGTCGTTTCTAAATCTGATTAACACTCGGCACCTGCCCAGCAGCGGGGACGATTACGGGCTCACGTCTTCAATTCCTTTTGTGCTGGTACTTCCCTCACTTGCCTGCTGTGGGAGATCCAACGTATGGCGCTGCGGAGTTAAGAAGTCACAGCCTCACTTGAGTTGTATTAGTATTAATTACCTGTGCAGATCTTGGATAATTGAAGCAATTACTCTTCATTTCAGCTCCAGGGCCTGGAATGGATGGTGTCCCTGTATAATAACAATTTGAACGGAATCTTAGCTGACGAAATGGGGCTGGGAAAGACCATACAGACCATCGCACTCATCACTTACCTGATGGAGCACAAAAGACTCAATGGCCCCTATCTCATCATCGTGCCCCTTTCGTGAGTACAGGCTTTGTTTTCTGCAGTTATCTGTCTGTGTGCTGCAGCGGGCCCTGTTAGGAGGGTGCCCCTCTTTTGCATTGAAAGCAGAAAAGCAGAGCCTGTGGTGGGGTGCCCAGGAGCATGTCATCTGGACTTAGGTTTTTATTTCCCACCCCCGACCCACTCCCAGCCTCCTCACTGTACAGCGTGCCTTATTCCTTCAGCGGCTCACCAAGGGGGAGAGAGGTTTCCCTTTTTTTTATTTAAAAATTTCTTTGTTTTTTTTTTTCTTTCTGGTTCCATTTCCAAAAGGTTACATATATTTAAAAAACTGTGTATTCTGAAGTCTTTCTTTCATGTATCCTTCAAAGCAGAATCTAAATCAAATCTGTACCAGAATGTTACCTTATCCTGCCCTCAGTATGTGTAATTCATTTTCAGTGATTTTGCCTCTTGGCAAGGACAGGTCTTTGCTGTGCGGCATTTCCCTCCCAGGCCTGGCGCCCCAGTGGCTCTGCAGGGCTCCAGTGGACACTCCTGAGAGAAGGGAGACCTGATCGCAGCCCCCTCGCCCCCCGGGGAGTGTCTCTGGCTGTGGGTGTCTGGTTGCATTTTTAATCCCTGAGATCTGAGGTCTCCATGCAAATACAAACCTGGACCTTGAGAAAAAAAATAAAGATGCTGTTTTTAGTATTTTCTCCCATATTTATTTACAGGAGGACTATTTGCAGACCTTTTTAATCTGGATGATCTGAATCCATCGTATTTAGACATTCTTTGCATTTTATCTACATTTTGAATGTGTGTTTTGCTTTTTATGTATATTTTTCATGTTCTGACTTGTATATTATGGTCAGGCTTTCAAGGATTAAAAACAGGGGTGAGGGCAATTCACTATTTCTTCCCCTGCTTCCTCTTGACAGATGTATTTAATATGTTCATGTGCTTTTGTCATTTCTTTTTTCCTGACTCAACTTTTCTCTGAACGTGTGTGGCTGTTTCTAAAGACTCACCAAATCCCTTTGGCAGTTGCTATTTTTCAATACCATATTAAAATTTAGGGTGTTTGGGGTTTTTTTTGCCCTCTCTAATTATGCATTCTTTAATTTTTTTTCCTATGAGATTTTTTTTATGTGCCCACAACATACTTGTCATGCTTTGTGGCAGCTTACTTCTAACTTATCTCTAATTTTCACACCTTTAGAAAAAATATGTAGTCAAGATATTCAAGGTGAAGCCTGAAAATAAATAAGAACATCTTTTTAACCACCGACTTTTATACAAATGTCTTTTTTTCTTTCTTCTATTTATTTTTTTGTTCTACAGGACTCTGTCTAACTGGACATATGAATTTGACAAATGGGCTCCTTCTGTGGTGAAAATTTCTTACAAGGTTTGGAATGCTGTGTTTATATATAAATGTGCAAAAGCAAAAAATAGACCCCATTTTCTTTACTCCATATGCACATCTGTGCACTGTATTTGGTTGTAAAGTTTTGTCATGTACATCATGTACTAAACAGTGAGAGTTAATCATCCCAAGAAGATTACTGTAATAAACCATAATTACTTTCAGATAGTGAAATGCAGAAGAAAATTGTTAATTATCATATTGCGAGGTTTCTGATGAGAGTAATACAAATGACAAATACCGCACGTTCCCCTGTGCCGCCGGCGGGCTCACCGTGCCTGCAGACAGTTCAGCAATTACCTGGGTGCTCAGGCCACCTGCTCTAGCTCCCGGAGAAAAGGAGCCTTTCATCGGAGCAGTGGGTTCTCGGGTACCTCGCGGTCCCTGCAATTTCCTTTTCTCTCTTTCCCCGCCGTTTTCAGTGGGAAAGCCTCTCTCTAAGAGACTGAAAAGTGTCCAGACCTGGGCGATTTTGCCGAGCACTTTCTTGGTGGATAATGCATCTGTGTATCATAATGCACGTATGTGCGATCGTTAGTCATGGGCCTGGGCTCCATTAAGGTCTGAATAGTGAGAAATAGCACACAGGTGCTTCCACTGGGTAATATGTGCGTGTTTTTCTCCCTTTCTATTCAGGGCACCCCTGCCATGCGCCGCTCCCTTGTCCCCCAGCTACGGAGTGGCAAATTCAACGTCCTCTTGACAACTTACGAGTACATTATCAAAGACAAGCACATTCTTGCAAAGGTATGTTTAAAAAAATTCTTCCATGGCTAAATCATGGACCACCATTGCACTGGAGTGTAAAGTATTTCCCAGATTATACTCACTGTATAATTTGATTTTTAAGTGGCATTTCTCTCTTTCTTTTTTTAGAGTCAGATATATTTTGGTTATGGGTTTTAATTGTATGCATACTATTTGTGTGTGTGCACACGCTCACCATCTGTCCTGGGGCTCTTATTTATCCTCTCGTAGATAATCAGTTTACATCTCTTTAAAAGTTCGCCTGGGTTCCTTCTGAACTCCTCTCTCTACAGCAGCTCCCGTGGAAGGAGTCCTTGTTTCTGTTGCCCTGGGTTATGGTCAGTCGCGCAGCGTCAGTCCCTTTGGGCCTTGGTCTCTCCGAAGATGAGGAGCACCTCTCCACATGGCCCTCTCCCTGTGAACATTTCTCCGAGCTGTGGCTTTCCTGCTGTCCCTGTTTAGTTTTTTTCCTAAAAAAAAATATGGGCTACTATGGTTTGAATTACTCTGGGCTGTTTCTGTGACTATTTGGAGCTTGGGAAAGAGTAGTTTTCTACCTGCAGCCTACATGCCTCCTAATTTATATGTCCTAAGTTGTCCTTTAGCCATAAAATGTAATTTTTCCCATTAATATCATCTTGCCTCCTAATATGTTCGTGCAAAATGATGGAAGTAGTTTTTTTTCATGGAGCAAATATGAAGACTTAATTTTTTTTTTTTTTTTTTTTTTTTTAGTAATTTCTTTTGCCCTGTGGTGTTCTGAAAGCACTATCATCTGAAACCAAGTTATAGCCCAAATGGAACAGAATCCCCATTTCTGGGGTGTGTTCTGTCTCTGCACTAACCCTTTGCTCTGGGAACTGAGCGTTCCCTTCATGGCATCACAGGAAGTAACATAAAGGAAATGTGTTCCCGGGGGTGGTTTAATCATGAGATGGCACTGGCAACAGTGCTTGTTCCGACTCCTCGTATTCGGAGACAGATTTGGTAGTGTCAGAAATGATGTGTTTTCAGTATTACGATGGGAATGTGTTTATACATTTGCGATCCTTGAAAACAAATTCAGACCGTGTTTTCTGCATAGGCATTTCAAAATTCATTGGAGGCGCCTGTTAACGAGATGTATCGCTTTTATTTGTTACTGGAGCAATGGAGATACAGAACGGGGCAGCAATTTTCTTCCAATTGGAAGACCTAATTAGGAGTAGCCCAGTAGCAAAATTGAAGGCCTCTGCTTCCTTGTTTACTATTTCATAAGCCAAACTGGGCAGGAAAGCAGATGTAGAATATTCATTTAAATACATGTTATCTGCTGGCCTCTTTTCACGCTATTGGTAAGTGTGGGACAGTCAGCAATACAACTTTGATTCTTCTTAAACACTTTTCTTAGAGGAGGTAGAGGCAGAAAAATACACAAAATCTCTGGCAGTTTCCTTTACCTGAACATCCCGGCCTGACTGATGCTTTTATAGCTTTTCCCCTGATTTCCCTGGCGCTTCTGACAAGGAAGGCGAGGGCTGTGGGGAGTGCTCTGCCGTCTCCCTCCTCTCTCCAGGAGCGTTGCGGCAGGATCCGGGCACAGCTGAGCACCAGATGCTTTCCTTGGCCATCACCCCTGCTCTGTAGGGAATGGATAGGCTTAGTGGAACATTCCTCATTGTTCTCACTTTAAGAAATGGAGAACAGTGACCTTGAAGAGGGCTCAAGTGTAAAATACGAGAGAGGAAAGGGGCTTTCGTAGACTTAGGAAGGAGGATTGCATCAGATGGTCATTCTTTACTTCCGAAGTGATAGTCATGTTGGGGAGTATGTTACGCTTCATTCTGAAGGTTTGGTGTACATCGAGGGATGATATTTTAGCATTGTCCTCTCCGCCAGTGAGAATATTCTTTCATTTTCCATATCCTAAAGCAGGGACCCTAGACCTGGTGGGTAACTGCTTGGCAGGTAAGGAATACTAGTATGTGTGAGAGTCCAGGTTGCCAGATCTCCCCCCCCCCCTTTTTTTTTTTAAAGAAAAAGCTAGATGTCCAGATTTTAATGTGAAATATGCCAACTTTTAAATGTTAGCAACTAATTGAAATTAAAATAAGAACACTGATCCAAGCCCTAAAGGTAGTGTGGTCAGCCCACTTAATAGAAAAGAAGGCAGAAGCCAGCGTCTCTCAGCTACAGGTAATGCTGGAAGAATCAGTCATTAACTGCTGCCTCAGGTGGAGAGCTGTGTCTGCACCTGCTGGGCGTGGAGGGAGCATGACCATTAGGTCCGGGACAGCCGTCAGGGTACAGCATTAGCAGGGGTACAGGATGGGGAGACACAGGAGCTACCGCTGGCTTACCCATTGCATTCTGGGCCAGGCTTCCTTCTTTGTTAAAGGGTGGCTTGGAATTACGTGGCCTCTAGGAACATTGTTGCTTTAGCTTCCCGTTATTACATGATGTATTATCTCATCTATCAGGTATGGGCTATAGACTGTTGAGATTCTTTTATCCTCAGGAGAATCCCACCATCTGTTTCACCAGATATGGGTTCTTTGGTTTTCCAGTTCACCTCTTTTTTGTTGTTGTTACTCTTCACCTGAGGATATTTTTCCATCAATTTATTTTTTTTTAAGAGAGAGTGGAAGGGAGGGGGAGAGAGAAACATTGATGCGAGAGACACATCAATTGGTTGCCTACCGCATGTGCCAGGCCGGGGATTGAGCCTTTAACAGAGGTACATGCCCTTCACTGGAATCAAACCCAGGACCCTGCAGTCCCTGAGCTGACGCTCTATCCACTGAGCCAAACCAGCTAGGGCTCCATTTCACCTCTTGCCTGTTGGAAACAGTTGTCTCTTCCCTTGCTCACCACATGTTGGCCCGTCTGACGTTACAGATTCGGTGGAAGTACATGATCGTGGACGAGGGCCACCGGATGAAGAACCACCACTGCAAGCTGACTCAGGTCCTGAACACTCACTACGTGGCCCCCAGGAGGATCCTGCTGACCGGGACCCCACTGCAGAATAAGCTCCCGGAGCTCTGGGCGCTCCTCAACTTCCTCCTCCCCACCATTTTCAAGAGCTGCAGCACCTTCGAACAGTGGTTTAATGCTCCATTTGCCATGACTGGAGAAAGGGTACTGGTCCAGCTCATTGTTTTTTCCCCACTGCTTGACAATGAAATGAAAGGACCTAGAGCTGAGAACATTAGAGCGACAAGAAACCCACAGGGTGGTTTACAATGTCGCCTACGTTCCGAAGCTAACCGGAGGGCGGGTGGGCGCACGTGTTCTCATTCCCGGGTGTTTCCCCTCTGAAGAAAGTGATCTGTGAAGGGTGGGTGTCCTGACTCCAGCCAGGCCGCCAGAGGACATTCCTGACGGTGGGCTGCTGTACTGCTGTGGGCCACAGGGGGGACCCGTGGAGGGATAGTTACTGCCTCAGTTCAACCAGGTCAACTCACCAGCTGAACAAAACCTTAAAGCATGTATGTCCTTGTTATAAACGTGGGCTTCCCTTTAAACTGTTTCCTCATCAAGAGTGTGTGTACACTAATTTTCTGTACACATTTTTTCAGAGTTTAGTGTGAGCCTCAGTTTTTTGTCTACATAAATACTCCTCAAATCTGGAGTGGCCATTTCTAAATTTCTCAGCTCCGTTTCTTCCACTATCTATCTTCTCTTGGAGCTCTTTGATGAAAGGAAGGCCTGAGCCATTGTAAGAAAAGAAATGGGCACAGGTCCTTTTGGTTAGTGATTTCTTAACTCTAGGAATGCAGAGCCAGAAAGAATGCTTTAGGGAAACTTAGGTTGGAACTCTTCAGCCCTTTAGTTGTGTGGTACATTTTCTTTTTGTCTATAAATGATTGACTCGCCCATTTGTATAAAGTAGAGTCAATCAGCTCTGCCCCCTAGAGGTGGTAGAGGAGGGTGAAGGAGAAAGCAGAGGGTTTTATAAATGTGACTGGAACGCCAACAAGATCAGGGCAGAAGAAAGGAAGAGCAAGGTAGCATGGCTTAGAAACCAGCCAACATAAACTGGGTCTACTCTTGTTTTCATTTTCGTGTACAAGCCTATTCTAATCTATTTTTAACTTTGATTTGAGAGAGAGAGAAGAGGGGAAGAGAGAAACGTGGATTTGTTCTACTTATTTACACACTCATTGGTTGACACTTGTATGTGCCCTGACTGGAGATCAAGTCCACACCCTTGGTGTATTGGGACAACGTTCTAACCAACTGAGCTCCCAGTCAGAGCGACTCATGTTTTATGTCAGTCTTTCTCCCCCCGCCCCCAATGTGGGTTGTTTTTTACTCTTCACCCAAGGACACGTTTTCATTGATTTTAGAGAGAGAGTAAGGGGGAGAGAAAGAGAGAAACATCAATGTGAGAGAGAAACATCGATCGATTGCCTCCCATATGCACCCCACCAGGGATTGAACCCATAACCTGGTATGTGACCTGATCAGGAATTGAACCCACAACCTTTTGGTGGATAGGATGATGCTCCAACTGGCCAGGCCTTCAATCAGTCTTTATTGCCAGTTATGTCCCATAAAATTCTGAGCCCTTTTCCACAAACCCATCCTTAAAACAAACACCCATTAAGGATTCTGAGGTGTATGTGACCAGGTATAAACCTGGCCTTAACACATATAAACGTTCAAACATATATTGAAATGAATAATAAATGTAACATAAAGTGTCATTACATGAAACAGCCTTCAAAAAAAATCAAAGTCATCTACGGTTCTCCTCGTGTAGGTGGACTTGAATGAAGAAGAAACTATATTGATCATCCGGCGTCTACATAAGGTCTTGCGACCATTTTTACTGAGGAGACTGAAGAAGGAAGTGGAATCCCAGCTTCCAGAAAAGGTATGTTGCACAATGCACAAGTTACAGTTTCTTCCCCTGCCGATATGGTTGACATACCTGGTTGTGTTTCTGAAACAGCAGGTTTGTCTTTTGGAAATCTCTTGAAGTGCTAATTTATTCAATAGAAGCTAAGGGGTTTCGGGTAGAGAGAGAAGGCAAATTTCGGCATTTTTCAGCCCAGTGTCCAAAAGCTTTGGGCAGATTTTATAAAAACCAAATTCATTGAGCTTTACTAAAGTCATTACCCTTTAACTTACAGCCACTTAGCATACACTGATTAACTTAACATTGCATTTTAATTTTAGATTTTTTTTAAAGTTAACTAGCCTCATTTGAGTTTCTTCTTACAGATGCCATAAAAATGTTCTGTTTGTAAACCAAATAAGGATTTCAGTTTGGAACTTTTATCATTATCAGAGGACCTAGTAAACATTGGCCATGTTTGCTGGAAATTTATTTAATACTAGAGGCCTGGTGCACGAAATTTGTGCACTGGGCAGGTATCCCTCAACCTGGCCTGCACCCTCTCGCAATCCAGGACCCCTCTGGGGATGTCTGACTGCCAGCTTAGACCCAATCACCATGGGGATTGGTCCTAAACCCACAGTCAGACACCTCCCCCCCCGCAAGGGATGTAGCACTGTGCCAAGAGGCAGGCGGCCAGGGAGGAGCCAGAACCAGGGCTGGGTGCCACGCCACTCGCACTCATCCCGGCCCGCTGTGCCTGCTGCCATCACTTGGTAGTGCTGCCACAGAGTCGGAAGAGGCTCCTGCTGCCACAACTGCACTCGCCTGTCATGAGCCCAGCTTCTAGCTGAGTGGCTCTCCCCCTGTGGGAGTGCACTGACTACCAGGGAGCAGCTCCTGCTTTGAGCGTCTGCCCCCTGGTGGTCAGTGTGCATCATAGCAACTGGTCGACCAGTTGTTCTGGTCATTGCAGTAGTTCTGTCCTAAAGGTCGCTTAGACTTTTATATCCATGGATTTGATACTGGTGATGTCACTATTCTAATAGGTGAAAAATAGAATTCCTATAAATTATAGAACCATCATCTAATTATTTTTGGGCACAGTTTCTGTCCCACACCACAAACAATGAAGTTCCTGTGAACATTTTGAGCAAGTATTTTTCAGATTACTTCGTGGACACTGAGTTTTCAGTGCTTTAGAATATCCTTTGAGCCCTTAGCTCTGCACTTTTTGGTTGGATTTGGGTATTAGTTTAATATGTTTCTGATCATAGTTTGGAACCACACACATTTGCATTCTAAATTTTATTCTCTTAAAGAAAGATTGTTTGGCATTGTAAACTAGTATTTGTAGCATGAGATATTTTGATCTGAGCTTTCTCTTTAGGTGAGCCAAGTCTGAAATGTGTTATTTTGCATCATTGTGTTTTCTGTGTAATGACTCTATTTTTTGGACAGATTGTTTCATCCTGTTCATTTTTAAGTGGGAGCTGGCAAATAGCATATGAAGTTGATCGGTTTGCTGAGAGAGAATTTTGTTCTCTATTCTTACCAATTGAAAAAAATTAGAATTAAACATGGTTTTTATACCAGGCTTACTCCAGCAGTAGCCCAAATATTTAAGTGTTTTATTGTGCTAGTAAATGCATTGTAGGCATTAAATGCTATATCGATATTTACTTGACTTCTGTGGTCTCAGCATCTTTGGGTAACCCCTTTTCTGTTTAATATGGAGCTTAGCTACTGAATAGATAAACTGGGGAATGGATACAATGGCCATGTGGCTGCCTGGAGCTACCTCCCAGCATATTGTTACTGAGATCTTGCAAGTTATAGTGGTGGAGTGTTAAGGATTTTAGTTTGTCCCATGCTTCCTTTTGTTTCTTTAGAAGAGCTGTAAAATAGAAGGTGACTAACTAAAGTCCTTTATTCATTCATTCCATAAAACTTCTTAATCTTGCTGACTTATTTACTTACAGGATTGGCTAAATAGACATAGATTTTTAAAAACGCATTACAAGTTAAAACTATGCCCTGTCTTAAGAAAATCCATTTTATAAAAATCCAAACTTTTGCAGCCTAAGGATTGTGGGGTGATCATTTATACCACAAAGGGATTCTTTACTATTTATTTTACCATTCTTTCCACAAGAGTGCTTCTTGAATATGAATAAACTTTAAAAAAAATTAACATTAGATTTTCGAGAGTATGTCTCCTATATAAAGTACACGTGTGCTCTGTAATAGCCAGAGCATGACCTCTGAGGTATGTTAAATACCCTGTATGTGATAGATTGTCTATGGATAATCCTTTTCCTGGAGGTAACTTGGTGGTGTAGAAAGCATGGGTTCTGCCATCAGAGTGTACAAGGGTCCCCACCACATTCTCCATCTCTTACTGTGTGAACTGCAAGTCAGTTAACCCAGTGGGTGGGTCTCAAGGTTCTCATCAGTGAACTATAAAATAAATGATACCTGCTTCATAGAACTGTTGAGAGGACTAAGATGGATGTACTACTTCTACTACTGTGCCTGGCACGTGGGCAGCACTCAACTAGGGACAGCTACTCATGTTGCTGTTTCTTTTATTAATGGAGAGTTCTAGTCCTCACTGTTCTCTCATTCTTGCACTTCCTGCAGCCCTCCCACATCGCTGTCCCCATGGTCCTTTCAAGGCAAGTTGAGGGACTAATCACTGTGTGTGGCTATGTGGCCTTATTGATGTCTTGTGGCCAGTGGTTATTCTCTGCTTTTTCTGTTTCGTGAGGACTTTTTTATCAGGGAAAAATTGGTCATTTAAGTATTATCCTTGTGGATAAGTTTTCTTCTACCATCTCCTGCCCATAGCCACAAACAACGTGTATGTCTTTCTCAGCCTGTGTAAAGAATCAGGAAGGAATTATGGATATGGCAGGATAAGGCTAACTATAAATATTTCCATAGCCATAATTCTCAAATGTTTTCATGAAAAGGAATCAATTAAGGAAGGAATTGTTTTTTAATTTACATATAATAAAATTTACTCTTTTGGGGACATAGTTCTAGAAGTTTTGAAAACTGCATAGTTATATTTCCCACACCTACAATCACAATACAGAGCAATTCTATTTTCCAGTCTCCCTCTCCCCCCGCCCCAAATTCCTTAGTGCCACCACATTTCAGCTAGAGCCTCTCTTCACCCTTAGTCTCATGCAGCCACCAATGTGTTCGCCCCACAGCTTTGCCTTTTCCAGAATGTCCTATGAGTGGACTCAGACAGTATGTGTCATCAGACCTTCTGCATCTGGTCTCTTTCACTCAGCATCGTGTGTTTGAGAGGCATCCAAGTTGTTGCAAGTATCCACAGTTGGGTCATTTTTATTGTTGAGTAGTATTCTATTTGTGGATGCAGCATACTTGATGATGGATAAATCTGCTATAAACATTGTGTACAGGTATTTGTGTGATCATAGGTTTTCATTTCACTTGAGCAGATCATTAGGAGTGGGGTTGCTCAGTCATATGGTTAATGTACACGTAACTTTGTAAAATTCCACACAGTGTTCCAAACTGTCTGAACCATTTTGTAGTCCCACCAGCAATGTGTGAGCATTCCATTTCCTTCACTTTCTCATTAGTACTCATTGGGAAGTGTCAGTTTTTTAAATGTTTTTAGCCATTTCAATAGGTGTGTAACTGTAATTTGCATTTCTCTAACAGCCAATGATGGTATGCATCTTTTCATGGGCTTAATCAGCCGCTGTATGTCTTCTTTGATGAAATGGTGCTGAAGTCTTTTGCTTGTTTTGTTTGTTGTTTTTTTTTTTTATTGGATTGTTTCTTTTCTTATTGTTGAGTTTTGTGATAGAAAAACTCTTAAAAATACAAAATGTCATCCTGTCACGGTAATTCTGTTTATGAGTCTAATGAGCTACCTCATGAGCAAGGGAATAGACCACCACTAATGGTAGGCATCTTTTCACAGGTTTAAGCAGCCCTTCCCCCCAAACCACCGCCTCCCTGCTAGTGTAAAATCCATCCCTCACACTCGGGGAAGAATGGGGATTCATAGGCTGGGTGTTTAGGGAGGTCTTCGGGTGGATCAATAGAATATTCATCAGCTTGATGCTGATATACCAAAATGAGATTTATTCTCTTAATTTGACTGTCCTAGGGAGTGGTTGCCAAATGGCATTTAATTGGATTTCTGTTATCTATCTCCCTGAGTAGGGTGCTTTAAGCTATTTACCCTCTGATTGGGGAGAAGTGCAAATCATTTACTCTTTTTTATTTTTAATTTATCTTTATTGCTGAAAGTATTACAGATGTCCCCTTTGTTTCTCCATTGACCCCTGCCTCAGGCCTTCACCACACTATTGTCTGTGTCTATGGGTTATGCATATAAATTCTTCGGTTAATCTCTTCCTACCCACCCACCCATCCCTACCTTAAGTGTCCTTGGTTTAGGGAAGATAGCATTTACCAGGTGGATACAAACTGCTGTTTAACTGTTTAACTGTCTCAGTTTCCCTATTTCACTTGCCTGGAATTTTCCAGCACAGTCAAGGGTTCAGTGAGCCTGAGGGAGGGCCAGCGAAGGATGAAGAAAAGACAGACAAGGAGAATAAGCTGGGTCTAGGTGGATCTTCTGTGCCTGGCTGAAGCCACAGAACAGATCCAGACTGCAAGCTGATGCTTTATTTTATAGTCAGAGGTAAACAAGGTAGTGGTCACCATAGCTACAATGTTCTTATGAGTTTCACTTGTTTTGGCAGCACTTGCTGCACCTCCCACAGCCCATTAGCTACCCAGGAAGGATCTAGTGAGTGTCATAAGGTCAAGCTTAATTATGCTAAGAGGGCTGTGCCCTCTAAGCTGGGACTTGTTTTTGGCTTTGCCAGCAGGTCAGTCCGAGGCTTAACCCTATAACCGCTCCCTACATCTCACCCTTCCTTTATTTTTAAATGAAAGTAAAACTTAAACATTAAGGACAAAGCTCTGACTATTAATTACAAAACAATGCCAAGCAAAACCCAAACTACAAACATGTTAACATTTTAAAACTTAAACATCAGGAGCAACACTCTGGCTATTAACAAAACAAAGCCAATGCAAAACAGCAATAAGAGAAAAACCAAACTTCAGACATGTTAACATTTTCAGGATATCTTACTCAGAGTCCTTAGGTTTGGCTGCACAAGACTTTACAGAAGACTGGCAGCTCACCAATGCTAACATAGCCATAAACATGGCTGAAGGAGTAGCTTCCACTCCTTGCTTTTCTGCCATTTGCTGGGCCTCAGTTGTTAGCTTCTTCAGCTGACCCCATGTTGGCATCTCGGTCCTTTGCATGTGGCCTTCGTTATCTTCTTCTTCAGTCTTTTGAATGGAGGGACAAGGAGCCTTCCTGGGTCCCCTGTGGCGACGCACGTCCTGTTCTGGAACCCAAATCAGCTGCGCTGCTCCTTCCGGATTCTGAGGATCAGGCTGCTTGGACAGTTGGCTTTGGGACAGAGTTGGCTGGGAAGGCTGTGGTAGGGTCGAGAATACAGTCCCCTCTACCTGGTGGGGCTGGGGCTGGCCCCGCTTGAAGTTTCCCTGCCTAGGGGGTGTTGGATTATCATTAATATCAGTCCTGGAGCGGCATTCATTTACCCAATGCTTTCCTCTCCTGCATCTGGGGCACAGTCCAGGCTGCTTGTTTCTACTCTCCATAGCCTCTTGACTTCCATTTTTTGCTTTACAGTCTTTAACAAAATGTCCTGGCTTGGTTTTAAGCATCCCGCTGACCAGAATTTCCACCCTTTGTTTTTACAGTTGCCAACTATCTCTTATTTCCTATCTCCTATTTTCTACTTTATTTTATTTTCTACCTATTTCTAGCTCCTATTTCTACCGCTTACTTTCTACCGCTTATTTCTCTATTTCTACCGCTTATTTCTACTTATTTTCTACCTCTATCTGTTAACTATAGGTAGGCTTGGCTGCCCCTGCCCAAACCTCCCTGGGTTGCAACCCCCATAAATTCCACACCTTAACTGAACCCGCAAAACCCCACGAGGTCCAGTGTCTATGAGTAAACAAATTACCCAAATTTTACCTGTACTATCTTCTACTTCTAGTTTTCCACTTAATCTGTATCTACCTTATTTTCTATTTTCTACATTCTATTCTTTACTTACTTTCTCCTTAAGAAATTTAAAAATGCTTCAATAAGCATTGTTTTTAGGGATCCCTTCCTAGGATCCTGAATTTCCCATGTTTTACACCTAGCTAGTACTACACCCCTACCTTACTTTCTGCGCACACACGCCTTGGGGCCTCCTTTCACCTGACAATTGCAGTTCCCTCACACTCAGGCCCACACTGAGTGCCACTTGGGCTGAACTCAGCCCCGCGTTGGGCGCCACTTGTGCCGCGCCAGCACAGCCAAGGGTTCGGCGAGCCTGAGGGAGGCTGGCGAAGGATGAAGAAAAGACAGACAAGGAGAATAAGCTGGGTCTAGTTGGATCTTCCTGTGCCCGGCTGAGGCCACAGAACAGATCTAGACTGCAAGCTGGTCCTTCATTTTATAGTCAGAGGTAAACAAGGTAGTGGTCACCATAGTTACAATGTTCTTGTGAGTTTCACTTGTTTTGGCAGCACTTGCTGCACCTCCACAGCCCATTAGCTACCCAGGAAGGATCTAGGGAGCAGTCACAAGATCAAGCTTAATTATGCTAAGAAGGCTGTGCCCTCTAAGCTGGGACTAGTTTGCGGCTTTGCCAGCAGGTCAGTCCAAAGCTTAACCCTATAACCACTCCTTACAACAACTATGGGTAAAATATAGTTGCAAAGCTTATGACGATGATATTGACCATATTTATCAAATCAGTTTCTGGTATCCTCTAAGGACACAAAGGAAGGAGGTCAGAAGGTCAGAGTCCTCGGGTTGGGCTCCCCTCTCTGTTGATGTGACCCCTGTGGGATGTCCCGAGTCCCCGTCTGCATGGTATCATCATGCCTCCTGTTCCCAAGCCCCTCACCTGCAGCACCTGGAGTAGCTCACTGGTGGGAGGAGGTTGAGGGTTCTGTACCTGTGAGCCCTAATGCCTTAAACACAAGCCTCGGCTGTCTCTTCCAGCAGTGAGGCCCCGGTGAAGGTGAATGTCAGGACAGAACTCAGAAGCCGGAACCTCTGCTTGGTCACCTTTAACATAGAGTTTAATAGAGTGGACTGTTTCCAGTCCTAACTGCACCGTTAATTAGCTGTATCACTTTGACTCAGTCTGTTCAACTTTTGATGCTCTGGTTCCTTATCTAAAAAATGTGGACACTGGCCCAGCTGGCATGGCTCAGTGGTTGAGTGTCCACCTATGAACCAGGAGGTCAGGGTTCGATTCCCAGTCAGGACATATGCCCAGATTGCAGGATCGATCCCCAGTGTGGGGTGTGCTGGAGGCAGCCAATCAGTGATTCTTTCTCATCATTGATGTTCTATCTCCCTCTCCCTTCCTCTGAAATCAATAAAAATATATTTTTAAAAATAAGATAAAATGTGGACACTGAATGTAAGTCTCTTAAAGCTCTTGTGTGGTAAAATGAAAGAAGGCAGATAAATGCACGTGTGCATGGGGCCTGGTCCCCACAGAGCACAATAGTATTAACCCTGATGTCATTTTTATCTTTATACTCCTCTGAAGTTAACATTTTTCTTCACCATGATCAGATTTCATTGAGAGCTAATAGCTCCTGAAGAAGTGGAAGTACTTTAAAAATATGACACGATCAGGCTTGTAGCAACAAAACCTATATTACCTGCATCCTTATTTATTAAACTTGGAGATGTTTTTGTCCCAGCCTGGCCAAGAAGGTCATTAAAAACTAAAACAAGTTGATGGTAGGTCACTTGCCTTTCTTAACTTTTCTGCTAAGAGCCAGCCTTTCGCTAATTTGATTCAGTGCATCAAAATGAGTGGCAAAAGGCTATTAATAGTGGTTCCATCGAGCCTGACAGGTTTCTTCTAAAGCAACAATGGAATGAATATTCAACTTCTCTTCATCTGTGACCTCCTCGCTCTGGCCCTCAGAGCTGAAAATAACCTGATCGTTTTTAACCAGTTTATTAAACATTAGGCAGCTTGCTGATTTACTTTTAATCACATTCTGCAGATTTCTAGGCATTAATCTGTTGTTTATGATGAAAACCGCACGTTTGTATTCTGGGGATTTTTTTTAATAAAGCAAAACAATAATAGAGAATCTAGCGGATTTTATGCATTAGGAGCGTGCTAGAAGTGTTGCAGGTGTGTGCTGAGTTCCCTTTCACTGCTTCCCATGGGCTTTTTGCAGTATTTCAGATGGAAGCACAGGGAGCCTTGCCTGCTTTAGGTGGTTGTAACGTTGAACCCAGCTATGGATTAGGTCTTCTCCACCTGCTGTCCTCACTGGGGAGTGGCCTCTTCTCTCTCCAAAGCAGGTATATGATAGTCAACCTAGTACTGTTTTAAGTCTCATTTTAGGACTTGTATTGGGAGTATCCACATATCACCATTTGAAAAAAGTTTCACAAATTAAATCATAGGATATTGGCCAGTCACTGTTTTTCCTAAACCTGTTCTGTTCTTGTAAAAAGGGGGATAGTTGGGAAGCAGAAGAAATACTAAAAATATACTCTATATTCAATATCTTTGAATTTGAACAGTTTGCAAGCCATTCTCTCAAATATGGAGCAAGTCTTGAAAATTCCTAAAAGCATAGCCCTAGCCACAATTACATATAACCTTTGGAAGATCCCTCCACCATACCATACCATGCCATACCTTTAGCAACGATGACAGTGGTCTGTTCCAAACCCCCCACCCCATCCCAGGAATCCAAGTAGGGAAGCAGGTGCCTTCAGGCTCCTGGAATACTACCAGCAGCCATGTCTCAGCTATCTCTCTTCCTTTTTTTAATCAAAAATATTTTGTTACTGATTTCAGAGAGGAAGGGAGAGGGAGAGAGAGAGAGAAACATCAATGATGAGAGAGAATCATTGGTCAGCTGCCTCCTGCACACCCCACATTGGGGATGGAGCCTGCAACCCAGGTATATGCCCTGACCGGGAATCGAACCGTGACCTCCTGGTTCATAGGTCGATGCTCAACCACTGAACCGTGCTGGCCAGGCTCAACAGTCCCTTTAGAACAGCACCTTCTCTCTCCTGCTCTCAACCACTTACTGCCCTTTTTCCCCCAGGTTGAATATGTGATCAAGTGTGACATGTCAGCTCTGCAGAAGATCCTGTATCGCCACATGCAAGCCAAAGGGATCCTCCTCACAGATGGTTCTGAGAAAGATAAGAAGGTGCGTGGCGGCGGGGGAGGCAGCGCAGGGCGCACACGTCTCCTTGTGACCGGGACGTCAGATACCCGCGGGAAGCATCCTGCTCACGTTGATTGGTTAAAGCATGTTACTGGGTCTCTTTTGTAGCTGTTGTAGCTGCCAAAGGAAATCTCTTACCCTCTTAAGTGTAAACTACATTGGGGCAGGAAGAAAGGAGTAGGGTCCTATCTCTGAAATAGTTAGCTGTGCTCACGTCAATTCGGCAGAGGACATATTCCGCATAAAAGTGGGGTGGCATTTTAGAAGTTTCATTTCTTGGGCCTCTGTCTTCCCAGAATCCTAGGGAATAGACAGTCATGTCACAAACCCATTGACTTGACATAATTCCTTCCTGGAGATGTTAAGTCACAAGAAAGGTGTTATATCGAACCCAGAAATTGCCCTATTTTAGCAGGAGCTTTGGACCACATGAGGTGTAGGTTACTGAGAAGACCGACAGCCCTTTGCCTTTTCTATAGCAGCTCTCTTTTTAACAGTTAGAATCATCCAATCACTTAATAACTTGTTCTATTTCGACTCTCTCCACTTGTTCTTAGGGGAAAGGTGGTGCTAAGACACTCATGAACACTATCATGCAGCTGCGAAAAATCTGCAATCACCCGTATATGTTTCAGCACATTGAGGTAAGTATGTTCTCTGTTTTGTTTTGTTTTTAATTTTTTTAAATATATTTTTATTGATTTCAGAGAGGAAGGGAGAGGGAGAGAGAGAGAGACAGAAACATAAATGATGAGAGGGAATCATTGATTGGCTGCCTCCTGCATGCCCCACGCAGGTGTGATCAAACCCAGAATCCGGGCATGTGCCCTGACCGGAATTGAACCGTGATCGCCTGGTTCATAGGTGGGCGTCGACCCTCAGTCACTGAGCCAGGCCAGCCAGGCTGTGTTCTCCATTTTGATCCTGATCCTGCTTGTGCTCTTCCTACTATTATTACTTAAAAATTTTTTAATAGAAAAATACAACAGGGTTAAAACGTGTATGGACGTTGAAACGACAATTCTGCCCGTCTGGTGTAGCTTAATGGGAAGAATTAACAAATGTGAATTTTCTGGTCATGGATGCTTTTTGGCACCAAGCACTTGAGCATCTAAAATTTTATAGCCATGAGTCTAAAGTAGTGAGAAAATGTTGTAAGCTATGGCTCATTATGTGGGTTTGGGTAAGTACTGTGAATTGCCTTGTTACGGGAGGAGCTCTGAAATGGAGGATAATGATCAATACATCCCATTTCCTCAGGAGGATGCTGTGAAAAACATTAAAATAATGTATTTATACCTGTTGAAGAGAAAAATGTTCTTGAAATATTTTCTCTGTAAAAGACGCTGACCTTGGTTGGTTACTTAGATTTGTATTCTTCCTTCCTGGTCTCCATCGAGATGATGTAGATTCAGGCTTTTACACCGCTGCCCTGGTCTTTACGAAGCTTTTCTTAGGGCTGAGGACATTTTCTGCCCTATTCACTCCATGTGAATAAGTTTCCTAAATTGACAGAGTTTCACCCCAGTGGGAACAATGGACTTGAGCAGGCAGGAAGGAGCCACATTGTAGTCTCCATCCTTCTGTGTTGCTGCTGATGCTGGTGTCCCGGGGGCAGTACTGCGCCAGCATAGTGCCCGCTTTCCACCGCGTATGAGCAGGGGCCTGGGGCAAGTCCCTGCAGGCTCAGTGTCCGCACCAGTTTATTAAAATACAAACATGGAAGGATCTGAGGAAAAGAGTGAACAGCCACAGTATAAACATGAGGTTGAGTATTCATGACTTTGGCAATTCATTTTTTCTCCCTTATTTTTGGTAGCTGTGCTTGTCAGTATTTATTGCTCGCCTTCTCCCTGTGCTGGAGCCCTGTCCCAACTCTGGTGGGGAATTAGAAAGACTGTTGATACTGCTGTTTGCCTTCAAGTCCAAAGGGCAGAGTTATCTATAAACTAAAAAGCCCTGGATCTAGGTAAAACAACAACAGCAACAACACTAAAAATAACAAAATCCACCACCTGTCAGTGTGGCTCTGTGATTGAGTGTCGAACCATGAACCAGGAGATGGCGATTCAATTCCTGGTCAGGGCACGTGCCCAGGTTGCAGGCTCGATCCCCAGAAGGGGGCGTGCAGAAGGCAGCTGATCAATGAATGATTCTCTCTCATCATTGATTTTCTCTCTCTCCCTCTCCCTATCTATGAAATCAATAAAAACATATTTAAAAAAAAATCCACCAACAAGCACAACTGTTTAAACCATTAGACATATAGTGGGAGGAGAATTCAGTGTGCAGTGAGTCCATACCCCAGGCCACTTTGTAACTCAAATTGCTCCTTCTGGGGTGAAACTCTACATTTAGGAACTTTATTCACATGAACCGACCTGGTATAAGTCACTCGGCCTCTCCAAGCTCTAGTGTACTTGACTTGTCATCAATGGTTATGGATTCTAGGGCTGACAGGATGAACTTTAAAACAAATCACATAGGAAGCATCTTGTAAACTGGTAACATGTTAAACAGATGTGAGGTATCGATGACTCATTGGTGGGGCTGTATATTGGGCTGGGAAGAGCCAAAAACATGTCTATGATGGGGCCTATCGGGTTAACCCGTCACCCACCATCTCACTTCTGAAAACAATTTGAAGATATTTACTCTGCTACATAGAGGGGTTTGAGGACTCAGATTGTGAGAATTAAGTGTCAGCCTTACCTCATTTTGGTTATCATACAAAACTAACCTTTGTAACATGCTAGGCCTGTCAGGAAGGGAGATGGCAAGGTCTCTCCTCCAGCTTCTGTCTGTGCACCTGGGGAGGGTTGGGGGAGAGGGCCATGGTAAAAGGAGCGAAGGTTAGGTAGCATGCATGCCCTCCATTCCACGCATATTTACATTTCGAATGGCAGTCAGTAGGAAAACAGACTTTGATTTGCAGGTATTTTTTAGTTGTTTTTTTTTTAATATTTTATTTTACTGATTTTAGAGAGAGGGATAGAGAGATAGAAACATCAATGAGAAAGAAGCATGGATCGGCTGCCTTCTGCACGCCCCTCACTGGAGATTGAGCCAGCAACCCTGGACATGTGCCCTTGACCGGGAATTGAACCGGTGAACTCTTGGTTCATGGGTTGAGGCTCAACCTCTGAGCTGCACCGACCAGGCTGATTGGCAGTTTTTTAACATAGAAAACGTTCAGGAGCATATTCCTAGAAACGGGAGCCACAGTTACTGGCCAATGTGTTACTAGTTATGGATCAGAGATGATGTGTGCCTTTTGCCCTGGTCTTTGCTTTGTTTGCCACACAGCCTTTGTCCACACTGTCATAGCAGAAGCCCAGCCTCTCAGCTGGGCTCCCTGCTTCCCTGGGGCTTCAAACCAGAGAAATGAAAACAGGTTGTGAGAGAGGGTTTTTTAATGATGCTGATTCCAAATCTTATCACCATCTACTGACACATCTCTCTGGTTTTTACAGCCCTGCTTAGAGATAGGGTTAGAACCTAAAAATCTAGTCAGGAATGGCTCTGGCTGCCTGTGGAGAGAGGAAGGGGTGGTTCTTGACATCAGAGTGGGGCTTTTGGCTGTTGTCCACGCAGGTCTGCGTTCTGGGGGCTGGGCCTTCCATAAATGACGAGCATATTTGAGGGGAGAGCCCAGAGGGAAAAATCTGGTCCCTTTGCGAGCAGAGGGACCGTGGAAGGAAGGGAAGCAGAAAAAGGAGACAGCTGGTGGCTAATGGGAAGGTGCGACATCCTCTCCTTCCCCCAGATGGTCTCCCTTCCCTTCCGTGGGAGTGGAAAATCACATGGAGAGCAGCCAGGTACTTCTCCCACAGTCGGGCAGGAGGGAGTGTGTGATTAAGTCCAGTATTTTAAAGTGAAAGCTGGACCCCGGAGGGAGCGCTGCACCTTGAGGGCCTTATCCGTAACAGAGAAAAGTGCAGTGTGTGAGGGATGTTAGGACTTCACTGAACCAAGATTTAAAATGGAGGGTATGATCGCCATTACTTTTACTGCTAAGTATTTTCACAGTCTATTTAGGTGCACATTTTAGACCTGATTTGCTTCTATTAAGCTCTTCCCCTAGTCTCGACTCTACGCTCCTTGGGGGTAGATATTTCAGTTGTTTCTGGATCCCCAGAACCGTCCCAGCTCAGCCTGGGGCCAGGAGATGTTTAATGGCTGTTGGATGAATGAACTAACCCTGTCATCTCAGCAGGAAGAGTCTAGAGACTTGCAGAAACTCACAGGATATACATTCCCGGCAGAACAAAAGTCTGATTTCAAAGACATTGAGTTTCAGGTTCATCTTATAACAGATATTTCTTACTTATTATTTTGTTTAATTGTACTCTAGAAACAGATAGGATGACCTCACTAAAAGAGTAATCATTAAGTTAATAATTACATACCTGATGGGTTTTCTTTATTCATTTTCTTTTTCTCTCTCTTTTAAAGGAATCCTTTGCTGAACACCTGGGCTACTCAAATGGGGTCATCAATGGGTAAATCTTAAACTTTTTGTTTCTTCTAAAAAATAGTTTGTTGGTCCTACCTCACCTTTTCTCTCTCTAGTGTTTTTCGTCATACAAATACACATAGCCAGCTTCCTCAGCCCTCTCCCCTCGGGAGAGCCTACAGAAGTTGTGAACCAAAATGCATCTCTTGTACTTTAGTGGCATAAATTACCACATGCCTTGAGTAAGTGGCTATTCAAAGGACATAGATCTCATTTAATAGATTTAATAGTATCCTAGTTCTAAAAATGTTGTCGAAGCTTCAAAGGGTTGTTATTTATAACCAATAGTGTAGCTTAGGCTTGAAGAGGATTTATCATATTAAATTTCAAGTGGATATTTAATATTAACTCGCAGGAGTAGAAATGTCTCATCTGCTATAAATATGTATGACTTTACAGTAATTTGTTAGAAATATGGTCTGTATAGGAAGCATTTTTCATAAGCAGTGGACACTGAAGAGAACCATGCCTTGCAACAACAAGAAGGAACATGCTTAACAGAAAGTCTCTGTTTTGCTTGCTTGGCACCAGAGAACAGGTATTATTAGGACACAGGACTTATTCTTGGGTCCCAAGGGCAGACCGTGTCACCAGGCACTGGAACCCATCCAGAAGCAGTGCTGCCAGGCTCTCCTGCCTCCCCACGGCCTCCCTTTCTCTGGGTTCTGTGGTCACTGCTGGTGCCATCAGGTTGGCCAGGGTTGCATATTAAAATCATGGTCACAGGGGGTATTTGGAGGTCAGTTCTCAAAGCAGGGGAGGGACACTAGAAAGACCTACAGTTGAAAATGTGTCTCTTAGACACAACATACATTGTGTCATAAAATCGGCTACCGAATGGTAGATTTCACTATCCTAGACTGCAAGTGCCCTGGGGAGTTTTCCAACAATACCAATCCTACAATGAAGTTTTAATAACAACACATCCTTATTGATAAAAGGGAAAAGTGGGTGATTGTGGAGGAAAACGGCCCTACTTTAGCTTATTGACACTCTTCTCCATCTGATGGCAGTACACATTACCATTTTAAAAATATATTTTTTTATTGATTTCAGAGAGGAAGAGTGAGGGAGAGATAGCAACATCGGTGATGAGAGAGAATCATTGATAGGCTGCCTCCTGCACGCCCCCTACTGGGGATAGAGCCCCCAACCTGGGCATGTGCCCTGATAGGACCTCAACCATGACCAAGCCAGGACTCTTGCCCCCTTCCCAGTGCATTCCAGCATGGTGTACATGGTGATCTTATAAAAAGATATATCACCAAAATACATGATAAAGGAAGATGATTTGAATTTGGGTGGTGGACACACATTGCAATATACAGATCATATATCATAAAAATGTACACTTGAAACCTATGTGATCCTATTAACCAATGTCATCCCAATACATTTAAGTTTAAAAAATAAAAAATATGGGGGGGGGATCATGGGGGGGAAAGATCGCACATGTAATACCTTAATAAGGAAAGAAAAAATAATAATAAAAAATAAATATGGAGGAGAAACCAAGATGGCGGCATAGGTAAACACCTAAACTGCTGCCTCGCACAACAATATCAAAACTACAACTAAAAGACAAAACAGACACCATCCAGAACCACAGGAAAGCTGGCTGAGTGGAAATTCTACAACTAGAAGAAAAGAGGAAAGCACATTGAGACTCAGAGGAGCTGCAAAAGGCTAAGGTACAGAGACTTGCACGCGGAGAGAACGGGCGGCTGTGTGCATGGGCGGCTGAGTGCATGGCTGGCTTTCTCAATCGGGAGGGAGACAAAAGCTCCCGACTGCACTGAACTCCAGTCCTGGGCGAGACGCTGTGAAACCAGACTCATTCGGGGGGAATCTGGACTGTCAGGAAAAGAGAAAGCACACTGAGACTCAGGAGCTGCGTAAGGCAGAGGTCTGGAGACACGCGCACACAGAGAGGACTGACCGCTGAATGCATGGGAGGCTGAGTGTGCAGCTGGCTTTCTAAAGCGGGAGGGAGACTGAAGCTCCCGACTGCACTGAACTCCAGTTCCGGGCAAGTTTCTGGGGACCCTGACTCATTCAGGGAGAAACTGGACTGTCTGGCAGTGGTTGAAACTCGAGGGCGGCGTTCTCTCAGAGGTGCTTGCAGCGATTACCGAGGGACACTGAGACCCAGGGGCCTCATAGGTCAGGGCTGATGGGAAACCAAGGCTGTCTGCTCTGCCCTAAAACTCCACCCCATCCAAGCTGAGCACAGAGGCTTTTGCAATTTTGCAAGTCTTGTCTCATAAGAGTGTCTCCAGCACAGAAGTTTTCCCAGCGTAGATACAGCTGATCCTCACAGCCAGTTGCCTGGAGGTCAATTCCTCCCAGTGATACCAACAACAATCAAGACTTAACTACAACAAGGCTGAGCACACAGTCCACAAAGGGGTGCACCAAGAGTTTCCACCTCAGGTAACTGGGGAGGCTGAGCCACTGTGCCCTAGAGGATACCTACCACACAAAGCTACTCTACCAACTCAGGGAAGCAGCGAAAATGCTGAGACAATGAAACAGATCACAAATGAAAGAAATGGAGGAAAACAAACGACTGGATATAGAGTTCAAAACCACGGTTATAAGGTTTTTCAACAATTTCCTAGAAGAGGCCGTTAAATTTAGCAAGACCCTTGAGGATATGAAAAAGGACCAACTAGAAATTAAACATACACTGACTGAAATAAAAAATATTATACAGAGATCTAACAGCAGACTAGAGGACCGCAAGAATCAAGTCAAAGAGTTGAAATACAAAGAAGCAAAAAACACTCAACCGGAAAAGCAAAAAGAAAAAAGAATCCAAAAATTTGAAGATAGTGTAAGGAGCCTCTGAGACAACCTCAAGCGTACCAACATCAGAATTATGGGGGTGCCAGAAGAAGAGAGAGAGCAAGATACTGAAAACCTAGTTGAAGAAATAATGACTGAAAACTTCCCCCACCTGGTGAAAGAAATAGACTTACAAGTCCAGGAAGCGCAGAGAACCCCAAACAAAAGGAATCCAAAGAGGACCACACCAAGACACATCATAATTAAAATGCCAAGAGCAAAAGACAAAGAGAGAATATTAAAAGCAGCAAGAGAAAAACAGTTAATTACCTACAAGGGAGCACCCATACGATTGTCAGCTGATTTCTCAACAGAAACTATGCATTCCAGACAGGAGTGGCAAGAAATATTCGAAGTGATGAATAGCAAGAACCTACAACCAAGATTACTCTACCCAGCAAAGCTATCATTCAGAATTGAAGGGCAGATAAAGAGCTTCACAGATAAGAAAAAAGTAAAGGAGTTCATCACCACCAAACCAGTATTATATGAAATGCTGAAAGGTATTCTTTAAGAAGAGGAAGAAGAAGAAGAAAAAGGTAAAGATAAAAATTATCAACAACAAATGCATGTCTATCAACAAGTGAACCTAAAAATCAAGTGAATAAAAAATCTGATGAACAGAATAAACTGGTGAATATAATAGAATCAGGGGCATAGAAAGGGAGTGGACTGACAATTCTCGGGGGGAAAGGGGAGTGGTGGGTGTGGGAAGAGACTGGACAAAAAGCATACACCTATGGATGAGGACAGTGTGGGGGGGGTAAGGGCAGAGGGTGGGGTGGGAGTCGGGTGGAGGGGAGCTATGGGGGTGGGGGGGAAAGAGGAACAATTGTAATAATCTGAACAATAAAGATTTATTAAATTAAAAAATGTGTGTGTGTGTGTGTATGTATATATGTGTGTGTGTGTGTATATATATATATATACATATATATATATATATATGTGTGTGTATATATATATATATATATATATATATGTGTGTGTATATATATATATATATATATATATATATATATATATGTCAGATCTTGTCACTCCCCTGTTTAAAGCCCATCAATGGCTTTCCATTGCCCTGAAAACTAACACATGCAGTGTGGTGAACAGAGTACTGCAGGGTCTGCCTCATCCCACCCTCTTCCTCTTTGCTCGCATCTCCTAGTGATCTCTGCTCACTTAGGTTTAAGCCACACAGTCTCACCAGGCTCCTTTTTACTCCTTGGGGCCTTTGCACATATTCTTTCTACTTCCTGGTATCTTGTCTTCTCCTCTCCCAAACTTTCCTTCATGGGCTGCCTTTTGCTCATTCTTTTAGATTCTAGCTAAACTGTTATTTTTTTCAGTGAGGTCACAACCCCTGACATTGGAAACTTGTTAGCTGGCAGTTTTTTCCTGGAGGGCCAGATCTCAGATATTTTCACCTTTGCAGGCCAAAAAGTCTCTGTCATACCTACTCAGCTTTGCCCGTATAGCATGAAAGGAGCCATAGACAAAACAGTGAGTGTGGCTGTGTCCCAATAAAACTTTACAAAAACAGCCAGCATGCCAGGGCTGAAGTTTGCCCAACTCTGCTCTCATCTAAAGAAGGTAGTAATGTGTTGCTGTAAGTTCTCTCATAGCAACTTGCTACCTTTTTAGTACTTATGACGATCTGTGATTACCCATTCTGAAGGCAGGGATTCTGTTTGCTTATCACTGTACACATGCCTAGCATTGTGCTTGGCACATAGTAGATGCTCAATAAATATTTGAATGATTCTTACGTGCCCTAAATTAACAATTTTATATGCTTAATAAGTAAGGATTTAGGAAATAAAATATATGTATGTGTGTGTAGCATATGTAATGCACTCTTTATGAGTTTTGTAAATATTTTTATTTTCCCATTATATACTCTCACTGCTTTGGAGTGGATATTCACTCATTCATTCCACCAGTTATTTATTGTTTATGATGCACAGGGAATTATATGAGAAGCAGAGTTATACTGGATCTTGCAAGAAGACAGCAGTAATACTGTCTTCTTGTTTTGCATTTTTGGGTTCAGGGCTGAGCTGTATCGGGCCTCAGGAAAGTTTGAGCTACTTGATCGTATTCTGCCAAAATTGAGAGCGACTAACCACCGCGTGCTGCTTTTCTGCCAGATGACGTCTCTCATGACCATCATGGAGGATTACTTTGCTTTTCGGAACTTCCTTTACCTGCGCCTTGATGGTGAGTACGGGAGCAACTAGACTGGGAAGCCCTGCTACTGAGAGTACAGGAATGATGGGCACTAGCTCCCGTCTCCTCGGAAAAGGAGGGGTGAAATTGCTGAAGAATGAACTAACAGGGTGGGGGATACTTTTCTAAATACCAATTTTTATACCCTCAAGCTTAAAATAAGCTAAAATCCCTTGCACAGCTGTTTATTCCACATGCAAGCCAATACAAATGAGCTAGAGTCATTTATAAGTTCCACCGTTAAACCAAACTGAACTAAAATTTAAAAACTCTCCTTGCTCTTAGGATTATCTATTTCCTTTGCACCATATGGAATATTTTGATTAGCTGTTAGCTTTTTGTGTTAGGACATGTTTTAAGGGGATAAAGCCTGTCTCCTTTGTTCAGTAACACTGAAATGGTTCATTTAGGATTATATTTCATTAACATTAAAGCTTCTCTCTTTTTCTAAGCAAAATATATCTATATGTTACATTAAGAGATAGGTTTCCATTGTTTCCTGGATTCTGCAAACTATCCTATATAATAAAGAGCTAATATGCTAATTTGACCGGGTGTCGGAACAACCTTCCAGAAAGACCTTCCAGAACAAGCAGAGGGCAGGGGGCGGGGCCTCGGGGCCACGAGGCAGCCCGGGCCTGGAAAGCATAGGCTGCAAGAGCCTATGCTTGCACGAATTTTGTGCATCGGGCCTCTAGTGTAAAATATTTCCCTGATATTAAGAGAGAAATTCAAAGACCATGTCCTAAAAAATTAGTAAGAAAATATGAATGGGAGAAAGTATGAACTTAGGGATATATGATTTCTACATCAACCCTAGTACTTTAGAGATGAAACATATTATACTTTTCATACTATGGCAGAGGATAAGACTTTCAAAGCATGGTAAGTGGGAATAGCTAATTTACAGCCAGGATGGTGTTGGGTCTCCCCCGCTACAGAAGAATACAGTATTACTAATACCAATTTTCATCTAGTGCAATATACAAGTTATTGTTAAATGTTAACTTAGTTTATGTTTCATTGAAAGATTTTGTCTTATTTTTATCCTCCCTTTGCCATGAATTAGACATAGCTGGATATATACCAAACCTCAGACTTGCCATACTTGAGTTTTTATTTTATTTATTCATTTTAAATATATTTTTATTTATTACCCAGAGGAAGGGAGGGGGAGAGAGAGATAGAAACATCAATGATGAGAGAGAATCATTGATCGGCCGCCTTCTGAATGCCCCATACTGAGGATCGAGCCTGCAACCCAGGCATGTGCCCTGACCGGGAATCGAACCATAACCTCATAATCGAACCTGGTTCATAGGTCAGTGCTCAACCACTGAGCCATGCCAGCCGGGCCATACTTTTTGAGTTTTAAATGAATTCTTTTTATGATCTGCCTCTTAGGGTATTTTTAAAAAATGAATTATACCTCTGATAGACTTGATTTTTAAAAATCTTTTTACCTCTCTCCTCCAATGTCACTAACAACAGATGAATGGTTAAGTAAATGTTAATTTTGAATTCAGGACACAGTTATGTCCTCCACAGTCTGCCTCTTTTGGCAACACTCCTGCATTGTCTTGTCCTTTGCCCTGATCCCTCCCTCCCTCTCCATGGGAGAGGTCAGCTCTCCTTCACCGCTGTTCATCTGAACACAAACCTTCCTCCACCTCCATTGTGCTCAGGGGAGGGGCAGCCCGCCCTCTTCCCCCCCCCTCTTCCCCCTCCCTCTTCCCCCCACAGGTGTCCTAGATGACTTGTTTACTAGTCTGTGGCTTTCTGTTTTGAATCTCAGCTCCCTGAGGATAGCAACCCTGGAATGTTGAAGTCTGTGAAATTGACCAGAAATGATTTCCTTGAAACAGATCTGTTTTCTCCCCAGTCTCAGAGAGTGTCTTTAATAGTCTGTTGGTTGCTGTCCTTATTGTTACTACTAACAGCAGAGCTAACTGTGTATGGAATGCCTCCTCCATGTGGGATGGCAGGCCACTCACTTCCAGTGCACTATTAATGTAATTTTCTCAGCCAACCAGCTACTGTTTTCCCATTTACTGAGGTATTACTATGATCCCCATTTAAGGGATGAGAAAGCAAAGGTTTTAGAGAGATGAGTTAAGGGTGAAACCAGGTTCTGACTCCAAATTAGCTGCTTTAACAGATCCAGTGAGATATAGCCACTTCCGAAAATGTAGGCTGCTGCCCTCCCGACAGCATTTGAAGGATGATTTTGAACTGAATCAAAAAAGTTTAATTGATTGATTGATTGAAAATAACCAGTCACCAGAGATACAAGATGAATGAGCCACTCACTGTTCCTGCTGCCAAACCCCTTACCATTCGGTTGGAGGAGACAAGTAAGCAAGTGCCATCATTAGAGATGGATTGAGAATGCCAGACAGATTCCCACCCACAGGAAATGGCAGCCCTGTGTGGGGGTGGAGGGGATGGCCGGCAGTCAGTATACACAGGAATAAATTAGTGCACGCGCTTCCACTGCACCACTTGCACCTACCACCCTCTTCACCCAATTGTTCCAAAGACGAGATTTTCATTGCCAAATTTGATGTCTCTGATTTTTTACCTCAGGAAAGAAAAGAAAAAAAAAAAACATTTGATGACAGCTAAGCAGATTTTTCTGCAAAGATTGTGGTTGCATGAATAGATTTTAGCTACTATTCCATTATAGTCTTTGTTTTCACTGGAAATGATTTTTGAGTGAAAGCAAGTGGTGAAGTTACATCCTAGAAGGCAGAATTTCCCCAAAGCACTTGACACTCAGTTAAAATTAGTAATCATGAAAGCCTGGCGGTACGTTCCTCCTGGCAAATTCTGCGGTTCTCAACACAATGGCCCTTGCTATTAATTGTATTCTTGGTGATGTGCTACATCAAAGTCGAGAAGAACCTGGGCCGGATGCACATTAAATCCTGTGCCACCTACAAGGAGCATTTATGTGCCTGTGGATAAATCCTGACAAGGTAGTTTGAATCTCCCTGAGCAATATCCCAAAGATTGCTGATGATCAGCAAAGATCTTGACTTGGGGAACCTTTGACTAATGGATATGGTAATGCAGCAAATTCTGAACATTGTCATAAAAAATGCCATAGCTTTGCATGAAAAGTGATTTAATCATTTTTTTCCTTGGCTTTATAACTTGTCAAGTTCCCAGCTATTTATATAGTTTAAACCAGTGGCTCTCAACCTTTCTAATGCCGCAACCCTTTAATACACAGTTCCTCATGTTGTGGTGACCCCAACCATAAAATTATTTTCGTTGCTACTTCATAACTGTAATTTTGCTACTTTGTGAATCGTAATGTAAATATCTGTGTTTTCCGATGGTCTTAGAGGCTCTACAGCAGCAGTTCTTAACCTGTGGGTCGTGACCCACAGGTTGAGAACCGCTAGCAGGGTCGCCTAAGACCATTGGAAAACACAGATATTTACATTACGATGGTCTTAGAGGCTCTACAGCAGCAGTTCTTAACCTGTGGGTCGTGACCCACAGGTTGAGAACCGCTAGCAGGGTCGCCTAAGACCATTGGAAAACACAGATATTTACATTACGATTCACAAAGTAGCAAAATTACAGTTATGAAGTAGCAACGAAAATAATTTTATGGTTGGGGTCACCACAACATGAGGAACTGTGTATTAAAGGGTCGCGGCATTAGAAAGGTTGAGAGCCACTGGATATATCAGATATGTGGTTGGTCTGTTTGCTTGAGGTATTTGTCATGGGGCCTGAAAACTCCTTTTATCAAATAATTTTGATATTCCTTTTGTTTTCCAGCGCTTTATTTTTGCATTTAGGGTTATTTCATCCCAAGTAAGCATATCCACTAATTAGTCTGTTTTTTTTTTTTTTAATCCTCACCAGAGGATATGTTTTTATTGATTTTAGAGAAAGAGGAAGGGAGAAAGAGAGAGAGAGAAACATTGATGTGAGAGAGAAACATCGATTGGTTACCTCCTGTACACAGGCTCTGACCAGGGATAGAACCCTCAGCTTTTTGGTCTACAGGACCCTGCTCCAAGCAATTTAGGCAGGGCTCTACTAATTAATCTTAATTCTCGTGGTCATTAACTGATCATTTTTTAGTGGCTCAAAACTGAATTTCTCCCCTGAGTACACGGATGCACAGTTTTTGTACTCTGCTATCAGAAAAAAGTTCTCTCTGGGAACTCCTTTCAGCATTTTAGAAGCATCTTTTTAGTTTCTGTGGCTGTTTATTTACTTAAAGCAGAGGATAAATATGTGAACCGTTACTTCATGTGAGTAATTTTTTCAAAAATTATTGTCGCTGGAAAGATGATGGTGGCGAACAGGTTTCATGGTAGAACAGGTCTTCCATGAGCACCGTGAGCAAGCACAGTTCCCCATGACCTCAGAAAGCCCGTTCAGAAAAGGAAAGAAAAATGAGCCCCACGTGTTCGAAACCTCGTTCAACAAAGCACATTTCGTGAGTTTCCCCTAAATTCTAAATTCTTAACAGTTCGTTTTTGCAGAATTTGACCAGGTCGCTACACTTGAAATCTAATTTAGAAAAGTAAAATGAGCCCTAAAGAATGTGGCTTCAGTAAATGAGAGCCCCCCAAAGCCACATCTGCTGTATGCAAGGAATCGATTCTTTTTCCCTCCTCAGGAGGGCACTTATTATTTTTATTAATATGAAAAACAGATCCCCCCATGTTTGGGAACTTGATCCTCATAGTAACTTGATTCCATTAACCGTAGTCACTGAGCTGTTTTAATCCTCTGAAATAAATTGCTAGTATATTTTCATCCTTAAGAAAAGAACACAATGCAGAAATAATGTTTGTATAGCAGGCTGTTAGGGACTATCATGTAACGTGCATATATATTTCCCAACAGCCTCGGGCCTTTTTTCAAAACTCTGCAGCTCCACTTTTCTGCTAAAATACGTTCAGGTAGAAGATGTAGATTTCTTTCCCTTCACAGTGCAGTGCAGGTAAATACATCACAAACCCATGGCATGTAACTGAGTGGCTGTTTCGGGACACCAATATGGTGCCTTGGCATCCGAAAAGTGAGCGCCTTAGCCTGTGGTTGGGACGCCCCGCTTACTCACTATTTTGGAATCTTCTCAGACACCACGGGGTGAGCCATCGCCGGGTGTGTCACGTGCTGCTCTGTTGGGTTGAGTTTGGCGTCCTTTGAACTCAACCGAGCAGAATGTCCACATGAGAAACAGACTGAGAGATTCCGTTGTTTTCCCCCTTTTAATTATTGTGACTTCAAGCCTTGCTACAAGGATAAAAATATTCCCTCCATATTTTATGTGTTTACCAGCCAGATAGCGCTCAGTAGCAGTCCAAATGGTAACAGTGTAGTAGCAATTTGATTTTCCTTTTGTTTCCCTTCTCTTGGCGAAAACAAGACCTCACACTAATGCCTATGGGCAAAGTTGCTTTAAGCCATCATAATAATCGTGTGTGTGCGTGTGTGTGTGTGTGCGCGCGCGCACACACACGCGAGTGTGTTTTAAGATATACTTGGTGGTGTTAAGCACAGAAACATATCCAGAAAATGTTTTCGTTGAGTTTTAGGTTAGCATAAGAATATTGTAGTCTGTAAAGTTGCAGAGGTGCCCGTCCAAAATGTTTCAACTCTTTCAGCATATTGGAACTATGAGTAATAGACAAAGTATGCCTTCTTAATGTGAGAAAAGTCTCTTTCTATCACTCTATTATTATTTTTTTTCTTTCTTACTTGCAAAATTTTCAAAGTTCCTTTCAAACATACAAAAACCTCGGGGGATTACCTCACCAATGCTGAGAGGAGTCTGAGTCCATTTCTCAAGGAAGCAGGCCTTTTTGTCTAGCCCTGTGCCACGTTCAGACAGGAGTTAATTGGCAAATTTATTTTTCTTATCCCCTCAGGCACCACCAAGTCTGAAGATCGTGCTGCTTTGCTGAAGAAATTCAACGAACCTGGGTCCCAGTATTTCATTTTCCTGCTGAGCACAAGAGCGGGAGGCCTGGGCTTAAATCTCCAGGCCGCCGACACCGTGGTCATCTTTGACAGCGACTGGAATCCTCATCAGGTCTGCATGTCCCTGACTTAGCTGCCCAGCCTCCCCCCTGGAGAGGAGCTAAACGACCAGCCATTTCATCACTCACATTGATGGGCCAGAGCAAAGTTCTACACAGTGGACCATGTTTGCAGAGGGAAAACAGCCTAGCCCGTTATTACGGCTGTTTTCTTATCTCCCTTGGAGCGTATTGAGATGTCTTGTTCATACCTTTGATAGAGCTCAACTTTGGGGTAGAAACACTTAGTTTCTGCTTCATATTAACCTCATTTCCTGGGATGGCCACTGAGCAGACAACACTTGGTGAAGGATAAATCAAAAGTGTCCCAAAGTGAAAACAACAACCGGAGCAGCTCACGTGAAGGATTGGCCGTACTCTGTGCCAGCCTCTTCGTATGCATTGCTCCATCCAGTTCTCACACAGCCATGTGAGATTGTGACTGTCACTATTTGCTTCCTCACAGTCAAGAAAAATGAATTTTAGGAAGTGTAGGTCAAACAATGCATATATGGTAATTAAGTTTATAGTCTGTGTTTTGCTTAAAATCATCATCAAAAAATATTCTGTGGAGCATCAACTATGTAATTCTTTTAGCCGGTAGGTTGAGAGTTACCCTTTGGTGATTAATAAATAATCCAATGGGTCTCTTGTGGCCCTGGGTTAGTAAATTATGCTGGGAGTTGTGCACCTGCCTGTAAGATAATTGCGTGGATGCTGTTCGTCAGGCTTGATTCATATTGGAACCAATGTTAACTCAAAATAGTAAAAAGGGACACTGTAGCTCTCACATGTGAATACGAATTCTACATCAGTTTAACTGGGGTTCCTCTATGCACCTCGGTTTCCTCAATGGTAAATATGCAGATTAATACTGTTTTACTGGGTCACTGTGACAATTGGGTGGAAAAGGTTGTGGTGGATGTTTTGGGCAGGAAGGTGAGGTTCAAGGGTGCATTAGATTGAAGAGGGAGATTTTACAAAAGCATACATGCCTGCTTCCCGTTCCCTGCTTCCCCAATTTTTTGAAGGTGCTTCCCACCCATATAGACTCGATAGACTTTTCTATACATTCAGACGCTCCCAGGAGAGTCTGGCATAGGTTTTCTCACACAGCTGACGAGCACTGATTTACAGAATAAACCAGTGGTTCCAAACCTCAGAGTCGCCACCAACCCTGACCATTGCATATGCCCACCTGTCACTCTCTTTAGGTGACTACAATGGAATTGCTGTTAAATCTTTCTGACCTTGAAGAGGGTTCCAAATCTTCAGGAAGTATTATATTGTAGTTTTACATCCCACACTGCATTCCAAAGCATCTGTAGAATTCGTGTTTGTGTGAGAGCTCTGCAGTTCTCCTGTGGATTCAGCATCTGTTCCACAAACACTTTCTGAGTGGCTGTTGTGGCCCAGGTGCTGAGCTAGCTGGTGTCTAGGGGAAGGATTCATGATTTCTCTCTTCCCGGGTGCCCAGTGTGGTTGGATGCTTAATTTCCCCTCCTTGGTGCTGCCTGACTCTTCATTGAGAAAAAGTAACTTGTCTGTAGGTGAATGGAGAGTTCACTCGATTTTATCTTCTGAGGTAAACATTTCTATGGCATCTCAGTTGTCCGCTTTCGTTGGCACAGTGCTAATTCTAAGGCCCAAAGGAAATCACTTTCTGGAAATTCTAATTTACCGTGAGAAAGGATGCTGGGACATATATGCCTCTCTCTCTCTCTCTCTCTCTCTCTCTCTCTCTCTCTCTCTCACACACACACACACACACACACACACACACAATTTTATGACCAGTACCTAAAGTGGAACTCCAGAATCAAAGTAAATTACATGAACACCAAACAGTTGACTTTTAACTGTGAATCAATTAAAACTTAGGCAACAAAGCACAGGGCCCAAAATTTTGGGAGGTCTAATTTACCACAAGTTTATCACATTGGGCCCCATATTTCTGGAAATATTTCTATTTGCCATAGGTGGATTCATTTCTACCTGGTTTAGTCAGATTAGCTGACCGGATTTTTCTTATCTATCACTTATGATCACTAGTTTGGGCAAACTGTTGTTGTTTTTTTTTTTTGTTTTTTTTTTGGAAATCAATGATGTTAGAGTGATATAGATGAGTGCTCATTTCTTTTATTTAAAGAGTAAGAACTAATTAAGCAACAATTCTACCAGAAACTGTGAGGCACTTACTTAGCATAACTTATTTCATGCAGTCCTCAGAATATTTTAGATGGAAGGAAACCCATCCATATTAACTTGCCCAGGACCACAGCCAGGTTCACACCCATGTCTGCCTGGGTTTGGGTATGCATCCTGGCTTTTGGCTCTTTCTGCCCTGTACCCCTGCATACATGTTGCATCGCTCCCACAATGAAAGTTGTGGAACTTTTCTTTTGTTTACCTTGTTGGCTTCTGCATACATTGAAAAAAATTGCTGGAATTATTCTCTATGGTGGTGAATCAAAATCAAGGCATATTGATGACATAGGGGATTTATTTGACCTAGGTGGACAGATTAAAGATAGAAGCCTTAAAGTTGCTAATTGGAAGCCCTAGAAGCAAAGCTAGAACAGGGATGTGGAATTAGCCATAAAAGCCCCAAGTGTTACCAAGACGTTTCATCTCCAAACTGTTGATTGGAAACATGGGTTCGGACTTTTATTTTTAATCCATGGGACTGAAGCTGTGTTACTACAAAACTGTCAACCACCAAGTCACCTCAGAGGCCTTCCTCTCGGGCTGTTTTTGGCTTCAGATATAATCACACCCAAATCACTGTAATGAAATTTCAGACCACCAAGACCTCAGAAATATTGAATCATCCATTCAATAATTACAACACTTATTTCCTTGTCACAATATCCTCCCCACCCCCGGCATTCAGACCTTTGCCTTAAAAATGTATACGGGTCTAATGGGGGACACCATGAAACAACCAATTAGCTCAGGGACTCACAGGCTTACGTTGCATAAACTTCTTGAGCCTAGAAATACTAATTTTTGCCACTTTCCAAACTGATAGATGGAAGCACCACTCTACCAGAAACTGTAAGGCACTTAGCACTGCCACCATCACAAAAGAAAAACAAAACTAATTGCAATAAGCACCCGGTAATTTAAGACCTTTTTACGCTGTCTGTAGATGTCCCACACCCTCTGCTTCCTCACCTGCCACATTCTGCTGCCACCTGCATCCACTGTTTCGTGGTTTACCCACTTCTTCTAGGACAGGGGTCAAAACTGTGACCCACGGGCTGAGTCTGGCCTGCCACCTGTATTTGTATGACCTGCAAACAAAGAATGATTTTCACGTTTGAAAATATAAAGTAAAATTGGAAAAAAACAACAGCTTTTTCGTGAGAACAGTTGCCCAGTGTTTGCTCTGGGCCCAGACAGCCTGGACTCCTGGTGGAAGTGGTTTCTGACCCTGTTCTGGGAGACAGTCAAGAGGTTGATGACATAAAACCTGCCATCTTGGCTCCTGCTTAGCTGCTCTGGTGACGACATGTTAGAGAGATGATTGAACTAAAGGCTTGAAAATGAAGTTTAGGGATCCCCGCCCCCCCCCCCCGCCCCCCCCCCCCCGCCTCTGGATTTTAATTATCCACCTCACTTTCTCCTCTTTGGAAAATAATGGAGTTTGGATGAGTCCCAGCTGAGTTCATGGTTCAGCTGTCCAATATTTATATTACTCAAATATTCTGAGGAAAAACTTTTGCCTAATTAGTCATTTGATTGTACAGGTCCCAGCAGCAAAGACAGAGCTCCTGGGCAGACCCTGGTCTGCTGCCTCCCTGTGCCGCACGGTGACAGGAAACTCGTCTGGTTGAGAGGATGGGCTTACAGCTGTGGAGCATCAGCTCTGTGCCCAATCAGTGCCAGGGACGCAGGATGCAGGGATCAGACCTTTGCCTTAAAAATGTATACGGGTCTAATGGGGGACACCATGAAACAACCAATTAGCATTTCCCCAGAGGACACCCCCTGGACCAGAATGAATGAAACTGATAAACCAAGTTTTTATTGTGTCGCCTTAAAACTAGGTAACTCTGCTTCATAGTGTTATGAAGGATTTTATTTAAAGATTTCATTAAAACCTTTTTCTTTTCTTTTAAAAAATATTTTTATTGATCTCAGAGAGGAAGCGGGGGGGTGGGGGAGAGAGAGAGAGAGAGAGAGAGAGAGAGACAGACATCAATGATGAGAATCATCGATCGGCTGCCATACTGGGAATCTAGCTTCAACCTGGCATGTGCCCTGACCGGGAATCGAACCGTGACCTCCTGGTTCATAGGTTGATATTGAACCACTGAGCCATGCCGGCTGGGCAAAACCTTTTTCTTATTAGAAGACTAATAGATGTTTAAAGCAGAAAAAAAAACACAGGAAAATAAAATGAAGAACATTTAGTAACACCTATAATTTTATTACCTGGAGTTATAAACATTAATTGGCTTGGTGGTGTTTGCCCTTCCTGCCTTTTCTGGGTATAAATACGCACATAGAAGGTCATCATACATACACTCATATTTCACTTGTTTTCATATATACGTTTTCACTTACAGCTTTATGTCATTAAATCTTCTACAATATAGTTTTTATGATACTAAGTTGGTATATGCATATAGTCGAAGACTGTAATTTTATTTAATCTGTTACTATTGAATGTTTCCTTAATTTTTCTTTTCTTTAAAAAAAAACAAAACACTATTAGTAATATATAATGCTGAGAGGTCCATCCTTATTTATACAACTTTGTTCCCCATCCATGATTATTTTCTTAGGACAGATTTCCAGAAGTGAAATTTCTGGGTCAGGGGCTATACCCAATTTTAGCACTTTTGATACATAGTGCCAAATATCTATCCCCAAAAAGTTGATCAAAAAATAGTACCAGTTTACTAGTCTACTAGGAATCCTTTTCACTCCCAAACTAAATTTTGAGTCTTTAACAGAATTAGATCCCAGGAATTTGCTACATGAGCAATCACTGTATATATAATGTATGTATGTATAACTCAGTGATTTTAAAAAATATATATTTTTATTGATATCAGAGAGGAAGGGAGAGGGAGAGATAGAAACATAAATGAGAGACAATCCTTGACCGGCTGCCTCCTGCACGCCCCCTACTGGGGATCGAGCCAGGCATGTGCCCTGACCGGGATTCGAACCGTGACCTCCATCCAGTTCATAGGCCCACACTCAATCACTGAGCCACGCCAGCTGGGCTCAGTGACGTTTTAACACCTTATGGGTGACTCCTGCAACTTAAAGTTAGTTGTAGGTAACATCAGATTTACTCTTGTTTTAATTTATTTTTTAGTTAGGGATTAATTTTGATGGTGAACCTGAGGACAGATAAAAACAACCTGAGACCTGGATTTCAAAGCCTGAGGTTGGCTTGGCTAATTTCAACCCAGGTTCCCTCAACTAGGAATGAGGGCCTTGAATCATTCCAAAGAAGATAGCTTGTATATTTTAAAAAGGAAAGCAAAATCTTCCATTAGTGAAGGTGGAGTCACGTGAGCCTCCCGTAGTTCCCTCCCGGTAGGCACTGGCCCTCATGGCGCCCTGTTCTCGCCCGCAGGACCTACAAGCCCAGGACCGAGCCCACCGCATCGGCCAGCAGAACGAGGTGCGGGTGCTGAGACTCTGCACGGTGAACAGCGTGGAGGAAAAGATCCTGGCTGCCGCCAAGTACAAGCTCAACGTGGATCAGAAGGTGATCCAGGCGGGCATGTTCGACCAGAAGTCTTCAAGCCACGAGCGGAGGGCGTTCCTGCAGGCCATCTTGGAGCACGAGGAGGAGAATGAGGTATTAGAGAGCCACCTTCATGAAATCAAACAGTGGCCTTTGGTCTCAGACCATTAGGAGTAGCCTCTGTGTTCTTTAAAGAACTTCCTGGGCCTGCGTTAATGAAAAGGAATAAATTAGCTGCGGTCTTCCATCCCCAGCACAGGAAGCCCAAGAGTGTCTTAAAAGCAGTTGCCACAGGCACCTCAAGGCTTGGCGATGCTTCCCTGGTTTCTCCGGGAGGTGCAGCCAGCATGCCTATTGTACTGTCAATGCTGCTTTCTGCAGGGCAGGTGAGGAGAGTGCAGAGGCCACTCACTGTCAGGGACAGACCCCGCTGATGAGACAGGACGGCCATGGGAGGGGCCTTCCTTGCTTTTCCCTCCGCCATCCTGCAGAGCCCTCTGTCTCTTGAAGGACGATCACAGCACTCCTGTCGTTTGTAGGACAAGCCTTCCCAGCCTTGGGAGATAGGACCTGACCTGGCTTAGGGAGAAGGCAGGGTTGCCTGGGGCTTGGCGGGGAGGTGTTGATCTCTCCCAGCCCTGAGGGGGGTGCAGGGTGGAGCCTGGAGTGGCCAACCATGCCTCTCGCTTCTCTGTGAGCAGCCTGCAGGGGCTCCACACACCTGCCAGGCGATCAGCGTGCTGGACACGTTACCATTTTCTGGGTGGCCTGCATCGGATGTGAAGGCATTCGGGGACACAAAGACGGCTCTGGTCCTGAGTGTCTGAGGTCGCGTGGGCTGCCATCTCTGCCAGGCTATGCATTACTAGGGCACAAGGAACCCAGGAAGAGTTATTGCCCACTTCCCATTGGGTTTGTTCTCCGGGAGGGTCTGGCCACTGAGGGCAGGCTTCTTGCCAGTTTACAAGGGACGCTTTTCATCTGGGCACGGGGATGTGCAAGCCCCCCATTTATAGGCAGTGAAAGGCCAGCGTGGTTCTGGGGAAGGGTGAGAAGAGCAGGACATCCCTTCTCCAGAAGTTACATACACGGACTCTTTGTACTGAGTCCCAGCCCACCCCCAGCTCGTCTGTGTCTTTGTCAGATGAAGTGGAATATATGGACACATTGACTGCAATCAATCTAAAGATAAACTAGAATAGACGATTTTTCAAAACACCCCTTTTATACTTGATTGAATTGCATTCATTTTAACGCAGTGCATAAAATGTTATCTTGGGAGCCCACAGTCATCTCGTTTAAGCTGTTGGTACACTCACATTCTTTCTAGACCAAAATGCCTCTTTTTAAGAAATTGGATGTTCAAAATTCTGGGTTGTCCTCTTTCTTCCCTTTGTTGCTACTCCTCATTCGGTTTTTAACAAGCTCACTCAGCATGTGATAAAAATAACTTTGTATGGTTACATTCCACAGGATATGCCCAACTTTTAAATTCATTATTTTAAAAGTGTAGCAGTCATAGGGTAGCATTTCTAAAAGCTGGAGAACTTCTGGTTTCTGAGGAATTTGCAGAGATCATGTTCCTTTGTTTAACAAAATATAACATGAAAATGTTAGCCCTTAAATTGCCTTTTCTACTTCATTTCAATTGTTTTAATTAAGTATAGTTTTATAGGGGTTTTGTTATTCAATTGTCCTATTCACAAATCTCACGTTAGCATAATAATGCCCACTGAGATACACTGACTAAACATACCTTAAAGGCTGGATATTTGCATATATATGATTTTTATGGTCTTGCTCTGTGCCTAGTCTCAAAAGTTTCACATATTCATGTTTTTATAAGGCTTTGAAAATGAGCATTGATATTTGGGGTAAGGTTAATAGTGTTAAAAGAATTAATGTTAGGCACTTTTTCTTGTGGCTTTCCTTATTTAAATCTCTGATGTAAATGTCACACCCATTTTGCAAATGAGGTCATTGAGGCAGGGAGACGTTAAGTAATTTGTTTTAAAAGTAAGGGAATCAAGATTCACGCCCAAGAGAACCAGTGTTTCTTACAGCCCTCCCTACATAGATTTTGCTCTGGGAAGAGGGTTTGAATAACTTGGAAAATACTGATGGCAAGTACTACACCCAGTGACCCTTCTCTTTCCTTTCTGGCCTGAGAAACGGGACCCCTGTGGCCTGGAGGACAGATTCTCCTCACCCGTTTGTACCTCACTCCCGTCATCGCCCTCTCTCCCTAAGCCTGTGAAATCATTCTGTTTCCCAACCCCAGGAAGAAGATGAAGTCCCCGACGATGAGACTCTGAACCAAATGATCGCTCGACGAGAAGAAGAATTTGATCTTTTTATGGTAATATTATAGAAAATCCTGGAAACAGCTGCCGCATCCCTCTGCCCCCTTTTCTGTGAACACCAGGTGTCTGGGGCCTGCGTGCCTGGCAGAGTTGCATTTCTGAAGCCTGTGCCTCCCCTTCAGTTCACAGGCTGCTCACTGGCTGGGATTAGCCTGCCGGCCATATTTTGTTTGGCCCACGCAGTGTTTTTTAAAATTTTGAACTTGTTGCCAACGTAAAAAAAGAATCCCGATTTCTGGCTTCTCTTAAAAAAATGAGAGTGGGCAATACCAGGCCCACATCTCCATAGAAACAGTTGACTGGAAGCTGGCCACAGACCCTCACCCCCAGGTCATTTCTAATGGTAGGGGCGGGGGGTGGGGGGTGGGGGGGGGGACAGCATCCTTCCGGAAACCTGCCCTCCTCCCAGGGCAGGGTTTACAGCTCTCCCCTAGCTGTCTCTTTATGGGATCAAAGCAAACATGCTCCCTGTGGGGGTGGGAGGACAGCAACTAGAAAACAAGGTGGTGCCTCTTATTGTTGAGAGCAAATCGGAACCTCCCTGTGCGCATCAAGGTGTAGCCTTCATGTAAAGACCAAAATTGGCTGAATTTTATTGGTACAAAGTAGATCGATATAAAGAACCTTGATATTTGAGGATTTAACGGCCGCGACTTCAACCTTAATGTTTCATCTATTTTTGCTGACACCTGAATTTGATTTATGAGTGTGGCCTGCTACAAGATCAGTATGTGGGAGCAAGTCCCTCGGCCATGAGAAGGGAGGCTCTCAGGAGTAATCTTTTATTACCTTCCAAGGCATTTGCTATAGCGATTTTATTTACCTGTTTATCCTCAATGCTCAAGACATCAGGGAGTTAGTTACTCGATAAATATTTATTGAATGAGTGGCGGCATTTGCAACATGTCAGGCCTCGTGAAGACGTCAGTTGCGATATACAAAGGCTATACAAAGTTGCAAGGCTCCCTCCAGTACCTTCCAAATTTATAACTTTTAGTCTGATTGTGGAGTGAGTGAATCCATCTGAACTCTAATTCTGGCTTTTGAATGCAGCAGAGCCCCCAAATCAGAAGTCCCTTGGGTCTCAGGCTGGTAATTTGCATAAGCGAAGCAAGTGGGTAGGGACCAGTGGATGGTGTGACCTGGAGCTGCCTTGTCTAAGGGCACAGAGCTGCCAGCCCCATGAAGCTAGACATTCCAGATTTTCAAGAGGCGTTGGAAATCTGGGCTTTTATATGTAACCTCTGGATTTCAAAATGTTTGCAGCTAAATTCAGTTTTTTATTATTATATAACACTGCAGGCCAAACAAAACACGACTGTGGGCCAAATATGACCCACAGGGTTTGCAATCTCCGCCTAGACAGTCTGAGCAGGGCACTCCAGCTGTGTGGAGGCTGAGGTTATTTTTGAGATCTGGTGTTTTCTGTCTAGGGAACAATGATTATGTCCACACATAATGATTCAAGATGAAAGACATTCCCTTCTTTCTCAGGAAACCTTTAGGTAGCCATGGGAATAGCTCCTCACCTGGGGTGTGCACATTTCCCCCTTCTAAATGAACCACCCTACCCAGGTTGGGCCATTTTGGAGAGAACTGACCCAAAAAAAGAGACGTTAACAAGCATGTTCTACATGGGATGCTCATAAAACCTAAATGTCTTAAACTAGTATTGTTGGTCACCACCCTTATAGATGGTATCCTCTATTTGGGTAGAGTAGTGATACACACAGGAAATAGACATCTTTCCTCCCCTGGAGGGACTTATTGAAATGTAGATTACTGGGAACCCTGAGGTGGGAAGCCCCTCACTTCCCTGGCTCATCACTGATGGGTAGTGATTCAGCCCTGCTCTAGCCTCACATGCTCCGGAGACCCTGAAAGGGTAAGCTGCCTGCCATTGTACGAATCAGATTAGGCCCCAAAATAAGGGGCAAAGAGTACTTCTTTTTTCTTAGTTTGGGCTGGGTATTTGTAGAAATTGACAGCTTCTGGGGGGGGGGGGCGGGGGGGGACTGGAATGTCTAGCCAAGGCTTTTCGTTTGGAACTATGTTATCGGGCAAAAACAGGCTTGGAACTGGTGAAGGTGGTTCAGGAACACTATTTTTGTAGGTATTTTGATTTTATGAATGTTCTCCTCGTTTCTTAAAGGTTGATTTCTCATTTTTGGATTATATTTTTGAGTTCGTTTTTTGTTTTTTTGTTTTCATTGAATTTATTGGGATTACATTGGTTAATAACATTATGTAAGTTTCAGTTGTACTTTATGATACAATATCTGTCCATTGAGTGTTTTTCAGTCTTATAATCAGCTGGCTGCCTTTCAAACGCACTATTCATGAACACCTCCACCAGGGGGCAGGAAATCAAATTTGAATCCTTGCCAGCTACTCTGATTAAAAAGTTTAGTGAGAAACAATGGAATGTGAGCTAGATTTGGATTTCAGTATTTAAACTCTTTATTCGTTATTATAAGAGTCAGTTCTCTGTAAAATGAACCCAAACTTTTTAAAACCATAGGCACTGTAGTTAAATAACACATTAAGCAGATAGTCTCTTTAAAATAAAACATTTCTCTTGAACATTTTTCTTCTTCTAAAAATGTGATGTGAGGAAAAGTTATCTCTCATACTGACTACCTGTGAATTTTACCTAAAAAGATATTTTGACTGGTCAAGGTACATATCTGAAACATTTTGCTAATATGTAAACACTAAGCTTTTAGTTGCTATGTTCCCTACAAAGGCAAGAAGTACTTTTAAAAATATCTGTTAGCGTAAGGTTTATTGTCAGGATTTAAGAAAAACATAAGCATGTAATATCTTAACAATAAATAATATTTACTTTAATAGCAACTTTGGATTGTGTACTGGAATTCTGCAAGTAGAAATCTTTGGGAAGAGATGCAGTCATCAAAACTTTAAGCTGATTAAAAATTGCATCAACCCTTCCTAAAAGGAAAAAAAAGCAAGTGTAATTTTTTTTTTTTTTTCATATCAGCAAAGACTTATTTTATCAATTGTGGACAATTGTGTGGCATGTCATTTTACAGATCTTGGTATAGGTAATGGTAGTAGCCTAACCAAAAATTGAAGCGACAATATTTTGTCATCTCATTGCGTAGCACATTACCAAAAAAAAAAAAAAAAATGTTTTTCTTCTCAGCTACCTAATAACTACTAAAAGATTACCTCAAGAGGCCCCTTGATCGATAGATTGCAGTGTTAACAAGGCATCCTCTGTGTGCTAATAACAGGCTTGGTGGATCCCATTTCTGATAGTAAAGCATTAGAAGATAGGGTTGCGAACAGCCTCTTCAGCTAACTATAGCCCATGACAATGGCATGACCACATTTATTTCCCAGTGGGCCTCTGCCATGCTCCAAGCCCACCCATTTGGGAATATAATGATTTCCAAATATGTTTAAGCATTGTCTAAGGGACTTTGAACTTTAATTTTTAAATAGATTCTAGAGTTCACATTTGGATTTGAATAGAAATTTCACTTACATTCTGTTACCAGTTTTAGCTCTTATAGAAAAATTGTATTGAACCAAAGAAAAAAAGAGGGAAAAGGTAAATCATTTAAAGGTTAATGGTCTATTCAGTTGTAGAAATGGCACATCAGCTAGTGATAAATATATATATAACTAATGTATTAATTCCCTGGAGGTTTTGTTTGCTTTTCTTTAGCTATCAAATTGTTAATTATAGGTTAAAACCATATTTGTGGCACTTTATTTATAAGTGCACAGGGCATGGGAAAAGGCGTTTTTGAAGGTTATGAAAGAATACAAAAGAGAGCCATTTCCCTAATAACTTGACCAGTGGAGATGAGATTATATCTGAGGTCTGTCTCTCGTGGTATAACATTTTCATAAGAGCTAAACTTTTTAAAAGCTAAAGAATTGAGGGACATTCCTCTCAGAGAGCCCATGACATACTGAAAATTTAATACACTCATGGCCGACCAACTGATCAAACCATTTACGTGCCCCCATGTCCGAGTCCAACCGAGGGTGGTGGCCACTCTGTTAGTGACACTTGAGTTGCTGATTTTATTTCCCAGTTGTTCAATCAGAAGCATGAGCCCTATAGATTAGGATTTTTTTTTTATATGCTTGAAGGATACTTTTATGCCAGGGCAGCAATGGATTGTATCACCAGGGCTCATATTTGTTAAATTCATCCCAGTTTGAGCCTTCTCACTGTTACTTAAGGGGAAGCTTTGCATCATATAGACTAAGAAAAGGAATTTGTAAAGGTTATTTTTTAAATGCATATGTAACTCTCAGCAATGGGTACTAACGAAGGGCAGAGACTAGAGGAGCTTCCAGAAGAGAGAGTCCCCGTAGGACAAGCCGAGAGGGACCCCGCCGCCGTAGGAGGCGATTTGTGGGGGTCCGATGTGCTGTGGAGTGTGTGCGGTACAGAACCGCTCCCTCACTGATGAAACTTATGTTCTTGTCTTCAGCGCATGGATATGGACCGGCGGAGGGAGGATGCCCGGAACCCAAAGCGCAAGCCTCGCCTAATGGAGGAAGATGAGCTGCCGTCCTGGATTATTAAGGACGACGCCGAAGTAGAAAGGCTTACATGTGAAGAGGAGGAGGAGAAGATATTTGGTAGGGGATCTCGCCAACGCCGCGACGTGGACTACAGCGACGCCCTCACCGAGAAGCAGTGGCTGCGGGTAGGTGTGGCGCGCGTCACTGTCCTCGGCTGGTGCGTCTCCTGTTGGCCGGGCGCAGTCGCTGGGATTCGTGCAGCGGCCCAGGTCCCCGGTAAAAGGGGAGATGGCTGCTGAACATAGAGAAAGTCATTCTGCTGTCGCCGTGGAATCGTTCTTCATTCCGTGAAATATAGTGAAGAATTTTTTTTTTTTTTTTTTTTTTGCTAGAGCAGAGCTGGCCATTGGATGCACAGGATTATTAGAGCTATGAGACCCACTAATGTTTTACGACCAATTGCCTGGTCACGCCTCACTCTCTCCGAGTCAGAATCAAAATGTGGAAAGGGGGCCTTCGGGATCTTTTTCCTTGGTGTCCCCCTCATTTCATGGTCTTGAATCGGAGTTTTACTTTTCCAAGGCCTGCAGAGATGGTTCAGGGGCAGGCATCTGCTAACTGCATCCTTATTTCGTTAGAGCCAGAAGGTGCCTTTGTATTCTTTTGGTTTTGCAGACAAAGCAGTTGAGGCCCAGAGAGGTTAAGTGACTATGCAGGATCACACAGCTGGCTAGAAATAACCGGATCCGTGAGTGCTGAATCAGTGAGTGCTGTTGCATTTGCACATTCACTTGAAGTTTGATCTGCTCTGTCCATCGCAAACACAGACTGGGGCCTGGGACTAGGGTCACTTATGCTTATAAGTGGTGTTCTTTAGTTTAGGGTGATTTCCCCCCCTGGTTTGGAAAATGTTGATTTCTTATTCTGACTGAGGAATGAAATCTCAGAAGGTTCGTTGGGGAGCACGAAAATATAAAAACGCTCCCAGGAGCCAGGTGTGTGAGTGCCAAGGCCAGTGTGAATCTTCCTGGGGAAGGTTTGGCCCTCCTTCCCCTCCCCTTGGTGGGAGCAGACGGAGTACCTAGACCAGTGGTCGGCAAAGGGCGGCTCGCGAGCCACATGCGGCTCTTTGGCCCCTTGAGTGTGGCTCTTCCACAAAACACCACGTGCGGGCGCGCATGTACAGTGCGATTGAAGGAGTACCCTAATTAAGTTAATAACAATGTACCTACCTATATAGTTTAAGTTTAAAAAATTTGGCTCTCAAAAGAAATTTCAATCGTCGTACTGTTGATATTTGGCTGTGTTAACTAATGAGTTTGCCGATCACTGACCTAGACAAACAGACAGCAGTCCTGGGACATGCATTCCAGGCAGGGCCAGTAAATGCTCTCTGGAAATAGTAACAGAGTTGGGTAAAAACCAAACAAAATAGAGGCTGTTGTGAGTTGTTCATTTTATCAAAAGGGAATGCAATTTCCAAGTTTGTAGAACAGATTTTAGGACCCAGGTCATAAATAGGTGAGTTGAAAAAGGCCACGGGGAAGTATTTTGAGATCGGATGTCAACAGCAGGCAGGTCTTGGCGCCACTTGAGATGTGAATGACTTGGGATGTTGTATGATGAGAGAGACGTGATCTAAATTTCAAAAAGATTGAAGTCTGGTATTCAGAAAAGAAAGAGACTAAGAAAGCATTGCTCATGTTTATGGATGGCTATGAAATGTAACTTTTGTGTGATTGTTTTATGGTCGTATCCAGACATAATGGCCTCAGAATACGGCTTTATGGATTTCTTTTGTTTCACTATTGTGAGGTTATCAGCTGTATAACTAAGATTCGTTCTATTATGTGAAGAGATCTGTGTTTGTTTAATAATAATTTCTGAGTTCAGGAAAATCGATTCCCTTTCTCTTTTATTTAAGCAATGAATTAAGTTCCTGGAGTACTATTACAGGAGATGAGATATTAATCTAGGCCGACATTTTAAAGTCAGTCTTTATATATGTATAATCTACAGATATTACAAAGAAAATAATCTTGTTTATCGGCTAAGAATGTAGCTGAACTTTTTATTTTTTAAGTAACCACTGGGAAATGCTTTTAAGAAAAATAACTATAGCCGAAACCGGTTTGGCTCAGTAGATAGAGCGTCGGCCTGCGGACTGAAAGGTCCCGGGTTCGATTCCGGTCAAAGGCATGTACATTGGTTGCGGGCACATCCCCAGTGGGGGGTATGCAGGAGGCAGCTGATCAATGTTTCTCTCTCATCGATGTTTCTAGCTCTCTATCCCTCTCCCTTCCTCTCTGTGAAATATCAATAAAATATATTTTTTAAAAAAAAGAAAAAGAAAAATAACTATGAATCTCAGATAATGTATAGGTTTAGAATATCTCATTTTTTCTCTTTTTCATTCAGTTTCTATCATGAATGATTAGCACAGTGTTTAGCCCCTAGTAGAGACTCAGTGAATGTTTGTGAAATGAAATTATAACCTTGTAAGAGGAAAGTGGAACGTTACTAATTTACCAGTGATGTTAGGTTGCCTTTCTCTTTCTGGTGTATCTAGTGGACTTCCTTTTATCGGTAACATATACATCTAAAAATGGAAAACTAGTTTGTTTTACAAAACTACACTGTGAAATTGATGTTCATAATTTTCGACCTAAGGTGCATTATGAGATACCAAGTCACCCAAGAAAGTCAAAACTGTCCTTAGTACAGCTCTGTTGTAATAATTTCTTTGGGAATCCAGGCTTTCTCGAACCGGATGTCCATTTTTGGTATGAGCTGGTAACCTGCTGTTAACCAGGAACCAATGCAGAATGTCCTGTGGCCTCAGCACTCGAAATAGGTGCTTACTGCCATTTGTTTTCTTCACCAGTAGCAATCTTGCATAGTATCAGCCTATTAAGCTTTTCTGATCATAAAGTGATATTCAAGGGGTTGGCCTGCATGTGAAGAGCTGTTCTCGATTGGCTTAAGATTGAGCACGTTGAGCGAAACCCAGCCAACACGGCCTTGAAAGGGAATTTGGCAAGGACCATCGTGTAAGAAATGCTGTAGCAGGGCTACAGTAATTCCTCTTTTTCCTGGCAATGTTATACAAAGCCTGCTTGGCAGAGGCATCAAACATACATAGACTCCCAGAGTTGGAAGGCAGCTGAATGGAGCAGCTACCCATCCTGTGCTTAAATCACAGTGTCTGCGGAGCCCAAGCCAAGAGTCTGGCCGTCCCTACAGGAAACACTCCCCTTCTTGTCTGCAGAGCCCCTCCAGATCGTCTTCCCTTTGAATGGGACCCTCTTTCCCTGTAGCTGCTCCTCACTGTCCTGGATTCTAGTCCCTGGAGTGAACAGAACAATATCTTTTCTCTTTCTAGCATCACGTCCCACTGGACAAAATGTTTGAAGACTCACGTCTAGTCTGGAATGAACTTTCTACTCCTCTTTCTTCTGAACTTAGCTCATCCTTCAAGGGCCAGCTCACTTGCCAGCACTTCTGTGATGCTTCCACAAGTATCACACTTTCCACTGTGTTCTCATACGTCTTTGCTTGTCCTTCTGTCACAGCTCAAACCCGGTTTCCCAGTTTTCTTGTTAGTTGCCGACGTGCCTGGTTTCCTGACTGGTGGATTTGCTGCATCTTGTTAGAACTTAGGTCTGCCATGTGCAAAGAGTAAGCGCCCATTGATTGCCCAGTTGAAATCGCACTGATTGATGATTGATGTATAAGAGTGTTGGCTAGGACAGTGGTCCGCAAACTCATTAGTCAACAGAGCCAAATATCAACAGTACAACGATTGAAATTTCTTTTGAGAGCCCAATTTTTTAAACTTCTTCTAACGCCACTTCTTCAAAATAGACTCGCCCAGGCCGTGGTATTTTGTGGAAGAGCCACACTCAAGGGGCCAAAGAGCCGCATGTGGCTTGCGAGCCGCGGTTTGCCAACCACTGGCCTAGGATAATGTTCACTGCTGCAACAGATAAACCTAACCATGCCCTATGCATGGGCCTATTAAAAAAAAATAAGTGGAATTTTTATTTCTCACATGGAAGGAAGTCCATGGTAGGCATTCCTGATTGGTGGGGACAGCTGTCCTCCATGTGGCCATTCAAAGATCCTGCTGACAGAGCCTCTGCCAGCTTAGACTTCCCATCCCAGTGAGCTGGAGGTGGGGAAGACACCATGGAGTGGTGGGTGTGGGGTTCTAATAGGATGGGTCTGAAGGTTCCATGTCACTTCTGCTCACATTCCATTGGCTAGGACTCAGTCCTATGGCCACCCTAGCTGTAAAGGAGACTGGGAACTGTGGTCTGGCTGTGTTATAGGATGAAGTCGGGGGTCCCCTTCCGCACTGTGATGCTGGGGGTTGTTAACGTAAGAAACATTCAAACCTGTAAAGAATTGTTGAGCTTACTTGAGCCAAACTGTCGATGGTTTCAGGGAAGCAGAATCTCGACGTATTGAGATAATGCTCCTGAGCAAGGCAGTTTTTCAGTTTTTTTTATAAATTACAATCAAAGGAGGAGAGGTAAGTGGGTTACACAAAATCCATTGGTGATAGATTAGGGAGGTGGAGGAAAGCAGTGGGAGGGGGGAGGGCCTCTGGGATTGGATAAAAAGTAAAATGATAGACACTTGCTTCCTATACATAGGTGGGTACAGGATAGTGAACAGTCAACAATTAACTTGAAGAAATTTGTGGTCTCCCCCCTGGTGCACTGATGGTGCCCTGAGGGAAGCAAGTGGCACAACCAGAAAAGGGAAGTTACAAGTTAACCCTGACATTCCAAACGCCTGTTGTCATAGATGGAAAAAGACAATAGGCTCAGTTAAGGTCCAAGTTGATCTTTGTTAGGGAAGACAAAGCCTAGGATGTGACTACCCACTATAAACTGCTTTTTTAATTTAAAAAGTTTTAATTTTAGACCATCCTTTGTGGTAACTTTAGGCCTGTACATTTGCAAGGCTGCCACGCAGGCCTTCTCTGAGCTAGTCAGGTTAGCATGTGGCCCCTTTTCGTCCACAGGGTGGAGTCCTTACAATATCTCAAGAAAAATTCCAAAGTCCCATTTCTCTTAGTCCAGTCGTAGAAGAAGTTTAGCTGGGGTTTCATTCAATAAAACTAGAAGCAAGGCCAGTGTCCAGAGTTTCCTTTCCATATTGGAGCCGGTCCGTTCAGTCCATTAGTCCATTGGGTGTGGGGTCCGCATGGCCGTGGGCTCTGTGGGTGAATGCAAGGGAGCCCCATGAGCCCAGAGTCGCAAGAGCACAAGAGTAAGAAGTCCTTTCTTCAGAGGATTAAATATCCCAAATTTCACATCCTTGCAGTGGCCACGCCCATTCTGGCCAATGACCTTTGTTCTCAAGTGTGACTGACAGCAAACAAACACCTTCCCTATGTCACCCCAACTTCACTGGGCATGCGTCTGTCTGTCTCCCCTTTCTTGGGCCCCTGGGAGTGTAAAGTTGTAGCTTCCTGGTGAAGCTGCCTAAATGACAGGCCTATGTCTGGCTTGCCTTTGCTCCTTTCCTATTATCAATGAGAAGGGTAAAAAGGGCTAGTTCCAATGTAACCCTGATATTTGGGGGATAGTGATCTGAATCCATGCCAGCAAGCTCAGTGTACATTCCTGATAACCTATAATTAAGTCACTACCTCCTTCCCAGATACTGGTCTTGCAGAACCTGTTACTGTGAACAGTGCACTGCCCCGGAGGGAGGGTTATTAACACTGGCGCCAGGCCAGACCATCAGATATGGCCTGGAGACCCCCAACACCTGGAGGCCTTCTTGCAAGGCCCGCGAAAAGGACCGGAAGCATAATCCATGTTTGTGGGACAAAGACCACAGGGAGATATAAAGGAAAGCCCCATGCATGTTTCTTCACTCAGATTTGAAAGGCTGTTCCCTGAGTCTGCTGGTGTATTAAACAGTGTCCCTCCTCCTCTTTGAAGCATCCTTGGTTTTCTTTGGTCTTCTGCAACATCAGTAACTAGTTTATTACAACAGAATTGGCTGTGAGCCCAGCAAAATAAGATTTTGGTGGCTAGGTAGCCTCAGAACACTTAGGTTAAAGTTAAGTGATATGACATGGCCACTTTCTTTTAAAATTTTATTGTGGTTTTATCACAAACAGGTTTTATTTTATAACCATAGTATGCTAAAAATTCCCACAGTGTCCTTTAGACAATCTGTTTAGTTGGAAGATTTTAACATTTTTTTCTGTATTTGTAATGTTGGTTTAAACGAAAAGGATCACAATTTCCAACACAGCTCAGTTAGAGAGAGAGAGAGAGAGAGAGAGAGAGAGAGAGAGAGAGAGAGAGAGAGAGAAGCGGGGGAGGAAAGAAAAAGGCTTGTAGGTTGTTTTAAACTTCCTGTTTCCATTGAGGAAACTTCAATTTCTTTTTAGCCAGTCGCAAGTGAACTTTATCTTTTTGGGGTAGTCAATTCAACATTCTTGTGTGCCACGGGCTGTTTCTCTCTTCCCCTGGGGGCTCCTGTCCCAGCTTCCTTCCCAAGATGGCATCTGGGTAAAGGTGGAAGCTGGCCTCTGGACCCACCTTGAGTTGCCTGTTTAGCATAACAGAGGCACAGCTATCCCTCAGGAAATTCCAAGGGTTTAAGAAACTCCTTTGCCAGGAACCCAGGACAAAGGCCAGACAAATTCTTTTATACAACAGGTGGCACCATCCTCAGGCCTGACCTCCTGCCTCTCTTCACTCCTTTCTCTGCAGGGAGGCTCACCACCCTGCCTCCCGTCCTCTGGCTTCTCCCCACACACCGTAGCCCGCCAGAGTGCTCTGCACCGGGCTCCTCCTGCAGTTCTGAGGATCCCTGTCCACCAGGCTTAACTCTTAATTGGGAAGAGCCTTTGGAATTGAGGAAACTCCTCTCAGTCAATGAAGCCCGATGCAGAGGCTGCTGATGCTGGGCTGCTCACGTATCTGGTTCTGGAAGTCACTGGTGTCGTTTGTCTTTTTGTCTTCACATACCAACTTTATCCTGCCCCCCCACTCCAAGGAGCACCCCTGAGCGGGGAATAGGCTCTTTAGAAATTGTGAAAGAGAGTATTAATGTGGTTTTTAAAATATATGCAGTACCATTTTTATAGCTTTCCCATGGTGTACCCAGGTGATGACTGCTAAATCATGTATGATGTATTTGTGCACACACAATAATTTCTTGGAAAACTATCTTTGTTTCTGTATGTGTGAGAACGGATGCTTCATGGACCTAAATTGGCAGGTGCCTGATGAGCCCTGTGGGCCAGTTGTGTTCAGTTTAACTTTAACCATATGTACAATGACGGTGATGTTTCTAGTATTGTAATCTTTATTGAAATGGGCTCCATAAAATTGGGGTGCCTGCGAAGCCAAAAAGTGGGCTGAGGGCGTATCCTGGGATGCCTAGCTTTTCTATTCTTCCTGTTCTTTGGTCCTTCTGCCAACTTCAGAATCCTTCCCTTCCTCAAAATATTTAGTGACATCCCGGAATTTCTTTAATTGCTGAGTGAGTGATTTGTGCCCTCCAGCACTTGGAGGTAATTGGAATGCAATCTGAATTATGTGTTCTGTATAATATTTAATTGCCAGCCTGATGGAGGGAGCGAGCTTCCTGCGAGAGTCTGCTTTTGTTTCACAGTGGATCTGATGTCTGGAAACTGCCATGTGGAAAGCCCTTCTTTGTTGCTGGTGTCTGTGTGGTCCTTAGGCGCGAGCGTGAGGATGCTTCTTTCTGTGTAAACTCCTGGTGAGGCAGGAGGGCACCTCTGGGTTGTTGCAATGTCCTGTCCAGTTGGGCCCCAAGCCATGTCATGTAAATGATGGTGGTTAAGACTCCCTTCCTTGGATCTTTAAAGCTGGCTATACATAGGGCTAGTTTTAGAAGCCAGAGCGTTTCCATAGGGACCTCGGGGAAAGGCAGTGCCGAACACCACCCTCTTTTTCCTCCACCAGTCTGTCAACAGAACAAGTGCCCCCATGATTTAGGTGCCTGAATGGGGTCCTCATAGTCATGTTGACTGACCACTAAAAGGATTTTTGAGGTTCCCCTTCCCCAAAGCTCAAAGTGGAGAAAACGAAGTCAGAGATGCTTAAACCACCTAATAGTAGGGGGGATGAGTGGCAAGTCTCAGTGGGATTTAGTGTGTGCCTTTAAAGGCTACGGAATACCAGCATGAAGTATAGAAGATGCCTTCGTTGGCATTGCATCACAACCAGCCCCTGCTCAACTCCAACGGGAAAAGGCTGAGGAGTGCATGCGAGTTAGTCACAAAGAACTAGAAATAGCATGAAGAAAGTTTACAACATTGGGATTGTAAACCGAATATTTGAAATTCTGTTGAAATACACAGTGAGACATGACAAAATATTTTCTTAATATATATAGAGGATTTTTCTCACTCTAGAAATGTTGGAAACAGGACAATGTCCCACCTCTGTCTGGGCTGGGTTAAATCTGATCCTGCCTGAAATCAGACCAGGGCTGGACTTTCCCGGCTGGAATCGCTGCTGAGAGCATCAGTGATTCCGTGAGATGGAATAAAATAGAATAAATATATAAAATAAACATAATAAAATAATATTTATGTCATAAAGTATTTTATTTTATACTGGCAAGATTGTTTTGAATTCTTTATCTAAAGCATAATGTGCATAATACCCAATAGCTTGATACTTATTTTGTTTTGTTGCTTTAAATGATCTTTCCTTGCTTTTTACATAAGATTTTTTTTAAATTTTTAATTTTTTGGTTTTTATTAAGTGGTATTTTTAGTTTTAAAACTGGGTCATCCATCAGATTTACTGGGGCACCATTTCTCGCAAGCTGCATTTCCGTTTTTATACACAAGGGAGAGCTAAGGTCCTAGTAAATAGATTTGGGTTTTGCAGAATTCCAGATTCCTCAGTACTTTGGAAGGCCTTACTGAACTAATTAATGGCAGTAAGAATTGTGAATTGTTTGGGGAAATATTTGACAGTAGCAAGTAAATTTTTATAACTTTCTCCGATTTTCATTTTATTCTTAAATCTATTGGCTAGATTGCTTTCACAGTGATTGTATCATAATACACGCCCTCTTGTCAAATTCAGGTGGGTAAATTCAACAGAAGAAACAATCCTCCGAGGGCCAACTAAAACATGTATTAAAGGTTGAGAAGTGAGAAAGACTTGTTTCAATTTATTTTTTTAGAACTGTGATGCCTGGAATTTCTGGTCTCAAGTTCTATTCTTTGAAATCTAACTCAGTCATTAAAAATAATGAAGTTGGAACCGGCTTACAGATACTAAACCAGCCCAAATAAGTGCACATTATCTTTACATGGAGCAAACTACTGCTGAGAAATAGATGGTTTTAGGAACATGTCGGCTTTTTTGAATCAAGATTATGGTTTTGTCCATACTTTCTTAAAATGAATAAAGCAACACGAAGAAATCAGTCTTTAAATATGTGTTTATTTATTTTTAAAATGTTATCTTTATTGTTGAAAGTATTACAGATGTCCCCTTTTTCCCCCCATTGACCCCCTTCTACTCCCTCCCCCATCCCAGGCTTTCACCACACTATTGTCTGTGTCCATGGGTTATGCATATACTAGTATGCATATAAGCTCTTTACTAAATTTGTATTTTTGACAAATAAAAAGTATGTATATTTAAGGCGTACAATGTGATATGTTTTGACATAGGTGTTCATTGTGCTATGCCCTCACTCCTGGGGTGCAGGTGGGAGAGAGTATAATTAAGGACGTTGGAGACAGACGAGGATGACTTTGCTGTCCCTGTGCCCCTCCCTGCCCGAGTGGGTGTCAGCACTGTGACTGTGATGGCTGTCCAGCTGGGGAGTTCAGGAGACTGGTTAACAACATGAGCCTTGGAATCTGATGAACAAGGTTCAAATCCCAGCTCTACCGGGATTTGAATTAGCAATGTGACCCCAAGTGCCTAGCTTCCTCGTAGGAAGTTCTTCCCAGAGTTTTCTGAAGTTTAAATGTGTGTAACATGGAACCTGGCATGTAAGGATTCCTCCAAAAATTAGCTATTAAGGAAAAAATTACTGTTAAGTATTAGCTGTGACAAATTAAATTACTTCAGAGGAAAACCTAACGGGACAGGAAAAGAACAACAACATTCTGCTTTGTGTCTTGAATGCAAGCTTTGGAGTGGAGTGCCAGGACAGAGGTAAAAGGTGGATAAAGAGGACCCTGTCCTGGCTCATTAGTGGAACCGAGGAGGAAGGAACATTCACTTGCTGAATATGTTGTGGGACGTGCCCACAGTCTTTGTCACCTCCAGCCCACCGAGCTGCACTGCTCACTCAGCTCCCGAGTCTCTCCACTCTGGTTCTCATGCCTGCAGGTCCTGGCCCAGGCGCCAGCTAAGTGTGTGATCTTGGACGGGCCTCTGACCCTCCTGTGTTGAGATGCATGATCTTTGATTTGCAGGGTCCCTTCCACCTATCTAAAGACCCTCCCAAATCCCATGAAGCGGCTTTTGCGTTTACTTTTCAGTATGGTTTTAATAATGCTCATCCCCTGCTTTCTTACCAGTGTGTCCATTCATGGAGGCTGTCTCAAAGCAATGCCCCTGTATTGAACATCAGTGGGTTGAGCTCCACACAGGGCTTGGACTGGGGAAAACGGTGTTCATTGTCACGTTTTTATTCCTTTCCATCGTGGCTGGCCCACCTTATTAGTGCAATTAAGAGCCACATTTGAGAGATGCTATTAGAGGTAATAATGCACACTTAGCCAACCTGAAGAGCTTGTCAAGAGCAGGTCTCCAAGTGTACACAGATGGGAATTAATAGAGATTAAAATAGATGGTGAGAAGCTCTAACTTGGAGGGCTTTTAACTGTACAGGAAATCCGCAGTTTAAACATAGTGTTTCCTACTTCATGCTAGTGTTTCAGTGTCATGCCTCTGGGGGCGTTACTTACGATTTCCCCGCCCTTACACCCAGACTCTGGAGCAGATGTCCTCAAACTACAGCCCACGGGCCACATGCAGCCCGCCGAGGACATTTATCCGGCCCACTGGGTGCCGCTGCCTGTCCTGCTTAGCAGCTGACTCGTCCCGGGCCCGCAGTGCGCATAGGAATTCGTTCATAGTTTTTTTTTTAAACTATAGTCCGGCCCTCCAACGGTCTGAGGGACGGTGAACTGGCCCCCTGTTTAAAAAGTTTGAGGACCCCTGCGGTGGAAAGGCAGCTGCCTCCCTGGCGCAGTTTGGCCTCCAGACCCGGAAGGTAGTGGCTTTCGCCTCCTGGCTGCTGGGAGACCCAGGCCTCTGTAACGGCCACACCTGTGTTCCGGGGGTTTTCCTACCCACCCTCCTTACCCCCCACCCCCAAAGTGAGGGGAAATACAGCAGCATAACCTTTGACAAAAGAAAGAGTCAGGATTTAGGTGCCAAAACAACCAGCTGGAGCATGGGGCATTTGCAGATTCTTGGTGTTTTGGCAAGAGAGCTTTTTCTCCTTGTTCACAGCGGTCAGGTGGCAACCCAGAGCGGTCAGACTGTACTTTCCAAAGCACATACCAAGTCCTCTCACCCTCTACCCACTACCCACATAAACCCCACAGCGGCCTCAGTGCAAGTGAAAGTCAATCCAAAGACTTCAGCATGGCCTGTGAGGCCGTGGCCATGTGGGCTCTGCCTGGCCCTGGACTCTCATCTCCAGCCCTTGCCCTCTGGGTGGCTGCCACACTCCACTCTCTCTTTGGTCCCTTGCACTTCCAGGAAGGCTCCTTCCAGGTCATCCCATGACTGTCCGCTTGTCCTAATGGTTTCTCTCCAGAGAGATCCCTGCGGACCACCCTCGATGAACAAGCCAGGCCCTGCCAGTAACCTGTCCCATAACCTTGGCCAGTCTCTACATTGTCTCCTGCCACTAATACAACGCTCCAAGAAAGCCAGGGCCCTCACCGTCCACTGCCATGTGTCAACACCTCGAGTAGTACCTTGTGCGTAGTAAGCACTCAGTAAATATCTGAATAAGTGAGCGTATAGCCAGACATGAGGAGAGGAGATTTGGTTGCAGAATTAGTAGAATCCTATGGCGTTTCTTGGCCAATATGGTCCAGGAGAATATTGTTGGCATTCTTTCCCATTGGAAGATTCCAGTGACCTGTGTCTTCATGTAAGAATTTCCTAAAAGATTCCTAGAAGCATGCTGATTTGACATAAGTGCTCTTGAGCTTTTCAGTTGAAGGCTTTGTTTTAATTTCAGAAGATTGTTTGAAAATGCATAAAAAGTACAATCATTGCTTGAACCCAGCTCTTCCTCAGAAATTCTCCTAGATTTTAAAACAGCTGTCTTCTAGCTCAAACCCTCCTCTCTTTCAGCACAAAAAAACATTAACTCATCTACTCTAACTTGAAATTAAAAGATTAAAAAAGTAATAAGTTAATTGGGTTTTCATTTCTAGTTTTGTACAAGAAAGTCCTCAGTAGGGAATATTGACTTTAAATATAATGTCATATATTTTCCAGATGGCTTCCTTTCTTACTTTCTAAAGGAGGTCAAGTTGTCAGAATCATGAGAAAAATTGCAAATGGCACCGTGAAACTTTGCTCTAGGGAAGGCTTGATTCTTGTTCTGCCATTGCTACTGAATGTAGTGTTTCGACTCTGTTGTAGAAAGCATATTATCTAATGCTTGTTTTTTTGTGTGTGTGTTTTTTTAATATTTCCCTTGGACCTTGTGGAATATTTTCTAAAGACTATTTAAAATGATACCCTTAAAACTTCACCTGCATCAAGGTTTCCGTGGTTCTGTTCTCCTCCACTTTGTGGAAGGAACCGGGGCTCAGGCATCAGGATGTCAGGGCTCCGGTTGCAGACGGTTGTTCTGCTAGGTGATGCCTCAGATAAGTCACATCACCTCCCCAGGCCAGTTTCCTTGTTCATACACTGGAATCGTGAAGTGAGGGCCGGAGCTAAGGGAGAGAGAGTGGCCCCTTCTCTCCTGCCCTTCCTCCTTTGATTTTGTCTTGGGTGTCTCTAGAAAGAACTGTGTGGTTTTGCTGTAGTCTGGCTCCAACTCTGAACCTGAGGGACATGGGTGAAAGGTTTTTCTCCTGGCTTTCTCTCGAAAATGCAGGTTTGACAAGGGGCTTTTCAGCATGTTGGAGGACTCAGTCCCTGACCCAGTGTGCAGAATTTTCAGGACTAACTGGCTGTAGCATTTGGAGAGTTGAGATGCGTCCTATGTGCCCGCAGGACATGATTGATAGGACTCCAGTGGGGTGGAGCCCGTGACGGGAGGCCCACCTGCCACAGGGGACTCCTTTCCCTGCACCGGTACCTGGGGGCTTCAGCAGTTCTGCACAGGCCAAAACCAAGAATTTTCTCGTACTTTGTCATCAAGAAGAAACTACCCACCCCCTCACTTTTGTACCCCTTGTACACGACCTGGCGGAGTAGCTGCTAAATGGATCCATCTTGTTCACTGAAACATGTTAAGTCTCCTTCAAATTACCAACACTGAATCTGTTTGCATTCACTCTAACTTAAAAAATCAGTACACTAATTGCATGAGATATTAACTGAAAGGTGTGGGGAAGGATGTTGTGGAGTCGAACAGACTACACTGTCCGCATTCCAGGGGAGCCCCGGGCATGCACATTTGTTCTGCAAGGGAAATTGATAATCCCAGCTGAGGGGTGTTATTTACCACTGTCTCATCTTTACACAAATCTGACGATTGTTTTATTAGTTGTATCTTTCTGCATTTTTATTATCAGTGCCAGAAACGCCAGCAGCCATCAGGATTTTTTTTTTAACAAGGTTTAAAATAAAGTTTATGTGGAGGTATTGTTCCTGTCATAAAAGCACAACAAGAAATACAGAACCAGAATGAGGGGGAGAAAAGGGAAGCACCTGTAATCTCAGTGACCTTCACGCATCCAGGTTGGAGAAGGAGCCAAGTAAAATCACCACCGACAGGGCTATTTCAGTGCCATTACATCCAGGATTATTTTTAACTTGCGATGAGGCTCAGCTCTTTTGTAGCAGTTTCACTAAATCCCAGCTCAAGAGGCCCATCAAGCCCCAGCCTGTTCGTATTTTCATGCCCTTCATTCGATCTTAGGAACACCCAGTTTTACTGGGCGTCCAAGGACTGTTTTTAGGGGCCATTAAGGGACATGCGGGGGCATGCCTTCCCACCCTGGATTAGCTAACGATTTTCGCTTCTTTGGGTAAATGGGCCTTTTGTGTCTCCACTTCATGTTCCACAGGTTGTTGCCCCTGTTTTCAAGGTGCCTTTTCACCTCCCTGTGTTACGTACGTAGTTGGTGCTTTTTCACTGCCATAAGTTGTTTCACATCACACTGTTCCCTTCCCCAGGACTGAATTCGTGTGTGTGTGTGTGTGTGTGTGTGTGTGTGTGTTTGTTTTTAATTGAGATAGAATTGACCTAAAATATTAAGAAGCCTGGACTGAAATCGTAATCCAAATTTATTCCCATAGAATGTTCAAGTCTTTTGAGACACATCAGACCCTGTCTCTCCGTTCCTTTATGCCCGTTCCTCCCCGCCACACCGTGCAGGGCTGGGTGCTGTAACCACGGGTCATGCTTTAATCCCCTTAGAGACTTGGAACACGTATTTCTCCCACTTCACAGATGAGGAACTAGTCCTCCTACGCACAGGGCATGGTTTTGGAATTTAGTGTTAGCTCATGGCAGGTATATTTGGGAGTATTTGTTTAATGAATGTTGAGTTTACTGCCTTTTATATTTTGAAAATGCACATGGATGCAAGTCTGTGGGACAGTAGGGGAGTTAGTGAGAGACAAATAAATGACATCCTAGTTTTTTTACAGCCCTCTTTTTTTATTGATTTCAGAGAGGAAGGGAGAAGAAGAGAGAGACAGAAACATCAATGATGAGAGGGAATTATTGATTGTCTGCCTCCTACACGTTGGATCGAGCCCGCAACCCAGGCATGTGCCCCAACCCGGGACCCTTAGGTCCGCAGGCCAATGCTCTATCCACTGAGCCAAACTGGCCAGGGCTAGTTTATGGCCAGCCCCTTGGCCCACTAAGCTGACCACCTCCTGGCTTGTGAATTCTAGCGGCTTCTTGACAAGGTGCAGGAGCTCAGACCTCGGGTCAGATCAGCTATAGGTATATCCCTTGATGGACTAGGACAGTGGTCGGCAAACTCATTAGTCAACAGAGCCAAATATCAACAGTAGAACGATTGAAATTTCTTTTGAGAGCCAAATTTTTTAAACTTAAACTTCTTCTAACGCCACTTCTTCAAAATAGACTCGCCCAGCCCGTGGTATTTTGTGGAAGAGCCACACTCAAGGGGCCAAAGAGCCGCATGTGGCTCGCGAGCCGCAGTTTGCCGACCACGGGACTAGGAGGACTTACTGCCAGAGGTCTTTCACACAGCCTGGCAGATGGGACAGGTGAGCCCTCGTGGAATTCCTTTTGCTGAACAGCAGGACTCTGGGAGGCGCAGGTCAGTGTCCCCCGCTTCTTGTTTGCCTTGCATCCCGGAGGGCCCTGGAGGCCAGGGCCGTCCCTGTCCTGCTTACCTTGTTCAGTGAATTGCAGACACTGTTTTGCCTTGGAGGGAAGTAGGGAGTGTTGCTCTGCATTGCTCCTCCACGCTAGGTGGTCCTTTTTGCCTGTCGGTGGGATATCTTATTCAAGCCATTCACCTCTCAAAGCTAGAGCAAGTGAGCAGATTGTCCAGGCATACATACCTCAGAGGTGCTGTGGGTTCGGTTCCAACCACTGTACTAAAGGGAGTACTGCAATAAAGCAAGCCATAATCTTTTTGCTGGTCGAGGGACTTACGTAAAAAAACAACAGCACACAACACACCACCTGTGGAGCTCAATAAAGCAAAGAGCAATAATAACATGAGGCGTGCCTGGCAGGCGTCCTCAAACTGCGGCCCGCGGGCCACATGCGGCCCGCCGGGTGCCGCTGCCTCTCCTGCTTAGCAGCCGACTCGTCCCGGGCCCGCAATGCGCATAGGAATTTGTTCATAGTTTTTTTTTTTTAAACGATAGTCCGGCCCTCCAACGGTCTGAGGGACAGTGAACTGGCCCCCTGTTTAAAAAGTTTGAGGACACCTGCATAGTGACCAGTTAAAATAAGTGCAGTTTAAGAAGGTGGGCTGGCTGGACAGGGCAAATGGAAAACAGGAATCTTCATTTTGCCTCTTACGTATCTGACTTTTGCATTATTTCACTGCATAATTGTGTAGCCCCTCCCTTGAACAGAAATCCAGGCCTTAGACTGTGCTTCCTTGGTAAGTCCTGCCATTTGGAGGAAGCAGAGGAGTCAACAATAAGGCTTCGTTTTATTTTAACAAGATTTTGGGGTCCCACTGGTGAGTAAGGCATCCATCTAATGCCTTTGAGGCTATTTTGATTAGAATGCCATTTTTTTTATTCCAAAAGAGATTTCAGAGTGATAGGAGATTCAGGCACATTTTAAGACAAAACAAAACTGATAGAAAGCAGAATTAAATAAACACTGAATAAAAGTGCCTGTAATATTGTGGGGGGAAGGGATTTAGTATGATATTGTGAAAGGGCATTTTAGCCATTACTTTCTTTGTTTTTAATTCTCACCTGAGGATGTTTCTCATTGATTTTAGAGAGATCTGGGGAGGGGGAGGACGGGGAGAGAGAGAGAGAAACATGGATCAGTTTCTCCTGTACATACCCCAGCCGGGGATCAAACCTGCGACCTAGGTATGTGCCCTAACCAGGAATTGAACCCAAAACCTTTTGGTGTACGGGACAATGCTCCAACCAACTAAGCCATTTCTTAAAAGATGAGCATTATTTGAATAGGAAAGGGGGATCAGGAGGAGCGCAATTCCTGGCCCAGGGAACCACATAGAGGCATGGAAATGTGTGACTCATAGGCACTGTGACCTGTGTGTTGATAGAGACAGGAGTGGAGAAAAAAAACTGGTGGGGCCACACCCTGGAGGCTGTGCAAGACCAAAGAAAATAGGTTTTGTTCTGTCCAGAAAGCATGTAGAGCCAGGATGTTTTTTTTAAATGGGTCAGTGATATGTCCCTCTTTTTCTTTTTTTTTTTAAATATATTTTATTGATTTTTTACAGAGAGGAAGGGAGAGGGATAGTTAGAAACTGTCCCTCTTTTTAAGTAGAGAGGATAAAACATCTATAATAACAAAAGCATAATATGCTAATTAGCCAAAGCTGGGGCTGCAAGGGAAGCCCCGGGTTCCAGGTGCCTGCGGCTGCTGGAGGGAAGCCGGTGCTGGCAGCCGGGGGAAGGAAGGCCTACTCTTGGACGAATTTCATGCATCAGGCTTCTAGTTTGTATTATAAAAAAGGCTGCATTAAAGGGCCCTAGAAGAGGGTGAGGACAAACTCTAAGGGGGGGAGGGCTATTATATATTTGACCCTGTGAAAGAGGAGACCTTTCTGAGACAAGGAGAAAGAAGGGAAAAGATTGTTTATGATGTTTATAAGTAAACATTGTTTATGATCTTTATGTATTTTAGAGGTAAACTACATGGTGACTGGTGACAGGACTGCTGGAATATAATAAGGGAAACTGATGATTTTAAAGGTTTCTAGTCTGGATAATTGGGATGCTGGGGGTGAGGTGGGAGATGGTGCTGTCCTTAGGTAAGACCCAGCAGAGAAATATTTGTTCCGTTGGAAGAAAAGTGATGACTTTGATTTGGGACAGTTGGTAGGATATTGGAAATCCCAATTGGTAATCCAAAGAGAAGTCCAGAGTATAGGGAGATAATTTTTGAAGCTGTATACATGGAGATCGGATTTGAAGCCAGGGGCAATTGGATTTTACATCCAGAATGGAGGCTTGGGCTCCAGGTAGGTACCTGCTCTCAATAGCTAGGGGCTGCTCAGCAGAAGGAAGTCCACAAGGCCCCCCTCTTCAGGAGTGGAGGTGCTAGCAGCCTTCACGAAGTATGTCTCATCTAGGGCAGTGATTTTCAACCGGTGTGCCGCAAGAATTTTTAAAACCTGCAACACCTGACTCTTCAGTCAGGGGCACTGACCTCTTTTCCCTTCGATTGTCAATAAAAAAATGACAACAGCCCTAGCTGGTCTGGCTCAGTGAATAGAGTGTCGGCCTGTGGACTAAAGGTTACTGGGTTCAGTTTCGGTGAAGGGCATGTACCTGGGTTGCAGGCTTAATCCCCAGCCCTGGTAGGGTGTGTGTGGGAGGCAACCAATCGATGTGTCTTTTTCCCTCCCTCCCTCGCCCTCTCTCTAATAATCAATGGAAAAATATCCTCAGGTGAGGATTAACCTAAAAAAAAATGACAACAGCCAATACAACAATAGCTATTCAGTGTGAATGAATTTGAAATTATACCTATTTTATGTCAGCTCGGCAAAAAATATATTTTTGGGTGTGCCGCAGAGTTGTAGGACTTCGTTTGTGTGCCATGAGGTGGAAGGGGTTGAAAATCGCTGCCGTACGAGAGTGGTTCTGGAATTCTCCCGCAGGAAGTCCCCCCAGGGTCATAACCAGGCCCCTCACCTGTGGCTGGTCAGGGCATCACACTTAGGAGTGACGTCTGCTGTGGACTCAGAAGAGGCAATTGGCCACATTTGTTTGCCTGCATATTTACAACCTATACCATTGAAAAGAGGGCCAAGAAAAACGTGGGGAACGTAGAAAAGATAAGGAAACACAACGTGGTTGCATTATAGAAGGAGACACTAAGGAAGGAACAGTGGAGGAGACAGGACATAAAATAGGTTTTAGAAAAGTTGAACAGATAGGAGAATTCAGAAGCTTTGGGCAAGTTTTGAAGAATAGTCGCGTCCTGGGTGCTGAGGAATTTCACCGTGTGGTCGGGAAGTAGACTCACCAGCCAATGCGACTAGAGGCTCCCGGCAAAGGAAAGGGCAGAGTTGGGATGATCACTGGAGGGTGATGTAGGGAAGACAGAGTTTGGTGCTAGAGTTTCTAATTTTGTGATTGAAGATTGACAGAAATACCTGCAACAAGTGCGCTTGAATGTATTACCTATATGTTATTATATACCTACAATATTATAGGTATACACCTAGGAACAGTTTTCCCAGGGAACCCTGTCAAAAAGTTGGATTTGTATTCAACTGTATTTATAATATCTCTTCTTCCCCCAGTATTGTGCTAGGTGCTGGAAGGGAAATGAGTAAACTAAGCCACAGGCTCAGTAAGAAAAAGAAAAAAACTCAATGACCTGTTACAGCTGAGAACGATTCTGCATGGGGCACAGGCACAAGGGATGGGGAAAGACGCTCCAGGTGAGCCAGGTGAGAGTCATCCCAAAGGGGGTATAAGTATGGCTGCTGTGGTTGAGCGACAGATCCGTGCCCCTGCTCCTCCAGGTTGTTCACGTGCCGGGAGGGGCGGCGAGTCAGGTAGGGTAAGATCAGATGGCGGAGATGTCTGGAGTCCAGGCAGGGGGACTGGGGATTGACAGACTTGAGGATAACTTAGGAACCTGCGGACAGAAGTTCTTAAGATCTGACCAATGGGATGTAGCTCATAACTAGAGAGAAAAAATTCAGAATGGAGCGATTTAGACTTATTGCAAGGGAGAAAGGAGGAATGCATGACAAAAAAAAAAGGACAAGCAAGGGAGGAAACAGGCCTGCCTTTGCGCCCCCTGCCCCATTCCAGAAAGAGAGAACAGCAGAAGTTTTCTCAGCTAAACTAGTGAGAACCAGCTGAAGGTTGCTCAACGAAAATATCAGTGAAGGTGAGAAAGTGGTGTTACATAGAGGTGAAAAGGTTTAAGGAAACCAAAATGCTTCTCCGTTTGCCACACTTGTTTGTTTTTTGTTAATCCTCACCCGATATTTTTCCCATAGATTTTTAGAGAGGGTGGAAGGGAGAGGGAGAGACACATGGATTGGTTGCCTCCTTGTACGTACCCTGACCAGAGCCAGGGAACCTGCAACCAAGGTACGTGCCCTTGACCAGAATCGAACCTGGGACCCTTTAGTCCGTGGGCTGATGCTCTATCCACTGAGCAAAACTGGCTAAGGCGCCACGTTCTTTTTTCTTTTTTTTAATTTAAATTCTTTATTGTTTAAAGTATTACTTATGTCTCCTTTTACCCCCATTGACCTCTCCCCGGCCGCTCCCACTCCCCTACTGTCTGTGTCCATTGGTTAGGCTTATATGCATGCATACAAGTCCTTTGGTTGATCTCTTACCCCCCTCCCTCCCCTGCCTTCCTCTGAGGTTGGACGGTCTGTTCGATGCTTCTATGTCTCTGGACCCATTTTTGTTCATCAGTTTATGTTGTTCATTATATTCCACAAATGAGTGAGATCATGTGATGTTTATCTTTCTCTGCCTGGCTTATTTTGCTTAACATAAATGCTCTCTAGGTCCATCCATGCTGTTGGAAATGGTAGGAATTCCTTCCTTTTTACAGCAGCATAGTATTCCATTGTGTAGATGTGCCACAGGTTTTTAATCCACTCATCTGCTGATGGGCACTTAGGCTGTTTCCAAATCTTAGCTATGGTGAATTGTGCTGCTATGAACATAGGGGTGCATATATCCTTTTTGATTGGTGTTTCTAGTTTCTTGGGATATATTCCTAGGAGTGGGATTACTGGGTCAAATGGGAGTTCCATTTTCAGTTTTTTGAGGAAACTCCATACTGTTCTCCACAGTGGCTGCACCAGTCTGCATTCCCACCAGCAGTGCACGAGGCTTCCTTTTTCTCCACATCCTCGTAGGGCGCCACATTCTTGACATAAGGCTGATGTTGCCTCTTGGAATCTGCTAACTAGAATACTCTGGTCTGTCTTGTATAAGTGACACCCATTATGTATCCTTTAGGATTTCCAGTTTTAGTGTTTTTTAAAGTGAAAATCCTCTTTTTTTTTTTAAATGTCGGCTTTACCAGGGTATCTATAATAATAAAAGCATAATATGCTAATTAGACCAGGCGACCTTTCGGACGAAGCCAGGGCTGCGAGGGAAGCCCAGGTCCCAGGTGCCAGAGGGAAGCCGGCAGCCGGGAGGGGGCGGTTGGGGGGAGAAGGCCTACTCATGCACGAATTTCGTGCACTGGGCCTCTAGTAACTGAAAAAATTGTAAGACACCTGAAGAGTACATTGTGGAGGTTGGATATTGGGTATACACTGTGAAAGTATTCCCCCCATCTAGTTAACACATCCATCACTGAGTAAGAAAGAATCCTGATACTAACAAGGACACTGAGTGCAGACTCTTCCCAGATTATGAGAGATTATAATATTGCCTTTGGCAAATTTAGTGTTGTGTTTTAAAGCAACTCACTTTTTATGGCATCTTTCATTGTCCTTGCTGCTTGTAGAAATAAGAACCCTATTTCTTTTCACAGTTGCGTTTCATTTGTGTAATACTTAATTGAACAATGTAGTTCCAATAACAAGTGTAACCAGCACTGAAACATTGGGGAACACAACTGACTGTTGGCATCTGAGTCATGCGGAGTGAGCAGAGGGTCCATGCTGTGGGCAGGGTCTTCAGCGGGGACCAATTTGAAGGAGCCTTTGAACTTTTTTCAAATTTAGTAACTGTCAGCTGTGCACCCTCGAAACTTTCCTCTACACCAGTGGTCAGCAAACTGCGGCTCGCGAGTTGACTAATGAGTTTGCCGACCACTGCTCTACACGACCTGTTTCAGCTGAGAACGATTCTGAGAGGGTGCATGTTAGGGGATGTTTCCTGTATGGAGATACTACTGCCACTAAGAGCCAGCTCCCATGTTTGTCTCGCCTGTGCAAATTGCTGGCCGTGTTTCTGTTGACCTGCCTCCTGGCGCCCCCTCCTCTGCCACCCCACTCGGCCTGTGTTGATCTCAGCCGGGGAGTCCCAGCAAAGCTGCTAGTCCTGGCTTAGAATACGGGAAGCTATGGGAGCCATGCGAGGCCAATATAGTGCTAGGTGTGTTTCTTAGCAAAACCTGGTCTTACCTGCCTCTGTTCTTGCTTCTTTGTGCTTTAACATTAGAGACTTTGATTTAAAGTTTATTGTGTAGCAGATTGTGTTTGCAACATATGTATAGCTCTTAGCTAACCAGGGCTCAAAGTTTTGTTTTGGATTTTCAGCTTTATTGGCTTGGTATTATTCAAAGCAGGATAATCACACTTAAGAGTTATATATATACTTAGAAGCATCTTGCAGATATAAATTGAGCAAATCCAGATTGGAAAGTTATTGTGCATTTCCAAGTTGGCTTCGCAACTTTTAACTGGCGCCGGACACTCTCTACTGACGCTGATAATATATGTTTACGTGTGTGTGTGTGTGTGTGTGTGTGTGTGTGACGCACATCTGCGTGTATTTCTGTATAGCTGAACCAAATACAGGTGTGTCTGTGTATATGGAGTTAAGTCCCCCCTCTTTCTCCTTTTCACAGGACACTCTACATATCTCCAGTTGTCCTCTGTTTATTCCTGGTTTCTAGTCATAACATCTCTGGTCTAGGTGCTGCCTCATGACCTTCATTCAGTTTCAACTCCCACACCCACTGGCCGTATTCTTTCACAACTTTTGCAGTTCGGATTCCTAAGAGAAGTGAACTAACGCAGTCAATCACGCTCACTTCTGTTTCTGCAGAGACCCTCGTGCCAGGCCCTGCACAAGCCTGGAGCTAGGCCACCCTGGGAACAGGGACCATTCTTAGTCGGACCAGGTGAGCGCAGCACAGGGAGGAGTTGCCTGATAGAAAGACATGGCTGCCCAAGCAGCAGGTATTGTGGGCAGTGCAGTGTCCCTTAGATTACAGGATGGCGCGAAAGCTAAGGGCTGCCATCACTTCTGCAAAGGGATGTTTTATATACGTACAGGCAGGCCTCCCGTGGCATCATTCCGACATGTGCAGATTTCCATCCCTGTGATAACAGCTGAAACACTTTAGAACCCCAATCACAAATTCCAGTGACCCTATGTGTTAGTTTTCTAGGACTGCCATACAAAATACCACAGACTTGGGATTAAACAACACCTTTATTTTCTCATATTTCTGGAAGATGGAAGTCTGAGATGAAGGTGTTGGGGTGGCTGATCGGAGGCCTTGGCTTGTAGATGGCCCCTTCTCCCTGTGTCTTCACAAGGTCCTCACTCTGTGCATCTGTGACCTAATCTTCTAAGGACACCCGTTCATCCTGGGGTAGGGCCCACCCTGATTACCTCAGCTTAATTCTTTAAAAGTCCTATCTTCAAATAGTCCTATTCTAAGGTCCTGGGGGTTAGAACCTCAACTTATGGATTTGGGGGGTGGGGGACACAATTCAGCCCTTAACACCATGACATCCTCATTGTGAGTCATTGCATGAGATGCAAACTTGGCTGCTGCTCTTCAGTCCACAAATCGCTGTGCCAGTCACAGACACACATTGTGATCAGTGATCAGTCTCAGCACTCCTGTCAAAGTGTGTTGGTGATTAGTCACTGAGCATGATACTCGGTCCATGCACAAACAGTGAAGCATGTAGTGGTGATGTCCCCTTGTCTCCCAGGGGTACACCCACAGCATTCTACAGAAACAGGTCATCAAGAGAGGGAATGGTCACCAAAGGTGAAAGTGCATCAAGGAAACGAAGAGTCACAGCAAAGGAAGCCAAGTTGGATGTGATTAGAAAAGTTGAAAAGGGCAACGTCAGAGTGAAAATGGGACAAGTCCTGCACTTAACCACAATACAAGCCATGTTTTAAAAGTCTGTTGAGTAGAAAAAGCAAGCTAAAGTCTCTTCCATGTATTTTAAATTGCACTGGAAACATAAAGCCACTTTAGGTCGAATTTGAGCACTTACTTTGGATTGAAGACCATAATAAAAAAAAATAATCCCAATTAATTCGCCATTTAATGTGCCGTCCACAGAGCTTAGTTGCCACATTGAAAGACACTGGTAATCACAAGGAACCTGGACAAGAACCTTGACTGCCGGTAAAGGCCGATTTCCTCGGTTAAGGAGTGGACGGGACTCGGTGACTGCGGGGCAGGCTGGTGCTGCTGCCCGGGCGGAGGGTGCTGCTGTGAAATGAGCACCCAGGTGCCAAGGGTTAGTCAAGGCAGGTGGTTGTGATGGTCATCAGGTATTTACTGCTGATACATCGGACAGTCCTAGGAAGAGCTTACGTGGAGAAAGCTGTAGGATGGCAACGTGGCCATAAAGAGAGACGTTAGTTAACACAGCCAGAGGAACTTAGTGCGGGCAAACTTACTGACATAAATGGGAAATGGTTGTGAAGAAAACAAAGATCTTCCAGAGAAAGCGACACCAGCAAAAAAACAAAAAAAAAAACAAACCCTCAAAATTAAAGGAACTCGGAGATATTTCACTACATTGAAATGGCAAAGGATACAATGTTGGAAGCTGATGCCTGGCAATTTGCGAAGGCATAGAGAAGATGGTCACTACATATCATGTTATTTAATAAGGAAAAGCCAAGTGCTTTCCCAACACTCTTGATAAGCTTTTACCAAAAAAATACACCAAACATTTTAATGCTCAATGTTTCTAATGTTTTAGGACAGTGGTCGGCAAACTCATTAGTCAACAGAGCCAAATATCAACAGTACAACGATTGAAATTTCTTTTCAGAGCCAATTTTTTTAAACTTACACTTCTTCTAACGCCACTTATTCAAAATAGACTCGCCCAGGCCGTGGTATTTTGTGGAAGAGCCACACTCAAGGGGCCAAAGAGCCGCATGTGGCTCGCGAGCCGCAGTTTGCTGACCACGGTTTTGGGATATTAAATATTTTACCATATTTTTCATTTTCCTGTACATGTGTAACGGACAGTAAGAGTTTTTAACGTTTTCATATAAATTTGTAAAGGTCATGGAACAATAATTTTCCCCTTGATTATTAAAATGGCTTTGTCTGGTTTCGATGTATAGGGTCATTTTTATGGTCCCATACGTCCATGCAAAGCAAAGGCTTCACACGTGTGTATGTACTGTTGCTGGATTGCCTTCTGAGATGTACCATGTTATCTTTCCACTTGCATTTTTCCCCTAACCCTGGCAAGCATAATCTAGCCTTTTCCTGGTGGTTCAGTTGTCATACATGCTTCAAAGCAGATTAACATACTTGTTCAAGGTGTGGTTTATGCAGACAAACTTTCGGAGTTCCAACTCCAGCTGGCTCTGCAACTTACTTGTATGATTTGGGGTAAGAGGTTTTGTCTCCCTGTGCCTCAGTTTTCATGTCTGTAAAGTGAGGAGAATAATAGTCCTACCTGGTAGGGTTGTTAGGAGTTTTAAGTGAGCAAATGTACGGAAAGCTCTGAGTGCCTGGGAACATAGTGATATGGGTGAGCTGCTGCTGGTGGTGAGGGTGAGGGTGGTAGAAGCATTCACGATGCCATGTATCTTAAGATTTATTGATATTGAGGCTTTTTCTTTCCTCTTGAGGTGGACACAGACTAGGTCAGGATATTCTTTATTTCTGGGGTTGTTTTACTTTATGTATTCTCCTCCCTTGTCATTTGGCTACTAATGGCCTGTTTTTCATCTGCCTCAGGCAGAACAAGCGCCCTGCTCTCAACCACCTGCTCATTTGAATTTGATGCTTTCCACTACAGGGGGTGCAATTCATGACAAGGGAACCTGTCTAGTAGCGTGTCAGCCTGGACACGGGCTCAGTTCCTCCTGGATGGCCTATCACAGGGAAGCTCAGAAGAGAATCACTTTTTTTTTTGGCTCAGGGACCTCCAGTTCACCATTTGGTATTGTCTCCAAATGAGGTTATACTCATGGTCATTCTGTTGTCTATTTCGATAGAATTAGATTATTCTTTGCAAGTATTGAGATTGTACCACAGTCTGTTCCCTTCTTTTGGCTTTGGTGTTTGTGTGTGTGTGTGTGTGTGTGTGTGTGTGTGTGTATCTCCTATATAATAAAAGATTAATACGCAAATTGTCCCCTTGACCAGGAGTTCGACCATGGGGTGGGGCCATCCAGCTGGCCAACCTCCTGCTTCCCCTCCCCCTGGCCAGCCCGGCCCAATGGGCCCTGATCAGGGCAGGCTGGCTTGACCCCACCCATGCACGAATTCGTGCACCAGGCTTCTAGTGTGTGTGTGTGTATGTATATATATATATATATATATATATATATATAATGTATATATATATAATGTATATATGTATATATATGTATATGTGTATATATATATATATATATATATATATATATACACACACACACACACACACACACACACACACACACACTAATTGATTTCAGAGAGGGAGAAACATCAATGATGAGAATCATTAATTGGCTGCCTCCTGCAAGCCCCACACTGGGGACCAAGCCTACAACCCGGGCATATGCCCTGACTGGGACTCAAACTGTGACCTCCTGGGTCATAGGTCAACCCTCAACCACTGAGCCATGCTGACATGTCTTTATGTACTGAGAATCCTGAAGTCCCGAGGTGGCCCAGGCCTTATCTGAGAAGCCCTGCTCAAGAGACAAGCAGGTAGAGTTCTGTCCGTGCTGTGAGTTGATAGGAGTTGGATAAATGGTCTCAGGATAAGAAGACAGGACTGCATTTCTTTGAAGTCCCCATTGTTTCCTAAGCCTCTTGAGGCTCTCAGATTCTGTCCGGTTCTTTACTTGGGTCCATCCAAGGGAGCAGGAGCATAGCGCTGGCCTCATGTGAGAACAAAGGTGTCACTATATTGTTTGTGATCTGACTGGTTCTATAGGTCCGATGTTTGGGGTGGCCGCTATCTGCTAAATCTGGAAGGCATTCTCTGAATACAGCATTTACTTAATGCTGCCCAAAAGATACCCTAGGGGTTCTTAGCGATCTTGCGGCTGAAATAATTTTTATCCTCCCTATGCCTTTTTCCTCTTCCCAGCCCCAAACTGCTTTTACTTGACATGGTGTAGTAATTTGCCTCTTCTCATTTGGATGAGCCATGTCTCCCCTTTACCATTTCCCCCTTGGGTGGTGTCCACATGCAGCTTCCTTATGCCATAGGGCAGTGGTCGGCAAACTGCGGCTCACGAGCCACATGCAGCTCGCGAGCCGCGGTTTGCCGCTCTGTTGACTAATGAGTTGCCGACCACTGCCATAGGGGAAGGAGAGAGGCTTGGTCCATTTTTGCGAAAGTGATCTAAAGTTGAACAAGAAACTGAAAAGCTCACTGTACCAGACATCCGATCGTTAAACTGAGACTCTATTCGCTTCCCCCTACATGGGCAGCATTGTACGTTTCAGTTCAGTCCCCCACTCAGGGAGAGCTGGGAGTGCAGTTGGCATCTGAGTTGCCTGGCAAATTGAGTGAGGAAATGAAAGTCTATTGAATTAAAATGTCATCAGTTTTAACTGTACTGCTGAGAAAAAGAAAAAATACACACTAAAGAAATCTTTAGCCTTCAGCTTGACTTGCCTCTTTTTTTTAATATTTTTTATTCAAATTAACAAAATTATAAAAATAAAGTTTATGAGCCCTGGCCAGGTGTGGCTCAGTTGTTTGGAATGTTGTCCCATGCACCCAAAGGGGGCGGGTTCGATTCCCAGGACAGGGCACATCCTCAGGTTGCAGGTTTGATCCCTGGTCCGGGCACACACAGGAAGCAACCTGTTGATGTTTCTCTCTCATATCACTGTGTCTCTCCCTGTCTCTAAGATCAATTTAAAAAAAAAAACCACATCAATTAAAAACGTTTATGGATAGTTACATTCTATATACAAGTATTTTCTTACATTGTGGCTATCTCCTTATGAATATTTGAATGAATAGGGATTTTTGAAAAGGTTTCTAGTCATTGGCCAGGGCAAGACGGAACATGCTACCTGTTGAAATACTGTACGGTTTGAGTTTGGGAGGAACGCTAGCAAGATGTCACTAGCATTGTGTGCTCTGTGTTGAGGTGGTAGGATCATGTATGAACCTGCAGTTGTTGGTTCTCCCCCCCCCCCCCTAATAATATTTAGAGAATTTGATTTCTTTCCAGGGACTTTTTTTTATTGTTGTGGTAAAATACACACAACATAAAACTTACTATTTTAACTATTCTAAGTGTACATTTCAGCACGTTGTTGTACAGCCGTCAGCACTGCCCACTCCAGAACTTTTTCGTCATTCCAAACTGAAATTCTGTCCTCAGTAATCAATAACTGCATCCCCCCTCCATTTAACCCTTGGTAACCACTGTTCTCCTTTCTCATAGAAGTGCAATCAGACATTTGCCCTTATGTGTCTGGTTTATTTCACTTTAGGGAATTTGATTTCATGCATCCTTTTCAAACAGGTTGCTTTGGGGGATGGTAATAATCAAAACTTAGTAATTGTCCGAAGCCGTGAGTCTGAAATTCTGTATCCGAAGGGCTGCAGTCTTTATGAAATCAAGTGCCTAAAATGATGCCATTTTGAGCAAGAATTCCATGTTCAATTTTTTTGCTGTTTTTAAATATTCCTATTATAAGAAAGTTTCTCACACATGAAATGTTAAATTTTCTGTAAAATTCCACTTTGTTTTTGTTAATCCTCACCTGAGGATATTTTTCCCATTGATTTTGTAGAGATGGAAGGGAGGGAAGGAGAGGGAGAAAGAGAAAGAAACATCGATGTGAGAGACATCAATTGGTTGCCTCCACACGTACTCCGAGCTGGCTGGGGGATAGAACCTGCAACCCAGGTATGTGCCCTTGACTGGAACCCAACCTAGGTCCCTTCGGTGCGTGGGCTGAAGCTCTAACCACTTATCGCACCGGCCAGGGCAAAATTCCACCTTCTGTTGTTGTTGCTGCAGTTGGGGTGGTTTTGAGGATCATTGCCTGTACTTACTGGCTTCTGGGGTCTCACAGGGGCTTGAGTGAAGTTTAAGCTCCCCAAATAATGGGATCAAGTTTAGTGAAGTGTGAGTGGTCCCCAGGAAGTGCTGGTACTGACATGACCCAATTCTTTAATGCTTAGCCCTCCACTCTAACCCCACCTCCACCCCCAGTAGCATCTAGCTCTTCTGGAATCCTAGAGTTTGAGTGGAGAGGACCCCCCACCCTCGTAGAGCGAGAAAGAGAACGTGTCCGTGGGCAGAAACGTGATGTTAAAGATCAGAGTTAAGCACTACAATGCTCCCTTCCCCATTTCATAGCCAAGACGTTTCCCAGGCATTGTTTCGCTGTCTCCCGATTTGCCCCTTTCCGTTTTCCCTGAGATGGTCTGTTCCGCCGAGAGGGCCGTGCCACGCTGCGCGTGGGCTGGGGAGCCGCCGAGGGGGAAAGGCAGCCACAGGGAAACAATGCGCCTGGACCGGCTCCTGGCTTTTGTTTGCTCGTCCCCGGGTACCTCCTCATGGTCCTGCGTCGGGCGGCGGTGTGCACTGTGAAGTCGGGCATCATAGCGCCTCGGTACCCCGCGGGCCGAGAAGAACGGGGACCATGCCGGCGCTCTGGACCGTCCGCCTCTCCCTAAAAGACGTGGTGTGTGTCCGGTGACGGGGCCCGGCCGGACCCACGTGCGGCCGATCCCGGGTCTGCCATGTGCTCTCAGGCTGCAGAGCGGCTCCTCTAACGCAGCTGCTCCTGCACCTCCTCTCCTGCGTTTTATCAGAACCTGCACGCCGCTTCCTTACGAGCTAACTGAAGAAGGAGCCCGTCTGTATCTTGTTCTTGCCCGGCCTGTGTCAGGAAAATGTCTTCTTAAAAAAAAAAAAAAAATGTGTTTTTTTTTTTTTAAAGAAAGAAAGAAAGAAGGGAGGGAAAAGAGGTTGCCATCCAGTGGAGGAAAGAGTAATTCCCAGCTTCATTCAGGAAAAACGCAGGCTGAAATATGCTTCACTGTTTTAACTTGGCTGGGGCTTTTTTTTTTTCTTTTTTTTTTTAATCACCAGAAGGGTTTTTTTAGTGACATCCGGAGCCAGAAGGGTGCAGTGCGCCTTTAAGGAAAGAAGTGCCTCACCAAACTTCGCTGTAGTTGTAGCTCGCCGTTTGCGTAGGGCAGGAAAGTGTTAATTTCTTATTTGTACACTTTTTTTCCCCCGACTTCCTTCCTATTCACTTCATTAAATCTAGAGGCAGTTCGGCATGGGAGCCGTCTGTATGTTGAATTAGGGCTCGCACTCTTGCGCAACACGTCACCAGTCGGAAACTGGGGGTTTGCTTCTGTGATTTATTTCATTATTGTGCTGGTAAAAGGTTTGGAAGGGAAATCTTTTGGGGGTAGTACTTTAGCATTGTGTAGCAAGTTTTCTTTTTGTGGGCCCCCCCCTCCCTTAGCACTGAGTTGAGTCAGTGGAGCCAGTTGGATAAGTAATTTTTTAAAATTAAAGAACAGTTTTAAATGTCCAAGAATAATTTGACTTATATGCAGGAGTAATCTTACTCCACTCTTTTAAGTGCTAAAAGCACCGGGAAATATTTAGAGAATTGATTTCCATTAGAACAAGACCCTTAGAAATCCCTCTACAACAAGCACTGCATATGGATGTGTTTGGGGTCTTGGGGGAGGAGGGAAGGATGTTTGTAGCTGTCTGCATTCCTGCATAAAAGCCTTTCTTTAAAGGGTATAATGGTCAGTACTTTGTGTGTTTCCATGTGAATCCAAAACCTAAATTTAATAAGGATCTGCATGTATTAGCAATTGTAATAAAAATTATTTTATTCTTTTTGTAGTTTAATTTGTTTTTGCTTTTTAGCTAGATTTAGAGATTTAACAGTCCAGCTATCACTAGCCTTATGCTTTGTTCCCCCCCTTTTTTTGCAAAGTTAAGGGGGGGGGGAGGTGAGAGTAGAAATATTCTTTCACAACTTCCCCCTCTTCATTTATCCCACTGAAAAGAAAAACAATGAAAAATTTTACAGCATGAAACTGAAAGTGAAGTGTCACAGTTGTTCAGGATTTTCTTTAAAGAACAGAATAACATTTTTTATTAAAATATTTATACTTGAGAACAAGCACATTGCTTTTACTGACATGCATTTAATGAAAAAGAAATTCCTTTATTTAAAAAAAAATCATCTTAGACCGCTCCAAAACCCCATGCAGCTTGTTTTATGAAAAACGCTAAAATGAGGTTTCAAATACCAAAAAGAAGCATACCTTGTTTTAATTTTTGAAAGTAAATTTGAATATTAATTTGTTTCCTTATCAGCTTAATTGTTAAAATGCAAGTAAGAATCAGGAACTGCCTGAGCTAAAAAAAAAAAAAAAATCTCTAATTCTGCTGCCTGAAATAATAAGAGGAGAAAAAAAATATGATAAGTAGTTGTCAATATTAAAACAGGCTGAAGGAGGAAGGCTTTGGGCCTTGTAGTAGGGAGAATGAAACAGCAGATTTGAGTATCCACAATCCTTTCAGTATTAAATTTTCAGTAAAATAAAATTACTTGTATATGAAAACATAGCCTTTCCCCAGCTCTCTTTTTTTTCCTGATCAGCTGATGAAGAGACTAGCAGCTCGCTGCTTTGCTGGCTTGTTAATTTTATCCCCACTAACTGTGATTTCCGATAGCCGGCCTGCTGATAGTGGTAAGGTAAATATCCTTTTTCGTTGCCGTCTTGAAGATTCAGTAGAACTACATCCCAGGCATGTGTAGGTGTGTAACACATCCAAAGCCGGTGTTCTCCGTATTTCTGTGTGCAACTGGGTGCTTGAGAGCAGTACCATTAACTGTTGACAGCCTTGCATGCTGTATTTATTATTAGCATGTTCAGCCTCCAAGATTTGCGGGGCAATTTCCTTTTCTTAATCTTCGCTTAGCTGCAGTGTGTTTAGCTGTATAGTGGGTGTCCTGCTTTTAGGCAAATGAATATTAATGAAATGATGTGGAGCTTTTTTTCTTTTTTCCTCATAATTCATCAGATCTCGCCTTCTTCATAGTGGTTATCTGAACATTGTAGGATCGTGATAGAAATTGTCTTTTGATTATTAAGGCCTAGGCTCGGACTGTCCCTTAGGACTCTGTCTGTGTGCATGTTGCTTCTATGGGTTTGCACATGGGAAGATGCATAGAAAACATATTTTAAATGCCACAGGCATTTTTTAACATGCCAGGTTGTTGTGTGTTCTGCACCAGGTTTTCTTCACAAAACCTTTCTTTTTCAGGAGGCATTGTACACAAGTGAAAGAAATTATGTCTGAGTTGTAATCACTCTTTATATTGATTGTTATACTCACATGATCATAAATATTAGCCATGTTTGGTGCTGTGGAGAAATGAAGGTAATTGCCTTATGATTAGAGCTCTTTCAGCTAGGAGAAAGGATTGATTAGCATTTGCATACTGGAGGCAATATTGAGAGGCAGGAGGAACAAATAACATCAGTTATTTTGTGTGAGAAGGCAATCTTGAAATATAATTTAAAGGTTTTAAAAAATATTTTTCTTTCTGTGGTTAAATACTCTTATCTGTTGTGGTTTGGGTTTTTTGTTTTTTTCTTCTGCGTCCCCCCCCACCCCCACCTCTGTTTTTTCTTAAGTTTTGAGATTTACCAGGGGGAAAAAAGTTTAAACTTCTGGGTCTGTCACATGGATCTTTTAGCCATTTATGAACAGGTTTCTTTTATGCCTGGTTGTTTTTATAGCTATTTTATTATCTCTCTGCATTAGTGCTGCTGGCTCTGGTTTAAAGCAAGCGTTGGCAGGTAATTGGAAAAAAAGTGTTTGTTGTTTGTGTGTGTGTTCTCCATCGGGTGATTTAAGTACGTTTACAAAGGAATGTGGCTTTGTACTTCTCCGTTTCCTTGTTTACGAATGGCTATGTTAGAACAAAAATCTGGATGCAATTTTGATTTATGTTGTGAATCATGCATAAATTGATGTAAAAATCTTAAAAAAGAAATGGCCAATGCTTATATGATTGTAGGGATGTATTCTTAAGAAATTTTTTTTTCTTCACTCATCCCTTTTTTTTTTTTAATTATATCTTTTCCTCCCTTACAGTAATGAGACAGTTAAGGTCTTTTTCTTCTATTGAGCCAAAATTTCAATTGGATTCAGTTACCTTCAAACACCTAAATGTACAGATCTCGTATTTGTCATAGCCTTCTTTACTATTAGTGTTTCAGGCCTTCAACATATTTTGCTCATGAAACAGACTTGGGTTAAAGATGCGTTTTATTCAATATGGTGGTCTTCCCTTTTTCTTCCTACTCCACTGATTGCTGTTAACTTTATTTTTTGGTTAGTTTGTTTCATTTTATTCTAATTAATTCAAGTTCTGTTTGTGTGTATGTATTTGTTATCCTCTTGTCTTGAATTTTTCTCCTCCGTTCCCTTTTAACAGGCCATTGAAGACGGCAATTTGGAAGAAATGGAAGAGGAAGTACGGCTTAAGAAACGAAAAAGACGAAGAAATGTGGATAAAGATCCCGCAAAAGAAGATGTGGAAAAAGCTAAGAAGAGACGGGGTCGCCCTCCCGCGGAGAAGTTGTCACCAAACCCCCCTAAACTGACAAAGCAGATGAATGCTATCATCGATACTGTGATCAACTACAAAGATAGGTGAGTGCTTCTCCCCTATGCGAGGCCACGTCAGAGCAGGCGTTATTAAGGTGTGCAGTGGGGCTGGTGCATCCTTTCTACTTAGTGTTTTGTGACTCTCACTCAAAGGTATGTTCAAAATGGCCACTACTGCTGTCTCATACGATGTTTGATGGCTGTTTGGAAATAGGAGTTTAGATTACAAAACTAAGAAAACAGTCTGAACTGGAGAAAGATTCTTAGGGATCTCTGAAATACCATCAAGGATGTGGAAGGTTTTAAACCATAGAGTGAAATTCTACTTCTGGGATGAGTTGTCAGAGAAAGAACAGTTCTAGCATATTTAAGGTAAATATTTCATGTTAAGACTGTTTACAACCAAACAGGTGCTTCATCGAAGTTACCTCTCCTCCTTTCCTCCCAAACGTTCTTGACTGTCTTGTCTGAGCACTTGCTTGAGCCATCTTCTTCTCCCCACTAATGCTATGTAGACAGCATGGGAAAAAGTTTGCCTCTTTTTCATGGAACTTTTGAATGTGAATTTTGAGAAGTCTGTCCTGGATACTATCCCTAGACGATTGTAAACAATGAACAATCATTTGAAAACCAAAGCAAAGGTGTTTGAGGGTGTCAGCCCGCTCCAGTAGATAATCTAGTTACACTATATTCTGGTTAGTTGATTTGGTTTCCACTTGATAATCATGTGATGCAGTTTTAATGGGACGATCACATCTCATTCCGATGGAAAAAATGGATAGGAAACAAAACAAACATTTTATTTCTCTAAATTGCATATGGTATTAATCATTTTTAATTAGCAATATATATTTTTACATTAACTAGTGTTTGCTCTGTATTTCTGGAAGTGTTTAAAATGAATAGCTAAGTTGTGATTTTAGTTTTTCATTGTGACTTTAGCGAATGTGTTATACCAGGGAGAGAATGTCATTATAAAGATTAAATAGTCACAAAAGCAAGAAACTTTCAAACATGGGGTTTTATTGTTAAGTTTTTATTATATTATTTATTATGTATTATTATTATTTTTCAGAAGTGGTGACGAGTGAGTGGGAGGAGGTGTGTGTGAAGGGTCAGAATAACTTGCCCCTCTTTACTGACCAGGTCTTATTGGTTCCTGCTTCCTATTTTTACTATCGTCCCCTTTTTTTGCAGAATTATGAATTGGGTCTGGGTGAGCTACTTATTGACACAGGGGAATGACAGCAATTCAGGGAGGAAAATTTGGCCAGATGTCCATTCTTTTACTACAGTGAACAGCAAACTTCCTTATAAACCAAGAGTCAGTAACTCTGTCACGTTTCTATTTACCCCCAGCCCTATGGGTAGGTTTGCAGAAGGCAGGAACAGTTTGCATCCAGGAAGCTGGCTTGGACTATGACACCTTATTTTATCAGCCCCTGGTTTAAAGAACAAAAATAGAGAATGTCACTCTGCATATACTTCTAATTCTTCTTGCCCTTTGTCTGTGTCTCTGACCAGGTGTGCCTGGGTCTTTGACAGGCATCTGGGTCATTACCTACTGTGCGTGAGGGTGGGGCTGCTGTAGAGCTGAGAACAGCCAAGAACGTCCTGTGAGGCCAGGCCTGGTATTCCAGGGATGGCTATCTCCTGCTTCATGGCATGAAAGCCAGTGAACCACAGATGGTTTTATTTCATATTTCACATAGGTTTTTTTAAATAAAACTTGAGAGGTTGTTGTTCTACCCCCTTTTTGAAAAACCTAAATATCTGGCAGCAATCTACCCAACTTTCCCTCCAGCAACAGCTGCTCAGGGTGAAGAAGTGGCTGCCGCCTCTGCCGGCTCTCATGCTCTGGTTTCTCACAGTCCCCGTCACGTCACACACTGTCACTCCTCCAGTAGGAGTGCCCGTTACCATTTAGCATCATGCTTTTCTCACCTGGCCCCCTCCGTTCCTTTATATCATCTGCTGGCTCCGTAGCCTTTGGAGTTTGTGATTTAGGGATATCCATGGCTGTGGGCTGACCACTTTCCTAGAAACCACCCAGAGAGGTATAAGGTCAGGTCACTTAAAATAGGCATAGTGCAGCACTTGAGAGCACAAGCTCCTGTCTTGTTTCATCTCTAAACAGATAAAAGTGAGGGCCAGTGGGATTTAAAACCTAAATGTAAAAGGTAAAAAAGATAAATTAAGAAAATGATTTTCAAATTTGACTACATCAAAATTTAGCACTTACAGAGATTTTTAAAAAACAGTCTACAAGGTATGTTATATATTTCCACCATATACAAAAGGATAATATTTACAACAAATTAAGAATACTTCGTGGCTCAATAAGAAAGATAAAAGCATTCTGATTTAACTACGTGTGTTTGAATCCTAACTCGAGCATTTCCCAGGGGTGGGGGCGGGGGTGGAGCGCGGGGAGGTGGTGGTGAGCAATTTTCTTAACCTCCCGGAGCCTCACTTTTCTTATCCACAAAATGGAATAATTACTCACCTGTCTCTAGAGGTGTTAGAGGATTTGATGAGTGAATACAACCCAAGGTTTTTGGACAGTTTAATAAGTAATAATTAGCCTTTCAGACTGTGTATAACGGACCACGGGGGTGAATGGGGCTCCGTGCACAATCAAGTCAGTGTCCTTGCTGACAGGCTTTCCATCTCTTTCTTCCCAGAAAACACACTTTCTGTGGGACTATTGAGCAAGTCTTCAGTTGTGTGGTAGTGGAAGGGTAGTTAAATACTTCAGCATGCAGACATTGAGTAGTTTCCCCCCCACACCCCCTCTGGTTTTATTTATTTTACCTTTCCTTTGAAAAGTACCCCTCTTGGGTCCATTCTGTTAGCTCCCACATTTTAGGTACATGCTGGGGAATATGCACGAAATTTCCCACCACTGCATGTTTCATGTACATTTCATGTCAGTAACCCTCTAGAAAAAGCACTTACTCTATTTATACTTTTTTTTATTTCTCTTACCAAACTTGGTGCTCAAGTAGGAGGCACTCAAATTAGGAGGGCTGTAATTAGATATGTTGTCATATTTTTGGTTGGATTTAGAAAACGCTGCTGGGAAATGTACCTCTCCATGTGCTCAGATTTTTGCACCCTTGAAAATCAGCTACTAATATAGTAACTCAACCTGCCTGGGAAGGAAGTACCACCTGTGCTAACCTGCCTCCCATCACCCCCGTCCATGTGAGAGCTCTGTTAGGGGTGCAGAATAGCAGTGTAGTAAGTAGGTAAGACCTGCCATCTATATTTAATTGATACATAAGAACTAATGATCTCTCATGAGACAGTTTCTCACCGCCCCCCCCCCCCCCCAACGTTCTTCCAGTGATTCTGGGACAGATGTATCTTCTTTTAAATAAAGGACTAGGATGATATACGCATCTGTTGACTGCCTTTGTTTTCAGCACCAGGTCTCATTTTAAAATGTCACCCCAAAGAGCCAATATTGTGTGGTTCGTCTTCGTAAAGGCTTTCTTCAGTGGTTGCTGTTAGAGGTAGCGCTGGTCTGCTCCCCGTTCCCACCACCCCACTGTGTATTTCCCCAAACAGAAAACTCTCTGTCAAGTAGTATCAGAAGGCTTTGCTCTGACTTGTTAAGCATGCTTTGTTTTCTGTTTATATAGGAGACTTTTAAAACTGTATTCTCAGTTTATGTGATATTTATCCTAAGACTATTCCTTTTCTTTCTTTTTGTTTTTATCATTAAGACTATTTCTTTGAAAATGAATTCAACCTGATTTGCATCTGTACCCTATAAACATTGTCCCCGGGATGAGATGTAGAATATGATGCTGAAGAGTAGAGTCGGGTAGAACTATTCCAAGTCTAGAGACGTGACTTATAGTGTTGACCTGAGAAAAGAGAGATTCCTAGAGCGATTCTTAATGTTGGGAGGGGTTTTATCTCTACCTGGTCCAACTTCCCACAACCCATCTGTCGTCCAGCCTCAGTGTGGACATGCCCAGCATTAGCTCCAGTGTTAGGAGACAGGCCACCTCTGAACACAACCGCCATTTCCTGCATTAAGATGGATTCAGTTCCCTGACTCCTGTTCTATTTAGACCTTCAGATAAGTCTAAGAAATGTCCTTTAAAACATCTATAAACACATTTACCCCAGGACATCCTTCTTCAGGCTGACACAACTCACCCTGTTATCCGGGGGTACCTACACTTGCACCACCCTGGTCCCCGCCTTCGGCACATTCTGTTTTCTTAGTGTCCCATTTAAAACGTGTCACCCGGAGCTTCACATGTATTCTGTGGGCTAATTGCAGGGTGGTTAGCTTTCTTATTCTGAACACCAGGATTCTGTTAACATAACTCAAGAGGGTGTTAACTTCTTCCAGCAACTTTGACAGAGTTAACTCCCGGTGAACATGTGACTTGTTGGAAAACTCCTCCTCACCCAAACACGCAGACAGCCCTTGTCTCACTGGAATGCTCTATTTCTTTTTTATTTTTTTTATTTTTTTGAACCTGTATCTACTGATATTATTCTTTTCCCCGTGCAGTTCCAGTTAACTGATTTTTTTGTTTCCTCAGTCTAGTCTACTGATAGAACTCTGAATTTTTGTGCCTTTAAAAAAAATCAAGTTTACTTCCTTGTCTTCCTAAGTTTCATTGGTCATCTGAAGATTTGCTATAGACTATTGCTGAAAAATTGCTAAAAGGCAAAGGACAGGTCTCTATATCATGCCCCCGAAAATCACTTCAGGTTGACACGAATTTATTAACCAGCAATCCTTAAAGTTGATTAGCCACCTGTGAACCCACATGACCATGCTGTCTCACATCACCCACATTTATCTCCTTTCTCAAGGTTATCAAGAAGGTCTAAAACCAAGACATAGCACATGTATGGCCTCTCCAATCTATCCACTTGGAATCCCCGCTGAAAGAAGGAAATGAGGTTAGCTTGCCATGGCTTTTTCTAAGAGACCCCCTACTGGTCCTTAATGGTATTATTTATCTTCTCTAAATAGCCTGATGGCATCTGAGTAATTTCTCCTAAGTTTTCAGTAAGGGTACACTTCAGGCAGAGCAGTCTCCAGTTCCTTTTCTCCTTTTGAACTGGGGACATTTGCTTATCTCCATTCTTCTGATTCCATTTCCGTTCTCTGGTCTCTTAACCATTATTAGCAGGAGCAACCTACACACTGTCTCAGGATGTAATTAGTTTGTAACAGGACACTTGAACGCATTTGAAGGGTCTTGATAAGCTTTCTATCCACTCTCCTATCAGTAGCTTTTGTTCAACCTTTATTATGCCTTGCTTTTCAAATCTGAGCATTGTTCTCCTTCCCAAAGAATCTGGAATCGGCATATGAGGTCCTTGTCACCTCCTCCCTCCATCAATTGTTTGAAGACTTGTAACAGGAGTATTTCGGGAGGCCTGGGCCTGTGGTTGCAAAGGGTTTGGACTTTAGGTCCGCCAGCTTTGAGAAAGCACACAGGGAAGCAGTGGGAGAGGCGGGCACAATCTGCCTGGCCTATCTGATTGGACACAGCCCTGGTACATAGTAGAGTGGCAGGGGTGACAACCACAGGACTTTTCTCTCCCTAGGGCTCTTCAGGCTCTGCTCTGTTTCTGAACATGGACTGTCTTCTTGCCCCTCGTTTTAGTAAGCCCAGATTCTATCTAAGAAGGTAGCAAGCCTTAGCTTGTTCTGAGTCCTACCTAGTTCTTTTTGTGTTGTAGAAAATCATTCATTTATTGCCTCCCCCCCCCGTTTCCAGCCCTGTACTGCTCAGTAGGACCGGAGGTGCTTCCTTGCCTCCATGGGCTCACCACGTGGTGGGATGGCCCTCCTAGCCCGTGTTACTGAACAGGCAATAGACTGGGGAATTCAGGGAAAGGGGGTCATGTGAGTCCATTATATGAGGCTACAATGACATCTCATGTTTACGGTCACTTTTAGGGGGAAAATGATGTATATGTACTCATTTCCTATATATGCTGAAAAGGCATTGGTTAGCATTTCTTTCATTTTGAGTAAAGCTTACTGCTATTTTGAGGGCTCACATGTAGTCAACTAATTCTTCAGAAGGGATGGACTCTTATTAAAAAGCATTGCATTGTTCCAAGATTCTTCTCCAAAGTGCTTTACCTGGAATGCATTTAGGTACTTGCTGTGTGAAAGGCTTTCCCACGTTGATCTTCATCCCGAGGCTTCATGAGATAGACTGTTCCTACCAGTTCATGTTGTCTTTTAAAATAGACTTGTAGTAAATACATTCTTAAAGCCAAATCCATACCATTATGTAATACTCTTTTTTGTCGCGTTGGGGTTTTTGTTTGTACTTTTTTTTTTGCGCCAAGCCATTCAGATTGCTGACCTGCTGGGTAGGTATTTCCCCAGGTACTCCTTACCAGCCCCATTTAAAATTATTCTGCGGGGATTTCCTTTGTTCAGAGCCTCACATACCCAGTGAGCTGTCACTTCTGTTACTCTCAAACCACAGAACCTTGACCATCTCTCCTCAAATAATTTGCATTGTGGTCTGCAGAATGTCTCAGACAGTGTTTGTCATTCGCAGGTTTCTCTTCCTTCACTCTTACACTTTCGGAGGCGGCACCGTCTATTTTGACTTCTGTTTCCCCTTGGTTAACACCATCATCAATTCAGTATCCCCCAAGTGCAATAATAAAAGCATTTCCCATTCCGTAACTTAACTCCTAACATGCACTCGCATACCAAGTTTCCTCCACACACACGCGTCTCCCCAGCGCACCCCTCCTCTGCCTCCTGGCACACTGTCTTCCTCGGACCCCTCCCTCCCTGGCCTGGGACAGCATGTCCTGCCTGTGTCCCCTGTCTACAGTCTGCCCCTCATTCTGCCTTTCACCTGGATACTTATCTGAGCATATCACACTGTTACTTAGGAACTTCCAACAGCTTCCTATTGCACATTTCAGTAGCCTGCCTGATGATCCAACTTCTACCCTGGGGAAGACGGTCTTCCACCATCTGGCCTAGCGACCTTTCCAACGTGGTTTTCCTACATGCCACTTCTTCTATTTCACACATTCCAACTACTTCTCCGTAGTTGCCCCTGCGTTTCTCTGTTTGGGCTTTGCCCGCTCTGCAATGCCTCCACTCCCCTAGGGCAGCGCTGGCAGCGGCTCTAAGGAAGGATCTCTAAGTAGCCATGCCTGGACCGGGTATGCCAAAGGGCCCTAGGGTAAGATCTCGATGGGGCGGGGGCAGGAGGGGGGTGTTCCTCAAGATTTGTCACACCTGCCCTAACCAGTTTGGCTCAGTGGATAGAGTGTCGGCCTGCGGACTGAAAGGTCCCAGGTTCGATTCCGGTCAAGGGCATGTACCTTGGTTGCGGGTACATCCCCAGTAGGAGGTGTGCAGGAGGCAGCTGATCGATGTTTCTCTCTCATCGATGTTTCTAGCTCTCTATCCCTCTCCCTCCCTCTCTGTAAAAAATAAAATATATGAAAAAAACTTAAAAAAGATTTGTCACACCTGTCAGCTACTTCTGTGCCCCCACACAAAGGGACACCAGCACAGCAGTTTCCAAACCCTCAACGGAAGAGACTTCCTACAACTCCCAGAAAGGACCCCAGGTGCTGCTTTCTGGTCATTTCCAGTTGAGGGTCATTGGCTCCGTGAGCTGCTGGAATGGAATAGAGTTCTGGGAAGTAGAACCCACTCCCTAGATGAGGTTCGGAAACCAGGTTTGGCAGTTGTTTGGGGCTCCCACTAGTAGTAGGTGCTGGTGCCGTAACCAACTACGGCCTCTGTTCAGTGTTCAGGACAACTTTCTGAGGTAAGTATTATCCCCATTTTGCCAATGAGGAGCTAGACTGGGATAAGCTAAAGCTGCTTTCCTATGGTCTTCTATCCACCCTCCCCCCCCCCCCCCCGCCCCCCGTCTCCCACTGCTTCTGGAACAGTGGATGGAGTATGCGTCCTAAAGGCCACACAGAAGGTGTGGAGGGAAATGGGACCAGAGTAGTAGGCATTTCCGTGTTTGAGAGAAGCTGGAAAAGTCCCAAAGAAGGTAGAAAATCTTACCCCCCCCCCCCCCCAATTTCTGGAGAAGTATATATTTTTCCAGAATGAGGTTCCAAACATAACCCCGTGTGATCTTCCCGACCTTCCCGTGAGGTGGGCAAGGCAGGTAGGTGAGGCGACAGAGGCTTGGAGAGCGAAATGGATGACCCAAGGTCGCCCAACCTAGGAGGCAGGAGCCAGGCCGGTACGGGTACCCAGGTCTTCTGACGCTAGTGTTCTTTCTACTCTACCACAGGTGTAACGTGGAGAAGGTGCCCAGTAATTCTCAGTTGGAAATAGAAGGAAACAGGTCAGGATCTGTCTTGTATTCCCGTGTCTCTAAATACAGGTACCCCAACGCCAAACCGACCGATTCCTAAGGAGTCGGAAACAAACCTCTCCAGCTACCTCCCGGTGGCCCCTCCTCGGAGTGCGGGATGGAGGCGCAGATATTCCGGAACACCCGCTGTGGCTTCTGGGGTTGTGTGCAGTGTTTCCATGTGGGGTGTCCATTCTCTGAATGCACGTCTGACCAAGGCGTCCCCAGCCCCTCAGCCATGGGCTTCTGCGGCTTCCCCCTCCCTCTGAGCGCAGCTTCTGTCTCACACCCTGCGGGCCTCTTCCCTTTGTGCTTTCGAAGCTCTGTGGAAAGCAGCGTGGTGCTTGGATCTCCTGTGGTGGGTGCGCTGTGTCTGGCATTCTGGAGTGAAACCCTGGCTGGGTCGGGTTCAGGGTGTGACTTCTGACTTACCTGTCGCCTGTGGTCCTGAGTGTCCTGAGCCAGTCTGTAACCTTTGTGTGCCTTTGCTTCTGTCGGATGGAAAGTAGAAATGCTTTTCTCCTAGAGATCTTGTGAGAACGCGATGATGTAAGCTAAGAGAGGGAGAGGGATTTGCATGATTTACCAGGGTTGGGAGTTGTTACGAAGATATTGAAAGTAACATTTCTTTTCCCGTACCTTTAAGAAAATATCAATATGATTCTTAACGTCTCTATTCCACATTTGTCTAATAATGTCCTTTATGGCATCCCCCTCCCCACTAGGTTAGGATCCCATTTAGGGCCAGGAGGAAAAAGAACGGAAACATACTGTGTTTCAGGATGAATGCCTATCACCAGCTGTGGCATTGTCCTGTGCAGGAGGAGGTTAAACGTGGAGGTGACTTGTACCTACCCACAATCTGTGTGGAGGTGAAACTACTGGGCAAGATTGCCCCCCCCCCTTTCCCCCTGATGGTGTTCAGTAAATATTCGTCAGTCCTGGAAGCCACACACACCACCCATAGTGTGTACTGAGAGACGTCAGTTGTGCTCTGTTTTTGCCACTATAACAGAGAACTCGGTTTGGATTTGAATTTTGGGATTGAAACAATAAATACTTGACTTTATTATGTGGGCAGTTTAAATAATGAACCAACATGGGTAAACCTACCCCACAACATAGAAAGGAGGCTTTCAGGTCTAAATGGTACTAAACACCCAGCCCAGGGAACAAGGACAGATAGCTCTTTTTCCCTTCTTCCATCAGCATGGCCATGTGACCATGTAAAGTGGATTAATAACCACTTTAAAGGGTATTGCAAGCCTCCAATGTCATGCCTGGGCTTTCTGAGGAGACGCCATGACTGCAGGTAGTTGGGACCTAGATAAATAAATGCATCTTTACGGAAGACGTGTGTAAGCTGTACTTTCCAGAGCCATGGCAAGGGGCTGGGGTTTGCTTCCTCGGGCTCTGAGTCTCTTTCGTCCTTGACTCTCACATATGCTTTCTTTCCCCATTAGCCTGAGTTTATATGTTCGGAGGTTGTGTTCTGATGAACACATTTTTAAAATTATTTTTTAATTTCTTTCTTTGTTCAAAGGTACTGAGCATTTTCTGTTCAATCCCTGTGCAAGTGTTGAGGATGGGAGAGAAATGAAAGAGCTCTATAAAGTATTAATGGATACAGAGTATGAGATATGTATATGTATATGTATATGTATATGTATATGTATATGTATATGTATATGTATATGTATGGGGTGGGAGGGGAGGAATGGGGCAGGGGTAGGGAAAGCTTCCAGGGGGAATTCCCCCAGGAGACAGTGGCAGGGAGGAGGAGGCAAAGGTACTCAGGCCCGTGTGTGCAGGCAGCTGTGGAAGATGGAAAAGCAGGACCCTTTTAGGGCCACACAGACCTCAGTAGGACTGGGCCATCAGGCACAAGGGAAGAGGGCCATAGCATGGGATGTGGTAGGAGGTAAGATGACAAGAATAAATCCTTAGAGGTGTGATTGACAGGACTTAGGGGCAGACTAGATGTGAGAGGAGGAAGATAACTTGGATCTCTGTCCTGAGTGGTAAGTGAATGTGGTGTCATTTACAGAAATGCAGGTGAAATGAAAATGTGGCATATGCATGCCTGTGTGCGCGTGTGTGTGTGTGTGTGTGTGTGTGTGTGTGTGTGTAGCTACCCATCCCCACATATCCCATCCCAGGAAATCTAAATTCTCTCCATAGCTATTAACAGCCCTTGACGTTGTGATTATGTTGTTAGTATTGACTGTCCCTTCAGGACCAGCCAAGAAACTCTTTTAGACAAAATTTATTTTTAGCAGTGCTGGCACCAGACAGTCCATATTTCTTTAAATGCGGTAGAGGGGCTGTGACTTCGGAGCTCAGGCCCAGGCACTTTGCACTTAACACCCTAATAAGATTATAGAGAAATGGCCATGAACCAGTAATGTGACCAAGTGGATGGATACACCTTTCCTGTAGCTTCTTGGAAAATGCCCAGTGCAGTTAGAGGCTCTGAATGTAAAGTAACCTGGTGAACTTTGTTCAATCCAGTGTTTCCCAAACTCATTTGACCAGTGAAACCCGCCTCTCCCCCCCCCCGCCCCCCCCCCACACACCCTTTCAAGGAACATGTTAGCAATCCGTTAAGCCAGGGGTCCTCAAACTATGGCCCGCGGGCCACATGCAGCCCACCGAGGACATTTATCCGGCCTGCCAGGTGCCGCTGCCTGTCCTGCTTAGCAGCCGACTTGTCCCGGGCCCACAGTGCGCATAGGAATTTGTTCATAGTTGTTTTTTTTTTTTAAACTATAGTCCGGCCCTCCAACTGTCTGAGGGACAGTGAACTGGCCCCTGTTTAAAAAGTTTGAGGACCCCTGCTAAGCTTACTGTGTTCCACGGGTGACACTTTGGGAAGTGTTGGCTGTATGCTCAGTAGCTGCATATTTAATCCAGAGAGGACCTGCTCAGGGAGACCTGGATTCTAGCACTTCGTTTTGCCCTCGTTACAAATAATGACACTTTCAGGTGTTTGCTGGAATAGACTTCTTCGACCCCTGGTGACCTGACACTTACTTATATTGCTCAGCCAATTATACCCGCATCCAGCAGGTGGGCAGGCCACAAATCAACTTGGTTTGTTTGCTTTCCGTGGGGCGACAGGCCTCCCCCGGGGCTTCCAGCATTAGCCTGGCCCAGAAGCGCAGGGTCTCTGCCTCTCCAGGCTGCAAGCCCGTCTCAGTATAGGTGGTGTCACTTACCTGAATGGCCTCTCCGGGAGGGAGGGGAAGGAGTCCCAGCTGGAAATAACAACTCATTTTCTTACTGTCCTATAAACTGTCTTCACCACCACAACTCCACAAGTGTTTTCCTCAAAAACGGATTGCACTGAAAGATGGCCGTTATTGGGGCATCTAGGGGAGTGGGCAAAAGTGGGTCTATAGCTGTTTGTACAGGAAACAAGACAGTAAATAGTAATACGAGAACAAATTGTTTTGTGTGCTCACAACTGTAAACCTACGTTTGCCCGCCCCATGTGTTCTTGTACATTCATGGGGTGGAGGGGGATTCATTCTTTTTAGAATCACACCTCATGGGTCTTCATGAAGAATTTACAAAAAGGGCCAATACAGGAGAAAGCAATGCTCCACAGCCTGTTGTGACCCACCCTTTAACAAAGTGATGCTTGGGGTTTACCGCTCATATGTACTAGTAGAAGCATTTGATTTTGTTTGCCTGCAAAAGCTTTATGCTTTTGGGTTGGGTCACAATTCAGCCAAAATCTTGGAAGCATCTTTTTACCTTTATGAAGTAGAGGCCCAGGGTAAGATCAGAGGATGGAACAGGCCGTGGAAGGGAAGGTGGGTCCTCACCTTTTGGAAGGAGGGCGTCCTCTGAGTGACGCCCAGATCTACAAGTTGAGGTGGCAGAAGTTGGCCGAGTAGCTGACCAAGGACGCAGCAGGCCTTCAGCTGTCACTTTAGACAGATGGACAGTTAGAATGCTATACCAGTACCTGCTGTTAGGAAATGTTAAGTGAGAAAAAGAGAAGCATCTAGATGTCCTGAGTCACTGTTTCTGAAAAGTCAAGTGATGATAGGTGATCTAACTCAGTGGTCGGCAAACTGCGGCTCTGTTGACTAATGAGTTTGCTGACCACTGGAATAGGAGCTTAATCACAAGGAACAACAACAGCCTGTAATTATTGGAATCGAGAGTCTAGGTCAGTGGTTGGCAAACTCATTAGTCAACAGAGGGGCAAACCGCGGCTTGCACTGATCTAACTTCTCAAATGTCTCCTCAAAATGCTTAACTAGACAAGCAAACAAGCGATACTCTATGAACCCAATGTCCTGTCCTGCTGAGCACTTCTGATTTGCAGTAATAAGTTCAATGATAGGATTCTGAATAGAAACTACATAGTAGATTCTGACCGTTGCAATATATTAAAAATTTACATAGAATTATTCTATTCTATGTATTTGGCTTTGTATGGTAGAGTGAAAAGGTGCTAATTGGTGAAATGGGATGTTCATGCTGATATAAATAAGGGTGGGGCACATGCCCCTTAGCATTTCTCTGGGAAAAATCAGACTTTGGACTTACAGCATGTTTTCAAAGAAGGTAACCCAATAGAAAGTGTTTGAGACCTATTTTATTTATGGATGATAATATGGTTCCAAATTACAATAGGTTGTAAGTCTTTATTTTTAAATAAGACTATATTATTTATGTTTATTTATGCTCTGGCATGTAGTTAATGCCTTTTTAAAAACCTTGTTGAAGTTGTTCTGCATTTAAAATGTGATATCCTATGTGGGTGTTTTTTTGTGTGTTTTTTTTTTTCAGTGAACGTTGTCATAACAAGTATTCTTTAAGGCACATAATTTTAAAATACATAATTATGGACTCTATACATATAAAATTATATATACACATACATGTATATAATTATGTGTGTGCATAGACACATGTAAAATATCTATCCGTCAGATATATACGCATCTACATTTGTAGTTGAGAGTGGATTACCAAAAGCAAAACCATGCTTCCAAGTGTGATTGTATTGAGGCTCTTGATACAGCCTCGGTGCTTTTCTCCTTGAGCTGGCAGCGCCCCTGTGGCCTCCTTACATCAGGCTTTATCTTGCACTAACTGGATGCAACCTTATTTCTGTTGGTAACTCGGGCACATCGTATACCTACAGTCCTTAACATAATGCTTGGTCATTTTTACACCCACCAATTCCACTACCAGAAGCAAGTCTGCCCCCTCCGTTCTGTTTGCTGTTTATCTCATGTATGCTTCAAGAGTCTTGGAGGTCAGATTTCCAAGCTTGTCAGGAATTACCATCCGTCAGCACCCAGTAAGATTCAGAGGAGAGCAGCAGTGAATACAGAGTGCCGGTGCAGGTGGTACCTAATTTGGGGCTGGCTAGGATGTTGGGTGTCTTTCTGGTTAAGTGGGGTGCTGCTCTGATCTGAGTGCATGTGTAAGTGACATGTATTAAATAAATCTCCCAGGAATCTGACCCCGAACAGCGGCAGCTTGCTTTCACCTACTAGCCTCCAATGTTGACCCAGTTTTATAGTTGTTCCCTCATGATTTCCTGGGTTGGATTCCTTTAGGACTGTAATAACTTTCCTGTAAAATTCTTCCAACTCCAAGTGGTCTTCTAAACCATGACATCATTTTCTTAGGCAAGGTAGCCACGTTTTTACATTCATTAAATAAAACCTATCTCAACATTATAAAATCTCTTTTTCACAAGTAGCTATTGGAAATGCTTGTCAGTAGATTAGCTTGGGCAGATAAAAAGAAAAACCATAAAGCAGAAAAAAAAAAAAAAAGAGAGAGAGAGAGAGAGGAGAGAGAAACTCACCCAGTATCTCATTTTCTTGGTTTGGGCTTGTTGGAAAGCCATACTATTTTAAAGGAGTCCGTTTCCCAGGTTTCATTTCAGTCTTCTGCACTCTTCCAACTATACCTAAGCTATAATCAGAAGTAAAGCCGATGCAGATGTAATGTTTATAAAGTGTGCAGTCATCATTTTAGAATCACAGTAGTATAGATATGAAACCATTGCCATTGGGTTTGTGGAGGTAATGGGAGAAATATTGGTTCCCAGATGAGGCATAGCAGAGTAAATCGAGAGAGAGCGCTATTACATGCAGGGTTTCAAACCACCACGAGACAGCGGCATGTCGGGCTTTAACATCTCACAGCATGACACCATGGCCCTGTGTCCCTATGCCCCTGGCCTCTGTGGCGAGAAGCTGTGCTTGCCCACCAGCACCAGGAAATTCCGTTAAGTGCAGTGGGTTCCTTTAAATTTTTATTTCAGGTTACACTTCGCCCCCTCCCCCCACCTTATGTCTTATTAGGGTCACGTTTCTTATTTTGTGATAGATCACTGTATGAAGTAGATCTGAAATTACAGGCCATCAGTGGAATCCTTTTTTGGAGGAGGGGAGTGGGTATCACTTTTGTGATGGGAAGCAATTTATATTTAGGCCTCAAATTGTGTAAAATGACATAATGGAAAATACCTTGGGGGTAGGGTAAGCATTTCAACAGAAACGGAGTACCTTCTGCAAACCACTATACAATTAGCCCATTGTTCTGTACTTTAAAAAAAAATACATAACTTTCCAGCACTGGGTGGGGGGGGGGGGGGGGAAAGCACTTGAAAAGGTATATTGAAAAAGTTTTAACTCAGCTTAAGTTGATAAAGAAATGCCAAGAATTCAAAACTATCAGGCAGCTGCACTTCCACTTCTTTCTTATTATTTTTCCCCCTTTACTTGAGGGAAAAATACGTTGACTGCAGTGATCCTTAGCGAGCGGTCACAGCGACTCGGTGCGTCCTGTAGGTTATGTGCTCCGGGACCGCCTGGCATTTCCTCCTGCGCTGCCCGTCAGATGCACGGCCTCGGATAGGGCAGGGGCAGGTTCTGACTGCAAGGAAAATGCTCCCACCCAGTGTGGAGGAGGCGGAGGAACACACATGGAGGAATTAAGTTCTGAGCAGTGAGGCACCGAGAGTTAATACTGGGGAGAATTTCTTTCTTTTTTTATAGGAGAGGGCTTCTCGATCCTGGATGGATAATGAGGTATTTGAAGAGGGGAAAAGGATAGAGACCCTTCCAGCCATGGAGTGAGAAATGGGTCAGTTCTGGAGACTTGGAATTAGTCATAAAGTTGGGTGTGTGTGTCTCTCTCTCTCTCTCTCTCTCTCTCTCTCTCTCCATGGTACTTGGGGGTACACAGGGGAGAGGCTATATCCTGACCAGGAGAGTCAGGTCAACAGTGCAAGCCGGGTTCACAGAGGATGAGCTGAGAAAGCCAGACAGCCACAGGAAGACCTCCTTCGACAGCCCGGGTCCGCCTCTTGCCTGTGTCCTCTGTTCTCAGGAAGGGGGAAAAGGAAGTGGGCTAGGAATGTTTTGAAACAGAATAAAATTTGTCTCATTTTACACTGTTGGCCCCAAGTCTCAGAACATTCAGTTCCCTCTCTTAGGAGCACATGTAACTCTGGACTTGTCTCCTTATAGAGTCCAGAATTTCTGTGACCTGACTGAGGACCGAGACATCAGACCAAGACCACTGAGCCATTTTAGCTCTGTTAGAAAGCTTTCTCGCACCCGTGGTGCCAAACACTCAGTGGCACAGCTGAAGTGAAGAAGGGTGCCCATCACAGGTGGACAAAGCAAAGATGTGCTCCTAGTGTGTCAACAGAAAAATGACACCATCTGTTGGCAATGTAGAAAATGACACTGAAGATGTCATTGAGGGTCAGGTGTTAAATCCAAGATTGCAAAGAGGTCTGACTTTTTTATTGTTGCTAGGTTACAGAGAATGCTAATAATAAAGAAGTCGCTGATAGAAATAGAAAAATTCTATAGCATCTATAAATCGCCTTTCAAATATTCCTTTTCAAATGGGTAAAATGTTTCTATATATAATAAAATCTCAGAATGGTAGAAAAAGAATAGATCAGAAATTGTGGCTGTATGTTGAAGGTGATAGTAAATAAAATGGGTTTTGTCACATACTATGCGGTGTAACTTGTGGAGGTACAAATGCATTTCTCAACCCAGGAAGGTGGGGAGGGGGTGCGTAGGAGTGGCTGTGAGTCTGTGTGTGAGAGAATACCTTGATTCTTACCACAAGAATCTAAAAATCCAATTCCCTATTCCACTATAGTCTTCTTAAACCTCTTTGTTTGCTCCTGATTTTAGTATTCATGAAGCCCATATATGCATTAAAAAATAAAACAGTGACCTAGTAAAACAAAAACTCGCCCATCCCTTTGACAGAAGATTTTCCGTTAATTTATGCAGGCCCCTTTGCACTTCAGCATTTTCCCCCACTGGTTGCTAGGCAACAGTTTGAGTTACTGCGCATGCCTTTTTTATGATAACTGTCATTATGATTATTTTTTAATTATACAACTGGGACTATGGATTAAAACAGCACATTGTCACTCATTCTTTGCTGCTGCTTTTAGCATTCTGGCACATTGCTAAAATCGCCTCAGAAATTGACATGGCAGAGATTTACGGTTATTTTTTGATATTTCTGGCTTCACAAAGGAGAGATGGCATCACAAGAAAAGCGAGGCTATTGTGAAGAATGGCTATACCATATCCCACCAGCTGTTACTGGTCGAGATAAGCCACGTCAGATACTAAGCTTGTGAATCTAAATTACGTATGTTTTGTTCTTTTAACCATGTCTGTGTCTAATATTAAATGACGTAAAAAGCTTATATATCACTTTATAGCCTTTTTCTCAAAATGCTAAGCATTTGTTGCTAATCTGCTTTCAAATAAAGCTACCATGCATTTGGGGGAGGGCACAGCACTCATTCCAGCAGCATTGGCATCCACACTTGCTAATATGGTTGTCCTTTTCTGCCCAAATTGCTCCATACACACAAAAGTGCAGTTAGGCGAGATGAAGGGGTTCCTCTGGCAAATAACAATAAAGTGTGTAAAGTGCTCTAAAAGGAACAGGACCGAAAAGGTAGATGTCCCTAGATACACGTACAAAAGCATTTCATTTGCCGTTCCAGAGTATATTCAAACCTATTTTCTAAATATAAAATGAATTTGAAGACAAAGGAATATGGAAATAAAGTCTGGTGTGTGTGTGTGTGTGTGTATTTTATCAACTCAATTATTATTCACTTAAAAAATGAATGTTGGTTGAAAGGGGCATTTTAAATTTTCCTATCAAAATGAAAAGAGAATTGCCCTGGAAGAATCCACAGCGGACTTCTCGTGTCGGGTGTGTGGTAGAAGTGGGGACCTAATGGTACTTCAGTATGATTTTGAAGTTCACAGAAGAGGCATTCGTCTCCGGTAGGGTTGGGGGCTTTTCCTTGGCATAAGGAGGCCCACATCTATATGCATGGGAATGCCAGTGTGCTTTTCTGACACTTTCTGAAATGAAATAACAGAACCTTTCCTCAGGAGTGCATGCTCTGTTACGTGTCTGTTTGTTTCCCCCACCCTACAGTTCAGGGCGACAGCTCAGTGAAGTCTTCATTCAGTTACCTTCAAGGAAAGAATTACCAGAATACTATGAATTAATTAGGAAGCCGGTGGATTTCAAAAAAATAAAGGTAGATAATTCTTTTTATCAAACTTTTTATTTTTAAATAAAGAAGTAAATTCATTGAAATGATGATAGGACATGGGCGGTGGCATCTTGTCTGATTGCCACTGACACCCATCCAGGGCCTGTTGCCGGAAAGGCTGGGATGTCCTTGTGCCTTCACATGTCTGTTATTTAAACATCTTGCTGAGAGCTCTATTTTATTATATTGCATTTTATTGAAGTTTCAGACTGCAGACCCATTGCTCTTTCTGTTTCCCACCCCTATGCTCCTCCTTCCCCCTCATAAGAAGGCACGTGCGTGGGAGGGCGGGCTCTCTGGACCGCACCCCTGGATTGTGCGGTCCCACACCCCAGGCAGGGCTAAATGCTGAGAAGACAAAGGGAAATTGGGTTTTGTGAAGCAAGTAGTAACTGTTGTATTTTTCTCTCCTTCCCCTTTTCCTCAATTTTATCCCAAATTCCCATTAGGAAAGGATTCGTAATCATAAGTACCGGAGCCTGGGCGACCTGGAGAAAGATGTCATGCTCCTCTGCCACAACGCTCAGACCTTCAACCTGGAGGGGTCCCAGGTCTGTCTGTAACGCCTAAAAACACTCTCACCTTCAACTTCCTGTGTTGCTTTCAGTAAAACATTGCATTTTCTACATTTGCACCGTTGCTGCTCCCCTGGCAGAAGGAAAATGAAAGAGCAAAAGCCTGAATTCCATGCTACCTGCAGAAGGAAATTGAGGCTTTGGCATTTTCAGACCCACGCCAGCTCTTCTGTACCATAGCTACACCAGCTCCTGCTCACGCTTCCTCAGAGGCTTCACTTCTCTTTAGAGGAGGAATTCAAGTCGGTCCCTCCATGTAATGCTTGCAGCAGGAGGTCCAGCCTGGGTTGTGTATTTGATTCCTTTTTTCTGATTGTAACCTTGCACCAGGAGTTGAAATTACTATGCTTTAAAACCAAAAATGTGTGTGTGTGCGCATACACACACACATACATTGCCAAAATTGCTTACCAGAATTTCCTTTTCTTCAGGCCAATTGCAGTTCTCTTTACTTCCCCATCCACAGTGAGCAAGCTTAACACTATAGAAGGGACAGTGAATTTTTGAAAGATAACTAGGGGGAGGACACTTTCACTTTAATTGCACTTCAATTCCACTCACCTTTTGTGGGAGCCCCCGTTTTCCTCTGTGTTTTTCTGGCCTAATGCTCCTCATGCCCATGAAGAAAGACCAAGAAGAGAGACCAGTGTGTCTGCCAGCCACCACTGAATTCCTTAGGCTACTTTCGTGATCTGGCTTCTTGACCTTCATGTCAGTTCCAGTCACTAACGTGGGGAACACGGGAATCCTCAGACTGTGCCATGAACAGACTGTACACGTCTAGGTTAGTAGCAGTAAACAGGAGTACTGTTTGGACCAAAACAGGTCTTGAAAGCAAACCTTGTGTGTTCAAGACACTTTTCAAAGACAGCTGAGATAAAAACCAGGACACAGAGGGTAAATACACGAGTCAACAAGGAAGTCTTTTTGTGAGTGACCATTTATAGTCTCTGGATAGGTTTTGGGGTCCTTTATAATATGTGGCAACAGCCTCCCTGGCTGCCACACTCACTGTCTCACCCCTGCAATGGCCCAAGACTGGCTTCCCTTCCAGCCCACCCTGCGTATGAGTTGATCTTTCTCTTACCTGTCCGTCTACTGCCCACCAAGCTCTGTGGTTCCCTGGATACTGTTGAATTCTCGAATAAATTTAATCTCCATGGGCTGTTTTCTGAAGTTGTGCCCTACTCTAACTCTTCAGCCTCATTTCCTATGAAGTGAGGAACTAACTTAAACAACTTATGGTCTAGTCCAGTGGTCGGCAAACTCATTAGTCAACAGAGCCAAATATCAACAGTACAATGATTGAAATTTCTTTTGAGAGCCAAATTTTTTAAACTTAAACTTTTTCTAACGCCACTTCTTCAAAATAGACTCGCCCAGGCCGTGGTATTTTGTGGAAGAGCCACACTCAAGAGGCCAAAGAGCCGCATGTGGCTCGCGAGCCACAGTGTGCCGGCCATTGGTCTAGTCAGACTAGTCCCTTAAACACCTCCCCGGATGTGCATGAAGTTGTAAAAAATACTGCAGGGAGCCTGTGTACCCCTTCCACCATCACAAGGTATGACATGCTGTGTAACATAGTCCAGTATCATGACCCAAAAGTTGACAGAGGTTCAACCCCAGGTGTGTCTTTTTTATTTTTTTTTCTTGCCTCACCTTTCTCGCTTGCTCTCCTTTCTCACCCCCAATGGAATCCTCCTCGCCTTTAAGATATAGCTCATCTGTGATGTCTCTAGCTAGTTCTACCATGGCCTCATCCCAGTGCTGACCCCCCAGGCCTGTGTCCTGTTGGACTGTATTATTGGGGGCTCCCCACCAGTGGCCAGGTGTGCGGCTCATTTTACAGTAAAGGAATACAGCCCTAGAGACCCTAGCGGTCATTTTTTCCTTTTTTATTTTTGGCTTAATTTTATCATTTTAACCATTTTTAAGTGTGTAGGTCAGTAGTGTTCAGTATATTCTCATTGTTATGCAACAGATCTTCCTCACTCATACCTTGTAAAACGGAAACTCTTGTCCCTATTAAACAACTCCCCTTCTCCCCTTCCCCCTGGAAACCACTGTTCTACTTTCTGTGTCTATGACTTAGACTATTTTAAGATACCTCATAGGTGGAATCATTGAGTATTTGTCCATTTGTAATTGTCTTATTATTTTACTTACTGTAATGTCCTAGGGTTCATCTGTGTTGTAGCATGTGGCAGGATTTTCTTCCTTTTTAAAGCTGAATAATATCCCATTATGTGTGTATATACCTCATTTTATCTATTCTTAGTGGACATTTGGTTTATTTGTACTGCTTGGCTATTGTGAGTAACAGTGCTGTAATGAACATGGGTGTACAAATATCTCTCCAAGTCCTTGCTTCCAATTCTTTCGGCTGTATACCGATAAGTGGGATTGCCAGATATACGGTACTTCTACTTTAAATTTTTTTGGAGAAAAAAGGAACATTTCAGAACTTCATATCTCTCAGCAACTACAGGGCTATGCTCAGGTATGTGGGTACACTAAAAGTAAAGTATTGATTGGAATAGTATTGGCTGGAACTGATAAGCTCAGGAATAAAGAATAGCTCCCATTTTGTTAGGGGAATTGCATTTTAAAGAAGGTTGCTTTGCCACACTATTTGATAGACCAATTCAAATAAGAAAAGTTTTTAAACTACTTCTATTGTCAAAGATGAGAGGATTTGTTACAGAAGTCCACCCTTCTCTCCCAGGTGCGCACCTGTACACACAAACAGAAATAACACAGACCCATACACACTAAAATTATTTCAACCGCAATGGACTTCTTTTCTATAAGAACATGTGTGTTTGTATTAGCCTTGGGCTTTTTCCTATTTGATTATCCTGTAGGCATAAAAGCTGGCATTGATGTTTCTAGTAAAACCCATGTAAAACGAAGCTGGTGTGCTTCAAGAGGAAGAAGCGCCCGCTGCGACTGTGAGTCTTGGGCCCTCAGCTTGTCATTCTAACAGATGCCGCCTTGACCCTTTAGATCTATGAAGACTCCATCGTCTTGCAGTCGGTGTTTAAGAGCGCACGGCAGAAAATTGCCAAAGAGGAGGAGAGCGAGGACGAAAGCAATGAAGAGGAGGAGGAGGAAGATGAAGAGGAGTCGGAGTCGGAAGGTAAGCTCGGGCATCAGGTTCCTCTACTTCTGTGCCCTTGGCCATCTGCATCAGTGTTGGCACAGGCGCTAAAAACTCAGACGTTGGAGCCAGACCGATCTGCATTCCAGCTCTGTTCTGCCGTGTCCTTGCCGGGCTACCTCAGACAGCAAGTGACTTAACCCAGCTCAAGCTCAGTTTTCTCCCCTGGAAAATGAGGTAATGCATGCCCCCAGGCTCAGCACGTGGCAAATGCTCACTGGAGGTTGTGCAAACCCGTGTAATAGACATTTTCTGTCAACATTGTGGTCAGTACCTCCTACCTGTTCCTTAGCACAGTGGTTTTAATAGCTGGGCTCCTCCCCGAGTCCCACATCAGTAGCCTGCACTGAGGCCTGAGGGTCAGTGTTTCCAGGGAGTTCCCAGGGGCACTGGGGCTGCTTGGCCCAGGACCACTCAGAACCACCGCTTGCGAAAATAATGGTTGGAATGTGGTCCATTTTATCCATCAGGGATCAGGTACTGATCATGTGTTTATTTAAAATGTTGATAATTTTGTTCATCATGTACTTGGGGCATTCATTTTGTGTTTTGACAGTGTTGCGTTAGAACAGTGGTCGGCAAACGGCGGCTCACGAGCCACATGTGGCTCTTTGGCCCCTTGAGTGTGGCTCTTCCACAAAATACCACGGCCTGGGAGAGTCTTATTTTGAAGAAGTGGCGTTAGAAGAAGTTTAAGTTTAAAAAATTTGGCTCTCAAATTTCAATCGTCGTACTGTTGATATTTGGCTCTGTTGACTAATGAGTTTGCCGACCACTGCATTAGAATATTTGTCTTGATGACTCAGTTTTGTTGCCCTCTTAAATTCTGCACCCAAGGGAAGTACTCGCTCGCGGCCATACAGCGTCCCACCCTGGTTGATAACCCTCATCTTCCAAAGTTAAATCTGCCTTCAAAAATCTAAAGTTTCTTCTTACCTAATTATGTTTTCACCCCATACCTCCTCTCAAAGTAATAAATCCCAGTAGTTTATGATCTGCTATGTCAAACAGTACAGATATGCTTTAAAATTTTTTATTAGATTTGTTCCTAATTACATACTTAGTACAGACAACTTGGAAAGTGTTTTTTAAGAAAGGAAAATTTGTATAATTTTATCACCCAGTTTACCTTTAACGTTTTGAGAAGTTTCCTTCCAGTTTTTTCTACACCTAAGTATTTGTTCATAAAAGTAGAGCACACTGTTTTATAGTGTGGTTTTTCTATTTGTTGGGGGCATTTTCCCACAGCAGTCAGTGTGGTTGTGGTTTTTTTAACAGCAATTTATATTACCATTCATTAATGAATGTACCAATGTATATTACTCTAAAGAATGCTGTCCTAAACATTCTTACCCTTAAATCATTGCAAACATCTGATGCTTACATATTACTACACAGCTGGAGTTCACTTCCTTGACGGCAGTCTGTTTCCCCATATCCGGTATCAGCCTTCTGAGTGATACTGCCTTTATTTATTTAACCATTTTCCAGTTTATATGGTTCTCACCCAGTGCTTATATCACTGCATTTGATGAATAAACCTACATTATCTTAGCTAGGTATTTCCTTCTGTAGAGCTAGATTTCTCATCTGTTTTCAAAGAGCTGCCCGCCCAGCTTATCTATCAGTTTTACTTCTTCAGTCTCTCCCGAGACTTGGTGTGTTAACTAGCTGTTGCTGTTATTACAAGTTCCCACGAACTCTGTGGCTTAATAAGACAGCGGATGATCTCCTAGATCTATCACTCACAGGTTCGGTGTGGGCAGCCTGCACTGCATGCCTTTCTGGGGGCCCTCGGTGAGACTCCTGTGCTTCGACCCTTTCCTGTGCCTCCTCTTCTTAAATTTTCGGTTTTCCGTTGAGGTGTAATGGACTTGGGGCATCGTATTAGTTTCAGGTATACAACGTAATGACTCGATATTCGTATGGATTGTGAAGTGATCACTATAAATCCAGTTAACTTCCTTCATGATACATAGTTCAAAAATTGGTTTTCCTTGTGATGAGAACTTTTGAGACTTCCTCTTAGCAACTTTCAAATATGCAGGACAGCATTGTTAGCTGTACCCCTCCTGCTGCACCTTAACCCCATAACTTACTTTATAACTGGAACTTGGTGCCCCATGACACTTAGGACCTATTTCGCCACCTTGCAACCTCCAAACCTGTTCTCTGAACTGGTTTTATATTTCACATATAAGTGAGATCATATGGTATTTGCCTTTCTCTCACTTCACTTAGCATAATACCCTCAAGGTCCATCCATGCTGTCACAAATGATAAGATTTCATTTTTTTTTATGGCTGAGTAAGTATTCTGTTACATGTAGATATAGATCTATATATATAGGTATATATATAGATATAGCTATGTCTGTATATACATATATATATATATAGGTATAGACATAGCCAAGATATAGAATAAAATATAGATATTATAAATAATGTTGCAGTGAACATAGGGGTGCATATATCTTTGCGTTAGTGTTTTGCTTTCTTCTGATAAGTACCCAAAAGTGGAATTGCTGGATCATATGCACCCCTATTTTTAATTTTGAGAGGATCCTCCATTCTGTTTTCCACAGCGGCTGCACCAATTTACACTCCCACCAGTCGTGCACAAGGTTTCCTGTCTCCACATCCTCACCAGCACTTGAAATTTTGATGGTAGCCATTCTAACAGGTGTGAGATATCTCTCAGTGGTTTTGATTTGTATTTCCCTGATTATTAGTGATGGTGATGTCAGATTGTTAGTGTTTTTTTGTTACTGAGTTGTATGAGTTCTTTATATAGCCTTATCAGATATATGAATGACAAATATGTTGTCACGTTTCATAGGTTAACTCTTCATTTTGTTGAGGCTTCCTTTGATGTGCAGTACGAGTTTTAGCTTGATTTTTGCATTCACAGCCTTTCCTTTTAATGTCAAATCTTAAGGTCATCTCCAAGATAGATGTCAAAGAACTTACTGCCTGTGTTTTCTTCTAGGAGTTTTATGATTAATCTAGTTTCATTCCTATGTATGTGGCTGTCCAGTTTCCCCAACACCATTTATTGAAGAACTGTCCTTTCCCCATTATACATTCTTTCCTCCTTTGTCATAAATTAATTGACCATATATGGGAGGTTTATTTCTGGGCTCTCTATTCTGTTCCATCAATTTCTGTGTCACTGTTTTGATTACAATAACTTTGTCATATAGTTTGAAATTAGGGAACGTAGTACCTCCAACTTTATCCTTCTTTCTTAAGATTACTCTTTGGCTATTCATGGTCTTTTGTGTTTCCATAAATATTTTAGGATTATTTGTTTTATTTTTGTAAAAAATGCCACTGGAATTTTGATAGGGATTGCACTGAATCTGTAGATTGCTTGCTTTGGGTAGTATGGACATTTTAACATTGTTAATCCTTTCCATTTAAAGAGCATGAACTATGACTCCCTGTATTAGTGCCTTCTTCGGTGTGTTGTTATTTTCACTGTATAGGTCCTTCTCCTCCTTGGTTAAACTTATTCCTCTTATTCTTCTTGAGACCCACAAAACACGATATTCTAGCAAAACTGGCTTCAGTGAGAGACCCACATTCTCAGTGACTTCATCATCAAGTCCTAAAAGCAGTGTTCTGTGGAAACCTGTCCCAGAACAAGGCCGTGGAACAGATTTTCTTTATACTTGGGGATACACACCTGTATTTATGTTATAGCCCATTGAACACCTCTAAGTGTTTTTGTTTCTATCCTCCAAATAGCCCTGTGAGAGGGGAAATGAGGGCCACGTCCCTGCGGGCTAATTTAGCAGACCATTGTTAGAAGCTTGCCATATAAATATGTGCACCAGACCGCCCCCAGATTCTGCCAAGATATGCCAGCAAAGGGCTTTATGGCACTTTGTTTCTAGAGGCAAAAGGCTGGGAACTTTAGCACCCATCCCTAGGGGACTGGTTAAAAAAATCATAGTGTACACATAAGGTGGTCATGTTTCAGGTTGGTACATAGAAATGTCCCACATCTGTGAGGAAGAAAGCATAGTGTGGATATGAGCATACAACAACCCCTTTGGGATAAGGGTATAAAGGGTGTGTGTGTACACACACAGGGATGGCTATATGTGTGGGTATGGATGTGTAATTCTTTTTCTGGAAATAATCACCAGAACGAGAACAGTAGGTAGAGAGATGGGGGAAGGAAGCTTTCATGTTCATTTGCTTGAGTGTTTTGTTTTTACTTTCCATTTTGAACCTTTCTATGCTGTTAAAAGGGAATTCAAATAGTTGGATTTCCTTTTTTAATGTCAAAGTTCTATGTCTACACCACCCCCTCCACAAAGTAGAAGGGTCCTCGGGACAGGGAGAGGACCCGCTGGCCTCAGTCCCTCCCGTGGCCTGTGTAAGGTACCTGTGTGTGTGTGCTCCACCGTCCCAGCTGAGGCGTGTTTGCAAGTGGAAGGGGTGCTAACTAGACAGGACGACAGAAACCCGGTATAAACCACGAGTGATCTGGACACTCCTGCACCTTTGGTTTGTCATCTTCCTGCACAAATGAGTTCCCTGTGACTCCTCATTGCTGTCTGTTTCGTTTCCACTGTAGCAAAGTCTGTTAAGGTGAAAATCAAGCTCAATAAAAAAGACGAGAAAGGTCGGGACAAGGGCAAAGGCAAGAAAAGGCCAAATCGAGGGAAAGCCAAACCTGTGGTGAGCGACTTCGACAGCGACGACGAGCAGGATGAAAATGTAAGGAGCTGGGACCACAGCCCTCTCCGCTTCGGGCTCCCTCTCACGCCTCCTTGTCCTTCCCAACCTCCTCTCTTTATTACCTAGAAATGAAAACGTCAAGATGGGGTGAGATTTCATTCCTGATGGATGTGCACGGAGCTGCCTGCTTATATAACAAGGAATTTGGGTCTTTGTTTATTGCTTTTTTAATAGTCTTCAAAAATGAAAAACACTAAATCAAGTTTCCTTCCCCCCTTTCTTATCTTCCCACTTCTTACTTACAGATAGAGTTTTCTCCAGGGCCAGTTAATGTTTTATCTCCTAACCCCCAGCATCGTGCCTAGTCTGTAGCAATGTATAGATGGAATAAGGATTAGATGGAAGAATAAGAAAAAAGTTGGGTTTGAGTTGCTTTTTAAAACACGGGGGGAAAAAACCACAAACAGGTGAATTTTTAAGTATCTAGAAGTGTTAGTTAATAATTTAAAAATTCAAGCAGCATTATGGGGCCTGAAAATAAGTACCTTCCTATGTGCCTATGTGGAACTATATTTAACCAGTTAACTACCACACGTCCAAAACGGAAACCATCCCCACACGCCACATTTCGAATTTAGTATTATAAAAATAAATATATTACAATTCGGGTGTTCTTGAATATTTTCACCTGGAAATTCTCACGAAAGATGATTTTAAAGTTGGTCAGGGCTGCCACTTAGGGAAAACTTTTTTTTTTTTTTAATAGACGCACGTGGTGTGTGGGGAAGGTCCGCTGCTTGCGTCTACAGACACTTAAGGCGTGCAATGGGTTAATGCTTCTGTTAGCATCGTGAGATAGATGCCACATAAATCCTGGTTTAGGTTATGTGTTTCGCTCCGGTGATATAAGTAGATAGCAGAGGCTGAATTCAGGTGCTTGACTCCATGGGGGACCAAGGGGCAGGGACTTCTCAGAGCTCACCTTCTGGAGTGGCCTCCATCTCACACACTTTGCAGAGGACCTCAGGTTTCCACCATGACTGCTTTCTTTCTGGAACATTCATTTTCCATTGCATTTAAAATACTGTGCTTCCTTCAGTAGATATACCAGGGAGTAGACAGCAAATGCATGGTACTTTTTCCTCCCGTGACTTTTCTGAAACATGGCGCTAAACATAACCTTTCAGGCCAAAGCGAGAGAGTGAAAGACTGGCACAGCGGGTGGGTGTCATTTTAGTTTTTCAGCTTCAAGGCCTCTGTGGTGTGTTCTCATCCTCCGTAGAACAAAGAGGCGTGGGGCGTTAGCTTTCCGACATGTCATTTGTTTTCTCCATGGCTTTGTGATGGGTTATGTCTTCTTTTCCCTGTATGTAACTTCATTCCATTTTACCTTCTTTTGACTTTAGGAACAGTCAGAAGCAAGCGGGACTGATGACGAGTGATGGATACGGACCTTGTTCCAACTGAATTCCTTCCTCCCCTCTCTCACTTCTACCCAGTGAGTTCATTTGTGGTATGGGCACTGGGCTGTTTCTATATCATCATCATCACCTATACACTAGCTTTAGGATAGTGCCAGACAAACATATGCTATCATGGTGTAAAAAAACGCACACACAAATATTTGTAACATATTGTGACCAAACGGGCCTCAAAGATTCAAAGATTAAAACAAACAAAATAAAGCTTTTGATGGAAAATATGTGGGTGGATAGTATATTTCTACGGGTGGGTCTAATTTGGTAATGGTTTGATTGTGCCTGGTTTTATCACCTGCTCCGATGAGAAGATTTTTGTCTTTTTGTAGCACTGATAACCAGGAGAAGTCATTCAAAGTCACTGGTTATTTTATTTTTCATCAGGCAATTTTCAAGATTTTTATTTGTTAGGTATTTTTTTTTTTACACTGTGGTACATATAAGCAACTTTAATAGGTGATTAATGTACAGTAGTTAGACTTCACCTGCATAGACCTTTTTCCATTTTATGCTCTATGACCTAAAAATAAAACTGCTTTTTGAATTGTATAAGATTTATGTCTACTGTAAACATTGCTTCTTTTTTTTGCTCTTGATTTAAAAACAGGTTCTGTTGAAAATGCTATTGAATATTGCAGTCTATATAGTGCATTGGATGGCTTTTTTTTGTCACCCTGATCTCCTATGTTACCAATGTGTATCGTCTCCTTCTCCCTAAAGTGTACTTACTCTTTGCTTTCTTTGCACAATGTCTTTGGTTGCAAGTCATAAGCCTGAGGCAAATAAAATTCCAGTAATTTCCAAGAATTTGGCGGTGGTGCTTTCCTAATAAACAGATAACTTAGCTCAACAAATGTTGCTTCTTGTTTTTGAGTTCCAGAGCATGAAACCCTGCCACAGAACATTTGTGATTTGTGTGTGTGTGTGTCGGGGGTGGGGGGAGGGGTGGTGCAGAGAGAGCCATTCTGCTGCAATGAACCAAGTGTGTCACAAGGGAGAGGAGTATATCGCTTGGGTGACTTTAAACTTGCACAGTGGCGGAGGTGCTGCCATGGACTAAGCGGCCCCTCCCCAATCTTCCTCATTGGTTTACATTGTTTACTAGCCAGAAAATCTTCCTTTATTTTACTCCAAGTCAGTAGGAGTTAAACTCATTTAAAAAATTATTTTCTAGGAACACGTTTTTTGGTCATCTATAATAATAAAAGCGTAATATGCTAATTAGACCAGAAGACCTTCTGGAAGAAGCCGGGGCTGCCAGGGAAGGCCTACTCTTGCACGAATTTTGTGCATCGGGCCTCTAGTAATAAAATAAATGCATGTGGGCATTGTAGAAAATATGGGCAGCAAGAAAAGGACAAAGAAATCTTACCACCCAGAGAAAAGCACTTGAGATTGCCAGTGTCTGGGAGGAGCTTGGAAATCATCTCTCCCATTCACACAACAAGAAGAAAGCCGAACAAACTGAAAATCATCAGCTCTTTGATCAAAGCGCTGAGGTCATAGGGCAAACCAGCTGCCCCCAAAACTGAAGACATACCGAGGCAGACGCAGAGAATCACAACCTACACTAAGCAGAAGACCAGAAAAACCTACTCCAATCATGAACTTCTGGAGACTCGGAGTGGACAAGTTTGAGAGAAAACCTTCAGGGGGTGCCAGTCTTAGGAGGGGGAAAAAAAATCTCATACTTTTAGCAGAAGGAGGGGGGAAGTAGCCATTTAAAAATATGCCCAGTATCTTTTGTCCTCAACGGAAATTTTTCCCAGAGCCTAACTGACCTGAACAAGGGAAATAAACACCCAACTCCAGTATTCTCTAACCTTCCCGTCTCTCATAAGGGGGGAAAAACAGCTGAGTACTTATTAAAGGTCACAGCTCGGGGTCACAGGCTCACTAAAAGACTGAGACCCAGTCATAGGCTATAGAGCATCTCCTCCTCCCCGGCTTCTCCCTTCCCCTCACCACCACATCAGCAGGCTTCTGTACAGCAACAAGGTAATACAATGGAAAGAACATGCATCTCAGGTCACATTTGTTAATTCTCTGGGAAAACAAAGACAAAGGACACAAAAACAAGGACAGCAGAGGAAACTTGAGCCTCTGACACTTAAGCTTCAGTAAACAGAGAACACAGCCAAACATAAAGCCTCGCACTAACGTATCTCAATCCCTTCTTACCTAGTACACTCTGTCCCACTTGCAACAACAAAATCACAAGGCAAACTAAAGGACGATGCGTTTTGAAGAGACGGAGCAAGCACAGCTATGGCAGACATCAGGATTATCAGACGGAATTTGAAACAACTGATTAATATGCTAGGGATTCTGGTTAAAAAAAAATAGACACATGCAAGAACCAGGTGGGTAATAAATGCAGAGAGATGGAGAATCAAAGGAAATTACAGAAATCAAGAACGCCCTAACAGAAATGAAGAATGCCTTTGGGAGGCTTACTAGAAAGAATCGGTGAGTTTGAATAAATGTCGATAGGGACTTCCCAAACTGAAATCCAAAGAGATGAAAAGGCTGCCAGGCACTGGGGGACAACGGCGAAAAGTGTAACGGGCACGGTAAGAATACTGGAAGGAGGAGAAAGCGGCACCGAAGTGATACTTTTGAACACCAAGCTTGATAAATACAAAAATATTCACATAAGTACATTGTATCCAAACTGCAAAAAATCAAACACTCAGAAAAAATACCGAACAAGGAGAAAAAGCCAGAGAGGAAAAATACCAAGTAGAGTAAGGATAAGATCTGATGTCTCAGAAACTAGCAAGCAAGAAGCATGGACAATTTAAAGTGTTAAGAAAAAGAAAAAAGAAAAAAAAAAACAACAAAAAAAAATGACCAGGAGTTCTGTACTCTGAAATGATCCTTTAAAAGTAAAAAAGAAGTATGTTCTCAGACAAACAAAAATTGAGGGATTAGATCTGCAAGAAATGTTTCTCAGACAAACAAAAATTGAGGGATTAGATCTGCAAGAAATGTTAAAAGTTCTTTAGAGAAAAAGGAAAATTATATATATGTTCTAAAACATGGATCTACATGAAGAAAGGAAGAATATTAGGGAATAAATGAAGGGGGAAAAAACTTCATTACTCTTATTCTTAATTGATCAAACAGGTTAAGAGTTTGTTTAAAAAAGTAACTTATTCCACGATTATAGCTTATGGATAGTTAAAATAAATGACAACTCTATTACAAAGGATGGGAGGGGAAGTGGGTATCCTGTGTTATAAGGAACCTATACTACCTGTGTGGTGGTGGTACAGTGTTACGTGATTACATTAATTGTAAATCTATATTGCTAACTCAAGGATAGCCACTAAAAAAGTTACTGTTTTAAAAAGTATATAATTGAGTGCTAGCTGATTCATCCAGCTGACTAAAGGGTCCCTGGTTTGATTCCTGTCGAAAGCACATGCCTGGGTTGTGGGCTCAATTCCCAGGAGTAGGTGTGCATGAGGCAGCTGGTCAATGAATCTCTCTCCTCATTGATGTTTCTTCCTCTCCATAAAAATATATATTTTTCTAAGAAGTAGAATTGAAATTCTAAGAGGAGGGGGGAAAATGGATACAAAATACTTCAAGCCTGAGGAGGCTGGGAAAAAAAAAGGGAAAGACAAAAGAACAAGGACAAAAAAAATAGAAAACAGTAGCAATTATGATAGCTACCAATCCAACTATATCAATAATCACTTTAAGCATCAATAGTTTAAATACCCCATTTAGAAGACAGATATCAGAGAGGACCAAAAAACAAAACCCAGCCTCGTGTCTACAAGAAACGCATGTAGTCGCATGTGGAAAGGGCTTCGTAAGAAAGCGAAGCACCCTTACCCGCCCCTGTCATTCAACTGTGAAATGGTGAGGGCTGCTCTGGATGTCCCAACAAGGCAGAGTTGGCGGAACCGCACGGCCCTGAGGCCTGCTGCTTTGCCAGACCCTTTGAGCTGGCGGGAATGTCAAAACACAGTTGTTCTCCACCTCTGGGCTTCTAAGGAACTTTCTCAGCCTGGTAGCTGGCTGTTAAAGTGACACCAGCTTAAAATTGCCTCTGCATTAAGGCTATGAGTTGTTGGCTAAGGTTTAACAGAAACACCACGATTTTTCGGTTTTTGAAGAGGTTGGTATGTTGAATACTTGGAGTGAAATCTCCCAAACAGGGACAGCTGATAGTAATAATTCACATGTAAATAATTCCAGGGAATTCATATTCACGCCAACATTTTTTAAGGCTGGTTGATGTGGAGAAACGATAGAACTCCACTTCTGAGCTTTCAATAACGAGACAGGCCCCATAGAAAAAGACTACCTTCAGAAAGGGACCGGACTAAGGGCACCGGGAGGCACGGTGAGGTTCCTCTGTCCTCACAGCGTTGGGAAGGGATGGCACGGTGCTGGCAGGGCACCATGTAGTCAAGGTGTCCGGTTCCGAGCTTGCTTTCCCTCCATTTGAATCAGGCCGCAGGACCTTACAGAATTTCTTCGGAGCCCCTACGATCATTTCTTGAGAACCCACATCCTTAATAAACAACCTAAAAGGGGAGAGTTGCCCAAGAGTTGAATAGCAGTTTCCATTTCTTTCAAAGTCTAGTCCCAGTTTTCAGCCCGGAACTGTCCTCAATGATCTTCCTTTATAAAATGCACTGAGGGCATCCCGTGCCAGGTCTGCGCTCGGTGCTGGGGAAAATACCAAGGAGAGTACCTGCTCGGTCTCCCTGACAACCAGGAACCCTCCCTGCCCACTCGGCCACCTCCTTCCGCCCCCGTGGCCAATGATCTCACCCAGTTTAACACTCCTGCAGTGGCATCTCGTCACCCACCGAGTGCCAGACTCTGGCCTGCCAACCACATCGTCTCTTCTTGGTTCCCAGGATGGGTGGGATTCACACTTAGACTCGGTTCTACATTATTTCACATCTGTTTAGTCCCAGACCAGAAAGCAAGCAGCGCGGAGCATGTACACCAGACCAGGAGACCAGTATAAATCCGCACACCAGATAAAGATACCAGCACATGAACACATCACTCTTGGCCTCCTCCGGTGGCTCCAGAGGTCTGTCCAAAGTTCTGTGGTCCCCTCAGCCCACCCACAGTGCAGAGCCCCCTGAGCAGGGCAGCTCCGGTGCCCCGTGGTCCCAAAAGATGTGATGATAACTATAGATACGCCACGCAAGTAAAAGCAAATATCAACATGCCATATTTTATCAATTCTAAAACATATCTTTACATCTTTGAAAAACACATGTATTTTAATTTATGAAGCCATAATTTTGATGGGCAACAATTTTCCTGTCTTCATGATGAATAACAATAATGCATTCACAATTGATGGTGTCTTAGAGTCAAGAAAATACTATGCATTTTCCCCTTAACACAGTGTATGTAGCAAAGTTATGTACACTCTTTTGCATCTTATCTTTTCCCTTATCTCCGAGAGCGTTCATATGAGTACATAAAGGGCTGCCTCATTCTTTCTAACCGCTGCATATATTCCATGATGTTATCGTAACTTCTCTAAACAGTTCCACACGGATGGGATATTCTGGTTGTTTCCAGTCCGTGTTTATTTATCCTTGCCAAAAATGACGCAGGCTAGGAGAAGGGCGAGAGCCAAATGCACTCACCCTTGAAAGTTTTGTGGAAGATGTGAAATTAGGTTGAAGACCAAAGGAAAGGGGAAACATCAGACACATCAAACTACTCTTCGAATTTTGATCCGGGTAGGCCAGTGGTCAGCAAACTCATTAGTCAACAGAGCGGCAAACCGCGGCTCGCTAGCCGCATGTGGCTTGCAAGCCGCGGTTTGCCGACCACTGGGGTAGGCCACGAGAAAGCCGCTCGCCATCTTCCACTGGAAGAGTGTGTTAGAATGTGCAGGTTTTAAACAATTCACAGGAAGTGTTCTTCCACTCGCCCAAAGCCGATGCAGGGGTCATGGAAGACGAATGCCATCTCGCTGCTGAAAGGGCATTGGAAGCAGTTGTCACTCCCTCTCTCCTCAGGCTGACCTGTGGCCTGGGAAATCCACCTGTGAGAGGAGCTATTCGAGGACGGTTCGGTGGTGGTGGTGATTCAGGTAAGTCTGAGAAACCTGCAGCGGGTTCCTGGAGAGAAGTAAAGACATGAAAGCTGAAGAACGCAGACCAGAGGAAAAGAAAGAAACAAGACGAGGAAAGTGAAATCAAGTGGCCCCAGGCTTAAGAGACTTGACCCCGTCTGTTCTCCTGCGCTGAGCCTTGGGAATACCAGGCCTTGTAAACAGGACCGTGACACCAGTGTTGCAGTTCAGAGTGGAGGCTGGCTGATTCCTTAGCTCCTTGCCCACACCAGTGCCCCTTGACTAGTGATAATAATTGCAATATTGCTTGTGACTTGCACTGTTCTAAGTTCTTTATAGATAGACTAGAGGTCCAATACATGAAATTCGTGCAAGGGGCTTGGCCCTCGCAGCTCTGGCTTCGTCCAGAAGGTCGTCCAGAAGGTTGTTCGGCTGTCCGGTCTAATTAGCATATTTTATTATTATAGATATAACGGTAAGAATATAGATCGAGGCTCATTTAAATGTCTGCAACAACCTCATGAAGAAGGCACTATTATTTCACAGATACTTTTCTCTGTTGTGAGAAAACAGGCTTAAAGTGATGACCTGACCAGGGTCACTGAGCTAGTTAAGTAGTGGAACTGGGATCCAGTCTACAGCTCTGAGTCCTTGTCCTTAACTTGTACTCCAACCAGAAGTCCAGCCTGCCTCTCAGTGTCTCCTTCTATACTAGACTCTGCGTTCCTTTGGGACAAAGATTATGTTCTTCATCCTTGGGTGAGCACGCCTCCCCCACCCAGCGAAGTAATATGCACTGAATAAATAGATTAAACAGAACGGAAGGGGACCAAGTCTTGCCACCCCCAGATGTGCCCTTCAAGATAGGATTTTAATCTGGTTGTTAAGAAACAAGACTCAGAACCTGTGACCCTCTCCTTTCCTGCCTGAAGAGATTGAGAGGAAAAACCTACATATTCACTCCACAGTTTTCACCTTCGCCTCATTTGAATAAAGTGTGGTAGACAGGAAGGATCCACTGCAAAAACCTCAAAAGCCTTTTGTCCGTTGTTTATGGGTTGCCTCGCAGGAATTTGTTGGAGGCTACCTGTGAACGGCCTACTTCCCCTTCGAAACCCCAGACCTCCCCACTACCTCTTCTGTCCAGAACCGCACATCACCTCAACTGCCCAGTGTCTTTTTGGGTCACATTCTATGGACCCCTGAGTGTACACTCATGTAACAGACTTCGGGCATTAACATCTCCTGTTAATCTGTGTCTGTTACATTTGATTATTAGCCCAGCTAGAGGAGCTTAGAAGCGGGGAGGACAATTATATCCTGTTCAGCCCACACAGAACACACACACTGTCAATGCCAGTCCAGCATCATCCCCGCTGGATTACTCTGGTTTCTGTAAGTTTGGCCTCCCTCTGCAGCACGGGCCACACTCCAGAAGGGCTCATCACACTTCTCATCAGCTTAGCTCACGTCCAGGTTTCCTGTTGGCCTTAGGGTTAACGTATACAACTTTACAGGGCTGTTCGGTGAGGCTCATCTCTGCTTAACTGCTTCGGCCTCACTAACCCACATGCCCCGCCTCACAGACCTCACAGACTATACTCTGGACTAGCACTGAGCAATGGAAACAGGACACCTGTCTACTTTTAAATTTTCTAGTAGCCACATTTTAAAATGTGACAAGAAATAGGTGGTTACTTTTAGTGATTTACTTTATTTAACCCAATATATTCCAAAATATTATTCTAACATGTAATCAACATAAAAATTGAGATTTTTTAATTTCTCTTTGTGGTTAATCCTCACCTAAGGATATTTTCCATTGCTTTTTAGAGAGAGTAGAAGGGAGAGGGGGAGAGAGAGAAACATCAATGTGTGAGAAATACATGGACTTGGTTGCCTCCTGCACATGCCCCGACCAAGGCTAGGGAACTTGCAACCGAGGTATGTGCCCTTGACCAGAATCAAACCTGGGACCCTTCTGTCTGTGGGGCAATGCTCTATCCACTGAGCCAAACTGGCTAGGGCTATTTTTCCTTTCTTATACAAAGTCTTAGGAAAACACTAACTTTTGTACGTGTGGAGCACATTTCAAAGTGGACTCGCCACGTCTCAAGTGCTCACTGGCCACATATGTCCATCAGAGTGGACATTGCAGCTCTAAACCTATGGCTTTCAAACTTTAGCTGCATTACATCACCTGGAGGGCAGAGAGGCAGGTGGAGCCTTCCTGTCTACCACACTTTATTCAGTCCCCAGAGTTGTTACATTTTTTTAATCTTCACCCAAGGATATGTTTTTATTGATGTTTTAGAAGAAGAATGGAAAGATAAACATCGATGGGAGAGGGAACATCGATTGGTTGCCTTTCATACATGCCCTGTGCCCTGACGGGAACGAACTGGCAACCTAGATACGTGCTCTGACCAGGAATCAAACCTGCAACCTTTTTGGTGCACAGACAACACTCCAGCCAACTGGACCACCCGGCCGGGGCATCACCCCCAGAGTTTTGGTTCATTCGGTCTGGGATGGGCCCAAGAATTTGCCATTTCTGAAAAATTCAACGGTGATACTGACACTTGGTCTCTGGACCACACTTTGAAAACCATTGTTCTAGATCAGAGATTATAAACTGGGAGCCATAGGTTGGATCCAGCTGGCAGAACCACGTAGTGTTTTAAAATAATTTATGGTATTACCAACATTTGAAAATAGGTGGATTTCCCATAAAATTATGGACTCCAAGCTTCTGTTAAAAAAAATGTATAAGTATGATTATATAGGGCTATATTTCTGCCTGGCAATCAGCAGGAGCCAGATTTAAGTGCCCTCTCTTAAGGTCATGAAGGCCCACTTCACTCTTAAAATCCCAAGGCCCCGGCTGTAAATGAGTTGGCATCCCCAAACCTAGACCTTTTAGATTCCCCAGAGCCTAAACACACCGCCCTCTCTCTTCCCTCTGTGACCTGGTACATGGGGTTCTCTCTGTCGGGACTGTTGTGACCAGCACCACCACACCAACCTGGCTTACTCCCATTTACCCTCAGGCCTCGGCTGAGATGCCACCCTCTCTAGACAGCCTGCTCTCCTCTCCCTATGACTGAGTATAGGTGCCTCTTCTGCGTGTTTTCATAGAAGCCTGTGCATCCCCCATCAACACTACCATACGTCGCTGTAAATTCCCACTAGCTTGCCTGTCTTTCCCATCATTCTGTGAATTTCCTGAGGGAAGGGACCACCACCTTTCTTATTCAACACTGTATCCTAGTGTCTAGCCCAGGAACAGACTGGCACCTAGCTGATGTTCAATAAATATTCACTGAATGAATGAATGAATGCAGACATAAAACAGCTAAGAGAGATCTTTAAAATAACATCACCCAACTCTGACTTGCCCCTGGAGGCTGAAATGGGATCTTAGCTTTATTCTGAATTCCAGAGGCAACAAGAACAAAAAGGTAAATGGTAAATTTTAAATTTCTTTCAAAACTGCAAAAAGAATTATTTAAAATAATCCACTAGCTTGAGCTTCATTTCACCCTGCCCAATTTACTGAAAGCCAGAAATTATGAAATAAGCACAATACTACTGTATTATCAACTTACAGACTCCTGTTCTATTTACCGCATATCCTGCATATTGTCTATACTTGACCATTGTTTTCCTGGCTTAAGACGAACAGAAAATTCTTTCCTCTGATTAAGAGAGTTCATATTTTTTTAGAGATTCTTGGAACTTGGCACTAAAAGTTTACAAGAGAGGAGACAGAGATTCTATATTCACACAGGCCAATGCATGGGGCACTTAAGAAATGACAAAAATATAAAAGGTAGCCCTCGCCAGTTTGGCTCAGTGGATAGAGCATCAACCTGCAGACTTAAGGGTCCCAGGCTCAATTCCGGCTAAGAGCACATGCCTAGGTTGCAGGCTCTATCCCCAGTAGGGGGCGAGCAGGAGGCAGCCAATCAATGATTCTCATCATTGATGTTTCTATCTCTCTAACCCTCTCCTTTCCTCTCTGAAATAAATAAAAGCATATTTAAAAATAAAAGGTAGATGCCAAAACCGGTTTGGCTCAGTGGATAGAGCGTCAGCCTGCGGACTGAAAGGTCCCAGGTTCGATTCCGGTCAAGGGCATGTAACTTGGTTGTGGGCACATCCCCAGTGGGAGGTGTGCAGGAGGCAGCTGGTCGATGTTTCTCTCTCATCGATGTTTCTGACTATCACTCTTCCTTCCTCTCTGTAAAAAATCAATAAAATATATTTAAAAAATAAATAAATAAAAAAAATAATAAAAATAAAAATAAAAGGTAGAAATTATGTTCTGAAGGACCTCATCATTGGTAGAAAGGATAAGTCATGGACACAAGTAAATGTAACATGAGATTGGAAGAGGCCAGTGTCATGTGACAAAGAATGGCATTTGAACCCTAGCTGTTTTGGCTCAGTGGATAGAGTGTTGGCCTACAGACTGAAGGGTCCTGGGTGCGATTACGGTCAAGGGCACATACCCGCGTTGCAGGTTCGATCCCCAGTGTGGGGCATGCAGGAGGCAGCCAGTCAATGATTCTCTCTCATCATTGATGTTTCTATCTCTCTCTCTCCATTTCCCTTCCTCTCTGAAATCAATAAAAAATACTTTTTTAAGAAAAGGATGGCGTGTGAGAATTCAGGGGAAAGGAGTTCTTCCAGCCCCCAGTGACTTCTGGGAACCTGACATGGCAGAGGCAGCATCTGACCTCATCTCTCAATAAGATTCAGAAGATCTGTGTCCTTCAACAAATCACATTTCTTCTCATGTACATTATGAAATATATTTTCAATCTCTTTTTAAAAATGCGTAATATATGAAAAAGTAGCTTAATTTAATAGAAAAAGGTTTGAAGCCCCTGGGAAGCAGAATTTTAGACCTGGCTTTGCCCAAAGCTAGTATCTGACCTTCAGAAGTTTCTTAATATTTCTGGACCAGAGTGTTCTCATCTGTAAGCTGAGCTGATAATAAATGATCTCTAAAGTCCTTTCTGACACTAGCACTCGAGGAGTGTCTATATTCTCAATTTTTATGCTGATTAGACTTTTGTGGTTAAATGCAATTAGTTTTGCCATGTGCTTCACAATAAATTCAGGCTTTGCAATACTTCATTATGCGCAGAGGCAGTCATGTCATTGCTTAGGAGACAAATGAAGTGTCAGCTTCTTGTGAAGAAAATGATTAGAGATTATGTGTCTGGAGGGGAAGAGAAACTCTTACATTCAGAAGTGAAATAATAACTTCAGAAGGTCTTAAGAAGACTATTGAAATGGTCTTTGGCGTCAGATAATTAAAAAAGGAAGACTGCAGGACTCGGTTCACAGAGGCAACGGAAAGAGGGAATGCGTCCCATTAAATGAACAGCATTTCATTAGTCCTGATCAGGTAAGGGGGAGAGGAAGGAAGAACATACTGATATATTTCTTAAATCCTTAGAAATGGCGTTCAGTCAATTTTAAGAAATACCTCTGCTAAGGAGCGTGACCATAATTTGCATACTTCCTTGTTTGCTTGACACCTGTTTGTCACTAGGGAAGATACTTGCTTTGAAGCAATGCTCAAACAAATGAAATTGAATAGCCCAGGAGGAAGAAGGTGGTGAAATCCACTGGAAAGCCCCTAGGTAACTCGGGCCAGGCATCTTTCACTCAACCTGGCTGTACACCAGGCGGTGTTCAGTGACACTGATGGACAAAGATGGAGTCACTCCCAGACACATCAAAGTTTCTATCCAAGAAGCAAGACTGTGAACATAAGAAATCTCAGATTGATTTGTTATTCTCAAGTCAGTTGCTTCACTGAAATTTGAGAACACAGGAAAGATTCCCAAACAGTGAGATGCCTCAAGTAGCACTGATATTTCTCTGTCTTTCCATTGGAGCCACAGTAAAAATAGTCTTCTCTCTGATCCATGGAATGAAAACAAGTCAAAGGCAAGAGGATATATACAGCTTAGGGGACACCCAGGATCTTGGCTCCCTGCTCATCCAAGTTCAGGCACTGGTTTAGCTGCCTCACCATGGGTTTGGCAGTTAAAGCAGTGTAGCCAAGCGGGAAGAGCCCTAGCAGGAAACATGGTCTGGGGATTTGGAGAAACAGAACCAGGACACTGAAAGGCTGGAGTTCTTTGTAGCTGATCTCGGGTGAGTTTGCCCACAAAGAGAGAGAAAGTGGAAAACAGGAGGAGACAGAGGATCAGAGGAGTCACCCAAGGTCATAGAACTAGTGAGCGGCAGAAGTAGATTGAAACTGTGTCCTGCTTCCTACTTAGTTCACTGGATAAGATGGGCAAGGTCCTTATTTTACTTGGAAGGAAGAGTGGAACGGTGAGATTTGGAGCCACGTGGATCTGGGTTGAATCCCAGTGAACTGTGAGGAAATGAACTAATGCAGGTAGAGGGCCGGGCATGCACATGCCACCCAATGAGTGTTAGTTTTGTCTTTCTCATCCCCAATCCATCTGTCCAATGGCAAACCTTACTGATAAATGGTTTCCATTTTCACTACAAGGTTCAAGAATAATCCTCCTTAACAAAATGCAAGCATATGGAAAAGACAATCTCTGTTGTGATGTATTATTTTTAAAGCTTTTCATCCACTTTTTACTAAATAATGATAATACTTGTTAACTTTATTGTGGCCTAGTGTATACTAAACACAGGTCCACTAGAAATAATCCTCAAAATGAGTATACAAGCAGAGGCTATGATGATTTCTCTTTTACATGTGAGGACAGCGGGCCTGGAGGGTTAAACACCTTGTCCAAGGTCACTCAGTAAGTGGCAGAGCCAGGATTCAGGCGGACGGTGTGGTGCCAGGGCCCTGCCCTGTTTTTAATCCCCCTGCTAGGCTGCCTTCTAACTATTCTCTACTAAGTGAATATAATGTAGATCTAAGACATTATTAATCAGAGTGGAATCAACAGAAACACAAACACACCTAAGCTCATTTATTATCAACTTTGGAGACAAATTAAAATCTATCCCAGGGAACGAGCATTTTGGAGTGATACAAATCCTTAACAATACAATCAATTAATTGGTCTACAGCTAATCGATATCTCTTCTTTCCCCCAGATGTTTGTGTTTCCACAATTGAGCCTCAAGAGAAACCACAATTCAGTGAATCACATATTACCCTGTGTATTTTCAATCAGAAAAAAACTTATTTAGCTCCTAATATGAACAGATTATTGTGTAAGACATGTCAACATAAGTAGGGAATGAAAAAAAAAATAGAATATATGGCTGTGCTAACCTGTGGAAATTATTATACTGAGAAACCTGTAGAAATTATTATAACCAACATGATAAATGAAGTAAAATATCACTAACTCACCATTATTTTTGGTTAGTTCAGAACAGCCAACATTTACCAGTGAAGAAATTGAAGGGGGAGGATTTTTGTTTAAGAAAACAACCTTCAAGCAGCTGCAAGCACTCTAGAAGCATCATTTAATCTTAACAATAGATATTCTAGTTATTAATAGTCAATATTAATGTTGCAGTTGCTGCCCAGCTGGCGTGGCTCAGTGGTTGAGTGTCGACCTATGAACCAGGAGGTCCCAGTTCGATTCCTGGTCAGGACATATGCCTGGGTTGTGGGCTAGATCCTCAGTGTGGAGCATGCAGGAGGCAGCCAATCAAGGATTCTCTCTCATCACTGATGTTTCTCTCTCTCTCTCCCTCTCCCTTCCTCTCTGAAATAAATACAAATATATTTTAAAAAATATTGCAGTTGCTATAATTGGAGTGCCTTGCCAGCCCATTCCTCCTTATCTGGAGCCTCCCTTTTACCCAAAACCCCCAGTGGAGGGGAAAGCTGAGCGGCCATCCTTCCAATTGAATCTTCACATAGGCTTAGTAGCCAATCAGATTTTCCTTTTTTGTGGGAATTTGAAGTAAAGACACAGAGACCACATTTAGGTGTTGTTGGAGTTGGGTCAATGGCAGAACTAATAAAAATGATAAAGCAGAGAATTTAAAGTTGGAGGAAGTAGCAGACGCCCACAGAGGTTCAGGGACAAGATCAAGCTGACTCTGGAGAGGCCCAAGAATTCTTAACTTCATAGTTTCAGTTCCTACGTCACCAGGTTGAGGAAATAAAGACCTCAGACTCATAATTTTTAAAATAACACTTGGTTAATTATATGCATTGCCTTGCCCAAAGAAAGCATGGAGCAGATCCTTTTGTGGTCAGCAGGGACAAGTCCCTAGTCTCAGGCAGAGGAGAGAACATATGTAACTGCTTGAGTGGGGAAGGCAGGCCTTGAGGACATGTGTTAGCACATTTTTAAAAGACTATTAGAAAAGATTGCAATGTTTGCCATTAAAATACTATAGACCAATTATTGTGTAAGAATTTTAGTCTCTTTCTCCACAGACATGGAGTGCAGGCTTTGTATGGATGGATTGATTTCATTATTGACCTGGCTGTCCTTGGTTACTAGCCCTGTGTGTTCAATAAGGTCATCTCTTACTGATTTTCACTGCTTTCACTGCAGTCTTAGGTTGGGCTCTCACCGAGGTAGACCAAGGCAAAGATTTGAGTGCAAGTACTTTGGGAGGTGACTCCCAAGAAGCACTGGCAGGGGAGTGGAGAATTGAACCAAGGAAGGGAAGAAAGCCAAGGCAATGTGTGTTGAGATGGTTAAAGCTGTGGGTCACTGGGGTGCAATCCCACTTGGGACTCTAGGAGACTACGTAGAAATGCCTGAATTGTCCCACCAGAATGATGAGCAGCTGAGGTACTTCTCCACTGACTCCTCCCTGCCATTGCTTGAGGCTCCTCTGCAGAGATGGTTAATTTCCCGCAACTCTATCCTATCCATCGTGGGCCTCCTATGTCCCTGCAGCCAGAGGTAGCTCTCAGGTGGCCTTGCAGTAAAGATCCATGGCATGTAAGGATGGTGAGTGCTGGGGACGGTGAGAAGGGCACCAGGAGCATCTCAGCCACGTCTCTTAAGCTTGAGTGAGTCCCTCTTTGTTGCAACCAAGCGGTCTCTTAATAGAACAAGTTCCACTAGAACAGCCTTTGGTAGCAGAATTTACAGTTTAAGGAAATAAATCTTCACTTCCATTCATTCTAACTGACCTCTCCTCTCTCAAGCCCCCACTGTCTGAATTCAAGTCATTTTATTGAATTACCAAAAGTTGATTCTACATTATAAAAATTTCAATAAAGTTACAGGAAGGGAACTGAAATTAGACCTAAATCGAATGGGCCTGACAGTTTCCTTCCCTCACAAAGTCTCCTTTTATTAATTACGTATAGGCAAGTGGCAGCACTGTGTCATGGATTAGGAGAGCTGCTCAGGCCATCCATCTTCCACACTAAGAATTAACGACATCGCGAAACCAGACAGAAATGACTAGACACATAACACAGAATCTTTTAATGTTTGCTATTAAAAAATAGCGAGCGGGATCAAAGTCAATGAGAAAAAGTTTGTTTTCCTGTATTGAAGAATGGAACTGACTCAGAAGGGCAAGGCTCAAACATAGATAATTTATGGTCCTTCCTCTACATTTCTCCTGCTCTTAGAATGCGAGTCCTCACTTAACACTGCTGCGTATTATTTTAGAAGGATGTTAACCCAACCATTGTATCAAGGGATAGATTTTATAAGCTATAAGATGATGATAAAATCCTATACCATCCAGGGGGAAGGCTGGGAACTACCAGGGTGTGGCCCAGTGTTTGGAACTGATGTGTTTGTTGACCGACTGGATGAATAAATAACATCTAGCTTTCCGATCTAGGGGATTTCAGTTGTAGCAAAAATAAACAATGCTAATAATACCTCTTCTATAACATCTTTTAAAACCAATTATGATTATGTTAAATGATTTTAATTCACTTATTTCTAATCCTCACAAATCTGATGATTGCAAAGGACCTCGTAGTGCAGTGGGGTAGAGTGGGTAAAGCGCTAGGTAGAAATTTAGGGGCTGGAACAAACTCTGTCTCTAGTCATAGGGGAAATCTTAGATGTGTCGCTTCCTCTCTCTATGGTACTAACTAGACTCTATTGAACCTTCCAGTCTTGTTATGATGAGCTGTATGTCATCAGTTCAAGCCTTTACGTCATTCTGGATTGGAAGTCAGACACCATATATTATAGTGATTCTCAAGATATAGAAGCCCTGGTGCTGAAAAGTTTACCATTGACTACACAACTATTGAGATGAGGTTGCCTCTGGCTCTTGCTTTGATCTGGGATAGACATTACGGCCCACTCTATTCTGTGCTCTGGGGAATTTAGAAACAAGCCTGTATCCCGGCTTGGGAAAAGGACATGTACATGGCAGAGCATCTACGCACTGCTTGCCCTCAGGCAGGGGTGCGATTCCCGTCCACTCTATGTGAACAGCAGCCCTTTGGCTTGCAGCAGTGGTCCCGAGAGGTCACAGGCTTAGGCGACAGGCCACCAGGACAGATATATGGCATTTGGATGCATTATCAGAAAGTTCCAGAAATACTTTGGATAAAAAATCTGGGATGGGAGGACTGGAATTCTAGAGGTCAAATGGGATAAAGCCTCAGATGCATGCCATTTGGGCATTTCAGGGGAGGAAATGTGAGCTCCCAGGGCTGCAGAAGTTGGGGACATCTAGTTTATACCTGTCCACTCTTCTCATCCCCTCCCCTTGCTGCACACTGCTGCAGGCTGGGACCCCACTCCAGCTCCTTTCCCCAGACCAGCTCCGCAGGACACTGAGCTCTCTGAGTGGGATCCTGGAAGAATTCCCACCCGGCTCCTCTTTCTCATTCTGAGAATCCCATGAGCCACAGGCTGTTTGGTTTCTAATTTGTTGTAAAAGTGGGAGCTAAGAGTGCCCAACTGAAAAGAAATCCAATTCAGGGGTATGGTCTCATTTGCAGCTTGGTATTCCAATTTAATATGCTTAGTCTTTGCGGAAATCCCTGTTTTTTAAAAATATGTTTTTATTAATTTCAGAGAAAGGAAGGGAGAGGGAGAGAGAGAAACATCAACGATGAGAGAGAAACATCGATTGGCTGCCTCCTGCACACCCCCCACGGGGGATCAAGCCTGCAACCTGGGCATGTGCCCTGACTGGGAATCGAACTGGCAACCTCCTGGTGCATAGACAATGTTCAACCAACTGAGCCACACCAGCTGGCTGAAAACCCTGTTTGTAACATTCCAGAGTGAAAGCAATGTCAAATTTCCCAAAGGAGGTGTTTGGGGTGAAGTGATGAGCTGATGAGCTGATGAATACATTGAAGAGCTACCTTCCCAGCTCCAAGCGTCATGTGGGAGGGATTGCAGCAAAGGAGGCCAGGAGCACCTGCTAGTTTCGGCAACGGTGGTCCACACTGATTGCCTGCCCGCTCTATGCCAGCACAGTCATGTCACTAGGAATGATCCTTGAGAGCTGTCTCCCTTATCTCTCATTTATGCTCCATCATAAGTCCTAATTACTATCAATTACCTCTTGAGTCACTTTACTTGAATTTGCTTCACTTCCTCATCCACCAACACCTTGGTCTACTACAGGTATACCTGACATACTGTGGGTTCAGTTCCAGATCACAATAAAGCAAGCATCACAAGACAAGGGGGGGGGGGGTGGGTGGGGAGTTCATATCTTTTTGCTGGTGGAGGGTCTTGCCTTCAATTTGTGGAAAACACAACCATTGTGAAGCGCAATCAAGTGCGATAAAATGAGATGTGCCTGAACACATTCGCCTCTTAACAGCTCTCTCCCATCCACACTTGCCCCTCTAACCCATCCTCCAGAGAGAAGCCAGAAAAGATGGTTTTGAAATGCAAGCCTGATCATGGCTCCTCCTAAAAGCACTTCAGTGGCTAACCACAGTTCTTAAGACCAACATCAGAATTCTTACCACAGATAACAGAATTCTGCATGATCTGGCCCCACCATTTCTCCAGTCTCTTCTCATTATTCTCCCTCCCATTTTCTACATTTCTGTCAACCCACAGGGCTTCTATTTCACGCGGCATTTGCATATACTGCTCCCGCTGTTTGCAATGGTTTCCTCCCTCTCATGCAGAACCTCCTGCTCACCTTGAGACCTCCCCTCAAAACACATCCTCAGAAAGCTGCCCTCCCCTGACGAGATGAGGCCTTCCTGCCGACTCAAGGCCTGTCCACCTTCTTGTAGCATTTCACATGGTGACACTTTAAAATTGTTTTATTCATATCAAAATAATACATGAATATAGTTTGGACAAACCTAACACAAGCAGAAAGCCATACTTGAAAATTCAGCTTCATGCTTTCTCATACCCATGTTGTGTTCAAGGTCAAGAGATCATTCCCAGTGTCCCAGAAGCCCCCCTTTCCAGTCACTGCACCTGCCCCTATGGGAAAGGACCACTATTTTGAATTCTAACACATGAGTCAATTTTTGTTTTTAAAGGTTCCTACAATTTCCATAAAGCGTGAGGCCCCTAGACCCCTTCCCACAATGGTCTTGCCATGCATCCTCTTATTCCCCCCCCCCCATTTTTTTGATACATGTACATACACATAAATGATGTGTATGTGGAAATGTGTAGTTTTGTTTTATTATCACATTGTAATTTTTGATTTCTTTGTGTGGCAATTTCATTTCCTGTCTCTGCCACTAAACTGTTCCCTCCATAAGGAATACACCAGTGGTAGCACCTGCTCCTCATTTTCTCCCCAGCCCCTCGTGAAGGTGGTGAGTACATGAATGATCATCCAGGTGCTGGGGCCACAGGACTGAACAAGACAAACGGGTTCAATGCCCCCACTCGCTTCTCTTTTATAGAGTGTAACTGATCAGAAATTTGTCTAACGCCTCTTAGAAGTGAGTTCTAAAGCCGCCGTCTCTCTTGCCCTAGCCGGTTTGGCTCAGTGCAGCCGTGGGCAAACTACGGCCCGCGGGCCGGATCCGGCCCGTTCGGCTGTTCTATCCGGCCCGCGGAGCTGAAAGAGCAGAGGGTTCTCTTGCTCTCCCTTCCGCTCCTTTACTTTGAGTTTATATTAGTTCACACAAACATTCCATCCATGCTTTTGTTCCAGCCCTCCGGTCCAGTTTAAGAACGCATTGTGGCCCTCGAGTCAAAAAGTTTGCCCACCCCTGGCTCAGTGGATAGAGTGTCGGCCTGCGGACTAAAGGGTCCCAGGTTCGATTCCAGTCAAGGGCATGTACCTTGGTTGCAGGCACATACCCAGTAGGGAGTGTGCAGGAGGCAGCTGATCGATGTTTCTCTCTCATCGATGTTTTTAAGTCTCTATCCCTCTCCCTTCCTCTCTGTAAAAAAAAAAGATCAATAAAATATATTAAAAAAATAAAAATAAAATAAAGCCGCCGTCTCCATCCTTTCTCCTAAGATGGCCCCCACCTCCGAGAGCTCAATCCTGGGCGAAGAAAGGGGCCTCTGCTTGACTTTCCCAGGTTTCCTTCCACCTGCCACTGGCTCAGCCCCCACTCCAGCCCTTCTGCGTGGATGCCCCTGGCTAAGGTCTTCCTTCCTCTTTTATCCTAAAGCTAATAAGACAAATGTAATGGAAAGGGCTTTCTGCTTGGGAATCAGGAGACATAGGTTCAAGTCTTAACACTTTGGCTTTCTGGATGGCCCTAGGCCAGGGGTGGGCAAACTTTTTGACTCGAGGGCCACAATGGGTTCTTAAACTGGACCGGAGGGCCGGAACAAAAGCATGGATGGAGTGTTTGTGTGAACTAATATAAATTCAAAGTAAAGGAGCAGAGGGGAGAGCAAGAGAACCCTCCGCTCTTTCGGCTCCACGGGCCCGATAGAACAGCCGAACAGGCCGGATTCGGCCCGCGGGCCATAGTTTGCCCACGGCTGCCCTAAGCAAATCACTACACCAGTCTGGGCCTACCTTTCCATATCTGTCAAAGGTGGGGGTTGGACTGATAACAATTCTAGGGTTCCTTTTTGCTCTAATATGCTAATTAACCGGGATGCCATAATGGGTTGACTGGACAGGGGAAGGTTGCGCGTGCAGCGGCGGGGGTGGGGCGGCAGGGGAGGGCCTGATCAGCAGCAGCTGAGGCTGCTTCAAGGGCGGGAGAGGGAGGCAGGGCCGGACCAGCGACTCGAGGGTGGGCAGCGCCACGCCGTTTAGAATTGCGCGCTGGGCTCCTAGTATTCTATAATATTTAAGATGGAAGGTACTTATGCCCAAGAGCAGACAGCTCACCTCTGCACAGATGATCCTACGACCAGTGATAGTTTAATTCCCACAAGGGAAGCTGAAAATTTCTGAAGCGCTGTTGGTTTTCTTTCTTTCTTTCTTTTTTTAAAAGTCTTTATTGTGGGTTTCTTCATTGTACTCGTCAGTCTCGCCCCAGCCATCCACTGCAAATAGTAATAGCAGAAGGTAGGCAAACAATTCTTCAGGCGGTTTGACATGGATGATCAATAATATCCTTGTGAAAATGCCAGCAAGTTTGGGCATTTTCTTTTAAAAACCGCTTTCTTTACAAAATGGTCTTTTGAAACACCATGACTTGATTTTCAGGGACGGACTGATTACAAAGCCTGAGGTTTCTTGCCAAGGCAGCGTGTTTCTGACTCCCACTTGATGATTAAAGACTAAGAAAAAAGCAAAACAATAAGAGCCTTACATCCTTATCTGATTGTATCAGGCTGGATGGAGATCCCTGGGAACTAAGCCTGCTGTCTGGAGACCAGCCTAGCAAAGCGGCTTATATTGGGGGTCAACAGACTGTAGGGATCCCAGATTTCATATTCAGGCTGCGTGGCACCAGGCAACGTGAAGGTCTCCCCGTCCTCGCTTTTCTGAGCCATCCCAGTGTGTCTGGGGCTGCTCCTGTTCTCAGGATGAGGAATGACTCCCTGGGACTCTCCTCGCTTCCTGAGGCCTCCAGGGACCCTCCAGGCTTTGGGAACTGAGAATATGGGTCTTTATGAGTTCTGTGGGCCATTTAGAAACCCATCTTTAGTCATTGACTAATTTAATTTTAACAGAAGCATTTGATTTAGATATTTTGGGCCCCATGTTACAGATAAGGAAACTAGAGTCACCCAATCTCACAAGACAAGGGCAGAGTGGAACTGGGTTTTAACTCAGGTCTTAGGACTCTGAACCTCAGAATGTTAGTGACACCAAGGAGAGCCCCTGATTATGAGAAAAATCCAGGACACATGCTAAAGCCTGTCATTTAGGCAGGGTAGAGTAACTGCCACTTCATTCTCAGCTCCGGGATCCTTATCGATCACTGAGCAAGAGTGGGGCTGAGCAGGTACCTCTTGGGGGCGCCAAACCACCAGGCTCTTGTGGGCTTTGCCCAAGGCAAGAAACACCTGGCAAAAGCAGTTCCTCTGATCCCTTTTCCAAACAAAGGAATTGATGAAGTTGGAAAGACCTGGCTTTGAGTGAAGGTGAACATGAGGCAGAAGCACACCTGGAAGTAGTTTAGAGGTACGACAGTATTTTATTCCAGAATCTAGTACATTAAAGCGTGTGGGGTGCACCAATAAATCAATGTGTAAGTGCATCAACCATGAACCACTCTCATGGGGAGAAGGCCCTGGAAGAACACCATTGGTTTCCCTCATCCCCACTGTGGTTCTGTCATCCACTAACATGCTCAGGCATCCTTTATCCTCAAATACACACTCAGATTATTCCCCCAGCACTGCAATCACCCTGAGCTACCTTTCTCTTTGCCACCAAACTTCTGGAAAAGAATAATCACAACCTCCAGTTTCTCATCCTCCTCCTCTAACTCCTGAAGCATGGCTCACTCTATTAGAACAGGATTTAATTTTATTATTCTTTTATTCTCAGCAACTGGCACATATTGGATGGACTGGAGCAGTGGTCGGCAAACTGCGGCTCGCGAGCCACACGCGGTTTGCCGCTCTGTTGACTAATGAGTTTGCCGACCACTGACCTAGACTCTCGATTCCAATAATTACAGGCTGTTGTTGTTCCTTGTGATTAAGCCCCTATCCCAGTGGTCGGCAAACTCATTAGTCAACAGAGCGGCAAACCGCGGCTCGCGAGCCGCAGTTTGCCGACCACTGGCCTGGAGGGTCCCTGCTTTTAGGAGACTCCCTGAGTTCTCTAGATGTGTCCCTTCTGCCCGACACAGGAATAGACACCCTGTTCTGCAATCTCCTTTGCATTGATGCCTCTGGTTGCCAAGGTAAGGTCAAGTTAAAGCTCTAGGTACAGGGTATGTTTAGAAAGCAGATTCTGTTTCAGATGAAGCCAGCAAGCTCTCCACCCCAGGCTCCTACATGAATGAATTTGTTTGAACCTGACGTCAGCAGTTGATTCAAGATCAAGGTACTGGATGTGCAAGGTAGGCAATGGCGTCTGAGGTAGCCTGGACCTAAAAGTTCTGCCCATACAGGAACCAGGTAGCCCAGTTAAAAATTTTCTCTTTCATGAATTTATATGGAAAAATATGGAAGAACCAGATAAGAACAGAAGCTGAAAGGTCATGAGAGAGAGAGTGGGGATCAGGAACAAGCTAGTGTTTGAAGCCAATGTTTTAAGGAATGAGAAACATTAATATGTGGAAGCTCTAATGGAGATAGAGGAATAAAAAAAAAGCATAAGCATAATGGAAGCAAGAGAAGAACTGAGAGATCACAGTAAGAAAATAAGAGGTAGCTGAGTTACATTTTTATGAGAATGCTACTGTGAAGATCCATAACTCCTAAGTCACCAAGACCTTAGGATAAAATGATGTGGATCTAGAATAGATTGTTGCCAGTCACAGCTTTAGGGGACTACCAGAGAATGGTCTCTCTTCTTGGTTACCAGGGAGATTTGAGTTCCCTTTTTGGCCAATCCTTTCAATGGAAAACCCTTTCAACTGGAACTTTCTGGGGAGACTCTGTTACTTGCAAGCACACAAACTAAACCCAAGTAGGCGATGTAGCTGTAGATGAAGATTTAGTTTTTCTACAGCCCTCTGTAGGGAAAATTAATATCCCAGGGAGCTCAGTATGTTGTAACTTATCCTTCCAACCTCTCCACAGGACACAGGACCAATTGAATTCCTGTTTTACAGAAACCTGGGGAAGTAACTCTCCTGTGTTCCAAAGACCCTATGACAGCAGGTGTCGTGACTCCTGAGCCCAATGTTCCTCACTAAAGCCTGCAAACCTTATTGACCTCAGTGATATTTGCCATTCCCCTGCTCACTTCTCCTCTTTCCCATCATTTATCTGGAAAAGTTCACAGTTTCAGAGATTAGCTCAAGGAGTCCTAATACCATAGGTACTAGGGACATGCCAGCAAGAAGAACTGGAAAGTCTATGAGGGACTGAGGTTATAAACAGTGTTCTTTTGAGCCACTAGGATATACTGAAGATGATGATATCTGCAGGTACTAAAACAATTTGCCCAAGAAAAAGTAAGCATTTAGGAGACATGTGTACTACTATTTGTAATACTTAAAACAATAAAATAAAAGAATGGGAATGAAAAAAAAAAGAAAAATGAAGCGTTTAGTGACTGCTATCTTAGCATGTCCTGCCATTTATGAACATTAACCTCAACAAAGCAGAGTTGAAGAACACTGCTGCCTACTAGACCATCTCCATCTTGTTTTGACAGCCAGACTTGAAAACCACATGTGCTTTGCATTCTCACACCCTCTGCAGTTCATGCAGAAGGTGCTCGGCTTCGTGAATCAAATCCAGAGCAATAGTCAATCAATTGGTTATTAAGTGATTGCTTCTTCCAGAAAATTCTATTTTTCTCTCCCAAGACTTAGCGAGGCAAAGGCAGTATGACCTTCATAAGAGAGAGGCTTGACATTCTGAACAAAGGAAAAACTGGCTGATTAAATGAAGTTCAAAAATCTAATTATGAGTGGGAAAGGCCTTTAGCTAAATGATTTAGATCCAGGGCTACAGCACAGCCACTTTCTTTGTCATGTACAGATTCACTGTCAGCCTCTGCTGGGCTTGTCTGGAGGATGAGATGACCTCCAAAACTTAGAAAGAGCAAAATCCCTCAATATCAGAACAAATCCAAAGCAGGGTTTCCTCTAACAGCAGTTTCTTCCCTCCCCACATCCTTGAAACAACGCTTCATATCTGGGGACACCACGGTGTAGCTTCTGGGAGAGGGAGTTAGGGTTTCTATTGGGCTCTAGCCTCTGAAATCTACTCTGAATAAGCATACAACCCAAATAAATACAGCATGCCGGCCATGGAAATAGAGTTTCAAGTTTCCTAATTTCATCTTCCAATCAGGCTGCCAATTCTGAAACCTTTTACATACATATTGGGGGGGGGGGTGGTGTCCCACTGCTTTGGTGGCAGTAAAAAAATAATAGTAAACCTATATTCTATCATTTAAAATAGAACCAGAAGAAATGTTGGAGATTGCTTATTTAAGCCCTATGTTACTGGTGAGGATTTTAACCCAGAATGTATTTAGTTTACTAACCTGGAGAGGAGAGGCAAAGGAGGCTGATCATTTGTCTTACCTCCTGCCAGTTTTGTTTGCCTGTGCTGGCACCTCGGAGATAGTACGGTGCCGTGGTTACATGGACAAACCTCCTCTCTGCTGCTTACTACTTGTGTAACTCTTTTAAGAGGCTGGAAGAATAAATGAGTTAATGTGTGACAAGTGCTTAAACAGCATCAGGTGTATAGTGAGTGCTTATAGGATGCCAGCCAACCTGATAGGTCCCTCAAAAAGCTCCTTCCAGGACTGTGAGGTGGTATCTGCCAAAGGCTGAGCACAGTACCTGGCACGTGGTGGTCAATAAAGGGGTCCTCACAGTTTTACAAGAAAGGTGAGAGAATGGCTTTCCTGAGTCCAGACCTTTAACTGACCAGGGAAGAAATAGTACTCAAGATTTTTATTTCAAAGTAAGGACATTTTGGCATTTGAAAGTACTTTTGTATTTTATATAATATTGGACATAGATGATCAGCAGAAAAGCCTAGGACTATTGCTTCCTTTCTAGAGCATGTTTAAGGGAATTCCACAGCAACATCAGTCAACCATTCTTCCACTTAACAGGGGAGTCCAGACCAGAACTATCACCTTGGTCACGGTTAAAAATTAGAGCCATTATAACTACCTCCGCAGTAGGAAGGATTGAAAGATTCCCATCCGAGTCCATGTTTTGGCTTTTAGCACTGAATTGTCATCATGTTTAGACAACTCCACATAATTCTCAAGTCAGAATGAGGAATCACACCATCAACAAGTCTGCCATCATGAAACAGTTAACAGTGTCTCCTGAGTGCCGTTTAGGTAGGTCCCTGGACTACCTGGGGTCCAGCTGACAGTGTCAGGCTGGGAAACTGCTCTGGAGCTAAGCTCGCCCCCAAAGGCTCTATACCCTGACACACAGCAGTATCTGGAGATGCCCTAGAGCAGTGGTCGGCAAACTCATTAGTCAACAGCGCCACAGTTTGCCGACCACTGCCCTAGAGTCTTTGTGAGCCCACACCAGGAAGGTCAGGGTAAGCGCTGCGTCAGGGTTAGCTGCGTAGTTTCCAGCATGTTCAGATTTGAGGACCAAGGTTATATTTTGTCAACAATTTATTTTGACCAGAGATGAACATTCCAAAACGGAGGTGCTATCGTTCCAGACTGGGCTCTGGTGTGAATGCCCTCGCTCTTGGTGTGAGGAGAGGGTGAAGAGCAGTTCTGAGAATGTGGAAGGGAGTGAGTGGGAGCAGGTAACACTTTGCATGAGAGTAGGGGGGCAGTGACAGTGCCTCTCTCAGGCTGAGGCAGCAGCTACCCTATATTGCTAATACCTGTTGTAAGTACCTGCAACACCACCAGGGTATTTTTATCCCTGAAAAAATTACTAGGGTGTTCTAGGTCAATAGCCAACCTTAAGTGCAATAAGGATTCTACCAGCTTTATCTAAGTTATAAAAATATGATAGCGATGATTAAATCAGAAGTGGCTGCCCTTTTTAGAATAGCATCTAATGCAACTGAGATCTCTGAATTATGAAATTTGTGGAGGATACTAGGGCCCATTACTCTAATTTGAAGAGTCGTTGAGCTCAGTGAAACTGCCCTGTCAGCGCACCTTCCCAAGGTTGTGTGTGATTTGCTGAACTTTCTCAAAAACATAAAGTAAATGAAACCAAAACAGCGGTGGCAATATCGACATCAGCTTCTTGTTCCCCGCCCCATGGGCCTGGCCATCTCACCCATTAAAGAGAGCTGGGCTTCCAGGCAGCCTTGAGCATAGAACACAGGCTGCTTGTGTTTAAGTGCTCATCATTAAAAAATAAACAGCGGTCTGACTGCCAGCAGCAAGGCTGTGACTCCCCGCCTCTCCCCGCGTCTCCGGGCTCCAGCTCCAGCCAGCTGGCCTGGGTCACCTCTCCATTAGCGTGGAGTTTGAAAAGCTCTACCACAGATGGACTTAAGATTATGGGTCCTGCCACTTACAGTTTCTGAAATGCCTTTTTGAGTGGAGGACACAAATATGTTGCAAAAGTGAAAGTGTCTTTAAGGCAGCAGGCATGTCTCTTAGGAGTCCTTGCCCAAGAGAGCCTCCCCCAGCCAACTCCATTTCCCCCAGGGCTGAGTTACTTGTGTGGCTCTTAATTAAGCCCCTCCTTCAGCTGCCTCGCCTTCCCCGCCTCTGGCTTTCTTCTCGCAGGTCCCAGATGCCCTGTAAAGACTAAGTGCTGAGCTGGGGCTGGGCACTGAATGGACTCGGGCTGCTGGGAACTGGATGGGGGAGGCAGGTTGTCCCAAGCAGCTGGGAAATCTTCAGTTCTCTTGAGCTCAGTGTTGTTGGAAGCCGCCCATTGCCTTCACTAGCAGAGAGGTGTGGACAAGGAACCCGGAAGGCTGGTCAACCTTGAGGCTCTGGCAAGGGTCAGAGCCATACACCCACTGTCTAGTTGAGACAAAGGGAGCTGAAGCAACTTCCACCTTTTAGTTTTATGTAAATCCTTGCTGATGGGCTATCATCGAGCTATTACTGGAAATTGCCTAAGGGCTATAGGTGGATCCCAAACCTGAATAAAAGGGATCGCAAGGCCAGAGCAAAGAGTAGTCCTTTCTTGGGCTTCCGCCTGGCCCCCAATTCCCAAATTAATATTTTCTTGTCTAGTCTCTTTCATTTGTGTGTGGCCTCCTCCAGAACCCGAACCCTGAACCTGAACCCTGAACCACGCGGGACGTGGGGGAGGGGGGCACTCGCACAGTGTGTTCTGACAGCAGATTCGGCCTAGTGAACTCTCATTTAATTTCTGTGTGTCACTAAACTGGAATCCTATGGCCACTGCCACAGAGCTTCTGAGAGAAGAAAGGGGTAAGGTCAGGAGAGTGAAGAAACACCTGGACCTTAGAACTCCAAGGTCAGCTCAGTTCCTCTGGATTATGGCGGGATTTGCTTGAGACCACCCAGAGGGAACTTAGGAACTGGACATTTCAGCAAAGGGCTGAAGAGAATACAGTTCTTAAAGAATGACACTGGCATTAATAAGACACGGGGTCTGCTGAGCCCTCCACCTCACTAACTTCACTACCCTCACTGGGCATTTCTTTCCACCAGCAGCATGTGAGGCAGAGATCTAGGGACTCCGGGGCCCTCTAAGGAGCCCAGAGGTGCCTGCCCTCAATGGGCTTACATTCTAATAAAGAACCCAGCAATGGCCAACGTGGTATCACTGGACAAATGGAGAGTCCAGCTGTGACCAAGCTGAGAAGATGCGGCTGCTCTGTGGTTATATACAGGGTGGGCCAAAAGTAGGCTTAGAGTTGTATGTGAAATACAGTTTATTCTTGTATTATTCTTGTATTATACTGTAAATAATACAGTATTATTATTTTTTAATTACTGTATTATTTTCCATACAAACAACTGTAAACCTACTTGTGCCTCACCCTATAGCCAATATATGGAAGCAACCTAATGTTCATCAAGTGGCGAGTGGATAAAAGAGCTGTAGTACATATGTTAGGTAGGCAGATAGCTGCACGGGCAGGGGGAAGGGAAGGAGAAGAAAAGGGGAATGTATCTCACCCACTGAACAAAGAAGTCAGTAGTTTAGGGACGTACCAAGATAAAATCACCATACATTCTCATAAATTCTGGGAAAAAACTATAAAATATAAAAGGGGGACCTTGAAATCTAGTCTGTTGCCCAAAATATCTGTGAGGGGAACTTGGAATACTATGGGGGGGGGGCTGGGGGGGAATATGAACTTAAACCCCCACCAGATGGGGTGCTCAGACTAGCTGAGTTTCCCACTTGTCTTTATGCTGTGTATTCTTAATATAGTTGCTTGCTTTGCTTCCTTAATACATTCACTTGCTTTGCCTCAACACTGCTTTCTGTCACTCATCTGAATTCTTTCTCAAGAGCATGACAAGAGCCGAGGATGGGTGAGCCCCCTCTGACTCGGGCGGCTCTTTGGTAACACATATACAGGGTGTGTCCCCCCAAAATGTATACACACTTTGAATAATTATTAATTCCAATAGGTTAAATCTGAAAATAAATAAACATCAATTGAGCTATCAAAAAATGTATGTGTATACAATTTGGGGGGGATACCCTATACATAATGGAATATTACTCGGCCATAAAAAAGGATGAAATCTTGCCATTTGCAAGAGCATGGATGGAGAGGGTATTATGCTAAGTGAAATAAATAAGACAAAAAAAGATAAAAACCATATGTTTTCCACTTATATGTGGAATCTGCAAAACAAAATAAATTAACAAACAAAACGGAAACAAACTAATAGATACAGAGAACAAACTCCTGGTTTTTAAGTGGGAGGAGGGGGCTGGGTAAAAAGAGAGGAGGGATCAAGAATTACAAATTGGCTGTTGTAAAAATAGTCACGAGGATGTACAGTACAGCAGAGGGAATATAGTCAATGATATTGTAATAACTATGTATGGTGTCAGATAGGTACTAGATTGATCAGGGTGATCACTTCACAAGTTATACAAATGTCTAATCACTGTGTTGTATACCTGAAACTAATACTGAATATCAACTGGAATTGAAAAATAAAAAAATATTAAAAATAAACTGCAATCCCTCTATTATGTACAATCCTCAGTGTGCCTGAATATTTTTTTAATCCTCACCCGAGAGTATATCCATTCATTTGAGAGAGAGAGAAACATTGATGTCTGAGAGAAACTTCAATTGGTTGCATCTTGTATGCACCCTGACTGGGGATCAAACCTGCCACCTAGGTATGTCCCCTGACCGGGAATCAAACCTGCCACCTTTCGGTGTATAGGATGACACTCCAACCACTGAGCCACACCACCAGGGCCTGAATATTTCTTACTGATTCCCATCTGATGGCTTCCCATATCCTCTATTTTGGGGGACAAGAATCCACAATAGTGAACACCAGCAGTAAGACTTGAGGGCAGAAGGGCTGTCAGTGTGAACTCCTGAGGGCAGAGTCAGTATCTTATTTACCTGTGGGCGGCAGAGGTTAAGGTCAGTGATTAGAACATAGGTGACTAATAACTATTTGCTAAATGACGTTGGGTCATCCCCACTTTTCACTTGTGTTGCGCCTTTCTACTTTTACAAAACAGCTTTATGTGTTTATTCTCAGTGGAAGCCTGTGTGGGACGGCAAATGTTTTCTAATTCTTTGAAGGCACAGATGTGTTCAATAACATGCCCAAGGTGACAGGGCAAGTGAGTGTCGAGGTGACACTTGAGCCAGCTGCCAAGGTGGGGGAGGGGGCCACTGCAAAAAATGGAGGAGAAAAAGGAGACATACCAGGTCTTACATTTGTGTCCGCTGACTTATTTATAAGGTTTTAAATTTGTGTATACTTGAAGCATCTTAAGAAATTCTAAGGTTGTTTTTTTTTCTAGTTATAAAGAAAATACATAATGATAAAGACCACTGTAGGTTATGGATGAATAAAGGCCCTCCTCTGGGTTAAAACTCACCCTAAGACTTTTATTATGCTGGTGAATAACAGTAAAGGGATCAGACATCACCATCAGGCACAAAACATTAGAAAAAATATATCAATTTTCTTAATGGAAAATAGAAACAATTGCTGCGTCATCAGAAATTATTTGCCACAGAGCAGTTTCTTTTGCTGGGAAAGTAAACATTTCCCCCCTGATCAGGACTTAGCTCTCACAGCACGGGATTATCACACCTGAGAGTGCCTCGCTCAATTCACATGATCCTTTAATTATTTATGAAAACTATGAAATTCACAGCCAAGTCCATCAGTGGCCACAATGCATAATTCTGCACCTCCACTGTCCTGCTAATGGTGCCATTTTGCTCTTACAGAGTAAATTACTATCATGCCTGAATTGCAAATAGGACCAAGTCATATTTTGTCACTATAAAACAATTCTCTAAAAGCTAATTCCTTGTCTCTAGATCATGCATTCTCAACCAAATTGAAATCACTGTCAAAGAGGTAAATTGCTTGGGGTAGAAGGGGTGACAAAAATCTTACCCTTATTTTGTAGATAAAGCACAGGTATAGCTACAAACACATATACAATATATCTTCAGTATTAACATTTCCTGGGAGGGAAGACAACAAGGGAAAAATATGTATCTCAAAGGCTCCCTTTGGAGGAGGGCATCATGGGAAATAGTCAAGAAACACTGCTCTCATTAGACGCTCTAACCTGTCTACAAACCAGGATCTCCTTGGGACTTTAAAAATACTGATGCCTGAGCCACTCCCCAAGTTTCTATAATTGCTCTGGAATGGGGCCTGGGCTTGGTACATGCAAAAGCTCCCCAGATGAGTCTAAAGGGCAGCCAAGAGTCAGAACCACGGCTCTAGATTGCAGGCGACATTAGTCCTGCCACCTTCCACCCCACGCTATGGCGGCCATGACTAAACCATCCCGGCATCCTTCCACACAGTTCAGATGTGACTTTGGAATTTTTTCCAAACACTACTGCAACCAGTAGGAGTTGGTGTGCGCAATGAAACCTATTTGCCATCCCTGTTCTAGATGGTTCCTTGAGCTAGAACAGAATCCCAAACTGTACCTAATGTTTTATCAGGCAGCAAAGTCTTATTGTCATTATGTCTTATTGTCATTATGATCATTACCCTGTGATCAAGAAGGAGGGTAAAAAATAAAACTTGGCGGGGAGTGGAGGGAAGGAAGTTTGTATATCTAACTAGAGTTGTGCAAACGTATGTTTGGTTGTATCTAGGGAGGGCTGGCTGATATTCCATTTTCTTTATAAGATACAGGGGTCACATTGTCTCTCTTGGAGGTAAACAGACACACACACCAGGCTGAGGAATTATCCCAATCGCAGGCCCCTGTGGGAGAAGAGTGGTTCAGTTTAACGCTGGCATCTGTGGGCAACATGTATAGCGTCCAGGCGGCAGGGAGTGCAGGGTCATCACCAAGAGCAGGGATTAAGGTCAGGTTTCGGTGAAGTTAGAGCTCCAAGTGGAAAATCAAATGAAACAATTTCAAGAATAAGAGTTTCTGATTAGCTCCTCAAATTTAAATAAGGTTGTCTATTGAGGTAAATATAGATTCGTCAACAAATGCATTCTGTAAGAAAATTTTGACACCAGAAAAATGACAGTTTTCCTTGAATTTGTTGATTAGAAACATAAACCTTGATGTATTTTGATCACTTAAGGGAATCTGAACTAATCTTATACACACGTATATGCATGTGTGTGCATGTGTATGCGAAATAGTTTTTGGAAATAAAATGGCCAAGGTGTATGCCTCATCAGTTTCCAGGGAATTTTAATGTAAATAAAGCCACCACATGGGCAAACGGTGAAAATACAAATGGCAGAGAGGATGCAGGACAATAGCATCTCCCATCTAATGCGGGTGGGAATTCAAAATTGGTTCAATGACTTCGAAAACATAGTGTAGCATTTTCTAGTAAAGGTGAAGAAATACTACCCTGTGCCCCAGCAATTCCACTCCCAGGGATTTCCACTAGGGAAATTTGCTCACAGGTTATTAGGAGGCGTAAACAAGGATGCTGTTTGTAATAGCCCCAGTGGAGAGAATGCATATGTTCATCAGGGATCGCATGGATAAGCAAGCATGGTATGTTCACCAATGTACGGCCATCCAGCAATAAAACTGATAAACTATTTGTACGCATAATAACATAGATGGCTCTCACAAACATAATGGTGAGCAAAGACAAAGACTCCTTTCACATAAATTTCAAAAACAGACAAAATGAAACAACAGGGTAGGGATGCCTAGAGAGTGATACGAGTATAAAGCAAAGCAAGGAAGTGATGATCAAGAATATCAGCAGAGTGGTTAGGGAAGGGCAAGGTGACTATCACCATTAGGAGGGGCAGCCAGTGGGAACCACGAGGGCTTCCAGGTATAAGGCAATATTCAATCCACTGCCTGACCCAGGTGATGATCACATACATGGCTGCTCACTGTCCTTTATTTGTATTACATTTTTATATACTTTTATAGATGTATGTTATATTTCACAATAAAAGATGATTGCTTTAAAACTTGTTTTCCATTTGACTTGCATATCAATGTATGTAAGTTGTGCAGCTAAAACAAGGTGTGTTTTTTAATTTTTTTTTTTATTGATTTCAGAGAAGAAGGGAGAGAGATAGACACATCAATGATGAGAATTATTGATTGGCTGCCTCCTGCATGCCCCCTACTGGGGATCAAATCCACAAGCCAGGCATGTGCCCCGATGGGCAATCGAACCGTGACCTCCAGTTTCATAGGTCAATGCTCAACCCCTGAGCCAGCTCATCCCCTTAGCCACCTTGGCCAGCTGGGCTAAAAAAAGGTTTTGAAGGGGAAGTGGAGCAGACCCAGAATAGCGAAGAGCTGAATAGGCATTGGAAGGTACCAGCCACAGGACAGCTCCAGGCACAATAGCCTGAGGGTCCCTTTGGAAAGGGTGTGCTTATCAGATACCTAGGTCAATGTTCTATATCCTGGGTTTCCACTGAAAAATCCCAGTTCCTGGAAGAGAGAACGGAATAGGCTTGGTCATGTGCCCAATGGTCATGTGACCTGTCCCACCAAGGCCAATGGAAGTCAGGGAGACAGAGAAAAGAGCCTGTGCAGATGAACACCTCCTGTGGCCACCATAACCTGGGCACCGTCAAAGCCAACAATTAGAAAAGACCTGGGTCCTAAGTGTGCAGCTACGAGTTGCAGACAAAGACAAGATGCATTCGTTTCTTTTACAGCAATCAAATGGTTACTGAAGAATTTGTCCCACAAAAGGAAGGCAGTTAATTGGCTTCATTCTAGTGACCCTGGACCCGGGAATTGGCGAGCATAACTGACGTGAACATGATGAACGGTGCATAGAATAAGATTCTTCCCACTGACAATGCCCTAACGCAGCCTAGCCCATCTCTCTGAGAAATCTGTGTAAACAAAATGGCCACCGATCACCCCTCCTCTTCAGAAAACCCCACCGTAGCCACCCTTTACGGTTTCCTCTCTAGTGAGCTCCACGTAGTCCGAGTAACCAGAAAGGGGCAATGCCAAGAATCAGTGTTCCTCTTTGCTGGGGACTTGAGGAACTCATGTGTCATTTCCAGGCCTTCGGCTCGTTCACAGACTGCTGGGGAGGCTTGTGAACTGTGGGGCGGCTGGGGAGGGGAGGGAGGCAGACAATATTACCACACCAGCAGGAATCCTGACCACCTGTGACTCATTCTGTATCAAGCAACCAAGATGCATTTAAAACAACAACAACAACACACACCTATGTGTTAACATATCCTTTCTACAGTCCTGCATAAACACTGAAAGGCTCTTGACCTCCCCGACCTGACCTCATCATTTCTGATCCATACGTCTGGCTGGCTTTGGTCCTCCTGCCAGGTAAGTACCCCTGCATCATTGCTTCCTTTCTGGGAATGGGGTTTTGTCCCCGCTTGGCTTGATTTTGTGTTTAAGAACCAATGCCAACCCCCCACCCCCAAAGTGAGAAGTTACATAGGTGAACTGTCCATTGATGAAGCAGAATGAGGGGCCACAGCCACAGAGACCAGTGTGGAGACTGCATCGTAGTACAATTTAAACTAAGCATGAATATCTTTATTCATGAGTCTGGATTCCTGAGAGTGATGCCTATATGCCTATTTCTTAAGCACTCACATTAATTACAAAACTCTCAAATACCTATTTGGCCTGCAGTTAGTGCCTAGTCTTCGGGAGCCTAGAGTACTTTATAATCATTAGCTCATTAGCATTAATCAAAAAGCGTCTTATCGCATTGTGCTGCAGAGTTACCACTGAGTCCATTCTGAAACCCAACGATCGGCCTTGCTTGGAGCAAGCCTCCCTTATGGATGGCTTCTGTGCACACAGCTGACATCCGCCCTCCCCCACCTGACCTCATCATTTCCGATCCATACGTCTGGCTGGCTTTGGTCCTCCTGCCAGGTAAGTACCCCTGTATCATTGCTTCCTTTCTGGGAATGGGGTTTTGTCCCCGCTTGGCTTGATTTTGTGTTTAAGGACCAATGCCAACCCCCCACCCCAAAGCTTTTTGGAGCCCCTCATCGGGTGACCTCCGCCTGCCAGGGCCATTTTTCTTGAGAGCTTCTCTTGGGGCCCTGACAGGACTGTCCATTCGGAGGAGAGCTTGGCAGACAAGCCCCTCGATTGTTGTGGGAGACCTCAGGTCGCCCTAGGGCGGAGCGCGCGCCTTGCGCCTTTCAGGAACCCGGGAGGCTGGGACTTGAATTCCGATGAGAGGGAAACGCTGGGAGAAAGCAGGCCTTGATGTATGCCCCAGTGGACAAAAGCTGCTAGTGTCAGCTTGATTTGCAAGATCAACATTCATGAGTTCGACTGCTTAGAAAGGGGGATTATCTGCAAACTGGGGCCTGAATAGAAGCCATAAATAAGTGATTTCACACTAGCAAGCAGGAAGAATATTTCCCCTCCTAAATTATTCCCAACAGCATGTTCGGCCCCTCCCAGGTTCCCACCGCGAGCCCTTGCCCTCGGGGATGGTGCACTCAAAGGATGGACCTCTGGATGCCCAAGGCCGGCGAGGGGTTCCTGTAAAGGGGATCCGGTGCAGGGCTGAGCAGCGCGTGCTTTGCTTCCTAAGATCTACTCCGGGTTTTCCTTGGTGCTGCTCCCGCGGCCTATTCCGGGCCCTGCTAGTGTCAGGCAAGGTTTTCCTTCTCGCCCAGGCTGCGCGGCTGCTCAGCTGGGGTTCCCCAGCAGAACTCACCACAAATGCACATTTGAAACGCCCTCCAATGTGCACCCGTGTCAAAGGCGTGGGGAGGGTTTTTCATCAGCTGCCTGAGGAGGGGCACGCTCCCAGCTACTCTCATTTGTACTGGGTTTACTCTGAAATGTAAATGCGCCCCTTGATGCAAAAAGAAAGGGTGGGCGGTGTTGTTCTTCTCCCATCTCTGGGGCCGGATTTCTGTTCGCCTCCCTCATCCATCCTTTGTGTAGCCTGGCCGTTAACCCTTTGAGGAACCGTGCTGGAGCTTTCCTTTCTCCTCCTGGCTGTCACTCCCTTTGTAGTCTGACTGACTCCTTCCCGCCGCCAGCACCCCTCCCAGGTCCTGGAGGCAGTGTTGCAGCAGGACAGACAGATGGACAGCCACAGATGAGGTGGCACTGGAGCCTTGAGGTGCGGGGAGTGGGGCAAAGGCACAAAGCTGGGTAGGCTCCCTGAGGACCGGACACCCCAAGTCCTTGTGGTCCTTGGGGGAAGCCTCTGGAACCTCCCCTTAAACCGCTGAGCCGCCGAGCCAGGAGACTCCAAGAAGCTGAGAGGAGAGAGAAGCTGAGAGGGGAGGAGAAGGGAAGGACTTAAGCTTTGCTCCCAGAGGACTGGTTTTGTGAGGGAAGGCAGAACCAGCAACAGGGAAACACTAGGCAACAGGTCTGCACTGGATAGAGGTGAGGCCTGCAAGGGTCAGGCAAAGCCCAAACCATGGAGGACAATAAAGCACAGCAAAGAATGTGAAGCCAGAGGCCGGCTGGCCTGGCCTGGGCTGGGCTGGGGGCAGAGTGTACCTGAAAACGGCCTGTGAGCCTGCTCACTGTGGACACAAGACTCACTGATCAGCATGTGCTCTCTGTGAAGACACCGTATTTGCTGGATGAATGTGAGACTTCACAGATGCCTGCTAAGTCTCCACAGCTCAAGGAAATTGTTCCTTCTTGACAGTAATTCAGTCTGGACAGCAGGGAGATCCCAAGATTTATAGGCATTCCCTGTCCTGGGAAAGGGCCCCAGATGCTCTTTGGGAAATTCTCAACCGCTGGGTCCCTAAGGAGATTACTGTTGAGCTTATGGCAGCACCATGCACAAACACCGCCAGTGGCCGGCACCCCTGGTGGGTAAAGCTTTCTCCCTCAAACTTTAGGCTTCTGTAAATGTGGACATTCCGATGCACAGGTTTACTCCTGCAGCATTAGCATCATTGCAAACTATTGGAAACTACCTAAATGTCCAAACAGAGATGGGTTGCATAAATTATGGTTAGGCACATATAATGGAGTAGTATGCAGCTGTAACAAAAGAATAAGGCAGATTGCAAAGTAGGTAAACTGTGAAGTCACCTCCTCCCACGATCACATCAGAATGACAAGATATAACAATGATATCAAGTGTTTTCCAGAGTATATTGTTAAGAAAGCAAAGTGTAGCCCTGGACTTAAATGGAAGACCTAAATCCATAAAACTTCTAAAAGGAAACATAGGGGGTATGTTCCTTGACGACGATTTTTGAAATTTGACTCCAAAGGCAAAGGCAACAAAAGCAAAAACAAACAAGTAGGACTACATCAAACTAAAAAGCTTCTTTCTGTACAGCAAATAAAACCATCAACCAAATGAAAAGGCTACGGATGGAATGGGAGAAAATACTTGCAAATCATATCTGATAAGGGATTCATATACAAATTATATAAGGAACTCATACAACTCAACAGAAAAAAATTCAATTGATATGGGCAAAGAAACTGAATAGACATTTTTTCAAAGAAGACAGACAGATGGCCAATAGGTACATGAAGAGGTACTCAACATCACTAATCATCAGGAAGTGCAAATGAAAACCACAATGATATCATCTCACACCTGTTAGAATAACTATCATAAAAATACAAAAAATAAGTGTTGGCGAGGATGTGGAGAAAAGGGTACTCTTGTGCACTGTTGGTGGAAATATATATTGGTACCGCCACTTGGGAAAACAGTATTTTTCTTCAAAAAATTAAAACTAGAACTAACATGATCCAGCAATTCCACTTTGGGGTATTTATCTGAAGGGAAAAAATCACTATCTTGACAAGATATCTGCAATCCCATGTATATTAGAGCATTATTTACAATAGCCAACACCTGGAAATAACCCAAGTGCTCAGTGATAGATGAACAGATAAAGAAATTGTGGTGCATACATACAGTGGAATATTATTCAGCCCTAAAAAGGATATCCTGCCATTTGTGACAAATGGATGGGCTTTGAAGGCACTAGGCAAAGTGAAAAAAGTTATACAGAAAAAAATACTGTATGATCTCGCTTATATGTGGAATATATATATTAAAAAAAAAACTACTCATAGATACTTAAAACAGATTGGTGCCCTAGCTGGTTTGACTCAGTGGATAGAGCGTCAACCTGTGGACTGAAGGGTCCCAGGTTCGATACCAGCCAGGGGCACATGCCCGGGTTGTAGGCTCGATCCCCAGTAGAGGGTGTGCAGGAAGCAGCCAATCAATGATTCTCTCTCAACATTGATGTTTCTATCTCTCCCTTCCTCTCTGAAATCAATAAAATATATATATTTTATATATATATATATATATATATATATATATATATACATACACATACATACACACATGTATATATATATATATTTTTTAAACAAAACAGATCGGCAACCCAGAGGTGGAGGGTAAGAAGTGGGCAAAATGGGTGAAGGTGGTCAAAAGATACACACTTTCAGTTATAAAATAAATAAATTCTGGATGTAATATACAGCATAATGACTGTAGCTAACTATTGTATATTTGAAAATTGCTGAGAGTAGATCTTAAAAGTTCTCGTTACAAGAAGAAAAATTGTAACTATGTGTGGTGATGTTTGTTAACTAATCTTACTGTGGTAATCATTTCTCAATAAACACATACATTAAATCATTATATTATAAACCTAAAATAGATACAATGTTGTATGTTAGTTATATCTCAATAAAACAAAAATGTTTTATAATAGAAGGAAAGTCCTCTTCTATTCCCAATTAGCTGTGTGATCTTGGGTAAGTGACCTTACCTTTCCAGTTCTCTTTCTCTTCTATAAATGTGGAAAATAAAAATAATATCCTCACAAAGGACTTCTGGTCACAATGGCAAAGTAGGTAAACTGTGAAGTCACCTCCTCCCACGATCACATCAGAATGACAAATTATTAAATAATCATCATTGAGAACCACCTGAAGACCAGGTGAACAAAATTCCTATAACTAAGGATATTAAAAACAGAATGAGAAATTAAGAAAACAAGCCATTTACAATTACATCAAAAAGAATAAAACACCTAGGAATAAATTTAACCCAGGAGGTAAAAGACTTACACTCAGAAAACTATAAAACATTAAAGAAAGAATTTGAAGAAGAAACAAATAAATAGAGGCTATATTGTGCTCATGGACAGGAAGAACAAACATCGTTAAAATGCCATACAATCTACAGATTCAATGTGATTCCTATCAAAATACCAATGGGATTTTTCACAGAACTAGAACTGATAATCCTCAAATTTATATGGAACCACAAAAGACTTCGAATAACCAGAGCAATCTTGAGGAAAAAGAACAAAGTTGGAGGAATTACACTCTCTGATCTATCAAACTATACTGCAAGGCTATATTATTTAAAATAGCATGGTACTGGCATAAAAAAGACACATAAGTAGATGGAACAGAATAGAGAGCCAAGAAATAAACTCATGCTTATATGGTCAATTAATCTATGACAAAGGAGGCAAGAATATTCAATGGGGTAATGACAATCTCTTCAATAATAGTGTTGGGAAACCTGGGCAGACACATGCAAAAAATTAAATAGGACTACTTTCTTATACCGTATATAAAAATAAACTCAAAATGGATGAGAGACCTGAAACCATAAAACTAAAAGACAACATAGGCAATGAACTCTTTGACATCAGTCTTACAATATTCGTTTTTTGAAGAAGCACATAGGGCAGAGTCTAGGAAAAGTACCAAATGCAGAGCTTTTAGGTATCCTTTTGCCACGGAGGAAGGAAAGTGCGATTTCCCTGGCATTGGTGTGTGACAATACTGAGTACAGCCAACCAGGGAAGCTCACCCAAGCCTTGGTGTCCAGAGTCTTTACTGGGGGCTCCATCACCTAGGCACAGGCAACTGCCCATCCAGCTGATCTCAGTGGCCAGCCCCTCAGGAATTCCACTTGACACCGCAGGACCCAAAGCCCCCACCCTAAGTCACACTGTTGGTGTGGCTCAAAGCCCTAATTCTAAATCAAATTGTTACTATTCGGCTGACCCAAGACCCTCAAGCAAACAGAAACACCCTCATCAGGTATACACCCCAAGGGCTAAGATCACCTTCCATGGGGGCAAAAACCAGAGCTCTCTGTGGGCAAGGCTAAATTCTTGACTACACAGAAGGGAAGAATTTGGGTAAACCTATGATCAGAACAACAGTAAATCACCCAATAATGGATGGTCAATAAGTCTATGACTATATTGTTTCAGAAAAAGTAGGAATTTGTCCATTTTGCTGATAATGTTTATGAAAATATCTGCTTTTGAGAAATGGAGTTGTGTACTCAGGGTAAGCATGGGTGGGAAGTGAGATTATTCGACATGAATAATCCAGATTATTCACATTTTCTAAGTATTTCTTTAATTCTCTTAATCGTGTCCATAAGATTTAATCAGTGTGAATACTCCACTGACTGGTTATTTTCTGTAATTGAATGTGATTTTCTTGATTTTGCAGATAAATCAAGCACTAACCAGAAATGAATCCCGTGGCTGTGTTACTGTGTAATAAACCACTCCACATTTAAGGGGTCCTCAAACTTTTTAAACAGGGGGCCAGTTCACTGTCCCTCAGACAGTTGGAGGGCCGGACTATAGTTTAAAAAAAAAAAACTATGAACAAATTCCTATGTGCACTGCGAGCCCGGGACGAGTTGGCTGCTAAGCAGGACAGGCAGCGGCACCCGGCGGGCTGGATAAATGTCCTCGGCAGGCCGCATGTGGCCCGCGGGCCATAGTTTGAGGATGCCTGAGCCTTAACCCAACAGCCATCTTTTTTGCTCCTGGTGCTGTAGGTCAGCCATTAGGGTTGTAGAGCTGTGGGGCTGGGCTCAGGTGGGAGTTCGTGGGGTCACAGTGCAGCTGCAGCCATCTGGTGGTCAACAGAGTGGACAGTCTAAGGTGGCCTGTCTCACATACCTGGGGTTGGCAGGCTGTCTGTCAGGTTACGGTTAGGGTGCCTGCATTCTCCTCCTTGGGCCCTCCCCCGCAGACCTGCTCAGACGTGTTCACATGCAGACAACAGCCAGAAGGTGAGAGCAAAGGCTGTCTCACAACTTCTGCCCTCTGCATCCTATTGGCCAAAGCAACGCTCCAGCCCAGCCCAGATCCAAGAGAACGGGAAAGACACGTGCCCTTTCTTTTTTTTTTTTTTTTAAATATATTTTATTGATATTTCACAGAGAGGAAGGGAGAGGGATAGAGAGCTAGAAACATCGATGAGAGAGAGACATCGATCAGCTGCCTCCTGCACACCCCCCACTAGGGATGTGCCCGCAACCAAGGTACATGCCCTTGACCGGAATCGAACCCGGGACCCTTCAGTCCACAGGCCGACGCTCTATCCACTGAGCCAAACCGGTTTCGGCCACGTGCCCTTTCTTGACGGGAGCAGCTGCAAAGAATTTGGGGCCATTTAAGAAATGTCACAAATCCTAATCACAGTTTCTCTCACCCCCTCCTTAGATCTAAGCCAGTGGTCGGCAAACTGCAGCTCTCGAGCCACATGCGGCTCTTTGGCCCCTTGAGTGTGGCTCTTCCACAAAATACCACGTGTGGGCGCACACATACAGTGCGATGGAAACTTCGTGGCCCATGCGCAGAAGTCGGTTTTTGGCTCTCCAAAGAAATTTCAATCGTTGTACTGTTGATATTTGGCTCTGTTGACTAATGAGTTTGCCGACCACTGATCTAAGCCAACTTTCTCAATAGATGGCTAGGTCTCAGCTTCCCTAGAGAAGGAAGAGCTTTATGCTGCAAAAATAGAAAACGACATTGACTTAACTTTTCTAGGATGCCGTTTAAAAGCATTTTCCAAAAGCATGTGAATGATGGTCTCTGTGTCATGGTACTTTCTGAGTTGTTAATAATTGGTAGAGGATTTTTTTATTTGTTGTACTTTACTCAATTAGGCAGAGTCCTTTCGTACTGGAGAAACTCAGACCTTTTAGGGAGTCCATGCCATGACTCCCTGGCCTGCCCACAGTGAACATGCCTGCTCTCGGGCTGACTCCTGAGGCTGCTCCCGATGCGGATCGCTGTGGGGGGGCCGCTTCCCTGGAGAACAGGCTGGGAAAGTAATGCCTGCCTGGTGGGAGAGGCTTCCCGAAACAACTCGAGCTGCTCTATAAAGGAAACTGTTTAATCGATATTGCAGCTGGGCTGTCAGGCGAGTTTAGTTCCAAAGGATGGAGCATTGATTTTGAGGATGAAACACAGGCAGGCCCGGAGGCAGGCGGGTGTTAAGGTGGGTGGTGAGCTGTGCTGGGGGCTTTTACCAAAGCTCTGTGCACTGCGATTTCCCTGGCACCCTGGGACCTGCATTTCCAGGGAAGTGAAAATGAGTCACTCAGGAGCAGAACTAAAATTTCAAATAGTAAACGTTGTCCTCAGTGATCTTCACCAAAGCAGACCTGAGTCTTACAATAAAATGCTTTATCCCCTCTGTGGTATTAAAATTTCATCTCTCCAGGTGACACGTCCCGCTTCTGGCTCCCCGGGGCAATGAGCTGGGTTTGCCGTCCTGGCCAGTGGTCAGCGGGAAGGCTGTGCTTTCTGATTTCTGCCTATTCAGACGCCTTTCTCCTGCTGCCCCGCCCGAAACCAGGGCTCGGGCTTGAAGCCATCTGCCCTGGTGCCGAGGAATGATTAGGAGCAGAGGAATCACCCCGCAGTGAAATATCGTCAAGGAATTGACCTTGGCACTCTGCCAGTTGGAAACCATGGCAACCACTGCTTGCCCCTGGAAAATTATTTCTCCTTCCAGCATCCCTGTCAATCAGCACGGCTTCTTCCAGTTTCCAAAGCTGCCATCCTCAGGACATGGCAGACAACTTCTGCTGCCCAGCCCTGGGGATGACTGGGTGTTGAGAGACCCAGGGAGTCGTCAGCCTTTCCTGCTCCAACCCAGAGCCCTAGGCAAGGGATAACAGCTAGTATTTATAAGGCACTTAATATCTGCCGGGAACTTTTAGAAGCATTTTGCATATATTGTATTAGCTCATTTAATGCTTGCAACAATCCCGTAAGAGAGGGATGTACTATTATCTTCATTCTACATGCGAGGACACAGACACACAGAGATCAAGAGACGTGCGTGGGATCATGCAGGCGGGCTTTGGAGCCCAGGCAGCATGCTCTGGAATCCAGGGAATAACCCGGCCATGTCCCGCCCCCCATTAAAGACAGAGCAGCTTTCTGGCTCCAGGGGAGACCACGGCTCGTAGCCCGCAAGCTTTCCCCTTAGACTCAGTCACTCCTTGGCATCTCATTGTCTTGGCTTATTAAGATGCTTGTACCCATCTGGGTCTAACCAGAAAAACAGAAAACGCTTCAGATATTTATAAAAGAGGGAATTTGCTACAGGGCACTGGTTGCTGAGGTGTTGGAGAGGTCGGGAGCCGAACATGGGAGGGCAAGGTAACCCAGCACCAGCACCAGCACCAGCACCAGCACCGCAGGCTGGGGAGCCCGAGGAAAGGGGTGGGCCCCAGGAGCCAGTCACTGCAGCCACCTAGCAACACCTGGAACACAGCTGCTGCCACAGTCTCTGAAATCTCTCTTCTTCCCAGTTCACTGTCCACGCCGCTGCCAGCTTGATCTTTGTCAACTCAGATGAAACCCTGTCATGCCCTAATGTCCCAGTTTACACATCTTTGGTGCTTCTTCTGCCCCCTCCCCCAGCGCGCCCCTCATATTCTAGCATCTCAGAGCTACGCGACTCATTCCACGGAGAGAATAGTTGTCTTTGCTCAGTCTGCACACTCAGCCCCGAATGCTGTGCCAGGCAGGGTCCCAGCTAGAAGAGACTGCACACCCACACTGATGTGTAAGGGCACTGCTGTACGAGGGGGAGGATGCACAGGAAGGGGGGTGCAAGGGAGGAGAGCCTCGAGGGCCTGCATCAGCGTAGGGCCCAGACACAGTGGGAACATGCCTCTCCTACCTTGGTGTTTAGGAAAAGGAGCCGGTCCTGTAGGGGCCACCATGAGAGGAGCAGTTAAACCTTTGGAGAAACAACTAGCCTGGAGCAAGTGCTCAGGCATGAAACCAGGTGAATAAAATACCCTGAGCACCCTCCTCTCCGCCCCAGCTCCTGCAGGAGCTGCCCACTGACTGGTCACGACTTAAAGCCAAGGACAGAAAGACTGTGGACATGGTTTGTCCAGGGCAGCGGCTTTCGTCACCCCAGCAGAGGGCAGAGGTGAGAAGGATGGGACCGACGGGGGAGGGGCAAACAACAAATACGCAGCGCACACGCCCTCTCCGGACATTTCTGTTGCAAATTTCTGCATCCGTTCTCGAAGACAGAGCCCACATGTTACTTCTCAGTTCTAGTGCCTACGCCTCAAATAAAAGCTCAGTTCTCTCCTTTCCTCTGAGCTGATTAGGATTGCTAATGAGGCAAAATTATGAGTTTGCTCCTGATGTGAGGCAGGTGGTTTTGTGTTTATAGAGTTGTAATATCTGAGCTAGAAAGGGTCGTAGGGGTCATCTAATTCAATTCCCCCATTTTATAAATTGAAAAACAAATCCTGAAAGTCAGAGAGGTTAAGTAGCCCCTTGTCATAATTATGACTGCTTTTAACCCCACATGGTCGCACACCCCATCATGTTAAGAGAAAAACCCCTCAAAGCTTCTTCTCTAATGGTGCGCCTCCGTGCTGCCTCGTCCCACAGGAAGCAGGGCAGCTGCTCTGGAGGAAGATGTAAGAACCACACACAACAGGAAGGTGTGCCGAAGCCACACGTGGCCACGTCGATTTCCTTTTGACATTTACCTCTCGGTTCTCCGGCATGTCTGCTAATAAAGGGGCTCACAGACCCACACACTGCTTTCCTTTCATGCTTTGAAAGCACAATCATGAATAACAACAAAGAAGCACGTGCTGCCACAGCTGTTTCCTCTGAGAACACACTGGGCTGAACACGCTCCGCCATCAGCAAACCTCTTCCGTTTCTAGACTTGCAGGCAATCCCCCAGAAGCACCTGTCTGTTGATGGACACTAAGATCCACGAATAATACCCTATTATTATTTGAGCTGTGCAGCGACATGACTAGCGACTTTGTATATCACTTATTTTACCCATATTCATTTTCTCAAGATGATTTTTTTTAAATCCTCACCCGAGGATATTTTTGCCATTGATTTTTTTTGGGGGGGAGAGTGAAGGGGAAAGAGGGAGGAGGAGAGAAGGAGAAGGAGAGGGAGAGGAAGAGGGGGAGAGGGAGGGGAGAGAAAGAGAGAGATAGAGAGATAGAGATAGAGAGAGAGAGAGAGAGAGAGAGAGAGAGAGAGAGAGATATGAAAGAGAGAGACATATCAATTGGTTACTTCCCATACATGCCCCGACTGGGGTCAGGGATCAAACCTGCAACCGAGGTACTGGCCCTTGACCGGGAATCAAACCCGCAACCCTTTGGTCCATAGGCCAATGCTCTACCACTGAACAAAACCAGCCAAGGCTCAAGATGATTTTTTAAGATATGTTTTTATTGATTTCAGAGAAGTGGAAGAGGGAGAGAAAGATAGAAACATTGATGAGAGAGAAACATAGACGAGCTGCCTCCTGCACACCCCCTTCTGGGGATTGAGCTTGCAACCCAGGCATGTGCCTTGACTGGGAATCGAACCCTGACCTCCTGGTGTACTTACTGGACGACGCTCAACCAACTGAGCCACATAAGTTGGGCTCTCAAGATGATTTTAATGAGAAAAGGGAAAGGAGAGAGGATTTTACGGTGGATCAGGAGGGGTGCAGAGAACAGGATATTTTACTGTCCTGGTTTTGTCAGCTCTGTAATTTGGGGTATTTATTTAAGCCATTTGGGGTTTTTAGCTGTTTCCCTATGTATAAAATGGGACAGGTGGGATTAAGTAAACTTGAAACTTTCTCTCAATATCTACATTTTATATTCTTCTTTGACAATAGAGGAGTAGCAACAATAAGCCGATGATCTATATATACAGAGTGGGGCAAAAGTAGGCTTACAGTTGTTCATATGAAAAAAATGCAATAATTAATAAATAATAACACAAGAATAAACTCTGTGTTTTGCATACTCATAGCTATAAACTTACCTCTGCCCCACCCTGTACAGGAAGAAAACAAACTTGAGACTCCTTCCCATTTCAATGGCATGAACCTACAGCTATCCTGCAATCCTCTACGCTTTCAGACAAACACTACATGCATCCATTGACTTCATTCTGATATTTTGTCACAGGGTTATTCTATCTTTACACTAGTGTGGTGACCTGGCCAACAACGGAGGCTTGCCAGGTGACAGATGAAAACGAGGGGTGACCGGCAAAAGCCTTAAACCTGGGCTCTGTAGACTCCCACGTCTGCAAAACACTGCACAAAACAAAGCACCACATTTTGGGCTGCCTTGCCTTACACGTCATCTTGCTCACCATGCAGTTTTTTTTCTTTATTAAGGTATTACATATCTGTGTCCATTGGTGATGCTTATGTGCATGCATACAAGTCCTTTGGTTGTTCTCTCCCCCTTTCCCCCACCCTCCCCTGCCTTCCCTCTGAGGTTTGATGGTCTGATTGATGCTTCTCTGTGTCTGGATCTGTTTTTGTTCATCAATTTATGTTGTTCATTATATTCCACAAATAAGTGAGATCATGTGATATTTATCTTTCTCTGACTGATTTATTTTGCTTAGCATAATGCTCTCCAGTTCCATCCATGCTGTTGCAAACGGTAGGAGTTCCTTCTTTTTTATAGCAGCATACTACCGTGTTTCCCCGAAAATAAGACATCCTCCGAAAATAAGACCTACTTACAGGTTTCCTTCTGAGTGAAATATAAGGCATCCCCCGAAAATAAGGCCCCCAGGCTCTGTCTCAGAATGAAAATTAATTTACCGTAAACTGGTCGCTAGGGCCACCCTGACTGGCGTCTAGCAACCAGTGACATTTCACGGAGTTCTGACATCACTGCTGTGTGGAGGCGGAGCGGAGGTCGGAGTGAGCGGTGAGCGCGGGGCAGGAGAGAGGAGGAGCTTTCACAGATGCGTGTAGAAGAACAGGAGGATTAGAGCGGACGGGACGCGGCGAAGGTGGTGAGTGCTGGTCTGTCTCTGGTGACACTACCTGATGCTCACGGCCACCTTCATGATGACTGAAGATTCTCAGTCAGTGGCAGACCCTGCTCCAGCCCAGATCCAGGCCCCAGCAAGCCCAGTGACAGTCCCCAGGCAGGCACCAGGGGGTAAATGTCTGATAAAGGGGTAGGGGGGATGTCTGGTGAAGGTGTTCAGTGGCACAGGGGTGGGGAGAGGGGGATCACTTAAAATGACACAGGAGGATCAGAGGGGGCAATCAAAATGACACAGGAGGATCAAAAGGGGTTACTAAAATGGTAATCGCCCCTCTGATTCTCCTGTGCCATTTTGATTCCCCCCTCTGATCCCCCCTGTGTCATTTTGAGTGATCCCCCTCCCCCAACCTTGATACCCCAATTCCTTTTTTTTTTACCCCTAGAAATGAGCGCAGAAAGAAAAAGCTACTCCGTGGAGTACAAGAAAGGAATTGTGGAAGACTCTTGGGGCCAAAATCTTACTGCTTTCTGCAAAGAGAAGATGTTGAGTATCCGATTGGTCTGAAAATGGCGAGCAGAGTATGGTAACCTCATTGAACAAGTGGACAAGGGAAATGCTAAAAAGCGCAAGTGTGGATCAGGTCGGCAACCATTATTTTCCGAGCTGGAAGACCTGATCTGTGAATGGGTTGTTGACAGGAGAGCAAAGGCTTTGCTTGTGAATAGGGCTCAGATTCAAGAATTTGCCCTTGCAATGGCACCACAGTTTGACATAGCCCCTGAAGACTTCAAAGCATCACAACATTGGCTGGATAATTTCCTTCAGCGAAGTGAACTGTCTTTAAGAAGATCTACAACATTGTTTAGGTTGGAAGATACTCAAGTTATTAAACGAGCACTTGCATTCAAGTCCTTTATTGATGATGCTGACTTCTCTAAATACAATCTTTCCAACATGATTGCTATGGATGAAACTGCAGTGTTTATGGGCCAATCATCTCAAACAACAATTGAACAGCGGGGTGCCTCCTTAGCGTACATTCCCTCCACTGCTTACGAAAGTGCACGTGTTTCCTGTATTTTGGCAATTCGTCTGGATGGCACTAAAATCCCACCTTAAATCATTTCTAAGGGCAAGAAGGAAAAGATTGAACGTGTTTTGGGCGTTTTTATTCTTGAAACTGAAAAAGCCTGGGCCACACAAGCAGTTATAAGGAAGTGGGTAGATTTAATGCTGCCGCTTGTTATGCGAGGGAGCCAAAGAGGTCTGCTAGTCTGGGATGCAGCCAGCACTCACCGCGCTAAAGACATGAAGACATTTCTTCACGAAAGAAAAATAGGTCAGATAATGATTCCCGCAGGAATGACGGCCTATCTCCAGACTCTTGATATTGCAATAAACAAGCCATTCAAAGACAATTTGCGCATGGAAATTAATGACTACATTGAAAATAGAATGGAGAGAAATCAGCGTGGAAACTTTGTGAAACCTAAACTGCAAGAAGTTGTGACTTGGGTGAAGAATTCATGGGAGAAAATCACTGACAGTTGCATTGCAAATGCACTGTGAGCAGGCTACCTTGACAGGAAGTACTCATTTAAAGACAGTGCTATTGCTAAACATGAGAGATTTGGTCCATTGATTCTGAAAGAAATGGAGTCACAAGAAATTCACCAGGAAATTCAGGAATTAGATTGTTATGATGATGTTCCAGAAGATGATGACATGATTGTCATTGAATAAATGAGTAAATTCTTGATACTGTAGGATTCACAGTTTGTCTGGTTTGTGTTGACAACTACCGTACTACCGTACTGTATACAGGTAATAAATTTCCTTTATTTTCATTTAACAATAAATGTGTACCGTAGCCAAAACCGGTTTGGCTCAGTGGATAGAGCGTCGGCCTGCAGACTGAAGGGTCCCAGGTTCGATTCCGGTCAAGGGCATGTACCTTGGTTGCGGGCACATCCCCAGTGGGAGGTGTGCAGGAGGCAGCTGATCGATGTTTCTCTCTCATCGATGTTTCTAGCTCTCTATCCCTCTCCCTTCCTCTCTGTAAAATATCAATAAAATATATTTTTTTAAAAAAATGTGTACCATATTCTTCTTCATGGAAAAATAAGATATCCCCTGAAAATAAGACCTAGTGTGTCTTTGGGGGCAAAAATTAATATAAGAAACTGTCTTATTTTCGGGGAAACACAGTAGTACATTGTGTAGATGTACCACAGCTTTTTAATCCACTCATCTGCTGATGGGCACTTAGGCTGTTTCCAAATCTTAGCTATTGTAAATTGTGCTGCTATGAACATAGGGGTGCATAAATCTTTTCTGATTGGTGTTTCTGTTTTCTTGGGATATATTCCTAGAAGTGGGATTACTGGGTCAAATGGGAGTTCCATTTTAACTTTTTGAGGAAACTCCATATTGTTCTCCACAGTGGCTGCACCAGTCTGCATTCCCACCAGCAGCGCACGAGGGTTCCTTTTCTCCACATCCTCTCCAGCACTTGTTGTTTGTTGCTTTTGTTGATGATAGCCATTCTGACAGGTGTGAGATGGTACCACATTGCCATTTTGATTTGCATCTCTCAGATGATTAGTGACTTTGAGCATGCTTTCATATGTCTCTTGGCCTTCTGTATGTCTTCTTTCGAAAAGTGTCTATTTAAGTCCGTTGCCTATTTTTTTTATTGTTTTTTTTTTTTTATCTTCCTTTTGTTAAGTTGTATGAGTTCCCTGTAAATGTTGGAGATTAAACCCTTATCGGTGATAACATTGGCAAGTATGTTCTCCCATGCAGTGGGCTTTCTTGTTGTTTTGTTGATGGTTTCTTTTGCTGTGCAAAAGCTTTTTATTTTTATGTGGTCCCATTTGTTTATTTTCTCTTTAGTTTCCATTGTCTTAGGAGCTGTAATGGTGAAGAAATTGCTTCAGCATATGTCTGAGATTTTGCTGCCTGAGGATTCCTCTAAGATTTTTATGGCTTCCCACCTTACATTTAAGTCCTTTATCCATTTTGAGTTTATTTTTTGTGTATGGTGTAAGTTGTTGGTCTAGTTTCATTTTTTGGCATGTATCTGTCCTATTTTCCCAACACCATTTATTGAAGAGATTGTCTTGACTCCATTGTATGTTCTTGCCTCCTTTGCCAAATAGTAATTGAGCATAATGGCTTGGGTCGATCTGAGTTCGCTGTTCTGTTCCATTGGTCTATATGCCTGTTCTTGTGCCAGTACCAGGCTATCTTGGAAACAGTAGCTTTGTAATACAGCTTGATATCTGTATTGTGATCCCTCCAACTTTGTTCTTCTTTCTCAGGATTGCTGTGGCTATTTGGGGTCTTTTTTTATTCCAGATGAATTTTTGGAGAGTTCATTATAGGCTTGCCAGCACATGCCATTGGTATTTTAATGGGTGTGCATTGAATCTCTTGATTGCTTTGGGTAGTATGAACATTTTAATGAAGTTGGTTCTACCAATCCATGGACATGGTATGTTCTTCATCTGTTTATGTCTTCCTCTATCTCTTTTTTCAATGTCCTGTAGTTTTCCGAGTACAGGTCTTTTACCTCCTTAGTTAAGTTTATTCCTAGGTATCTTAATTTTTTTGGTGCGATGGTAAATGGGATTTTTTAAAAAATCTCTCTTTCTGTAAATTCACTATTTCACCATGCAGTTTTTAGCAATTGAAATTAGTTGGTCTTTTCTGTGAAACACCTTCATTTCCATATCTGTTACCTTGGCAGCCTGAAGTACTTCTGCCAAGTGGAACTAGTTCTCTTTCCCCGTAACTATTTGTATCCACTCATCTCCATGGAGACTTCTGGTCTTTGGGTGATCGTGGACTCTGTGAAGCCACTGAGATTTGGAAGCTGCTTGTTACTACAGCATGCATTAGATACTAGACTGACTATTAGAGCTAGAAGTGGGCATGGAAATGGAAAACCCTCTTCTTCTCTTTGGAATAGAAGCCCGGTCTCAGAATGCCATCAGTACTCAGGTTCCACCACTCTGCCTCTCCAGGGTCTCCGTTCCCAGCCTGCTCTGCGGTGTCAGGTACCCAGTGTAACGTCCTAACTATTCTCCAACCTGCCCCCACCTCTACGTCATTCTTTACCCCACCATTGGAATTTTCTTTGTAAAACATTACCCGTAATGGGAAACACATGCTAGACATTTACACTCATCTAACAGGAGCCCAAGAACCAGGACAGCAAATAATTTGCACAGGATGGTGGCCCGCCTGCCAGCATATGCCTCACCCCTGTCCCTGCGTGTGCCCGCTGACAGGTCAGCCCTCTCAATCGTGAAGTGACTTTTCCTGGCTGCCCGCAAGAAGTCACAGCTTCCTTGGATTCAGAAACAGAGAGTACAAGTTCCAATGAAGTCAATCAAGACAAACTTCTACTCAAACTCAATATATTTTAAAATATTTTCAATTTCCTGTCTTTCCTTTATGAGTTTTTATCTACCTGAATCAAATTATATTTGCATGTGGTATTTATACTTTTTATAAAAAGGTGTTTTTAATAGTAAATTTTAGTTTCTAATCCAATGGTCAAGGGTTTTTATGCATTTGAGTAGGTCCAATCAGTAAGCAGATGAGGCAGGCAACAAATAGATTTAAAAAAAATAGCGTATCTATGCGTGTGGACACACATATGTATGTGTATGTACATGTATGTATATTTATTAAATATATATATATTGTTAGTTATTGCTCAAAATAAATGTGAAGTTTTATGTCATTCTCTCTCACCTAATTGGGGTCCAGCTTGCCGGGTGCAAAGAGTATCTTACTCCTTTATGTATAACCTAATGTCCTACCACAGGGCTCCTCCTACACAGGACAGGGTTTAGTTAGTATTTGTTTAATAGGTGACTACAGTCATTTGCTGTGGCTCTTCTCATGATGCACGTGTGTGGCCTGTTTTGTGCCCCTGACTGGCATTCCTGGGTCATGTCAGTGTTTGTGGGTCTGCCTTTTTGTACCCTAGAGCTTCTGATGCTTTTGCTCGAAGATGGCCGAAGGCCAGCTACGCCAGTCCACTATTTTCCCTTTCAGCTGTCCGCAGCCACGGCCACTTGTCATGTTGCTTAGTGTTCTAATTCAGTGCATCCTTGGACTATGCATTCACCCCCTTTGGCTTGGCAGTAACTGGCTGTATTTCATCAATTAAATGTAGCAGGGCTTCCCACAGCCCTTTACCCCCTCTGAGTCATCCTGCTTGGAAAGAAAGGGATGAATCAGAGACGACAGCACAGTTTAAGGCAGTAACTTACTGGCACAGAACAAAGACCATGCCATACGTTAGGGAGGGCCCTCCTGCCTGGTGACTTTGCCCCTTGGGGACAGGCAGTTTCTTGTTTCTATTGAACTAGAGGTGTTCTATTCAGTCCCTGATGACATGAAATCAATGCCTCCCAAGATCAGGGACAGGCTCTGGGGCTCACCACCTCAGAGGAAAACACCGATGAAGGATTAATGTGATCTGAGAAAACCCAAGTCCAAACAGTGGCATTGACCCAGGGCCTATACGTGTCTGGGTTAACCCAGCAGCATTCTGGGATCCACTGAAAGCTGGGGCTCTTTGATTCCTAACCTTTGCAGAGGGGTGAAAAAGATGTGCTGGAAAGCCTCGATGCATGCTGTGATGGTGGTAGCAAGTTCAAGATCAAATGGCCACTTCATCTTCAAAGACACCCAAGGCCTTGAAGCACTGAAGGAGACTAGGGTAGGGAGTGTTGTTTTAATAGTCATTTGATTAAGAGCTCAACTAACTTTCTTCTAAGTGTCTTGTACTAAGTGGATAGTGGGCCTGTCTTCTTTGTGTAGCCCTGTTTCCCCGCCCCCCCCCCCCCCCCCCCCACCGCGAAAACTGTCCTTTTTGAGAAACTCCAACCCAATTTATAAAGACTTGTCTTTGGACTCAGAAGTGATCATCTTTGTAGAGACCATGGGTAGCATGGGTTCAAAGATCTGACATCTGCACCAAAGATGCGTGCTCACATATAGGCGTTTTCATTTTTTCCTCCAGGTGCTCTTGAGATGATGCAAGACCCACTGAAAGCCCATGTTTTCCTCTGACTTCTGAGCAGCCTCAGGTGAACCACAGACGTCTTGGACACGGCCATGTAGAGGTGTTCAGGATGCCCTTTTATTCTGAAGAGGTATGTCAAGGCCTTCACTGGAAGACAATTTTAATTGACATAACGATCTTCAGATAAGTTGCCTATATTCTTTACAGAACTCTCCTAGTGATTTTGCAATTCTTGATACTATGCCGCGAAGAAAATGTTAGGTAGATGCTTATAACATCTCTCTTTGATCACCTACTAAATAAGCTCCTTGCTCAGCTCAGGACTGACTGTGTCCATTAAAAATAAGAAATCGCAAACACTGGGATCAGGTAATCCTGACTCACACACCAGGAGACTCTATGCAGAACTTAAAACCGTTTTGGAGGGTGCTCTTTTCCCTTCTTTTTCTAATTTCATTACTTTGGGGAAGTAACTTCACTTCTTTGGCTTTTATTTCATTTTCTCATCTGAAAAATAAATGGGCTGGGCCAAAAGGTCCCTAAGCATCCTTCCAGTTCTAAACATTCTTAGCATTTTTTTTTTCATGCATTATACATCAGCTGTCACGGTCTGCAATATTTGCAGTGTTCTGCAGGCAAATAAAAATTGGGATTGTTTTCAGGACTCATCTGTTTAAAAAGCACACTTATACATGTCATTCTATTTAGTCTCCCCCCAAAATCACATAAAGTAAGTTAGGTAGGGATGACTATCTTTCCCACTGACAGATGGAGAAACTGAGGCTCAGAGAGGCCAGGTGATTCGTCTATGACCAGCCTCCATAGTAAGGAATGAGATGAAGCCACATGATTTCAAACCCTAGCTCTTTCTTCTCCGTCTGCCCACCTACTTGACTGTTCTGCACACTGACTCAAACTTGACTGAGAAGGGTTGCTAAAATATGACATATCACAAAATCACTGTACGGTCTACAAATCAAGCCCATATTCCATATTCCAGGCCAGCTCTTTTTGCTTTTGTTTGACGAGGAGAGGAAAGGGGTGAGAAAGCTGAAGCTTGCATCTTATTCCCTCCCCCTTAAGCAAGTCCTTGCAGCCTCCAGGGCTCTCGCTTTAAAAACAAAATCATCTAGGAGGCAGAAGCAGTTTGTCATCATAAGACCTTTGGATGAATTGCTCGGGGAACAAACCCTGACAGCTCCACAGACACACTCCTGGAGCGGGCTGCTGCGCTGTTCTCCTCCATCCACCTTGCATTCTTCCAGAACAAAGCTTCAGCAGTGGGAGGAAGAGGAGGCCTGGGCCAGTATAAACAACGGGTGACCTAAACCCAGGCCTCAGAGGTTACTCCCGTTTCTCATGCTTGGCCACTGAGAGGAGGATAGTTAGGAGAGAGAAGGGAAAAGCAGTTACACACCAAGACTCAGGTTAGAGTTGGGCCCCAGGTGGGTGCGTGGTCAGGCTCTTGTAATGGATGTAAGGTTATTTTTCACAGGCTCACATAAAGAGTGGCAAGAAGACGAAGATGTCGCCAGTCTTGAAGTGGGCTAAGCACAAAGCGAGACCCTGAAGTCAGCAACGGAAGTGTGCTGGTCGATGAGAAAGAGCCGGGTGCTAGCCAGTAAATTTACTCCTCGGGTCTTCCTTTTTCTCCCTCATCTGTGAAAGGAGGGTTTTTGAGTAACATCCAACCAGCACCAGTATGGCACCAACTGTATGCCTTCCACTGTGCCAGGCACTGATGATGATACAGAGGCGGATAAGAGGAAATGAAGGCACTTGTTAATGTGTAAAACTGTTGGCATGCACTTGGATTCCATATGTGTTTTAAACCCTACCACCACCATCGTGTTTTGTACAGTCTATATTAGTGTAAAATTATCCACAAACTCTTCTCTTCTCATTGATTTTCATCCCAGCCTGCATTTCTGTCATTATCTTTTGCGCTGCTCTTTTCTCTCCCTGAAGAAACCGCCCCTCCCTCCCCACTACCCCGCCACCTTTCTCCCTTTTGTAGGTACATCTCTGCAAGGGATGAAATTCTCATTTTTGTCTGACTGGAAAGTTTTATTTTACTTTCATATTTTTCATGGTTATAAATTCCAGAGTGGCAGGATTTCTCTCTCTCCAAACATTAAAGATGTCATTCTTTTGTCTTTTAGCTTCTATTGCTTCTTTTGGGGAGTCTTCTAATTTTCTCTCCTATGAAAGTAATGTGTCTTTTGATCTGACAGCTTTTAAGATTTCCCTTTGCCCTTAAAGTTCGGTGGTCATATTATGATGGGTCTGGGTGTTGTTTTCCTTGTATTGGACCCACTTGTATTTAGTTTACAGAACTTCTGGAATCTGTGACTTGATATCTTTCAAAAGTTTTAGAAAACTATCAGACATCGTCTCTTCAAATATTGCTCTTTCCCACTCTCTCACCTTCCTCGGGGATACCAGTTTGCAAGAATGTTAGACCTTTCTCTGTGTGTTATGCTCTTTTCTTTATGCTATGTCCCTTTTTCGGCCTGTGATTTAGCTTTGATATTTTCTGCTGATTTGACTTTCAGTTAACTAACCTTTAGTTGATCAATACTCTGTTAAATCCACTTATTGATATCTTGAAATCAGTTATAGAATTATCATTTAATTATTTAAAAAATAGATTCCAGCCCTGGCCTGTGTGACTCAGTCTGTTGAGCACTGTCCTATGCACCAAAAGGTGGCAGGTTCGATTACTGGTCAGGGCACATGCCCTCGTTGCAGGTTCGATCCCCAGTCAGGGAGAGGCAACCAATCAATGTTTCTCTCCAGCATCTACACCCCTCCCTCTCTCTCTCTCTCTCTCTCTCTCTCTCTCTGTCTCTCCCTCTCTTCCTCCCTCCCTCTTCCTCCCTCTAAAATAAATTTAAAAATAGATTCTAGGTCTTGGCAAAATTCTCCATCTTGTACACTTGCCTAAACACGGTCAAGCCAATGTATGACAGGTAATTCCATTATCTGATTTACCTGTGAATCTGCTTCTCTTTTCTATTTCCATCTCTTTGTCCCTTTTTGGGGTCTCTGTAACCAATTTTGGTATCTTGCTAGACACACTGTGTGTGAACAATGATATAATCTTCTCCCGGAGAGAATTTACCCTATCCTCTGCAGGCAGCTAGATGAGGGGCAGTTCACCTCAATCCAATTAGGGACCAAGTGGGCCTCTGTCTACTTCTGATTTTTCCCTGAAAGTCAGGGTTCTCAGATGAGATCCTAGGGTGTTAATATTACCTCTCCTGAACCCTATTTTTGTCTCCCTGGACTAAGAGACTGCTACAAACCCTACCTTGATTTTTAGATTATATTAACTTGGGTCTTAAGCCTCTTGTCCAATCACTCAATACCTTGAGAGGGAAAACCTCAAAGTATTGGGCTTATTTCTCTGCTTATCCTTCCTTCCTTCCTTCCTAGTTCTGCGCTACACAAGTCCTAGATGCACTGGTAGCTCAAACTTGAATTTCTTTTCTCCCTAGTTCTAGAGATTGCCAAAAGCTCAGCCAGCTTCTCTCTAGCTCTCAGATGTCACCCTGTGTGTAGCTTCTCAGGCACTCAAAGTATGCCCCCAAGTTGGCATATACTTGAGGACAAAAGCACAGGGTAGAATGCTGGGGTCACATTAATGAACTCCCCTTCTTTCTGGGATCTTAACCCCTTAAGTCCTGATTTTCTCAGTTGCTCTCTGATATCTTGAAGCAGATGAATTTTTAAAATACAACTTTTCTTGACTCATTAGTCTACTATAAGCGTCTTCATAGTAGAAAAGCAAAAGAAAAGTAAGATAGTACATAGATATTTCCAACATAAATAATCAGGGGGGAGAGAGTGTGTAAGAGTGTGTGAGTGTGTGTGTGTGTGTGTGTGTGTGTGTGTGTGTAAAATAAGTATTTCAGTACATTTTTTTTTTCCCCTGGGAAAGAAACTTTAAGCTGGATTTTAAAGAAATGGAGATAATTAAAGTCATAGAAATCATAAGTAAAGATAGTATACACTGAGTGGCCATATTATTATGATCTCTGAATGCATAATAATCTGGCCACTCAGTGTATTTGTATCTCAAATGGGTACCAAAAGTATTCTAGACTTTTGCTGGAGATCAACCACCTATTTGCTCTGAGCTTTCTATTAGCCAGTGCAAAGGGGAAAACTGATCAGGTGCACGATTTATAGTATCTTTGATATCAAATAAATGAGGTACTCAAGAGAAGTGCACTGAGTGGCCAGATTATTATGCATTCAGAGATCATAATAATCTGGCCACTCAGTGTATATACATATAAATAAATGTTTTCATTCATTTTTTTCCAAGATGTATTTATCACCATGGTGCTATTTGCTATCCCATGGGAGAGGTGCTCCTGATGAAACAATAAAACTCTTAGAGCTTAGAGGCTATGGGAATGCAGAGATAAGCAGGAAATGACAATATACGAGAGTTGGACAAAAGTAGGTTTACAGCTCTGAGTTTATCCTTGTATTACTATTAATTATTGTATTATTTTCCATATGAAAACCCATTTACCTACTTTTCCCCTTGTATTAAGATTAAGTACATAAAACAAGGATCTGTTTGGTTGGAGCAATGGATCTAGGTAGAGAACAATACAAAAAATGAGAAATAAAATGGGGTAAGATGTTTAAAAAAAAATGATAGAGGACTATGCTTGAGGAGAGGTTTGGATTTGCATGGCAAGCAGTCGAGTTTCACTCCCTGGTGAGGTGGGCAGTGTCCAAGCATCAGTGTGTGTGAGGAAGACTATCCCAGTGGGATATTCAGAAGCCTGGAAAACAAGCCAGAAAACCACAGGGATGGAGACCCCTGGATCATCAGAATACAACTATTGAAAATAATACAACAATTAATAACAACACAAGAATAAACTCATAGTTGTAAACCTACTTTTGCCCCACTCTTGTATATTGTTGTTTCCTGCTTTTCTCTGCATTCCCATAGCCTCTAAGCTCTATTGTTTTATCAGGAACACCTATCCCAGATGTATAGGAGTCCAATACTTTGGGTCATGTTCTATTTTCAAATGATGCTCAAAGATCCAGAGGAAATCAGGCCTCTGGTCCCACTTAGCTATCAACTGTGACCTTCTGAGCCCTTTCCCCCTCCCTTTCCTCTTCCATGATTTATTCCATTTCTCTCCCTTTCCACCTGTCCTCACGCCTTCCTCTTTCTTCCTTATTTCTCCTTCATGTTCACCTTTTTCTTGCTCCATTGCTTTTACCAGAAGCGCTGTCATTCTAGTAGCGTGGAATCCTCCAAGAAAAAAAATTCTGGGGAACCTCCCGTCATTTCTAGATCTTCACTAACCAGCCCAGGTGTGCGGCGTGCAGCACTCGGGATTTTACTGGCCTTTGCATCCCATTGTGGTGTGTGGCTGAAGAACAATTATGTTTTGTGCTGCATGTTTTCCCGGTTCCCTAAGGAGACACAGAAAATCGGAGAATCAAAGCCACGCTGTGATCCCCCCAAGGACTGTGACGGAAGCTGGCTTTCGAGAGCACGTCCTCCTGGATCCGAGTCAGCAGCTCAGCCAGCTCAGCGCAGAGGGCATGCCAGAGTAGCTGCTGTGCATTAACCCCAGCGGCCCACGCTCCCCATCTCTTATTGGCTGTTCCTTCACAGTCAGAAGCACACAGATCAGATAATTAAGCACTTGTGAGGCATTTTACATTTTCATGAATCCATCAGCAGTGAGTTAATTTTGAAGATGCTCATGCCACGTACTCCAAGTTTCTTACCCACTTTGCAGATGGGTAGCAGTGAATTTATCATGAAGCAAACGAGGCTGGAGCTGGTCTCTGACTTGCAGGAGACTCTTCCAAGGGCCCAGGAGGAGCCCTGGCAATTTTGTGTTTGTAGTTTATGTTCTTTTTCTTAATAATAGTCTTCCCCAGGCTATTTTATAAGCGTGAGGTCTCACAATAACGGAATCTATGCCCTGGAGAAATGAAAATATTCTTATCTGGAGATTTATAAAATGAGAAGTAGCAAGACTCTTTTTCTTATTACCAGGCTGAGACCATACCCATTCGCATCAGATACTGTTCTACCTCTATCCCTCATTTCAGATGTCTCACTTTGGGTTTCAAGGCGGTTTGTTCCTCATATATGTGTTAGGGCATATTATACTGTCTGTTTCTTGAGTGTGGTGGTCATGAGCCTATATCTCACAGAATTCCAACTGCAGGGACCGTCACTGATCTAGGGGCCAGCAGCTGACTCCAAAACTTGGTGCCATATTTGTACCAAGGCCATGCTCCCCAGGCTGCTCCAAGCTGGTAACTGGTGCAGCAGGAACACCTGAGCAGAGCCGGTCCTGGGAGACTTAGCACTTTTCTGATGCACTTGGATGCAAGAACCCCCTGATGGTATCGATGAACCTTCCTTAGACTTCACAGCAGTTGAGGATGTTTCTATCCACTAGGGGTTCCCTTCCACCTTCACTAGGGGTCAGACTTGAATACGGTCTGATGGATTTCCGAGCTTTCCCTGGCTTCTCCCCACCTTCTGTCACATGGGCATTTCCCTTAATAAAATCCTTCTACATTGAATCCTGTTTTAGTATCTGCTTCAGAGAATGCAAACTAACATACTGAATTAATTGGAAAAACAGATTGGCTATTAGAACCATTAATTAAAGCCCCACCAAATTTTCAGGGATCAGAATAAATTAAATTTTGAAGGGGAAAAACCCTCATTGTCATGCACCTCCCCGTTTTTAACTTTTGCCCACACTTGAAATATCCTTTTCTCCTCCTCTATCTAAATCCTGTTTATCACTTGAAGCCCAGCTCCATCACACCTGCTTCATGAACTTTCTTGGTTCTTTCTTCTGATTCTTATGGTCTTAGTTCTATGAATGTACACATCATGGTAATCCTCAATCAACTGTGGTGATCAACCAGCGCATCATCATTATTATTATTCCTCACCTGAAGTTATTTTTCCATTGATTTTAGAGAATGGAAAAGAGGAGAGAGGGAGGGAGAGAGAAAAACACTGATGTGAGAGAGACACATTGATTGGTTGCCTCCTGCACCTACCTGACTGGGCACAGGATTGAACCTGCAACCCAGGTACATGCCCTAGACCAATCAAACCCGCAACCCTTCAGTCCCCAGGCTGGTGCTCTACCACTGAGCCACACCAGCCAGAGCTCAAACAGCCCATCTTTAAACCCCAGAGGTCTACCTAACCACCTCTACATGTACTTTTCTTGCAAAGCTTGTAGACAAGTGTTCCTCAAATTATGTTTCAGGAACAGCATGAGCTAATATATAGTTTAAGAGAGGAATGTCCCCCAGCCCCACCCAATTTACACTCCATCCAAGCTGTACACAGCAGCTTTTGCATATGAATGGCCTGTCCTTTCTCAGCCTAAAACCTGTTAAACAGCAGCAACAGCAGCAGCAGCAACAGCCACCTGCCTTGCTATACAACTGGGCCTGTCTGGGCACTTCAAACCTGGAATCGTCAGATCCCTCTGTAGCTCTGGGTGGTCCCAGGTAGTGGCTGACTTTGCACCTCCTTGGAGATCCAAGAGTCAGTGTAGCCAGTAGTCAGTGTGAGACCATACTGGATAACAACTCTTCACATCCATAAGAGACACACTCAAGGGGCAGACTTAGTGAGCACCAAAGCCCCACTGAAGCAAATCTTGCCCCATAAAAGTGTCTCCTGCATAGCAGCTCTTCCAGTGTAGACACAGCTGGTCCTCACAGCCAATTGGCCTGGAGGTCAGTTCCTCCCAGTGATACCAACAGCAATCAAGGCTTAACTACAACAAGACTGTGCACACAGCTCACAAAGGGGTGTACCAAGAGTGTCCACCTCCGGTGACTGGGGAGGCTGAGCCACTGGGTCCTATAGGACACAAGACCACGCTATCAACTCAAGGAGACTTAGCAGCTACCTAATACACAGAAATAAATAAAGGGAAGCAGCCAAAATGTGGAGACAAAGAAACATGTCACAAATGAAAGAAATGGATGAAAGCAAAATACTGGATATAGAGTTCAAAACCATGGTTATAAGGTTACTTAAGAATCTTCTAGAAACCTCTGAGGAACTTAGTGAGAATGCCAAAAAAATGGAAAAGGACCAGTCAGAAATTAAGCATATACTGACTGAAATAAAGAATATATACAGAGATTCAAAAGCAAACTAGAGGATCCCAAGAATCAAGTCAAAGATTTGAAATACAAGGAAGCAAAAAACACCCTACTGGAAAAGCAAAAAGCAAAAAGAACCCAAAAATATGAAGATAGTGTAAGGAGCCTCTGGGACAACTTCAAGAGTACCAACATCCAAATTATGGGGGTGCCAGAAGAAGAGAGAGCAAAATATTGAAAACTTATTTGAAGAAATAATGACAGAAAACTTCCCCTACCTAGTGAAAGAAATAGACTTATAAGTCCAGGAAGCACAGAGAAGCCCAAACAAAAGGAATCCAAAGAGGACCACACCAAGACACATCATAATTAAAATGCCAAGGGCAAAAGACAAAGAGAGAATCTTAAAAGCAGCAAGAGAAAAACAGTTACCTACAAGGGAGCACCCATATGACTGCCAGCCGATTTCTCAACAGAAACTATGCAGGCCAGAAGGACGTGGCAAGAAATATTCAGTGATGAATAAATAGCAAGAACCTACAACCAAGATTACTCTACCCAGCAAAGCTATCATTTAGAATTAAAGGTCAGATAAAGCGCTTCACAGACAAGAAAAAGCTAAAGGAGTTCATCCCCACCAAACCAGTATTATATGAAATGCTGAAAGGTATTCTTTAAGAAGAGGAAGAAGAAGAAAAAGGTAAAGGTAAAAAATTATGAACAACCAAGTGACAACAAATACATATTTATCAACAAGTGAATCTAAAAATCAAATTAATAAAAAATCTGATGAACACAACAAACTGGTGAATGTAATAGAATCAGAGGCATGGAAAGGGAGCAGACCAACAATTCTTGGCAGAGGGAAGGGAGGGTGGGGGGTGCGGGAAGAGATGGGACAAAGAGCTTACACCTATGGACAAGGACAGTGAGGGGCGGGGGGGCGAAGGCCTGGGGTGGGGTGGGAACTGGGTGGAGGGGAGCTATGGGGGAAAAAAAGGAACATCTGTAATAATCTGAACAATAAATAATTTTAAAAAAGAGAGAGAGGAACGTTCCATGGTCAAATAAATTTGGGGAAATACCCACTATGTACTGTGGCTCTTTCTCAGATATGTAAATGCACACCACTACACTGAAGGCTTAGAGATAACCTATGCTATGGGAATGGCTTTGATTAATTCTATATTCCCTCCACCTATTTGACTAGGGAAACATAAAATTTCTAACAGCCAGGATTTATTTAATTTTTACAACACAAGTTGAGAATTATGGTTGAAGATATCTCTTCCAGAAGGGACACATTTGTATCAAGCCATCCTCTACACATGTTTAATAGGAATGGGAAGGTGGCAAATTAGTTGGTAACAATGGCAGGCGGGGGGATCCATGAGAGCAAAAGGAAGGGAGCCAGGAATAGAGGAAGGCAGAGTGTGCAAGGCAAGACTTGGGAAAGCAGGTGATGAGAGCTTATTCTTCCTGGTTAATGTTTTGTTTTGAAATATGTTTTTATTGACTTTAGAGAGAGGAAGGGAGAGGGAAAGGGGGAGAGGGAGAGAGAGAGAGGAAGGGAGGAAGGGAGGGACAGAGATATCGATCAGTTGCCTCCTGCACACACCCTGACTCTGGGGACTGACCCCCGAAACCTGGGCATGTGCCCTGACCAAGAATTGAACCGGTAACCTTTTGGTGCACACAACAATGCTCAAGACCAGCTAAGCCACTCCAACCAGGGCCTGGTTAACGTATAGAGGATGGTTCCTTCTGCTCAGGAAGCACATAGTCATCACGTCAAAGAAACACCGGAGTTCTGAGGCACTGCTTGCTTTGCAGGCTCTCTGAGCATTCACATTCTCTGCTTTCCAGCTGCATTTGAAAGCAAGACTGGAGAAAATATCTTACATTCTTAATTTGCCTCAGCTTTCAGCATCCCCTATTCATTCATTTATTCCAATAAAAATGTATTATCCCCCTACTATGTGCCAGGAGCTGTTCTTGGTGCTGGGGATGCAGCAGTGAACAAAACCAGTAAGGTTCCTCTTCTCATGGGACTTACATTCTAATTGAGTAAACAGATACCCAACCAGATAAATAAACTGAAACACAACAATACCAATAGCAAGTGTTATGAATAAAATAAAGCTGGAGAAAGGATTAGAGAGCAGACTAGGCAAAGTAGACCCCTAATAAATATTGATTATTGATTGAATATGGCCTTGAGATTGCTTCAGCGACTCTGCTGCCTTCAAAGAGAATATAACAAGAGGAAGCGCTAGCCCGGCTTGCACAGGTGTGATCATTTTCTAAAACGCGAGAACACCTCCGAGTGGGCAATACTTTGACATCCTCCCTGTTCCTGCTCTTCCCACGGTGAGCAAACATTCAAACGTTGCATCTCAGCTGTCAGAGTGACATATTTAGCACAATCCCTCCTCGTATGAGCATCCTGGAAACGTTGCTATCTTTCCCACCTCCTCCTTTTACCCATTACCCCCCTGTAATTACTGCAATGACTTCAGATTAAGATGTTAAAGTCAGAAATGTTTGTGAAAAAAATTGGCAAGCTGTCACTTCGGAATACCCCGCTGAATTGCCGGATGAATAATAATGCAGAAATGCTTACTGCAAGAAGAATAAATAAAAGCTCATTGTTGTGCAATAAATCCTTCTCTGTAAAACACCACGGAGGAAACTGGCTCTAGGTTTATCACATTTCCCTCCAAGTGTTCAGGCCATTTTATTTAATTCTTTTCCGCGCTTTATTCTTTTCCAGGGCTGGTGTATGGTCCTACCCGACTGTGCCTCATGACACATTAACGCTCCAGGAGCGTGTGGGGAGAAATACCAGCGGCATGGCTGCTGACAGGAGCAGCCAGTGACCAGAATAAATGATTAGTTCAGAAAGTGGCAGCCAAGGGGGCATGGGCACAGCGTTATTACCTGTGAGTTGAAAGAGAAGGCTTCTTATTTATTTACTAGTGGCCCAGTGCACGAAATTCATGCACATTAAAAGGAGATTAATTAGAGGAAATAATTTAATATTGCTATTTGCCCTTTCTCTATAATAGAAGTGTCAGAGATAAAAGAAAATTAGTAAAATGTATATGAAAACCTTCCTCCTGTCAGAGACTGAGGCTCACCACGGGACCCAGAGTGAAGTCCCCACCCACCCACATGCGCCTCAAAATCGAATGAGACCCAGACCCAGCCGCCCCCCCCCCCTCAATTGGGCTAGATCCAGGCCCGGCCAGTCCCACCCTTGTCAAGCCCCACTGGGCAGGGGGTGTAGCCTCAGGTCCCCTGGCCTGGCTCCAGGACAGGGGGGCACAGCCTCAGATCCTCTGTCAAGCCCCGCTGGGTGGGGGGCATGGCCTGAGGTCCCCTGTCAAGCCCCACCAGGTGGTGGGTGTGGTCTGAGGTCCCCTGTCAAGCCTCACCAGGTGGGGGGCACGGCCTGAGGTCCCCCGTCCTGGTGCTGGGGCGGAGGGGAGCAGCCTGAGGTCTAGCCCAGCACCAGGACAGGAAGTGCACCTTGAGGTTCCCCGTCAAGCTCTGTCAGGTGGGGGGCGCGGCCTGAGGTCCCCTGTCAAGCCCTGCCGGGTGGGGGGGTGCAGCCTGAGGTCCCATGGCCTGAGGTCCCCCAGCCTGGCGCTGGGGCAGGAGGAGCAGCCTGAGGTCCCCTAGCCCAGCACCAGGACGGGAAACGCACCTTGAGGTCCCCTGTCAAGCCCTGCTGGGTGGGGGGCGTGGCCTGAGGTCCCCTGTCAAGCCCTGCTGGGTGGGGGGCATGGCCTGAGGTCCCCTGTCAAGCACTGCCAGGCAAGAGGGTGCAGCCTCAGGTCCCCTGGCCTGGTGCTGGGGCGAGGGGTGTGGCCTGAGGTCCCCTGGCCTGGTGCCAGGGTTGAGGGTGTGGCCTGAGGTCCCCCAGCCTGGTGCCCAGGCAGGGGGCGAGGCCTGAGGTCCCCTGTCAAGCCCCACAGGGGCGGGGGAGGGCCGGCTCCTGATGGGAACTTGGCCTCAGCTGTGGGTGCAGCCATCTTTGTGATGGAGTGATGGTCAATTAGCATATTCCCTCTTTATTAGATAGGATTTTAAAGCTAAAGACTTAGATTTAAGAGTTTCCATCTTGCCCATAGCAGGGCATCTGTGCCTACGTAAAAGGTGATCTCTTTAGCACACAGTTCCCTTAAGGTTCCACATGGGCCCTCAGGCTTGCAGCAGATCTTGGGCGGTACTGTAAATCGGAGGTCATTGTCACATCTGAAGAATTAGCAAGGCACGCCATGTAATTAGGCAATAACTGCTATTCTGCATATCCTGCTTTGTCTGCATATCTTAGGACTGATACATATATTGTGATCTCATTTGATCCCCCAAATAATCCTGGAGAGTAGGATTATTTTGCCTATTTTTAAAATGAGTCCATTTATATTCAGAGAAGTTAAGTCATTTGCCAAAGGTCACACAGCTAGCAAGGGGCAGATCTAGAATTCAAATCTAGGTCTCTCTAACTCTCTAAGTTTGGGCTTCAGTCACTCTTTTAAATTTTTAAAAAATATATTTTTACTGATTTCTGAGAGAGGAAGGGAGAGGGAAGAGAGAGCTAGAAACATCAATGATGAGAAAGAATCACTGATCAGCTGCCTCCTGCACACCCCCTACTGGGGATTGAGCCTGCAACATGTGTCCTGACTGGGAATCGAACCCTGCCCTCCTGGTTCATAGGTCGATGCTCAACCACTGAGCCACTCTGGCCGGGCGATTCAGCTCATTTTTATCAAGCCTTTAATTAGGACCAAACCCCACGCTGCTCATCTTTCCCTCATATAATCAAGATCTGAGAATAAAGTTAGTCATTTGAAAGTGTAAAACTGGTTAGTTCATACTGTGGCAGGATACAAGAAGCAGGAAAATCCCTGGGCAAGTGGAATGGAGAAACTGAGACAAGAAAATTAAACAAAGCTAAACAGTTTGGGCAGCTTTCAGCAGCTTGTGAATCGCAAGACCTTATCTTCCCCAACCAAGGACACTGAGAGCAAATGGTTTATACCTCTCCTCTCTAACCAGAGAATGCATAGTTTAAATCATCCTGGCCTGGGAAGATGGAGAACAAAGACCCAATTAATGACATTTGTGCCAGCTAAAACCAAGGACAGATAAAGTTTGAGGGATAAATAACAAAATCCCAAAAACATTTGGATGATATCGCTTGGGGGGTGTTAGTCAGGAAAGTTAGCTGCCAATACAGGAAACGGAGAAAGGGGGAGAATTGGGGAGTTTATCTCACCCACTAAACAAGGAAGTCAGCCACTTAAGAACTTGCCAAACAAGAAGACCAGGTGTATGTACAAACATTCCAAGATAAGCCACAACAATATAGAAGGGGACTTTGAAACCTAGTCTGCTACCCAAGACTAGGGGAGCTTTGAAAACTATAGGGGGAAGGGTAAAAAACCCCTTGAACCTCCACTGGGCACACGCTCAGACTAGCTGAGTTGCCCCCTTGTGCTTTATGCCAAGTGTATTCTTAATAGATTTGACCGCTTTGCTTCCGTGCTGCTGTCACTCGTCTGAAATCTTTCTTATGAGATTGACAAGAGCTGCAGAGGGGACAGCCCTCTCCCCCACCTCAGACTTAGGGGGCTGCCTGGTAACAATACTACTTTTAACAAGACCAAATTAGGAAAATATTTTTTTTATAATCTGTTCAGTGCTGAGAACTCCACAATTTTTAAGTCCCTGGCCTCTCTGTGAAAGCTGCCTACTGATGTTTGCTAATCAATCATCTTTAAAGCAAGAAAGTTAACTCATTTGCTAAAGGCCACCAAAGTTCTTTCTATGCATCCAGAAAAAAAACCACCCAAAACCAAGATCATAATTTCACCCTAATGCAAACTCTTACTTGCCTTTGGGATTAAATTCAGTGTGTATCAGGTTTGCTAATGTCAACAACGTAGATGACAATAATGATAATGGTAGCTATGACAACTAAGATGATCATGATGCCGAAAGCTTGTCTATATTACAACTTCCTGGGTTTTACTATCATTTCAAAAACCACCAACATTTGTCAAATTTTTTTTAAATTTTTCATAGAATGATGGGAAGCAGTCTAATTTCTGATCATATAGCACTACTGCTGAGATGTGCATGCATTACTCACTGTGCAAGACAGAGAAGAGAAAAAAATATAGATAAGAACCTAATGAAGAAATCACGGACAAGACTCTATAATTGCAAGAAGAATTGGAAAGCCTTTCACTTGACCCACATCTGTTTTCAAACCTATTTACCATATTTGTCACCTCCCTTTTTCCTTTCACCCACTTCTTCTAGTATTCTATTGTTATAATAATTATCATTATTACTTGTTTTGATCTGACTCTTATTTTTCATTCTCTTTTTCAGCAAACAAAACAGTGGAAGAAACAGCCTCCTAGATAATAAATTGCATTATTAATTTGGTTTGTTTCCAGGGATGCTGGTTCTGACTTAAGGTATAAAATGAAGTTCTAGGATTTAATCAAGGGATGAAGGCTGTCAGGAAAAAGAAAATCAGCTCTGCAGGTGAGTAAGCTGAAAATAATTGGCATTTAGAGCTGAGCATTAGGGATGTTTGGTCCAAGCACTTTCTAGAGGGGATAAAACAAAAACGATGTGCTTGGTTAGTTCAAAAGTCAGATCCTTATAATAACAGAAATAGTAGGAAGCTTTTCCTGATTTATTCTATTGAACCATCAATATCTGGAGTCATTGCACTCAGGGACCGGTGGGAAAACATTAATTGACGGGAAGAGGCCGCAGTTATTGTCCAGGCAGCATTGTGCATCCTTTTGAAATAGCTTGTCCTGACCTGGGCCCTTCATCCTGCCCCCTCACAACTGCAGCTTTCACCAGACAGGATGGATCTGCTGCCAGGTCAAATGGTGCCAGAATGAACCGCTTTGTCAGTTCCTGAACCTGAGCACCCCCAGCTAGGAGACTGGAACGTGAGCACCTTGGCTAGCATCTCAGATGCACACTTGTGAGATTTTGCCTATAATTCAAAGCAAACAGAAGGGAAAAAAATATACTCCTACTGTGCTGTAAAAATTGAAATAAAAATAACCTCCAAACACTGTCGATTCTAATTCCTCCACCCAGGACTTCAGATGCTGATATCGGTCGTCAGGAATAAGCACCCACTGAGCACATCCCAGAAACTTAATTGTCTTCTTGTTACTCACTATTTACAGTCCTCAGTGTGCAGTGCGGCTGCTGGGCTCTCTTAAAGGGCCATGTCTGCAGCCCTCAGTCCTCAGGGCACCCAAAGTAACAAAAGGGTAGGGAATCCTAACATGGGGAGGGACTTGTCTTTCCTTTTCCTTCTTTTCTGTGTGGCCTTAGAAAGATGTAAGGCCTCCTGGTCTTCAAGGTAAGGGCACTAGTTCCCATTCTCTGGGGTTCCATATCTATTGGGCCATCAACATGTACTGTGAAAACAGGAGGGATCTTGAAGATGGGGTAGCAAGGAGGAGGGATTTAGTCAAAGGAGGAAGTGTCTGGGGAAATTGGAGATGTCCTTAAAAAGTGGGCAGAGGGGTGGACCCTCACTGGGCCTGCTGAAGGGGAACTGTTGGAGCCTGGGAGGCTACCTGGTGCTGAATCCTTGCTTTCTTCACTTCACTTCTGCAAGAACAAATACGCCAAGTTCACCCCACTGCCTGTGCCCAGGAACTCTGTAATGAAAGACTTCATTTCACTAACATCCCGGGTCACACCTGAGATTGCACAGCAGTGCTGGCCTGCCTGTGCCTGGGACTCATGATGGACCCCCTCCTAACACATCCCCGTGGGCATTATCCACCATCCACACCCTATGTACAAAGCCAAGAAAAGGAGAGGGGTCCTAAATATCAGAGGTCTGCGTGTGTATGGGGTGAGCTGGGGGAAGTGCTGTTACCCTGATAGAACAACAACGAGGACAAGGACAAAGCAACCCCTAGATTGTCAGCCTGTGACTTGCTCTAGCTGCCCCTTCTATGCAGAAGGGATATAATTCTGCTTGAATTAAAACTAGTGACAACCACACAGCCTGCATGTTCCTTGACCCTTGGTCAGCTCACCATCTTGTATGGATTCATGAGTCACTTTCACCTTAAGCTTCATCCTCCTGGCAGGAGGTCAGACCCGAGGTGTCACCGGGGCTGGTGTGAGAGCATGAAAACCAGAGTGAAATGTGTGCTTTGGGGGAGACTCAGTGGTTGAGATCCCCAGCTGGCTTATAGCATCTTAGAAAGATATAGGACTAATGCTATTCTGCAGGTTAATTTGAAAGTGGGGAAAGAGGCAATAAATAAAGAAATCAGCAAAGTGCTTTTGTTATAGAGAGATTTGCCCATCGTTTTTAGGTTTCGGTGTATAAGATTAGGGTTCATGAGATTTTTAAATTTCCTCCTACATACTCTGTTTTTAAATAGTACCTGGGGTATACCCTTATCCACAGATGCAGCCTTTCCCTGAATGTTGGCTGAGACAAAAATGCATTTCCAATGCCTGATGTTACCGCACCACTTTCAGCCCTCAGCCTACAGGTGGATTGTCAATTACCCAGTCACATGCCCTGGGGCACCTTCTGTGGTGGTGGAGACACAAAGCAGGGTCTGCTTCCTTCCTGCACATAAGCCCCCGCAAGCATCACCAACAAGCATCACCAGGCAACTGAGAATGTGTGGGTGAACGATAAACGCTTTAACCCTTTTAATTATATCAACTGGAGCAGAAATTAAGGACACATAGCAACAGCCAATCATAAGCATCTGTTACCATATTTGGGACTCTTGGTCATGCTTTTTCCTCAATCTTTAATAAAAAATATATTTCAAAGAGCAAACATATAAAATTCTCAGAGTTTTAACCAAGAGCCTTGAGAAAGAGTATAATTACCCCCCCCCCCCCCCCCGCAAAAAACAAACAAACAAACAAAAACCACCTTTCATCATAGGAACTTGAAACACAGCATGGGTTTCCTTTCTTAGTCAGATAGACCGGGTGATACCGGGAAAGAGCTCATAACCTTGTCAATTCTTGCTTATGAATAAGAGTCAGGATCACTCTCTGTTGATCCCAAATGCTTCCGCTGGGAGAGTAGAATTCTTCCATGGCGTGTCAGGAGCCTAGGACCTAGGGCTTCCTCTACCTCCCATCCTGGGGACAGCTCAGTTGGTGCTCAAGGAGCCCTCTGCACGCCACCTCCGCCCGCAGGGTTCAGGGGCACCAGCTCTTATAACATGACAGGATGCATCCTGATTCACAGGTAGTCTGAACCCACACAGGTCAATTTCATGTAAGGATTCGAGGCTTTCATTGTCAGAGTTCGATGTTAAAGTCACATTCCAATTTTCTGTTCACTTGGAGGGGGGAAAACAATGAGACCATGTGATTTTCTAAAAAGTGAAAGAAATATTAGATATGGCCTGAGGCCTTTCTATTAAATACGAGTAGGTTCAGCAGCACATAGTAGAAAACCTAAAAATTAGCAGGTTGACATAAGGGTCTTATTTTCTCTCAGGAAAAACAAACCTGGGCAGGTTAGGATGGTTCTAAGTTCAAAGGATTCTGTACCCAATTTTACCATGTGAGCAGGCCGGTTTCCCCCACACCAAATACTCAGACACCGGCTGGCTGTCCTACAATTCAACTCTATTCTGACACTGTCTACTGGGAGTTAGCATGAGATCCACAGGACAAGGGTTCCCTCCTACAAGACTGCCCACCCCCCACCCCATTTCAGATGCACTCAGTCCAAGTTGTCACCTGTGCCTCTGGCCTACTGGCTGTCAATTGGAGGTTCCAGCAATCCCTACCTAGGGTTCAATTAACTTGCTAGAGAAACATTTCACTCACTAGATCCCCAGATTATTACAAAGAATAGTAAAGGATACAAACCAGTAGTCAGATGAAGAGATGTAAGAGGTAAGGTATGGGAAGAAGGCATGGAGCTTCCCTGCACCCCCCGCCCCCCGCCAGTACCTCGTGTTCACCAACCCAGACACTCTCAGAACCCCATCCTTTTGGGTTTTTATGGAGGCATCATTACATAGGTGTGATTGAGTCAATCACTGGTCATTGACTTTTTTTTTTTAATTGAATTTATTGGGATGACATTGGTTAATAAAATTATATAGGGTTTCAGGTACACAGTTCTACAATACATCATCTGTAGATGGTTTTGGGTGTTCACCACCTAAAGTCAAGTCTCCTTCCATCACGATCTATCCCCCCTTTACCCTCTTTTACCTCCCCCTGAAGTATGGTAGCAACCATACTTGGGTAAAAATTGCTGCTTAATATTTTAACCTTGCTGTTTGGGGTTCTGTACTCATTTAAAAGTTATTTTGATTTTCTAAACTTATGTATGATTGAAAACTCCATTGATGGTGGTTTGAATATCCCATTGATTGTGATCTCACTGGTCATCGAAGCACATTCCTCTGGGACCCAGGACAGATAGTGATCCTAAATTGTCTCAGTAGCTACAGATAACTGAGTTTTGGTTGACTCAGTGGTCCCGGAATCTGGACAGCACAATTATTCTAAATCGTCCAGGTGGTCCCAGATAATGCGTTTCTGTTGATTCAGTGATTCGTAGATACTTTAGATAACTAAGTTGTTCAAATTTTGCTTCTGTAAAAATGCTTTTTCCCGAAACAGGTTCCTCATTCCAGACCCAAAGATGTAATCAATACTTTTGTGATATTCTGCATATAAGCCAGAAGTGGCAAGCTGTTTGGGGCTGCGAGGTCTGGAGTGCTTTTGCTCCCTCGTATGCCGCCGGCTTTTAATAAATGACTCCATAATTCGACCTTTTTTTTTTGAGGCATCCTTTGTAAGATGGGGGTTACACTACAACACCCCCACAACCCCTTTTCCTTCTGCTATCACCATCCAAGTTGTCTGTGCTCTGGCATCGTTTTTTTTCTCTTTGTTTGATCCTTCCACCCTTCCCACCCAGCCTCCAACCCCCTCCCATTGATTATCGATTCTACCTCCAGCCCTTCTCCCCTCCCCAGAGTTTGAGGGGTGGGACTGACAGTTCCAATCCTCTAATTACGTTTCCCTGGCAACCAGCCCCCTCTTCGGTGGCCTTGGGGCTTTCCAAAAGTCACCTCATTAACATAACAAAGGAAACCTTTCTCCACTTAGGAAATTGCAAGGGTTTTGAAACACAGATGGAGAACAAATATTTTCTATAAATCACAGTATCACAAAGTAATGTCAGAAATCCAGACTCCTGTCTTTATGTATCACAATCCTCAGGACTTGGCTTCTATCCTCAAGGTCATCTTTAGTTCACAAACCGGACATTGCTACTGCAGCTACAGGCCAACGTTTCTCAAACCGTGATCTCTAGAGGCGCAGCATCCGTGTCACCTGGGAGCCTGTTAGAAACGTAAATCCCTGAACCCACCCCAGCCCAGCTGCATCAGAAACTTCGAGGGTGGGGTCCAGCGACTGGCGTTTTAACAAGCCCTCCAGGTGGGTGATCCTGATACACCCTCAAGTTGGAGACCCACAGATCCAGGAAGCAAGAAAGAAGACAAGGGGGGAGGCACAAGGGGGTCCACCTCAGGAGGTTTCCCAGAAGCCCCCACCAAATGACTTCTGGCTGTTCCGCCCGCCCCCCTCCCCGCACCTTCTAACCTCCCCACGCCCCCACCCCTCTTTCCCACCTGCACTGAAACAGCAAAGGAGCCTGGGAAATGTAGGTTTTGGCTGACTACACTGCCACCCTCAACCGCAAGAAGATTCCATTAAAAAGGGATCATAGATACCAAATAAGTAGCCTGTGGGAGAATAGTATCAGTAAAGCAGAGGGCTGGGCACATTTTGATTATTGTTCTGAGCCAGGCACGTTGTCGGTCAAACAGTTGTTTCAGTGGGAAAATGATGATCTGTTTTCCACTTGCGACTTCGTACCACAGTAATAATATCCAACACCTGTATAGATTATCTACAACTTCGGTCCAAACACCTCCGTACAGGTTATCTACAACATTCAGTCCAGCTGAGTGGGTATACGCACAAGACAATTTATTAATAATAGGAATTACTTTTAAAGTTTAGCAGCATTTCCCTTATTTTGAACGCTTTTAGATTTTTCAAAAGTAGGAAAAGTGGGGAGCCAACCTGATAAGAACATCTAAAAGTTACTCTGGGGCATCTAGTCACACTTAATTAAATAATGTTAATTGCTTTTCATGTCCTTGAATAAAGCAATTGATCGACTCCTGAGAACAAAAGATAACCAAAATAGAGTAAAACCAGATTCCAACTCATCAGAACAATCTCCACCTCCTCCCTCTTTCTTATCAGAATTCTACCTTTAGAAAAAAGAGCCAGGACAAAAGGTGGCCAGCATAATCAGGAATCTCATTAAAACATGAACTCACCGGTAGGTCAACTGGGCAGAGTAGATTTGTTGTCATCTTTTACTTCACCTCCAGCTACATATTTGTATGAGGAAGTTTGTTGTTCAGAATCATCAGTTCCCCCGCGGAGAGATTGGGTAATATTCTCAGGGTCAACACCTGTGTGGCGTGAGACACCCAGGATGGGACAAAGAGAGATATTGGACTGCGGTACTGCTGTAGCAGGGGACCCAGCCAACCTCCAGGGTGCTCAGAAGCTAGTCCGATTCTTGGTGCCATCCCAATTGAGGCAAGGGGGGAGAAGCCTCTGTACTCCCATGCTGACCAGTCATTGGCTACTGTTGGCCCTGGGGGAAGTGTAAACTTGGGTGAGGCGGCTCCCTTAAATGGGCAATTCCGGGAGAGGCTTGGCCTGAGTCTTCAGCTGCCAACATTCCCCATTGCTGGGGGAATGAGTACATAGGTCCTGAAGGGCCATCAGGGTGTCTGGGTGCTTCAGCATAGAAATGATAAGAATATTTAGATTCTAGTGTCAGAAATATCTCTAATCAGAGACACTGAATAAAATACAAGTCATCACCCTAACCTGTCTACCTATCTCACATGTGACACCACTTTTTGGCATCACCTCCCAAACTCTCCTCCACCCCCCACTTTCTGCTCTTGTAAGCATGTCAGGCACCTCAGGACCTTTGCACTTGCTGTTCCTTCTGTCTGGACCAAGCTTCTCTGTAGATAATCACATGGCATGCTGCCCCATTTTAATCATACATCTATTCAAATGTCACCTCCATAATGAGACTGTCTTGACCCTATCTAAAGTCTTCCTAATGCCCTCTAATCCCTTACTTTATCTTCACAACTCTCCCCACTACCTGACATTATTTTATATAGTTCCTTTTGGTTTGTTTTGTTTTTGTCTGTTCCCCAACTATAAAAAGAAAATCCATGATGTCAGGGCCTGTTCCTTAGTCAGTATGTATGATAGCCCTAACATAGTGCCTGGAACACAATAGAAATTCAGTAATATGTGGTGAATGAATAAACAAATTCTCTGTCATGAATTATTGAAGTGGAAGAGCTTATTTTTAGGCAGAAAATTTTACAAGTTAAACATGGTCTTTAGGTAACAAAATTTTAAAAAATATATATTTTTATTGATTTTAGAAAGAGAGGAAGGAAAAGAGATAGAGAGATAGAAACATCGATGAGAGAGACACATTGATTGGCTGCCTCCAGGCATGTGCCCTGCCTGGAAATTGAACCAGGGACCTCTTAGTCATGGGTCAACGCTCAACCACTGAGTCACACCAGCCAGGCAAGTAACAAACACTTTTTAACCATTGCATCATAGCCCTCACCAACCAGTCCTTTGAAGGAACTGTTACTATGATAACTTGCTATTTTGTATCAGCTTGTAATGAATATTAATAATATCAATTTATCTGTAGTAAATCATCTTCTGAATTCCCCATTTAGTATATTTATGTCTTTCATTGCCTTTATATCTTTATGCCTCAATTACATTAACCAGGTCCTATAGCGAGGAACAAGAACAACTGTGACTCACACTTGGAACAAAAGCAGAGTTTTATTTGAGTTGTTTCTTTTTTCCATGTTAATGAAAATGTTATTTTCCTTTGATGAACCACTAATGCCAAGCCAGTGACTTCAGCTGCCCGGCTAGCAGCACCCCAGGGCCACCCTGGTGAAGCTGCGGAGTGTTCCCTGCTGGCCAGGAGCTTCCCTCCATCTCCAATCTGTTTGCTGATGCCCTGGGTCTCTTTTCAGAATGCAGGGCATAGAAAAGAGTGTTCGGAGCAGGCACCTCCGAGAAGGGAGAGGAGGACCTTGCAGGGGATGGCCGGGCTCTACTTCCTGTCTGGTCAGCCAGTGCCTCAGTAGTCTTGCCAGCCAAGGCCAGAAGGTGATAGGACTGGTCTCATGACCAGGGTGGGGGGGTGGCTCATACCACCACAGACACTTTGGCTTCCCAATAGCTAATGACTTCGGGATCATAGAGAAGAACCCTTGGGACATGGACACTGGCATCCCATGATGGGCAGCAGAAATAGCAGGGGCACCCATGAGCTTCCTTTCTGGACACCCAAACCTGGCAAGCGGGGTGGGGCGGGAGAGAGAAACAGGGAGTGAGATGTGTGCCAGTACTCGTTCCCGGTCCCTATCGACAGACACCGGGAGCCACCCCTGGAACCTGCCAGCAATAACTGGGCAAGGGGCTCTGTGGCTCTGTGTGAGTGTGTGGACAGGACAAAAAAGGGGCCACATGCTAAACCTGACAAGCTCAGGGGAGGCCTGCATGGTGGCCTCACAAACTCAGAGACCTAAAGTGACCACATCAGATGTCTGTAATTAAAATGTTCGAATTAAAAGCAATTCATGGCAAGTAGTCATGTCCTGAGCCTGTATCTTTCTAGACAAAGGTCAAGCTTTACCTTAACTGAGCTGGCCTATTGTCTTTTTGCATCTAGGATAACATACCTTTGGAATATCAGGGAAATTTCATTTTTTTCTAGACCCCTCAAGGGCACAATCTCCCACCAGAGCAGGAGACCACAGAGCCCCTGTTGTTGTTATCATGTTCATTGTTAACTGTTAACTACCCTATACCCGCTATGTGAAAGAAGTATGTGTCTATTCATCCTCCTCCTTTGATTTTAATTGCAAAACTGCCATTCTCTGGAGCATTTTCTCAAACCCGGGTTGAGGTTTTGCTTCCAGGCAATTGTCAGTTTGGCTCAAATAAACTCATAACAATTCTCTACAGGTTTGAACGTTTCTTGTTTCTTACGTTAACAAGCGTCTATGGGATTCAGAGGCACTGTAATTATGGTGTCAATTTAGATGTGATGCCATTTGTATCCTCAGCGAGGTGACATTTGGGTTAAAGAGTGACTGGCCTAGAGTCCTGGTAATGCAGTTATCCCATAAAAGCTACCTCTTAAAAAGCCTTTTAAAAGGTTTAATTTACATCCCAAATAGAATGCATCTGTGTTTCAGGTTTTGTTTTTTGTTTTTGTTTAATTTTTACTTTCTGGATGGGTGATTTCCATAACCTGAAAAATTCAAGTTCTACCCCTGTAGAATTGAGCCACTATACAATTCAAGGAGCCCCAAAGTCATTTACTTGGTAGGCATGGCCCTTATTCTCCAAAGGCCCGTTCCCCTGGTTTGTTATAAAAAGGTGCCTGGCAATCTCACTCTGTGCCTTTGTAATAATGGGTAATTTTTTTGAGCTAAGTACTTCAAACGTATCTCTTTTTCATTCTTTCTCATTTAATATTAACTTCCATGAGTATTTACTCCATTTTATAGAAGAGGAAACTGAAGTACAGGGACCAACATCCTCCAGTTGGTGAGTGATAAGGTGGATTCAAACCCAGCCCACAGGACTCCGGGGCATCATCCCACCCACCACACAGCATTGCCTCCCCCCCACAGCCTAGCGGTCTAGAATCGTTTCTAGCCCAGTTCCTGGGTGTCCCTCTTTCCCATTCCTTCCTTGGGTTCTAACCCTGAAGACACACAGTCCCCACTCAATGAGCTTTTGTTGTGTGGCTGGTTAATAGTTTACTTAGTAGTTTACGCCCTTTTGGAGTCATGCCAGCAAAGGTTTTATGAGCAAACCACTTGCAAACTTGACCAGGAACTAGGGCAGAATGCTACCTGCCGAGTGCCCACCTGGGCCCTTCAGGAATCATTTCACAGACTCTCAGACTCTCACCAAGGCTAGAGCCATTGAAGTCCACAGCAGGCTAATTTTATTTTCCCAGCAGTCCCAGCCTGCCTAAATTCTGACAGGCTATTTGATTTATCTCTGGGTTTTTATGTTGGCCCCGTCTGGAATAAAAGTGGTAAGACATTTGAAAGAAAGTTAGAGTCTGCAATTGCTTTTATTGAGCTTTGGGAGAGTCACTGGAACTAATCTTTTCATTAAAATTGCAGAGGTTGGCCAGGATGGTGGAGTGAACCAGCAACCTGGTTTGGGAGAACCTAGTCCCTGGCTTTCAGCTTGGCTGAGTCCCCTCTGAGCATGTCAGGTTAGTCTAGCTGCCCATGGTTGGGACGTGAAGAACACCAGCACCCTCATAACCAAGCTTCCCTTGACCAGGAATTGGGTTTTCATCTTGAATCACTTGACTGCATTTCTGCCTCCACAGCTTTTATTGGTATTTCATTAGCAACCATAAAGACCCTGAAGAATGAGGCTCCTGTCATTTGTAAAATCTCATCCAGCGTCCTACAGGCGCTCTAATTCACTTTCTTATCACCAAGCTTAGAGTTGCTTCCTTTGTTATTATCATAATTAGCCAGTTTATTAATATTGATAATAGGAAGAGAGCAAAGGGGAGGCCAGACATTATAAGCATGGTCATCTGGGCAGCTATAACTTCCCATTCTCTAGGAAACCACTGGCCCCTTCCCTGCAGATCCTTGGGGTAAGGCTTAAACAACAGGGAAGATGAGCACATGCGCAGTGACAAGCAGAGTGATTTAGGGAGGGTTCTTGCCTGTCAGTCCAGCCTGGGGAAAAGGTCATTGGTTAGGAGGACCCACGGCACGCGCGCAAAATCTTCGAAGTTCTCTCTCTCGCCCCGTAACCTGAACTCTCCCGTGCCTTTGCCTAGTCTCTCTCCATAACCAGGTGGCCTTAAGCAGCCGCATGGCCGTGGCAGTGGGAACTCCACACACAGGATGCTGGACTGGACTTTAATATGGAGCAGGGATTTGGGGCAGTGGTCTTAATTCTGGCCCTGCTGACGACCAGTTTGGACTTCTTCCCTGGTGAGCCCAACAGAGAAGGGACCTTGGAGGGGAACCTCCTTAATTTTACATCATCAATAAAGCTTTTCATGAAACCCCATCCTCCCATGGGGGACCTCAGGAAATTATTTTCCTCGAAGCACCCCAAGAACTGCACTTCCAGTGACAGCACCTTCCCTGTTCTTTTCCCTCTGAGTACACAAGAGTTTGAGTTGCTAAAATACGGTGCAGTCCGTGTTTTCCTTTAGCTTGGAGTGTGCAAGCTCAGTTCCCCTATCATCCTAATCTCCACCTTCGCTTACCCCAAGATGTTTGCCTGAAGAATCCCTACTCATTCTACTCTTCCTTCCAGTTACTTTCTCAAAGCCTTTGAAACTCTCCACCTTTGAAATCAGCTGCCCTGTAGTACTGGCATACATTTGATGCTACATAAATGTGATTGGATGGATGGATAGGTGATGGGTGGATGGATGAAAGGATGGTTGGAGACCAAGCAGGGTGGTAGAATCCCATTCTGGGAAATTTTTAGGAAATAAGTAAGAACTTAGACTCCCAACGGGAAAAAAAGAAACATTTTGATTGCCAGAGAAGAAAAAAATATTCTATGTATATTGTGATTATTTTTTTTCTAGAGCCTGCTTACTTCCTTCTGAGCTGGGAGTGGCTAAGATCATTTTGTGAGGTCCCACCTGGCTCTATGACTCTGTGGTGTGAGGGGTTTGGAGCTTGGTTCAGCCCAGAGAGATCACCCTGCCCAAGGTTAGAAGGGATGAAGGAGGAGGGTAGAAACCATCCAACACCCTTAATTCTGAGCTATGGAAAGGGCTGTCTCTTAGTACAATCATAAGATGACTTCAGTCTTCTCTTTTTTCACCCATTCCCTCCTGGGTCTTTCCCCTCCCTCTCCCTCCAGCAACACACCCTCCCCCCACCTCATGGGGCATCTGAAGAGGCAGGAGGAGGCAGGCTGGGCCCTAGTGGCCACTGCCTCCCATCCCTGTGGGGGGCTCCTGGCTTCACCTCTCAGAGCAGAGCAGCCTCTCCAAGCAGCTCTATGCGGCTGTGCAGGGCTGCTCACGGGTCAGTGACTCCCACAGCTGCTGCACGGGTCGAGGCCTCAGCCTGAGCATCCAGTGACTCTGCCTCCCTTTGCCAATGTAGGGAACGTCCAGACCTGTAAGAATGTTTTTTAACACCTATTTTCATTGATTTCAGAGAGGAAGGGAGCGGGAGAGAGAGAGAGAAACATCAAGGATGAGAGAGAATCATTGATCGGCTGCCTCCTGCATGCCCCCTACTGAGGATTGAGCCCGCAACCTGGGCATGTGCCCTTGACCAGGATCAAACCCAGAACCCTTCAGGCTGAAGGCCAATGCTCTATCCACTGAGCCAAACCAGCTAGGGCCAAACCTGTAAGAATTTTTGTGAGTTTATTTGGGTCAAACCGATGACAATTGCTGGGAAGCAAAATCTCAACAGATTGAGATAATGCTCCAGAGACGGGCAGTTTTGCACCTTACTTTACACATTAAATCAAAGGAGGAGGCATAAGGGGGTGACATCAAATTCACTGGAGAAAGCAAAGGTTGGGGGGGGTGGCTCTGGGATTGGATAAAAAAATAAAACCAATAGACACATAGGTGGGTATCGGATAGTTAACAGTTAACAATTCACATGATAATAACAATGAGGGCATTTGTGGGCCTGCTCTTATGGTTGTGCTTTGAGAGTACAAGAGGAAATTACTTTGATATTCCAAGGTAAGTTATTAGGTATGTTATCCTAGATTAAAAAAAAAAAGAAAGAAAAGAAAAAAGACAACAGACAACAGACTGGTTCAGTTAAGGCAAAGATTGACTTTTGTTAGGGGAAACACTGGCCTAGGACATGACCACCCACCACGCACGGCTCTGAGTTAGGAAGGTTTCATTCAGACGATCCTGTGTGGTTACTCTAGCCTCTGAGTTTTTAAGGCCGTGGGGCAGGCCTCCCCTGAGCCTGTCAGGTTTAGTAGGTGTCCTCTTTTAAATACCTTTTATTTATCTTAAAATTTCAATTCACACGAATACCGTTGGTGGTAAAATTAAAATCCAAGTATCAACAAACAGCCTTGACTCTGTGCTCCACCCTCCGGCCTCCACTGCATCCTCTTCCCAGCAGTAACGGTTGTTACCTTTTCTTATGCTGTTACGGTCCTATATGAAAACCCAGAAAAAGTGGCTTTGTTTAATAAGGACTTAAACATTATCCTGTTATGTGTAGTGTTCAGCAAATTGCTTTCTTCTCCTGCCAGTACTCTTCCCTTGTCAGTCTGCACATCAGCCTCATTCTTCCAGCGGCTGCCTATGGAATGACTACGGGTGTAGCAGCGTTCGTTTGACCCATCCCTTACCAGTATTTAGGCTGTTTATAGTTTTTGCCACTAGAGATGACACAGCCATGAACATCCTCACACAGGCCAGTTTGTGCCCGAGCGTGAGCGGGCCTCTGCAGCAGGCAGCAGCAGAGGGACCTACATGGTAGGCATGTGTTAAATTTTAATATGCACAGGGCAAACTGCCCTTTAAAAGCACTAAAGCCATTTACATTCCACCCGCAGGATACCTGAGTACGGGACTACATCCTACATAGTGCTCGACAGTTTTACATGTTAAAATGTTCATAGTTGGCATGTCTCTTATTGTTATTCACTTAGTCATTCACTGGCCTATTCAACAAACGTCTTCTGAGTCTTGGCCATCGTTCCCCACTCGGCAACAGGATCACAGGCAGGAAGGGTTGGTAAAACGGGCAGCTTGGCAAGCTGCAACGTGTATGGTGTGATTTTGGTGTCAGGAAAGGCTCCTGCCCAGCCCGGCCCCATTGTCTGCTGCAGACACTGAACACCAGGATGCCGTGAACAGGGACCCAGTTCCTGGGGGCCTAGTGAGCTGTCAGGCCGTCGGTGCAAAGCTGCCCAGGGAGGGGTTAGGTCACTGGAGCGAATCAGGCATGGAAGGGCCCACGGGATCATTCCTGGCAGGAAGCTTGGCTGGAGGCTTGGAGGAAAGAGAATAGCACTGGGAGGAAACAGAGCTGCCAGTTGTTGGGAAGAATGAAGATGGGGAGGCCTTGTCTCCCTCCAAGGCTCCCCTAGAATCAGCTGGATGCTACTCTAGGTTTGGTGGGTCTTGGTGTGTTTTTACTCACATTTTGAGGATCACATGCATGGACTTTTATAAAGGACCCAGTATAATAATGCTGCTGCTGCTAATAATAATAATAATAACAATGATAATAACCACAACAATAATAATGTTTCATTGACTCTTAACACTCCATTGATTGTAACATTATTTTGTGAGCCACTGAGGAAAAATGTTGTCAATTATAATTGTAAGTTGCTATTGATTGTCAGTCATATCCTGATTTCATAGATATAAAATGTGAACAAAAAGTCCTAGCATCTATGAAATATGGTATTAATTCACAATGCTCAAGCTTGTACTGTGCACACGACACTGTGAAGCCCTTGAACGTGAATTATCTTCATTCCCCACAAAAATGTTTCACAGTTGGCTCTCCAAAAAGAAAATTCTCCCAACTTCCATGGTGGAAATACTCCCACCTGGCCATTTTCAACTTATCAATGTGACATTACTGAACTCAGAGTTGGAAAGAAAAGCACAAAATCAGCTCTTGCAAGCCAGTGAGGATGACTCCAGCAACCACTGGGGAGCTCCTGTTATTTCACTTTCACAGATGAAACAGATGAACTGAGGCTACAGAGGTTAGATCATTTGCTCAGGGCCACGAAGCTAGTAGATAGTCAAACTCCATTGTCACTTCACCATTGTATCCTTACAAAACCCAAATAATAGGGGTTTGAGCATTTGGGTAAAGGACCTGGAACCATTCTTACAACAATCCACTCTAATGAACAGTTGACCTCAGCTGACCCCTAACTTCCACCATGTAGAACACTCTTTGGAGTAATGGAAAAAATGGAGTCTTGTTCCTACATGGTCTCTGAGCTCTTCCTTCTGTAGATATAGTTATTCTTTGTTTAGATTCAGTGTAGCAAGGATTTGTTTAGCACTTACTATAAGCAAAGCATTGTCCTAGGCACTGTCGAGTTGCATCAGAAGGTCACAGAAAGTCACTGGCTCCCTCTTTTCTAGCTTCCCGGCAGAGGAAAGCAAATATACACTGAGTGGCCAGATTATTATGATCTCTGAACTCATAATAATCTGGCCACTCAGTGTATATCCTATATAATAAAAGGCTAATATGCAAATTGCCCTCTCAACCAGGAGTTCGACCAGCAGGCTGGCCGGCCAACCGCCCATGTCCCCTCCCCCTGGCCAGGCTGGCCGGACCCCACCCCACCCATGCATGAATTCATGCACCAGGCCTCTAATATATATATATATATATATATATATATATATATATATATATATACACACATACACACACACACACACACACACACACACACACACACACACACACTGAGTGGCCAGATTATTATGCGTTCAGAGATCACAATAATCTGGCCACTCAGTGTATATTAGAACTGTCAAAAGTACAGGAACTTGCCTGTGAACATCATGAAACATAAATCAGGTCTGTTTGTGTTGAGATGAAATAATCATTTTTAGTCATGAAATAAAAGTTACTTGCACTGTATACTCCCTTTCCTTCCCCCCAAATTCTAATTAAGCTCTCCAGTAGGGGTCGTCAGGATGAAAATATAGCAGCTCCGACTTTCCTCCTTACCCCTGTCCTGGAGACTAGAGTGTGATTAGATTGGTTGGCTCTTGCAAGCCCAGAAAGGCATCGTTGTGAAGACTGTGGTGTCTCTGAAAAGATGTTTTCATTAGCTGGGTGAAGACTCCCAATGTGGGCACTATGGGCATCCCTCGGAGATAGTGAAAGCACAGTTCCAGGCCACTGCAATAAAGCGAATATCACAGTAAAGGAAGTTGTAATCTTTTGTTGCTGGTGGAGGTTCTTGCCTTCATGTAAAAAAAAAAAAAAAATGCAATATCTGTGGAGTGCAATAAAGCAAAGCGCAATAAAATGAGGTATGCCTGTAGAGAGAATTAAAACTTTGCAAGTTCGAGGATGTGAAATAAAAATTTTTACATCTGTGCATCTGCTACTTCTTGACTCTCTGACTCTGCTTCCAAAGAGTAGATTATATCCAGATGGGCTGCTGTCACCTGGGTACACCAACAGCAGGCACCATATTTAATTTATTTCTCTGCAGCCATGACCTGTGACCTTTCGCTCTGCCTGGCTGTTTCCTGCAAAGCCCACAGGCAGGTGTCGTGTTCTCAGTGGCCTGATCCCTGTGTAAGAACACCACCAAACAGACCAGGGCATGACTGCCTGGGCAGCTGCCAGACGGGAAATCTTGAATGGAAATCTTCACACGCTGAAACAGTGCCAAGCAGCAGGCAGTCTTGCGAAACCAACATGGCTTTGGAGACACAAGGCCGCTGATGAGTAAGAGGCACAGTGGTATTTGCGGAAACCCAGCTGTTGCAGATGGTGGCATTAACTTTCCCAGCCATGGTGACAGTCATCTGAGCTTAGGATCACTAAACCTTAAAGGAGGTTTTTGTGTTGTTGTGTTTTTTTTTGTTACTTTTTTTTATGTGCCCTCCCTCCTCACCATCCTAATATTCTCTGCTGATAAACCACAGCCTTGGGTCTCAGCTGCAGTTGTATATTTCTGAAGACAGACTTCTCCAGCTCTAATCACCAGAATGTATTAAATCACATGGCCACGTGTTCACTTCCAAACTGGGAATTTGACTTTAGTTGGGACCTGGCCTCGCAGGAGAACAAAGGCCATATAAGCGTTTCAAGGAAGAGGAAATGGTTCTCTCTTGTGGCTGCAGGTGGTTGGGATACTTTCAATGATGCAAGATTGCCAAGATTCCACAGGGAAGGTGAGTGAAAACAGAAACCTTGGGCTGCCTTTGGGATCACTTAGAATAGAGAGCCATAGCCCTGGCCGTTCTGACACACCAACGTTGTGGGTTCGATCCCTGGTCAGGACACTTAAAAGAATCAACCACTTACAAGAATCAACCAATGAATGCATAAATAAGTGGATCAACAAATTGATGTTTCTCTGTCTCTCTGTCTTTCTCTCTCTAAAAAATCAATGAAAAAATTAGAATAGAGAGCCATAAAGCTTGGTCAGGAGGAAGGTTGAGCTTTGACCTTCTGGAACACTGTTATACCTACTCTTACACCCAAACATAAGGAACACCGATGGTCTATCTGTTAGCCATCTCCAGGTCCCTTCCTTGGTCCATCTTCTCACTGGGCAAACAAGTGAGTTTATCTCCCAGCTCTCTTCCAGCAATACAACTTCACACATAATTTACGGTGTCCATCCTTATGCCCAGCTTTGTGCCAGGTAGGACCACAGGACTTCTGTTTTGTTTTGTTTTTTAATATTTTTTTTATTGATTTTAGAGAGGAAGGGAGAGAAGAGAGAGATAGAAACATCAATCATGAGAGAGAATCATTGATTGGCTGCCTCCTGCACACCCCCTACTGGGGACCGAGCTCACAACTGGGGCATGTGCCCTTGACCAGAATCGAACCCGGGACCCTTGAGTCCACAGGCTGACTCTCTATACACTGAGCCAAACGGCTAGGGCAGGACTTCTGTTTTTGAGAAGCACTCAAGAAAATATGCATGTGCTGTCCAGCACCAATGACAAAGGAGAAGGAGAGAGGGGAGCACATCTAGTTTCCTCGCTGAAAGAGGTGGCAGGCTCTGGCAGCCTCTTTTTCTTCTTTCTCCCGCCGCTCTTCCTCTCTGCAGGAGAGGAACGAGAGTTAGCTGTGTGACCCTGGGCACAACCTGAGAACTCCAGCGGATGGAATGATCTGAGCTGTAGTGGATTGAGTGGTTGAGTCCTCAGTCTTCCAGATTGGTCTTGCCGTCTTAGATCAGGCATTGGTAGATTGTGCCAGGTTAGCTTGAGGTTTTTACTGGCTTCTCGGTTCATCCTCAGGCTCCACCTACCCAATTCCCGGGCTCTTTCCCCACATGTCCGGGTGTCCACACACTGCTGTCTGGCTCTCCAAAGTTACTGTTTAGCTGCCATTTACTGAGTTCCTCAGTGTCCCATGTGCACTATGGGTGCTCCGTGGTTTTTCCAGGGAGGCAGTGTTATACACTATTTCTAAGGGGCAGAGGGGATACTCTGCCTGCATATCAGTAGGTGGTGGAGTCTCCGTACAAATTTAGGGTTGTCTGTCCTCAAAGCCTGTGCTCTTTTTTCCTTGGAGTTGGTACAATGTGGGCTTTTGGGACCTAGGAAATGACGGATGGTAAGGAACCCATAGGACATACCTGGGACTTTGCCTGGTAACTTATTAGGACTGTAAGCCTCATTTATTGCAATTTCTTTAGACCTCAGGTTCTCTATTTGTGAAACAAGTGGGGTGGAACTGGACAGCCCCACTCTTGCCTCTCTTAGTCTAGAGTCCTGGGGATGTCGCTACTAGAGAGGAACCCCGGCTGGACAATGAGCCCTGTAAGTGAGATTCTCTCAGACTACATCACAGTATTTCAGCCTTTTGTCCCCAGGAACGCATGCATCCTTGGAGGTCCAGGAGACCTGATCTTCAGAAAAATCTAACACCCCTTACCCATGTATGCAATTCAGACATTTGGAAAGGTAAAGAGTCCAATCCTGGGGGGGAAATATATTTGAAGATTTGGGTTTATTACAAAGCTTTATAGAAGGAATTAAATTTAAGCAGTACAAGTAGAAGAGTTTGAGGTACTGCTGAAATGTAAGCCTAGGAAAGAAAAAGTGATTTTATCTAATCATATGGAACAGAGATAAAAACGGCAGCACTTTTATTGTCAAGACAGATGACAGGAATGATGAGAAAAACGTTGAGGGCATATTACAGTAGGCTTGATGAATGTCATCCTGAAATCTAACTCAATATTTGAATGCTATAAATTGTGTTTAGAAATTTAAAGCTAAATAAACCATTGGACCTGTTTGTGACTGATTCAAGGTGACTGAGCTTAAACTGCTGCTGATGAAATGGATGGGGGGGTAGAATAATAGTATTAGCAATTTGAAAAAAATTATGATAAATCATGGATGATACCCGACTTAAGTTTCACAGAAAGTTTTTCCAGAGCACATGGGCTCAGCTTAGCTGAAGTCTGAGGTTAAGGTGGGAGCCAAGGTTGGAGGATGGAATCACCGCTCTTCCAGACTCATTTCCAAGCCTCCAATTAGGTTTGGTCAGGTGATACGGGGAGGGGATTGCTATGATTTGCTCATCACATCGGCAGGTCTTATGTTTTCACAGAATGTGCATCTCCCTGATGTCGAATTTCAAGTACAGTGCTGGGGTAGGACCTCTCTGTGTTTCTCAGACCCATGCTCAGGACCCCACCTTCCCTCCTCCCCTCACCCAGGCTGTGGGCATTGTCCAACCAGCACTCCTGCTGCTTACTTGCTCAGTGGGGCCTGCTTATTCTACTGACTTTAGCCTGGGCCCAGCATTTACTCCCTTGCTGGAGGCTAGCTACTACTGTATTTGCTAGATTATCACTCACCCACTACCCTTCTGTAAACAAGGTTCCCACAATCTGTCCACTTGTTCAAGAAGAAAATACCTGGCCAGTATTGCTCAATGGTTGAGTGTCAACCCATGAAACAAGAGGTCACCAGTTCAACTCCCAGTCAGGGCACATGTCTGGGTTGCGGGCTCATCCCCACTAGGGGGCCTGCAGGAGGCAGCCAATGGCTGTTTCTCTCTCATTGATATTTCTATCTTCCTACCCATCTCCTTTCCTCTCTCTCTAAAATCAATAAAACATTAAAAAAAAAGAAGAAGAAGTAAATACTAAAGGGGAGGCAGGCTAAACATTATTCTGCCCCGGATGCCAATAACCCAGGTGATTCATGCATCTGAGGGTCTCAGGGCTGATCTCATAACTAAGTCTAGAGGGCAACAACCTCAGTGCTTTGATTAGAGCAACATTTGGGGCCAGATAGTGTTTGCTGTTGGGGGCTGTCCTGTGTACTGTGGGATAACCAATAGCATTTTTGTCCCCTACCCAGTAGATACCAGTAGCACCCCCTCAAAATGTGACAACCAAAAGTGCCTCCAGATAATGACAAATGTCCCTGGTGTGTGTGTGGCGGGGGGGGGGGGGGGGGGGGCGGGGGGGAAGGAGGCAGTAAAATTGCCCCCTAGTTGAAAACCAGTGACTTAGAAAGACCATGACCACAGGTTTCTATTTGATGAATCAATTCAACTGTCCAGCCAGAATTTGATTAATAAATATTAATTATTAATAACAATTAAATATCCATTGGTGCTAATTAAATATTAATTATTAATATAACATTGGGGATTAGTAATGTCTTATTACCTCTTGGTGATGATGGAATGATGAAGAAGGCTAACAGGGAGAGAGGGGAGAAGAATGGGGGCCTATGGGACTTGTGCAGACACATGCAGGCCCTCTCAGGACTAAGCCTATGTTGCCCTGGTGAATCTCAGAAGCCCATTGACATTGACTAATTTATACAAATTTATTTTAGGCTGCAAACTTGAAGGCGTAACTTTTAATGCCACCCTTTAATTGGTGAAAAGAGGGACTGATATAGCACAGCAGTTAGGAAAGAAGACTAAGAATTAGAAAGACTTGAATAAAAAAAACATGAATGAAAGCCTCTTATTCAATATGTACATTCAGACGAGTTATATTCTCTGAGCCTCATCTTTCTCATTGATTAAATGGGGCTTATAAAACAGACCTTATTATGCAGTTATGAGGATTCCATGTGTCAGAGGAGGCCTGGCTCATGGGAAGCACTGGACAATGGCTGATGTTACGTAATGTGCCCAGATACTCAGCCCTGGGATCCCTGGTCCCACCACTGTAATAGACCTGGAGGATTGTGGGGGGTGGGAATCATCACTGTTCAGATATGTTTCTCTAATTCTATGGAAGGATTGAGCCCAGGCAGTATCAAAGGTTGGTGGGTTAAACATTATCGTATTCCTATATAATAAAAGCCTAATATGCTAAGTGTCCGGTTATCTGGTGGGCCATTCAACCAATCAAAGTGTAATATGCTAATGATATACTAAGGCCCTCAACCACTTGCTATGACATGCACTGACCACCAAGGGGCAGACGCTCCAACTGGTAGGTTAGCTTGCTGCTGGGGTCCGGCCAATCGGGACTGAGCGAGATGGGCTGGACACACCCTGGAGCCCTTTCATGGTCCCTCCCCACCAGGGGCAGACACAGAGAGTTGAGTGGTAAGAAGCAGTGAGCAGGTGGGTGGTAAGGAGTGAGGGATCCTGGACATCCATCCATGTGAGAAGGATGTCCACCGAGGGGTCCCGGTCTGCAAAAGGGTGCAGGCCAGGCTAAGGGACCCCCCTCCAGTGCACAAATTTTGTGCACCGGGCCTCTAGTGTATGTGTATGTGTGTGTGTATATATATATATATATATATATATATATATATATATATACAAAAATTAGAGAGCATCTTTCATCCTTTGTAAGTTGAAAAATTAAATCATTTGTCAACAGGCACTCTGGAAAAACATAATTTTGGTTATTTTTTAATCTATAAAAAGTGGAAAAAGAGATGTGACCCCAAGAGCTACCTCCTATTAAAATTTTTTTGATTGATTGATTTGGGGGGAGAGAGGGAAACATATTTGTTATTCCACTTATTTATGCATTCACTGGTTGCTTCTTGTATCTGCCCTGACCAGGATCAAACCTTGGCACATAATTATTTTCTGTTCATGCCCCTTTCCTTCCCTTTATACACATGTCTTTTTTCCTAAGAAGAATTCTTCATCTGGGAGGGTTTTTCCCTTTGATTAGTATGGTAACTCCCCAGGAGATGTATGGGCAGAGATGGGCTGGTGAGTTGGTAAAACATATGGTAGATTTGCTTGCACCTTCCAGGGGCCAATATAATAGGAAACATCTCACATCTGCTGTCCTTTAACTTCACTAAGAGGATTGACAGATTTCTAGCAATTTAGAGAACTTTGTTGTTTAATAAGAGGTAAGGGATTCCTAGACACAGAGTAAATGTGTTCACCCTTTGAACTATGTCCTAGTACCCCTAAAATAAACACAATTTGATGAAAAGGAATAAGACATTTCTAAGGCTCTTTGGAACATCACATTTACCTACAAATAAACTCTATGAGAAGTCTTAGCTTTCAGTAAGTCTCTGATGTTCCAGAAAATTCCAGTTTTATGGGAACAACTAAGGACCAAAGAGTTGAGATTATCCATGTGTCCAGGTGATGAAAGCAGAACAAAAAAGTAAAAAACTCGCTAGCTAGATCTTCAAGGAGATTGGAAGACTTGGGGAGGCAGCCCAGTTTTTAATTATACTCGATGTAGAAGCTGAGTATTTGCCAATAAACCCAGGCAAAGGAAGCTTGACACTAGCCAGGTTAAATTTCCAGAAAGCTACATGCAGATTTTCCCATTTACCCTTGAGTCTTGGAGATTAAAGCCTAACCTATCATTATATTTTATCAAACTATGAGCCAATTCATTCTTTTCTACAAGAACCTATAAAAGAGTAAAACCATTGGAAGTATTCTTCCATTTCTTCCTGCCAAGAATGGCTCTGTGTCCTAGGATGAGTTTTTGCAAATAGGTTAAATACTTGTTCCAAGACATGCTGGGCTACTCACCCCTGGGCCTCGGTGTGATCTCAGCACCCTCTTGGAGATTAAAGGCACATGCAGAAATGACTATCACAAACTTGTGTAAAATAATCAATTCATTAAATATGTATTGAAAGCCTTACTGTCGCCAGATACTGTGCTAGATTCTGGGACTATAGAGATATTAGAAAAAGAAAGCCAGTCACTTCTAAACAGATCATTGTGATATTGTGTGGTGAGTGCATAATAAACTTCCTTGTTGTACATGCAGGAAATTATGGGGTTTAAGAAGAAGTATAGTTAACCTAGTCTGGGAGCCAAGGAGGGTGTTGAGGAGGAGGACTGAAAAGATTCCCAGGAGAAAGGGACCAGGAGTTGAGTTTGAAAGATCAAGGAGGCACTAGATGGTTAAGGTGGGGGCTGCATGAATCAAGTGCAACTACAAACAGTTCATGTAAGTCATAGCCAGAGGTCCACTGAGATCACCAACCCCCTTACTTCACAGGTGAAGGAACTGAAGTCTAGAAAGGCAAAGTGACACTACATGAAACAGCTGCTTAGCTGAACAGCTGGACTAGAAGGGAGGATGTTTTCCACTGAACTATGCTGTCCTGAAAGGGTGAAGATATGAGGCTTAGCATCTCAGTGGCTTCACGGAGAAACCCACAGTGGAGCACACTCAAAAACATGCAGGCAGCTCATGATGGCAATAATCGTTTCTATGATGAGAACACACCCTTTCTTTATAAGAGTGTTAAAAAGCCTTCATGTTGGGAAAATGGATCCTGGAAGAAGGTAATAGGAAGTAAATCCTGTGTAAGCATAAGAAAAAAAAGTGTTCACCCTAAGAGCCCTGGAATGACGCTACTTGTAAAAATGTAAAAGCCATGTTTGCAGCATATATGCATATGGAGGATAATCATTTCAAATATGTTTTCTGTGGTATTTCCATCTCTTAGAATGATTGTTGCCCTGGGGCTCTCCACCCATCATTGCAGCAATGGATTTAAGAGCTTTAGGGAAGGAAGGAGACCAACTCTAATAATAAAGTTATTTCTCATCCCTGAGTAGAAAATAGGATTTTTGAGTCACTAGCAAAATAATAGTCTATCTTCAAAGCCAAGCTTTGGGAGAAGTGAATTTCAAAATGTCTTGAGCTCCCATTAACATACCAGGAGGCAGGTTCAGTTTCTGTGAACCTTGAGTAGAGAAAACTCAGGATATAATGTGATGTAGGTCTTGCTTACATGGATGGGCAGGTAAATATCTGACCTCTTAGACTTGAGGGATTGGGGGAAGAGGAAGGTAGGGACCGGGATGAGCCAATAGGTCAAACATATGTGTTGATGGTTTCCCCTTTTTGGGGTATCTTGAGTGAATACAGTACTGAGGTTGGTGGCCTGCTTTCTGCAGTTGAACCCTGTGTTTTGCAACTTTAGGGGCACCCATTACATTGAATTCTTTTGGAATGGCCCTTCCTGGAGTTGTGCAATATTGTGGCCCTGTCCCTAGGCATGGCTTGGTGAACACTAGGTCTCCAGAAGAGCTCTGGTAGAAAGAGACAGTGCAGCACTAGCAGAGGGGAGTGGCTTGTGAGATGAGCCCGAGGAGCCATTGAATCTCAGTGTGCCTGTGAAAGCATCTGAGGGAGAAGCCACAGAGGTGCTAAGAGGAGGGCCAGGCCAGCCCCAGCCTGTTGGCAGAAATTGGCAACTGCCACGGGCATGAAATGATGACGAAGGTTGGTCATGAGCATCAGGGGACACTATTTCATGCCATAAGGCTAGATGGGACCATCCTTAGCAGAGACCAATTCTAAGATTAGATGAACACAGCCACCCCATGCCAGGTCTGCAGAGAGGGCCAGCACCTGGGCCAGCTGTCTCCGACTGCCTCAGTGTCCGTCCTGCCTTCCCACTATCCCAATGATCAGAAATACTCTCAAGCTTTCACTTTGTCAAGCCATCTTGACAAAGAGGGAGAAGGGAGAAACAACTCTGTTTAAAGAGTTTACATTTCAATTAAGTAAATATTTGTATAAAAGAGTAATTTATTTTTAAAAAATATTTTTATTGATTTCACAGGGGAAAGGAGAGGGAGAGAGAGATAGAAACATCAATGATGAGAGAATCATTGATTGGCTGCCTCCTGCATGCCCCCTACTGCAGATCGAGCCTGCAACCTGGGCATGTGCCCTTGACCGGAATCGAACCTGGGACCTTTCAGTCCACAGGCCGACATTCTATCCACTGAGCCAAACCAGCTAGGGCTATTTCTTATTTTTTAAAATATATTTTTATTGATCTCAGAGGGTAAGGGAGAGAAAAATAGAAACATCAATGATGAGAGAGAATCATTGATCAACTGCCTTCTGCACTCTCCACACTGTGGATTGAGCCCGAAACTGGAGCCCACAACCAGAGCCCACAACTCTGGCATGTGCCCTGACCTGGGATAGAACCATGACCTCCTGGTTCATAGGTCGATACTCAACCACTGAGCCATACTGGCCAGGCTGAAAGAGTAATTTTAATATGGAGACATTATTTAATAAATTAAATTCTGTCCCTTTCCCCACTATTTAGCAGGGTTGTGAGAGAAGCTGGTAATGAGGAAGATTAAATAAGTTAAAGAATAGAAAGGAGCTTTTTTTTTTTTTTTTGCCAGCATAGTGAAGTATGTACACATTTACAATCCTGTTCTATCAGTTTGGTTCATAAGTCTTGAGATGAATAGCTCTTAATCTATTCTATTGAAATTTGTCTGATATTCTTAGAAGTTGTCTGCTTTGTGAATAAAGAAGAATTGATTGCTGAGTACACAAATGCTGAAACAGAGTTCAAATGTGGGACTCCTGGGACTGGTGGCAATATGGGAGACCCTCTCATTAATGCAACATTTTTATTTTCAGAGAGGAAACTGCCTCCCAAGAAACTTCCACTTCCTATCTCCTGGAACACTCTCTGGGAGACCTGAATTGCTATAGAAGAAGTCTGACTACCCACTTGCACCTGCTGGAGGCCATGTGTAGGTGTCCACATGACACTCCCCACTAAGACAAGCCTTTTGTAAACATTGAATGTGCTGTCTTGAACCAAACTTACTCATTCACAAGATGAAATCCCACCCAATGACTTCAGTTCACATCAGGTGGAGCAGAAAACCTGCCATGCTGAGCACAGCCCAAATTCCTGATCCATAAAGTCATGAGAAAATACAATGGTGATTGTTTTAAGCTGACTAGTTTTTTGTGGTCTGTTATGCAGTGATAGGTAACTAGTTAAGTAGAAAGTGCAACAGGATGTCAGAGAAGAAGAATGTAATGCTAACTTTGGGGATCTGTGGGATGGGGGAGGTGGGGCTTAAGTATGGTCTTGAAGATGGACAGGCTGTGGTCAAGTGGAGATGGTGAGGGGCATGGGAAGGTGTTCCCCATGTAGGGAGTAGGGAATCAGGTGGGAGTATGTAGAAAATGTGCTGAGCTTGTCCAGGATGACTGGAGTGAGTATGGTATGGGTAGAAATGGAAGTAGGAAGAGGTTTTTGAAAAACATCACAGACAATGCCTGAAACTGGAGATGCTTGTTGCTACTGAGAAGGAGGTTTCAGGGCAAAGGCCTTCCTCTGGTTGTTGTTTCAGGATCAGGGGCTGTTTATTGAAATATGTCATGGTGACCAACAAATAGGCTCACTGGTCCAGCCTGACTCTGACATGAGTTTACTTTTTTTCAGTGAAAGTACAAAAGGAGGGGCTTGCATCTCAGCTTTGGGTGGTTTCCTGTTTGTGAATTAAACCTGAAATCTACATCCTGAGGCACCTGAAAGGGGTGTCTGATTGACCTCTGTCTGGTCTCCCTGCAATGTACCCATAGAGCTATGTGTGCGATTCTGAAGTTCCTCTATTAACGGCTGTTCCTTTTCAACTGTCAGAATCCCCCTATTAAGGCATAACCATTCCATTCATTCATGTGTTCAACACATTTCTTGAGAACCCATTATGTGCCAGGCACAGTGCTAGGCACTTTCCAATACGAAGTAAAACAGACAAGGCCCTGGTCCTGGTCAGCTGATATTCTGATGGTGGAAATATATATATATATATATATATATATATATATATATATATATATATATATATATATGAAACCAGGGCATGTAACTGAAGATGACTGAAGGTAGGGGACAATATTTGGTAAATGGTCATATAAGGCTCCCCGGGGAGACACTATTTGAGTGGAGGCCAGAATTCTAAGAAAGAACCAGCCCTTAACAACTGAGGGAAGGGCTCCCAGGAAGAATGAAGGGCAAAGTGCCAAGACTTAGAGCCTGGCATCTATTCAGTATCTGAAGATAGAAAATGAGAGTGGCGTGGTGAGTGAAAGGGTGAGAGGCAGGAGAAAAGGTCAGGGGTCAGGTGGTATTGAACCTGCAAAGCCGTGTAGGGCCTGGTAAGGAGCTGGGTTTGTTTTCTTTCACGGGAAGCAAGAGGAGAGGGCATGAATGAGTTTATTTCTTAAGCAGATCGTTGGCTGACAGGATGAGTTATCCATATCAGTTATGAAGTTACCAGGGATAGAATCAGAGATTGGCAACCTTTCCTGTAAATGGCCAGAAGAGTAAATATTTTAGGCTTTAGGGAGGTTTGGTCTTTGTTGCAACCACTTCATTCTGCCTCATGAAAGCAGCCTTATTCGATAACACGTGAATGAAATGAGTGTTGCTGTATTCCAGCAGAACTCGACCCAAACAGGAAGCAGGTGGATTCAACCCACCAGCAGTTGTGGGCAGACTGCTGGATGAGAGAACGGGGTGTGGAGAGGCTGTTGGGTGCACCAAGCAGGAGGCTGGGGTCTGTTTAATGGGAGCACCGAGATGCCAGATCCAAGGCCACTGGTTCTGAGAGGGGACGGGTGGGAGGGTGTCAGCCACACAGCTTTTGTGTTTCCTAATTTTGCCAGGGTCGGTGCAGTGAGAGCGCGTGTGTGCCCGTGTCTGTGTTCAGGCGGTGTACTACGCTGGCTGGTTCCGTGGGAGATGAAGCTGAACAATTTGGGGGCTCTTCTGGAAGGAAATGGATGTAAAATGATAAATACAAAATTAGGGACAGGGCCTTGGAAGACACCTGTGCAGGTGACAGGCCCGAAGCTGGAGCTTCATTAGCAGCAGGGTAAATGCGCCTCTGCTTGTGTTTGCTTTCTCCCCTGAGCTCATGGCAACCACCTGAGCCTCATTATTTGAAGTTCCATTGCTTCCAAAGCCTCCTTTAGTGACATCTGGTGCATGCCTGATACTTCGAAACACTCAGAATCCTAAGAAACGAAAGAGGCACCTGCTCTGGGAGACAGTGCCGTCCTGCTGTGTCCTGTGTGTCATTAGAGGGTACAGGTGCTCGGGCCCAGCCCATCCCACAGTCCTTAGTGACACAAAGAGCAGCAGCTTGACACCACACTGCTGGCTGGCTGAGGAGCGGACATCCTCACAGCCATGTTACCAGAAATGACACCGGAACCAGAAAGACTGTATACAGGTGCTTTAGGTAATGAAATGGAGAAAAAAATTGTGGACTAGATTCACCTAGTATTCTGTATGTTTTATCCTGAAAAATTCTGCATGTGAGAACTCAGCCCTTTCTCTTGATTCTGAAAATCCTTATCAGGAAAATACTTGGCTGAGCACCTATATTAAGAATGAAGTCTTTGCCCGGCCAGTGTGACTCAGTGGTTGAGGGTCGACCTGTAAACCAGGAGGTCACAGTTCAATTCCCGGACAGGGAGCATGCTGGGGTTGTGGGCTTGATCCTTAGTGGGGGGTGTGTAGGAGGTAGCCGATCAATGATTCTCTCTCATCATTGATATTTCTCTCTCTCTCTTTCTCTCTCTCTCTCCCCCTCTCACCCTCTCCCTTCCTCTCTGAAATCAAGAAAATATATTAAAGAATGAAGTCTCCAGTGCATCTAGGTGTAAGTGGAGCCGCCCTGTGGAAGTCAAGAGGAGAGGGTTGGCTTAGGAGAGGGAAGGAAGAGAGAGGAAGAGGGATAGAGGGGGTTGGAGCCACCAATGGTGGAAGGACATCCGTCTGTAATGTGGTCCCTTGAATTTTGGTTCTCCCCATTCCCTGTCATACAAATTGTCAGTTAAATGTACATGAAGGAAGGAAGGAAGGAAGGATCCAAGTGCTTGATGTGCATGGATTCTTTGGAAACAGGAGATGTAGCTGAGTTTTGAGGCAGGGACGTGGAGGAGGATGCTGGAGGTAGGTGAGTGGTAAACAAGCAGCGAAGGAGGTGGAAGCCATGGAAACTCACAGAAACTGGGGAAAGGTGTAGGCTTCCACAGGCCCTGGAATGAAAGTTGGCTCCAAACTGAACCACATCGATGAAATACTGAGGGCCCTGCCTGGTGGCTGTGTTGGCAGCAGGCACAGCGTGGGCCTTGGTAGAGTCCCTGTAGGGAGTGGTGGCAGCCAGCAGGCCCAGAATGTTGGTGAGCACTGTGAGGTAATCCCGGGAGACCCCTAGAGGTATTGGGGGGCTTAGCAAGAAGTTGAGTTTCTGTGTGAGTAGGTGCATCCCTGCAAACCAAGGAGCTGTGGGTATAAATGTAATGCGACTCCATTGGAGACCCCGGGATAGTGAGGCCTGGGAACACGTGGGCTGTTGCGGGTGGCATATTTGTCTCCCCACTTGATCGGGTAACCATTGAGGTCATGAATTTTGTCGTATTCATTTCCATAACTCTCCCTGTTCCCAGATCACTCTTATTCCCTCCTGCCCAGGCCTAGCATAGCCCCTGGCATATATTGTATTGATGTAGTGATTATATGTGTAATGAATAAATGAATAAAGAATGCACGAATAAAAGACTCTTACTCAGAAGTCTGTACACCGGCCCACACCATCCTTCACTTTTGATCACCTCTAGCTTTTTTTCCTGGGCTTTTGGTCCCCATCTATCTGCCGTGGAGAATTAATGGTGCCATCACAGCCTTGTTCAGGCTGACACGTCAAATTATAGCATGGCAGAGCTGGAAGGGACCTTTCAGACGCAGCCCACAGCTTTTGATGGCATTGAGCTCCTTAACAGGAAACCTGAGGCAGATTTCAGTAAACTCCCATTTATCTAAAATCCAAACAACTGGCAAATGCAAATGACGAATCGTTTATATATTCCATGCCATGATTTTATCTGTCAGAATACCTTACACAAATCCTTTCGCTTACATGATCTCACTGAATTCTCACAATATCTTTTAGGTAGCTAGTGAGCTCCCTATTTTACAAAGGTTAAGTTTCTTGCACTGAATCGCTCAGCTAGCAAATGACAGCCAGGGTTCAATGAGGTCTACCGATTCCAGGCTTCCTGTGCATCCACATGTGGTGGGAAGCTGACCATTCCACAAACAAATGGGCAAGCTGACCCCAAGCATCTCCTTGATAAGAAGCCCAGCTTCTGGGTTCTCTCCATTGCGCTACAGCTCCAGAACTATATGGTACAATTCCAGATACAAGCGAACGCTGCTAGCCCACTAATTCTCCTGGGATGTGATGGGGTCTGAACTCAGTGGGACCTTCGTAAGGAGGATATATTAGTTACCTGTAACAAATTCCCACAAACTTAGTGTTTCAGAAGTCTTACAGTTCTGAAAGCCAAAAGTCTGAAATGTGTCTGACAGAGCTAAAATCAAGGTGTCAGCAGGCCGATTTCTCCTGGAGACTTTCAGGGGAATCTCTTCCTTTTCCCTTTCAGCTTCTGAATGCTGTTGGCATTCCTTGGCTTGTGGTCCCATCACTCCAGTCTCTGTTTCTTCCATCCTCTCCTTGCCTTGTCCTCTGGCTAATTCCTTCTGCATCCTTGTATAAAGACTTGGGATTACATCAGGCCCACTGGATTGCAGGATCACTTCCCCATCTCAAGATTCTTAGTTTACTCACACTGCAAAGTCCCCTTTCCCATTTTTACAGGTTCTGGGGATTAGGGCATGCTCATAGTTGAGAGTCATTATTCAGCCTTCCACAGAGGAGAATTTTCTTTATTTTTTGGTAATTCTCAACTGAGGATATTCTTCCATAAATTTATAGAGATGGAAGGGAGAGGTAGAGACAAAGAGAGAGATAGATAGAGAGAGAAACATTGATGTGAGAGAGATACATTGATTGGTTGCCTCCTGCACATGCTCCAACCAGGGCCGGGGGTTCAGCCTGCAACCAAAGTATGTGCCCTTGACCGAAATTGAATCCAGGACCCTTCAGTCTGCAGGCTGACACTCTATCCACTGAGCCAAATCAGCTAGGGCACATTTTATTATCTTAATGTATTAGGCTCAGTGGCTTTTAAAGAGAGAATTTAAAATTTTACTTGCCAAGGGGTTTATCTGAGAAGAGAATGGGAGGGCTATAGTACAAAAGGCAGGGGACAAGGTGTCTGGCCTCTCTCTGGGGCGTGGACTGTGGTCACAGGGGTGGCCCCTTGGTCTCTGAGTTCCGAGCAGAGGTGGAGGTAGCCAGACTGGTTTCTGTGAACAAAGACAACATTCCTTAGTCCTGGCCTTTGAGCCTCCACCTCTGTAAGTGCAAGGAACGCCAAAAGCCAGCACTTACATGTGTATCGATCAGTCTGGTATCAGTGTTTGTGGGGGAGGGGGAGCGTGGGTCTGAGCCCGAGAACCTCGGCTCTCTCTGTCCCAGGATCCAGACCTGTCGGAGCACATCCCTGGCCCTGGGGCTCACCCCCAGAGGCTTCTTTGCCTGTGGGACCCTGGAGCCTTTGGAACAGTGAGTGGAAATCACATGCTCAGGACACAAAAAGCGGAATGTCATTGGGGGGCAGGGGCCACATCTGTCACTCAGATCATCCCCAGCACCAGCCTCTGGGCTCACGGCCAAGGGTGTTAAACAGCGAGTACAAGCTCAAAGAGCTGCTTTTCTGAACTCCCTGGGCGCCTTTGAGAGCAAGGAAAGGGCTTCACAGACTCCGTAGCCTGCCGCCTGGGTGTGGGCAGCTGCAGCAAATGGCGGGGCAGCCTCTGCAGTGGACCCCGGGGTTTCCTGCACCGTAGCATCAGCAGGGGGAGGGAGAGCAGTGACAGCACATGTGAGGGTTCCTCCCTGGAATTGCTGAAGGAGTGAGGAGCTTTGAAGGTGAGGCTGAACACTTGACATTGCAAGTGACAACAAAAGCAGGGATACACCAGGTGGAATGATAATTTAAAATATCAACAGCAGTCTTAATTTTCCTGTTATTTTCTGTCACTCCACGCCCTCCGGACCCTCCCTGTTTGGAGCCCAGACTTTGAGGTGTTCATTGCCATGGAGAATTGATGTTATTGCAAAAATAGAAAAGGGCTTTGAGTTTCAAAAGCTGAGCCTGGAGGATGCTTAAGGCATCAATAAAAGATTTGGACTCATGCCTGGCGAGTTCGGCAAAGGGGACTTACTTTGAGACTAGTTCAAATTTCTGAAATTTGGGAGGGGGATAAAGAAAGATAGAGGGAAAGCCAGGAATAGGTGTTGGTTTTGGATTGGTGTGTGTTCTCTCCTACCTATTATTCTTTTTAAATGTTTTTATTGATTTTTCGGAGAGAGGAAGTGAGAGGCAGAGACAAAGACAGAAGCATGAATGAGAGAGAATCATTGATCGGCTGCCTCCTGCACGCCCCACACTGGGGATCAAGCCTGCAATCCGGGCATGTGCCCTGACCGGGAATTAAACAGTGACCTCCTGGTTCATAGGTCGATGCTCAACCACAGAGCCACACCTGCCAGGTAACAGGCACAGAGTTTAAAACAAGTGAAATGCTAATAAAATGCGGGCCCCATTTGAATATTGATTAGATGTGTTCAAATGTGATAGGAATATGATTATTTGTCCCCAGGAGAAAAAGCTCCTGATAGCATTAGTGTACTGTTATATGATCTCTTGATCACAGAGATCAAGATATATGAAGAGAAACTTGATAGCATAATTTTGTCAGACTGGAAGGTAACCTGATTAATGTAACACTTTCTTTAAGAAATAGAGTATATTCTCTATCAGTCAAGACAAACTAGGTTATACTATGGGCAGAAAAGACCTCAGTGGCTTAACACAACAAAGGTTTATTTCTCTCATGTTATCTGTCTGATTCCAGGGCCCAACTGAAGAGCAGCCATTGTCTGGGAGCTTCCTGGTTGCCCTGGCAAAGGGAGAGAAGGCCTAGGAGGCAATGCTTCCCAGGAAGCTAAGCGTGCTGGCCTAGGAGGGAATGCTTCTATTACAACTCCTTAGCCAGAGTGAGTCACATGGCCTCTCCCATCACAGGGACACAGGAGGGGACAGACATGGAGTCCTGGGAGAAGTTGGTGAACAGTACCAATGACCACCATGGTTACCTAGGTGTGGGGACCCTGGATGCATCACTACAAGACCAGGTTAGATACTGGAGTCATGAATCCTGAACTGAACCAACAATGCAGATGTTGACTGGAAAATAGATGGGCTGTTAAAAAAGCATGAGAAATGTTCACGTACCTGTAGCCTACAGCACATTATTTAAACAGATTCAAAGTTGATTGATTGCATGGTTACTAAAATATCAAAATCTTTGATTCAATGCTACATATTTTATAGTGATATATACTCAAACACATGTACGTTTATGTAATTTAATTACTGCAATTTATAAGAGAATTGATGCAATTAGCCAGATAACTTCCAAGTAAAAGCACCCTCTGTTCCTCTTATCTCCACATCTGAGATAAACAGTTCTAGTGTTTGTTTGTTTTTTAAGACAATTTTTTTTTAGAGCAGTTTTAGGTTTAGAGCAAAATTAAGAGGGAGTTACGGAGATTTCCCATGTACCCCCTGTCCCCACACATGCTTAGCTTTCTCCATCATCAACCTCGCTCACCGGAGTGGCACATTTTTCCCCAAAGGTATGCCTCAGTTTCCCATGAGGGGTAAGGGGGGGAGATAAGAGAGTTTTATGGGAGACAGTAGGTCTTGTTGAATCTGGATCCCTCCACTGTAATCAAAGGAGCAGGTCAACCATCTCCATATGCACTGTGGTTGAAGAGCAGATTTCACTGTGTGAAATGATTTCATAATACAAAGCGAAGTTTGAGGGCTTTCTTGCTGATGACTTTAACAGTCATGATTCATAACCTTCTGACTACTGAATATTCTGAGAAGCACATTATGAATTGGGAAGAAAGAGAGAACAGGATCAAATTCCAGCTATTAAACAGATGAGCTGTGTGATCTTGGACAAAGAGCTCTATTCTTCCGTCCTCACTCTGACAGCTGTAGCGATGGGGATAATACGATGTTGCTGTGACGATTAAATGAGATAATGTATGCAAAGTGGCTTAGCACACAGGGTGTTTATCACACAGGGTGTTTAATAAGTGGTGATAGTTGCTTTTGTTATTACCACCATTTGAAAGATTTGTGAAATGGAAGCGACTCTAAGGTAGAAAAATCATTTTGACAGAAGAAAGGAATAGAGCCTGGGCCAAATCTAAACCTACTGGCTACGGAGTGATTGAGATATCCAATATCCACAGTGGGGTGGGTAACACAGCAATACAATTTTCTGCAGTGAAATTGCTTGTTTTAGCCAGAGGGTGGGAAAAAATAGAATTAAGCAGTGTTTGCTCTTCTAGTGCATTCGGAGCAACATATATTTGTTGAGCACGAAGAAGGGAGAGATGGTGTGCTTGAGAGAGGAAAGTGTGCAGAATTCAGAGGTTGGTGAGTCTCTGAGTTCTAGCCTTCCTTCTTTCCAAGGAAGATAGTTATTCTCCCTTCCTCTCAGTAATCCTCATCTGTAAGAAGGTCTTAGCAGTTACGCTGGGCATGCATCCCCCACATTTAGCTCCCATGGGGCTGTTGTCAGTAATAAGAATAGTCAACACAGAGTAAGTACCAACGGGGTACCCACAAGGACTAACGCATTTCACTGTGAAAACGTGGTAACTCTCTCTCAGTTAGACCGATGAGACTATTGAGGCACAGAGGAGTTAACCCCCCACATCCGGTAAGCAGTGGGGGCTGGGCTTTGAGGCTGAGAAGCTTCGAGAAGCTGTGCTCTTAACCAATAGGCTACATTGCCTCTCATGCTAGCGAATGCCAGGCCAAGCATCATGTACGTGGAAGCTCTTCGAAAATTCTTGCATCTCCTCTCTTTCATGGGAAAGGCAGTTTGCCTCTCTCCCACAAAATCAGGATGCAGTCGAAAACCACCTCCTTTAAGACGCTTTCTCCAGAGAACTGATATGCATACATACATAACCCATGGACACAAACGATAGTGTGGTTAAGGCCTGGGAAGGGGCAGGAGCGGGGAGGAGGAGGACAATGGGGGGAGGAAGGGGGACACCTGCATACCTTCAACAATAAAGATAACAATAAACAACAACACACACTAAAAGAAGCTTTCTCGGATCATCGAAGTCCTCTCCGGTCTCTTCTCCTCTTGAATTCCTGAAACACTAACACTCGAAAGAGACCCACTAGTTGGATCTATTGTAAGAAGATGCAGGGTCTTGGAGTCAAAACCCTTATAAATATTCCAGACTGAACACACCTTTGCTGTTATAGGTTGGCCCACCCCGTGCCATGTGGAAAAAGACAGTCTTACCCAAAATTGAAGATGAATGTTCAGTGTGACGTGGCACCTGTCAGGAGGTTCTGTGGCCTCAGAAATGAGTACATATGCTGCCTTTGGCGCTCCCAGCCTGTTCATGACAGCTGTGGTGAATTATTTCTGAAAGTTTTGAAGTGATAAAGGAGCCATAAGCAATTGGTGGCTCTCTGAACATCGGTTCCTTTTGCTTTTGATGGGAATTATAGTGTCCATACAGAGCTCTGACTGGCTCTGGACAAGTGGATTTGTAAAACATAAATGATTAGTGGCCTTGATGGAGTTATTGGCACGAGGATTAGGGAGTGCCCGTGCCTGAGCAGCATGCCTCTAGGACAGGTGAGACTTTGCACCTCCAAGGGCAGCGGCTACAGTCCAGAGTTGGTTTGCTTACTTGACTCACTGCTTGTTAGTCCCATAGCCTGGCCAGGGTGTAACTGATTTCACTACTTCTTTGATGTCCTGGTCTGCTTGGGCTGCTGTAAGAAAATACCACAGACTGGATGGCTTAAATAACAGACATTCCTTTCTCATGGTTCTGGAGGCTGAGAAGTCCAAGCTTAAGGTACAGGTGGATTCAGCTCCTGGTTAGGACTCTCTATTCACGTTTCAGTAAATCCTCTCATTACGAACATGGCTGTAAGTATTCCAATTTTGTTGTCTATTTCCTGCCAGGATGCTGGTGAAAACATGGATACACAATAGTAGAATAAGTAAAATTTGTTTATTATTTATTACATGTGGATTGCAGGAAGAATCTTTTAAAACACAGGATCCAAGGGAGAAAAGGATGTCAAAAAGGGTCTTGATGGTGGAAAACACAGGACTGTTTGTCATCTCACTGACATAGTAGACATGGGCTCGTGCACATGGATGCCACATGTAAGCTTCGGTTTCAAACTAAGGCTGCAGTGTAGGGAAGAGGCCTGTGGTCCAAGCTCCTGGTCACAAACCTGCATAGTGTCTTGTGTGTTTTTCTCATTTTGTTCCATGCAGTATACACAATCATGTGTGCATGTGCTCTGCACAGGTAAATGGCACAATGACTGCTTTCCTTACCAACAATGTGTTTTGGAGATCTTTCCTTGTCTAGCTCACTATTTTTAAGGTAGGACAGTATTCTAGTTTATGAATGAACCAAAATGTATTTATATTGACCTTTATTAACATTTCATATTTTTCAATTTTTTTTTGCTGTATACAAACTGTGGTTCAACCAACACCTGTTACATAAATATTTGCACATATGTATAGGTGACTATTTCTTTTTTTAAAATATGTTTTTATTGATTTCAGAGAGGAAGGGAGAGGGAGAGACAGAAACATCAATAATAAGAGATAATTGTTAATTGGCTGCCTGCTATACACCCCATACCGGGAATCGAGCCTGCAACCTGGGCAAGTGCCCTGACCAGGAATCAAACTGTGACTTCCTGGTTTATAGGTTGATGCTCAACCATTGAGCAACACTGGCCAGGCTAGGTGGCTATTTCTATAGAATGTCATCCTAATGTAGAATTGTGGAGTCAAAGGGCATATACCTTTAAAAACACAACAGATTTACAAATCTTTACCTGCTCACTGGTAGTGCTGTGCCAATTTCCTCAAATTCTCATCCATACTCTATATTGTCAAATTTTTACATTTTTGTCAATGTGATTGAGATAGGAAAAGATAGCTCATTATAGTTTTAATTTGCATTTCTCTAATTATTAGTCGGGCTGAACACCTTTTTATATGTTTATTGGATTTTTGCTTTTCTTCTTCATGAATTGCTTGTTTTTATTTCAAGTCCATTTCTCTATTGGGATATCTGTCTTTTTTATATCAATTTGTAGGTGCTCTTTATAGATTCTGGATCTACATCCTTTGTTTGTTATATATGCTAGAATATCTCTGTTTGTCACTTGCCTTTTTAACTTAGTGTATGGTGTCTTCCATCACCCAGAAGTTATGATTTTTTACGTGATCAAATCTGTACATAGTCAAATCTGTAAGCTGTCTCTTTGTCAGCTGTGGAGTTACTGAGCCTGACTTCAAGAAGGCTGGAGCGTTATACCCAAGGCACCTTCAAGTCAGAGTCTGAATGTTGCCTTGAGCTAAAATATCAATGGTTATTTTTTTACCCTTCCTAACAATGGTGGTGTATTTTTGCTTGGGGAAAAGAACACTAGACATATACAAAACTAAAACCCAGGGTGCTAATACTTGCTCACACCAATTCAAAAGTAGAAAAAAAATGGAGACTCCGAGTCACACAGCAAACAGTATTGTTAAACACACACACACACACACAGAGAGTTTTCTCAGCGAGTATACACATTTTAATAAGGAAGAATGAAAGGCCAGAGTGAATGGAGTGTGTGTAAATGTTTATGTAGACATCTATTTCTTAAAAAGCAAACACTCAGGCCCTAACCGGTTTGGCTCAATGGATAGAGCATCAGCCTGCGGACTCAAGGGTCCCAGGTTCAATTCCAGTCAAGGGCATGTACCTTGGTTGCGGGCACATCCCCAGTAGGAGGTGTGCAGGAGGCAGCTGATGGATGTTTCTCTCTCGTCGATGTTTCTAACTCTATACCTTTCCCTTCCTCTCTGTAAAAAATCAATAAATTATATATATATATTTAAAAAGCAAGCACTCAGAAATTACTGCGTGCTCTGTAGTAATCTAGCAATAAACAATTTCTAAAAACTGTCAGTCTGTGAGTAGGATATTATCTTGTATTGTAAGGCATGAGACTGTAGCTTAATAATAATAGAGAACTTTCCAAAAGTATCATATAGCTAGTGAGTTGCAAAAGTAGAATTGGAACCCAGGTGTCTGGACTAAGCCTAGTGTCCTTGTCATTATTCTGTAGACTGCTGTTTATATAGAGTCAAGGGGTGGGTGTGTGGTGTGTCTATGTGGGTGCATTGTTTTTCTTTGTCTTTGTAGGTGGTGTATCTATGTGTCTCTGCATGTGTTTGTCTATATGCATGCGTGAGTGTGTTTGTGTGGAGAGACTGAGAAATTTATTTTAAGGAGTTGGTGCTTGTGCTGATGGAGGCTAGCAAGTCTGAAATCTGCAGGGTAGGCTAGGCAGCTGAAGACCCAGGGAAGGGTTGATGCTACAGTTCAAGTTTACAGGCAGTCAGCTGGCAGTGCCCTCTTCCCCAGGGCAGGCAGTCCTTTTTTCTTAAGGCCTTCAACTGCCTGGAAGAAGCCCACTCACACTCTGCTTTACTCAAAGTCTACTGATTTCAATGGCAATCTCTTCTAAAAATACATTCACAGAATAATGTTTGACCAGATGCCTGAGTACCCTGCTCTAGTTAAGCTAACACATAAAATGAACCATCACAGAGAGGGAACAGGATCTTATCAAACGCAGTTTCAGCTGTGTCATATGATTTTCTCCTCTGTCGATGCAGGTTATTTTATTGATAGATTTTTGGATATTAGACTTTCCTTGCATTTATAAGAGAACTTATACCAGCTTTCACCCACTTGACTTCCATTACTTTTAAAGATTCAAAATAACCAGTCCCGGCATGGATATTGGGACGTGGCTGTAAAGTAGTCAAGTCTTTTTGGAGAGCAATTTAACAGAATTTATAGAAATTTAAAAATATATGTCTTATGACCTATCAGTCCTATTTTTCCCTTGGTATTCTTGAAAATATCTTTACATGTAAACAAAGAGGCATGTGCAAGCCTGTTTATTATTGCATTATATGAAGACTAAAAATTTAAAACCTGAATGTATTTAGGAGGGGATAAACAAACAATTAAACATCTAGAAATACTGGTGGCAGTCAAAAAGACTATGCTGGATCGTACATACATTCCTGCTTAGAACTCTGTAACATTGATGGTTAAACAACAAAGCAAGTTTCAGAACAATAAGCACAAAATGATATCATTTATATTTTAAAAATCATCATATGTATATGCAAATAAATGCAAATAAAATAATTTAAATTATACCGATCACACTAATTGTTAACTAATTAGTGTATCAGAAAGGTTATCAGGGAGGACTGTAACGTATCCATAGTGCTTGCATTTTTAACAATGAGAAAGTATTTACAAATTACTTATATAATTTAAATTTAATATTAAAAGTTATAAATTTACAAAATATACCTTCATCCCAAATATTTTAATTAAGTTTTGAACTCTGATATATCAACAATGTATATTAATAGACATATTACTAAGTAGTTGATATATTTTAAATTTATAATGGAAAATTAAATAATGAATTATTAAAATATTATTTTACTTAATCTGTAACACACAGTGTCTAATCTCTAGACAAAAAGTGAATGTATTTTATATAAAGCCTGGTAATGGTGCTTTGATGAGAATTTTCTGTTAGATCATATAACACAAATAGTTAGATATGAGGTCTAATTTTAGCTCACATGATAGCAATTTGAAAAGCAAAGATATATTAATCTTTCATAAAATATTAGCTGTATTACTAAACAATTCCCAATGTGCTAGGCATTCTGCCTCAGTATTTCTCGTAATAAAGGAGAGGAGAGAGAAAGTAATAACAACATGATTTAATAAACATGGTTTCATATAAAAAACTAACAAACAAGTGGAAATATTTCTTTATAATTTTATTAAAGAAACTCAAATGTCTTCTAGGCAATCAAAAGCTGAAAGTTACCTTCTGATGCTTCTATTACATATATACAGCTTTCATGAGCTTTTTGCTTTTGAGAGAAATGTAGCAAAAATAAAATAATTTTACATTTATTTTTATTATGATGTATAAATATAAGCTTTATTTTTCTAGTAGAAGAAAGGAAAGATGAACAACTGCCTTGACTTGCTATTGAGGGCTCCTTTTTCAAGAGAATAAGCTGTTCCCAGTCAGCGAGAGCCCGGCCCATCAACCGTGACATTGATCCAACAGGAAGTCTCTCTTGAGAGAGAATATGATTTCCTCTATGTTTTTATGGTACTGAATGTGTGCCTTCTCCTGTGAACACCACCTGTTTTTCTCAGACTAGAATTCCCTTCCTAACCTCCCATTTTATGCTTCATCATTCAAATACCCAGATTAGAGCCAGCTTGTGGTACCCATGCTGTCACTCAGAGCTGCCCCCTCCCCCACTCCCATGCTGGACAAGAGCCCCACGCTTGATTTTCATGCTCTGTTGTGGCTGCCTTGAAATACTTAATAATTGTATCTTTGAACTTGGGTTTTATAAGGGAAGCCGGGTGGAACAGTGGAGTATGCGCATGAGCAGAAGAAATGCATGAAACACACGTGCCTCTGTTCCTTGACACCCATTCGCAGGGTTCCAGATGTCCCATGAGCACAGAATTCTGTGGGCCCAGGATGTGTGAGAGTTCAAGGTGAGTGAGCACAGGGGAAGTGTGTTGCCTTTACAACTAACTGGAGATGCGGATGGCCTGGAGAAGCCACTCTTTCTGCTCTAACCAGAAGTTACGTTCCACACAGAAAGAAGGCAGTGGGTATCTGAGAAACAAGGACAAAAAAGGGATCCCATCATATCCTTTCTTACCCGGGTCTTTCGCTGTGTGGCCAGCCATTTGAGCAGGAAATGATGACAAGGAAAAGGAAAGATAGGGCAACTCCTACTTCCTTTTCCTTTAGTCCTTCCTTCTTTACTCATCCACAAGCTGAAAAGTAGAGTGTTGGTAGAATGTGCACGTGTCAAGAAGGAAAATTGAAAAAGAATAGTCAGTTTTGTGCAGTGTTTCCACTGTTGTGGTAAGAATGAAATACATACATATGTGCGTGCTCCGGAATACGAATTGTGTAATGTCAGTGGTTCCACATATTAGTTAAGTGCTCTTAAATCTGCATTTAAAACTGGCATTGCTCAATATAAAGCTGGATGGTAAAATTCATGCAAATAATTTAAATTTTTTCTTTTTCTTTACTTAGAATGAAATTACTAGTAAATGGTGAATAAAAAATGCCAGGACAAGTTGAGAGACTGAGGAAGAAAGGAAACAGCTTTTCTATTTTAAGTACCTGTAGAGACACACTTTTTCTCCTTTTTGAACAAAGGAGCCCAGATTTTCATTTTGTACTGGACCCTGCAAATTGTGTAGTTAGCCCTGGCTCAGGTGACTCCTTCCCACGAAATTTCCCCTGGTTCCTACCACTGCCCATTCAACCTGAATTGTTCCCTGCCTTTCACTTCTAATTATTTTTAAACTTGTATTGAGCTCTGTATTTAGTTCACCCTGTTTGGGATTATAGTTATACTATGCACTTCCTGTAGCTAGGTGTAAGTTCCTCTAACTGTCACTTGTAAAGCACCCACATCAGAATCCCCTGGGAGTTTGTGTTGGGGACTCCTAACCAGCTCCCCTCAGGTTGGGGCAGAGGGTCTTCAAGTGTGGTCTGAGGACCAGCAGCATCTGAGTCACCAGGCATCTTATTAGAGAATGGGGCCCAGCCCTCCAGGGGGTTCTGATGCAAGCCAAGAACCATTGATACAGCAGGAAGAACAGGAGCTCTAGGGCAGCTGCACTTAGGGTTGAATCCTGCCTGAATCATTTACTAACTGACTTTGGAGCAACCTTTCTCTCCTTGAGACAGGCTGAGAACCTGTAACCATGGAGGAAAACTTGTAATACTTGCAGGTGCCCTATAGGAAGTCTCTGTTTACCAACTATACTTCTTTGCCTTTAATGTGTTGGTTGAAGAATAGGAAGAAACATAATATGAATGCATTAAAATAGTTCTAATTAGATATTCATGGGCCCCTGAGGGTTCTCCAGGAAAGTAAGAGAGGGGATCAGCATACTCCCACTTGGAGTGGGGGCCTCAGTCCTGCTGTGGTGTCCCTGTGGGAAGTGAAACCCTCTCAGAGGTTGATCCAGCTCAAAGGCAATGAACTGGTTTTAGTAGAATCCCACTTCAGACAGAGGCGGGGAGGAAATTCATCGCATCTGAATACTGCTGGCAATGTCTTTACTAAGAGATACAGCAAACTGTGAAAACCTTTTGCTAGCCCCTATCTCTGGGTGTCCAGCAACTTTGATATTGTGACACAAGAGAAACTAAAATACAGTTGTACCTAGATTGGGATGATAGCCCAAATTTTCACTTGAAGAACCTTCTTCAGCATTCAGTTTAATTGAACGGATGAAACTGTAATATAGAGGAGAAAGATACAGAATCCCTAAGCACTGAATGGCTCCTCTATGGTGTGTGTGTTGTGAAAGAGAGAAAAAGAGGGAGAGAGAGAGAGAGAGAGCGAGAGAGAGCCTATAGACTTTGTTTATTATTTAGTGATTACAATACCAAAGCAAAATGGCAATATCAGTAACTTGGTTTTTATTTTGCATAACATTGAAATATTAGTATTGATACTGGCATTTTATGTTTTTTTTTAATGTATTCAGCATTCATGAAAAAAAAGGGTAAAAAGTCCTAATATGTAAAAACAAAAAATTTAAATATACTCTAAAACAACTAAAAGTGCAAATTTTTAAAAAGTATGCATATTTGACATACATTGTTATTCCAAAATTACTAATTAGTAGTATAATTGATAGAGCAATACTTCAAAAACTCTATATAAAAGGAAAAGGTTTATTAACTATGAAACGTTGACAATTAAATATTACTAAACATTTCAGTTTACATACATTTTTTCCCCCTACTTTCTAGTTTGGTGCAAATTCTTCCAGCTGTTGATCAATCTCTGTTACTTTATAGGAGGTATAATGGTGAAACTAGTGATAATCTGACACCAAATATTTTCCTCTAATTTACTTTCTAGTAATCTCATCTCTTGTTTAAAACCTTTGAGGAGGTGGTTTTGAAAGGTTTTTCTTCTGCACAAACCACAATCGACAGCCAGTTCTAGCTTTATTTCAGAGGTTGCGTTGCCAGCTTGCCTTTGACTCAGCGTCATCTTGTGTAGATGCTGAGTGACCTGCATCAATTTTGATTCTATCATGTTTATATTCCACCTTTTTGGAAAGTCTTTGAGCTGGAGAAAGATATATTCCTTGTAAGAGAAGCCTGGCTTCATCCACTGTCATTGTCATTCTCCCCTTGAGGATTATGGAGCAGAGATGAACGCCTTAGAAGTGAGTGCAGCGTTGCTGGTTTTGAAATGTTAATGCGCCGAATACCTCTCTGGGTATATCTGTGGTTGTAAACAACATCAGATTTCAGAATTTAAAAATATAATTTATATAAAAAGGTGTTGCTCCAGGAAAAATACAAGTATTTCAATACTTAAAAACCACGCACTGCAATTATTTACATACTAGTAGATGACATAAAGACCAACAATGTACTTGTTCACACACAAGTACATCTATTTTTTAGCAACATTCTTGCCCATTTCTCAGACTCATCTCATGATGATGTGAGCTCAGCAGAAAAGTTCCATGGTGTCTGGCCCAAGACAGAGTTGACTGGAGCATCAGAAAGGCTGAACACTCTTGAGTACCCATTTTACACTCAGGCGCATGCCAAATGCTCATTGCTGCTCCCCACCCCGCTCCTCCCCACTCCCTCTGAGTCTTGAGGTCAGCAGTGAGGTGTACAAAAGACCTCTCCTAAATGAAACAGGTGAGTTCAAGCCGGATGGGAGCCCTCAGGGTTCTTCATCTGATCACAGTGTGGCTTCCGACACCTTGACTAAGCGCAGTTAGGGAACCACACACCTGAAGTGTGGAGGCCAGCTGAGTGGGCAGTATAGAGACTGAGAGACTGAAGTGGGGTTTTGGAAGGTGCTCCCAACAGAGCCTGCCTCTGTTCCCCTGCTCCATAAAGCAAACGTGAAGTTTTCAGTGAAAACCATCCATGGTTCTCCAAGCTCCAACCTCTTTATTCAATTTCCCCCAAGCTCTGAGGCTTGTCTGCTGCCCACACCAGTTTAGCCTAATTTTCCGTAAATATCTGGCCAGTGGGGGATGGGATGGGGGTCCAGTATTTTCTCGGTCCCAGCAATCAAATAATCCTGGGTAATTTCTGGCAGCCACGGAGCTAGAGGAATTGCTTTTGCAGATCAAATCCAACGCAGATGGGGAGAGGAAGGTCAGGGCTACCATGGCCCATGCTCCCTGGGAGGCTGGGGCCTGCCCAGAATTGCACACCTCCCTGAAGCCATGGCCTGCTTTCTGGAGATCATGCCTCCATACATGGCTCTTTCCAGATTGAGTTGCCAACATCTTATGATATTACATATTTATTTTATAAAATATGAAATAAACTGGGGAAAAAACCGCACCTGGAATCCATTTGAAATGAAACTTAATAAACATTTGTGTACCTGTGTATGTCAGACATTATACTAGAAGCTGAGATAGAAAGACAAATAGAATAAAAATCCAAGCATAGAAGAAGCTCGTGCTACAGAAATGTCAACATTCACATGGCAATGAATGAGACAGAGGCATGGCCAAGATGCTTTAGAACAAAGAAGAGCTGAGGCAAATCTGTAGGGCCCACCATGGAAAGGGACCCCTACTAGGTCTTAGAAAACAAGCCGGACCTCATCAGGTACCGAGGGAAAAGCCATCTACACAGAGGAATTGAAATGGACAGAGGGAGGGAGCAAGAAAAACTATGATTGTGTCTAAAAACCATGAGGAAGGACCATGAGGCTGGATGTATGATTTGAACAGGGGAGAAATGAAGTGAGGTTGGCAAGTGGTGCTGAGACTCAGCTGCAAAGACAATGTCTGCCTCAATTTCTACCTGGAAGAAAAACATCATTAGCTTTCAGGGGTGTGTGTGCAGTATCAGCTTATGTTTTAGAAAGTTCACTTCAGAGGCATTGCAAAAGAAAGGAAGGGAGTCAGAAAAGATAGTTAAGGGCACCAAAAGTAAGAAAGAGATGGGGTGGTGTCTTTAAGGGAGAACAGTATTGAGGAAAGTGTGTGTTTTTTTAAGATGGAGGAGATTAGAATATATTGTAGGCTGAAAGTCAGTTGCCATTGGAGATAGAAAGATGGACTATACAGGTGAGTGCAGAGACAATCGATGAGGCAAGCGGTTTACCCATGCCTAGCCTAATATGCCGAATTTCTTTTAAGTAACTATATTCAGCATGTCAATATCAGTCACTTTGTAAAAGAACACAGTAAATACTCAGTGTCATTGTATAACAATATAGTAATACTAGTGGCTCAGTGCATGAAATTCATGCACATTAAAAGGGGGTTAATTAGAGGAAATAATTTAATATTGCTATTTGCCCTTTCTCTATAATAGAAGTGTCAGAGATGAAAGAAAATTAGTAAAATGTATATGAAAACCTTCCTCCTGTCAGAGTCTGGGGCACACCACGGGACCCAGAGTCAAGGCCCACCCACATGCGCCTCAAAATCGTGTGAGATCCAGACCCAGCTGTCCACCCCCCTATTGAGCTAGATCCAGACCCAGCCAGTCCCACCCTTGTCAAGCCCTGCTGGGCAGGGGATGTAGCCTCAAGTCCCCTGGCCCAGCACCAGGATAGGGGCATAGCCTGAGGTCCCCCAGCCCAGACCAGGGCAGGGGGTATCCCTTGAGGTCCCCGTCAAGCCCCGCCAGGTGTGGGACATGGCCTGAGATCCCCTGTCAAGCCCTGCTGGGTGGGGGGTATGGCCTGAGGCGCCCTGTCAATCCCCGCCAGGCAGGGGGGCGCAGCCTCAGGTCCCCTGGCCTGGCACCAGGAGGGGGGCACAGCCTCAGGTCCCCTGTCAAGCCCCACTGGCAGGGGGGTGCAGCGTCAGGTCCCCCGTCAAGCCCCACTGGGTGGGGGGCGTGGCCTGAGTTCTCACGACCCAGCACTGGGGGTGCACCTTGAGGTCCCCTGTCAAACCCCACTGGGTGGGGAGCATGGCCTGAGGTCCCCTGTCAAGCCCCACCAGGCAGGGGGGCGCAGCCTCAGGTACCCTGGCTGGTGGGGGGGCAGTGGCCTGAGGTCCCCGGCCTGGTGCTGGGGTTGGGGGAGCAGCCTGAGGTCCCCTAGCTCAGCACCAGGACGGGAAATGCACCTTGAGGTCCCCTGTCAAGCCCTGCTGGGTGGGGGATGTGGCCTGAGGTCCCCTGTTAAGCTCCACAGGGGTGGGGGAGGGTGTAGCCTCAGGTCCCTGCTGATTGCTCGTTAAGGCTCCTTATGGGAACTTGGCCTCAGCTGTGGGTGCAGCCATCTTTGTGATGGAGTGATGGTTAATTAGCATATTCCCTCTTTATTAGATAGGATAAGCAAAAGATAGCAGAAGTCATTAGAGAAATGCCTCATCTCAGGGTAGATAAAATAACATAGACTAAAATAATCTACCAAGAAAGGGAAACATGATGGATTAGACAAAATCATATTACAGGATAATCAAGTTCCCAGTTAACCAAAGTGCTGTGAAGGGGGTAGGGGGGAGGTGAAGGAGAGAGCAGGGAGGATGGGAGAGATCATGAAAATAAGACAACATATAGCAAAAAACAACAGTCAGACAAGAACGGAAGAGTCCCTGTATGTATGGGACAGATAATGAGTTGGGAAGTTCTAACCAGCCCACAAATCCTGTGCTCCCCTGCCTGTCACTACCCTCATGTAAGGTGAAGGCTGGGGATGAGATGCTAGCTGCAGCTCATAGCATCAGAGGCCGGAAGTCCCTGGAGCCTTTGGGGATGGTTTTTCAGCACTGTTGGATCTCTTGTGTTGCCCCATGGTAAACTGGCCGTCCATTTTTGTTAAAAATATATATTTTTATTGATTTCAGAGAGGAAGGGAGAGGGAGATAGAAACATCAATGATGACAGAGAATCACTGATCGGCTGCCTCCTGCACGACCCCCACTGGGGATCAAGCCCACAACCTGGGCATGTGCCCTTGACTGGAATCGAACCCAGACTCTTCAGTTTGCAGGCCGATGCTCTATTCACTGAGCCAAACCAGCCAGGGCAACCATTCATTTTTTTTTTTTTTTTTTTTTTTTTTAAATAAAGAGAGCTGCTCGCAGGAGAACTTGGCTGAGATCCTTGGATACACCACAATTTCCCTTCACCTTCAACCCCTTGTCTCCTAAACGATGGATAAAGACTGTGCTAAGCTATGCTTCATGGGGAAAGAAGTGTTTACTTCTCCCAAAGTGACAGGTGGGGGTGGGGATGGGCACAGCTGTCCTTACACTTACCCAGACACCTCCATTAGGTGTGTTCAGAGCCCAGCTCAGTGCTTCTCAAAATGTAAGTCACCTGGGAATCTTGCCGAACATGCAGGCTCTGATTCAACAGGTGCACAGTGGAGTGGAGATTCCAGGTTTCTGATGAGGCTCCAGGTGGGACCAATGCTGCTGGGCCATGAACCAGTCCTTGTATAAGGACTCTTCCTTGGGACCTGCTCCTTGGTCTCCTTGGGGAGAGCGTGCGTGGGAGGGCGCCGGCGTGCTGTCTCTGGTTACCGCCGGCCAAGCATCACCACAGAGCGGTGCTTGGCTCTGTTCAACCCTGCGGTGGACCTGACCACCACCAATGAGCCCGAGCTTGAGGAAATTTTAAGTACAATTTCTTTTTCTAAACGGCACAGAAAAGGCAGGACTGGTGCTCGTGGGATTCTCCCACTTAGCAGAGCAGAAGAGATGAGCCCACAGAGAAATCAGGTTTCCAAATGACTTTTGCTTATGACCTGATTTATGTCTCCGCCAAGAGCTGGGGAAATGAGCTGCGCTCCCCATCCAGGCCCTGTTCCTCGCTGGGTGAATTCTGTTTAGGAAATAAAACCCCAAACTTGATGATTTATGCAAAGTTCACTTGACTAGCAAAACAGAGGAAGGCCAGAGTGTTTATATTTAGGTTCTGCCGAGGGGGAGTTCTTTTTAGCACCTGAATGTGTCACTTTCATGTGATAAGCAGCAGGAGAGGAGAGACTGGCATTAAGAAAAGACTTAACACCGTGTGGTGCTTCACTTAGTTCTGGCACAATGGAGTCTGATGAGAAGGAAGTTTTATTTTCAGTCTGGTGGCGTCAGTTTCACTCAGTTCGACAAACATGTATTGAGTGTTATACAGTAGGCACTGTATTGGGTGCTGAGCCCACAGTGATCAATGAGACATGGTTACTGTCCTGGGGGGCACTCAGTGCTGTGTGGGAGACATACAAGCAGAGAGAACGTCTACACAGAATTGTTGGTGCAGTGGTAGAGGTGAGTACCTGGTGTCTGGCGTGCAGGCGGCGTGTCCTTGCCCAGCCTGGAGGTGGGAGATTGGAGCAGAGGGACTTCTTTGAATGGAGACCATCTGACCTGAATCTAGACATTTGAGCAGGAATTGGGCAGATGAAAAGTTTTAAAAAGGTGAGTCATTCATTGATTATTTCTGCTTTTTTTTTCTCTTTGGCACACAATAGCACGCTCCTTTCCTCTTGAATTTAAGTGTGTTGTGCTTAAAGCCAATGAAATATGAGTGAAAGTGGCACGTGTCACTTCTAGGTAGAAGTTTTAAGTATGTGATTTGCCATTTTCTCTTCTTATTGCTATAGAAACGGTGAAATCATATGTTAAGATGAAGTTTGCATTCGTCTAGGTCCGTGGTCGGCAAACTGCGGCTCGCGAGCCACATGCGGCTCTTTGGCCCCTAGAGTGTGGCTCTTCCACAAAATACCACGGCCTGGGCGAGTCTATTTTGAAGAAGTGGCGTTAGAAGAAGTTTAAGTTTAAAAAATTTGGCTCTCAAAAGAAATTTCAGTTGTTGTACTGTTGATATTTGGCTCTGTTGACTAATGAGTTTGCCGACCACTGGTCTAGGTTCTTGATAACTGCAATGAGCAGAAATAAACCTTTGTTGCTTAAAGCCAGGAGATTTCAGAGTGGTTGGTATAGCGGCACGAGTCAGTCTGCCCTGACTGACACAGACAGCCATTCTGGGCAGGGAGTTCTATTTACAAGGCCTCAGAAATATGCACTTTACAATTGATTAGAAAGTGCAATGGTTAATAATACCAGAATATGCAATGCAGACTGCGGAAGGACGGGCTTGGGGTGGTGCCTAACTTCTCTGGACCTCAGGGGAATAAAAGCTTGGACGATGGAAGCAAAGGTTTGGCCAGATAAGCTCTTGAGTTTCCATTCTACCTAAAGGCTTTGACTTTACAAACTTGAATGCAGTTTATGATCATTTTTTCTGGGAATGCCTTTCCCAAAATTCCCAGATGTAGCTGAAGAGCCTGCATGGAGGTGTCCCACATGGCTGAGGAGGTGAACCTGCTGAGACTGGCTGAATCTCCTCACGGCTCACTGTGAACCAGTGTCCAGGTGGGAACAGATCACTTTCATTGCTTTCCATCCTCTGTGCCTCAACTCTATGTTCCATTATTCTTACTGCCCTAGACTCCAAAAATGTACTGGCACATTATCTTTGACTCAGACTCCTTTTTAAAGGAGCTTGGGCTAAAACAGTTTCCGAAGTGGTTCTAGAGAGTAGGCTCTCAGAGTAAGGTTTGGAATTTGAATGCCTAATGCACTAGGGCAGTGGTCAGCAAACTGCGGCTTGCGAGCCGCGATTTGCTGCTCTGTTGACTAATGAGTTTGCCGACGACTGACCTAGACCTTGATTTCAATAATTACAGGCTGTTGTTGTTCCTTGTGATTAAGCCCCTATCCCAGTGGTCAGCAAACTCATTAGTCAACAGAGCGGCAAACTGCGGCTCCCGATCCGCAGTTTGCCGACCACTGCACTAGGGAATGTTTTGCTTGGAGTTAGTGGGCTGTTAATATGCAATGACATCTCAAATGCTAACGTTTTCACCTGTGGTTCATTGAGATGAGGTGCATGTGGAGAGCAAGGTGTTGAGTGATCAAGTAACTGGTATTTCATCAGTATGAGGGCAATGATAATTATATGTATTTTCGAGTAACAGCTATTTTTGGCTTCACTGGACTCCTTACAGAAAAGGAAATGATTGTTCCAGGGCAGGTAATGGCACAACTAAAGTTTCAGGCAGAAAGTGCTGGAAGTCAGGCCTAGGATCTAATTATAAAGCATGATCTCTTTATACGTGCAATGTGGACAGGCCTCTTATGTGAAAATCAGGGCCCTGATAGAGAGTGACATTGAGACAGGGAATGGCAACATCTGTATGGGTGAACCTGAGATTTTAAAACTCCCAGATTCCTTTGCTCTTCCCCATTTGCTAGAGCAGTGGTCGGCAAACTCATTAGTCAACAGAGCCAAGTATCAACAGTATAACGATTGAAATTTCTTTTGAGAGCCAATTTTTTTTGAACTTAAACTATATAGGTAGGTACATTGTTATTAACTTAATTAGGGTACTCCTAAGCTGGCCTTTGCTAAAAACTCAAGGGGCCAAAGAGCCGCATGTGGCTCGCGAGCCGTAGTTTGCCGACCACTGTGCTAGAGAACAGCCCACCTCGCCTGAATACCAGGTACTGATTTCACCTGAAGCAAGAGTTTCAAAAGATGATGCTGATTCTTGCCAGTATCTGCCCCCACACCTCTCATTGCTTCAAGACCAATAAACAGTCACCAAGTCAGCACAGCCCAAGTGGGAAAGTAAAGAAATAGTTATAAAAAGAAGTCTATAAGCCAAGGGAATTGTCTGACCTGGCTGATGTATACTGACAGGCCTCAGAAAAATTTGCATGGAAATGAATTCTGAGCATGTTAGACTGGGAGAGAGGGAAGGCATGACTATATGTTGAATTGCAAAGAATTTGATACCTTGTTATAATATTCTACAGAAATGGATCCTGGAATATGGTAGCTTATATAAAAATGACTTAAAGATGAAGTTCCTTGGCATAGAATTGAGGAACAGAGCAGAAGACTTAGGGAAATAAAGTGCCATAAACATAACCCAGTGGTTGTCTCAACCACAAGTGTTAGGCCAGATGTACTATACTATATTTATGGCAGTATTTCAACATAGCCTTTGGTCTATAGTCCACTATGCATTTAGTGAATGGTTTTGTTGGTGTTTTTTTTTTTTTTTTTTATGCACATCAATAGAAAGAATTGAAAGCAGAATGTCACTACATTAAAAGGATAGTAGCATATGTTTGCTCTCTTGCTTTAAGGCCATAATGTAAACTTCAGAGACCTTGATCTTCTTGGCATTCCACAGAGCACACACTGATCCACTGCACTGATGGCATGTTAAGTGGACTGGGTGAGCTAGACGTGGAGTATTCCCTAGCTGCTCTAGTGAGAAATACTCATGCCATAGTTTGGGAGAAAACCCACAATAATATTTAAGATCTGCCTTGTTTGTGAAGTTTTCAGGGGTCCAGTGGTTAGGGATCTGACAGGACATTTATTCTAATAAATGCTACCATTAAGAAAGAGGCACGAGGCCTGTATATCTTCTTTGGATTTTGGTGATAGCAGATACTATGCTTGGGAATATTTTTGCAACCAAATTACTGATTGACTCAGAGCTTCAAGCAGGGCCTAGAGCAGGGGTGGGCAAGCTTTTTGACTTTAGGGCCACAATGGGTTCTTAAACTGGACCGGAGGGCCGGAACAAAAGCATGGATGGAGTGTTTGTGTGAACTAATATAAATTCAAAGTAAAGGAGTGGAGGGGAGAGCAAGAGAACCCTCCACTCTTTCAGCTTTGCGGGCCGGATAGAACAGCCGAACGGGCTGGATCCGGCCGGTGGGCCGTAGTTTGCCCACGGCTGGCCTAGAGCAAAGAACCAATCTGCAGGGGTCCGGGTTCTACAAGCTGCCATCTAAGTGGTTGCTAGTGGTGTCTGGAGAGTAAAGATAAAGTATGGGGTCACTGGCAAGCCAAAGTCGGACAGCTGAGAGCAGATCCACAGGGTTCTGGAGCACGACCGTGACTTCTGCAGCAGAGAACTGCAATGTGTGAAGCACAGCTCCTGGTGCTTAAATGGTTCCGAGTAGAGACTGAGCATGTACCTTTAAACTGAGATGCCCTGAAATAAACAGTAGAACAGGGACAATAGCAAATCGTTGTATAACAGAAGTGGCTTATTGGGGACTAAGTTTGTGTCTCAAAAAAACACCCCCAAACCCACCACCAAGCAAATTACATAATCAGGTGCCTGACTCTCTATATTACCTACTGATGTTGCATTGATGCCTTTCCCTCTCTTGTACCTTTGGTCAATGATAGTTTTCCCACTAATGGAGAAAAGGACTCTGGCTTGGTTCACTGTTGACAATAGCTGAAAATGGACAGCTGCTACAATACAGTCCCCTGCAGTGTGACTCTGAAGGAAAATGGTGAAGGGAAATCCTTCCAATGGGCAGAGCTGTGGGCAGTACACTCATAATTCCTTCAGATGAAGGAGAGGTGGAACGAGGGAGGGCTGTACACTGACTCATGAACAATGGTGGATGGGTACTTGGTCATGAAAAGGACAAGATTGGATATCAGTGACTAGGGGTTCTGGGAAAGAGCTATGTGGATGGGCCTGTGCGGATGAGCACATATTGTGTGGATCTTTGGGTTTCATATTAGTGTACACCAACTGCAGATAAATCTTCAAACTTCTCTGGACTAGAATGATCCATCCTGTAGATGACAATTCGCTTCTCGTTGGCTCCCACTTTTGCAATGGACCATTAAACAGAGTGGTCATGGTAGCAGGGATAGAAAGTTTGAATTGACCCAAATGAGCTGTCCCTCATCAAGGATTGGGTAGCTACTTCTACTGCTGAAGGCAACTTAACCAACAGAAGCGAACAACACAGAGCCCTCAATATGGCACCATCCCTAGGGAGACCATCCAGGTACCTAGTTTCGGGTTATTTTAGAACCCTCCCACTATGGAAAAGGCAATGGCTTAGCCTTATTGGTACTGACATCTATTCCAGATATAGATTTGCCCTGCTTATCCCCAGTGTCTTCACTTTCCAAGGGCTTACAGAATGCCCGATCTATTGGCATTGTATCCTGCACAGCATTACCTCAGACGGATGTACACAATTTAAAGCAAAAATGGACTCATGATCACAGGTCCCCTGGTTTTATCATGTATTTCTTCCTCCTGGAATCTCTGGCTGCTGGATTTGGATGAAGAGTTATGCTATAGGACATAGGTCAGCAAACTATGACCTGTGACCAAAATCTAGCCTGCTGCCTTTTCTTTAATTATTATTATTATTTTTTTAAGATGAAGTTTAAAGGAACACATCCATGCCTATTTCTTGTTATATTGTGTATGGTTGCTTTGTCACTATATTGGTGGAGTTGAGGAGTTGTGAAAGATACCATGTGGCCCACAAACTCTAAAATTTCCTATTAAGGCCCTGGCTGGTGTGGTTCAGTTGATTGAGCATTGTCCCATGCACCAAGAGGTCGCTGTTTCAATTCCCAGTCAAGGCACATACCTGGGTTGGGGACTTGATCTCTAATAGGGGATGTGCAGGAAGCAGGTGATAGATGGTTCTCTCTCATCATGTTTTTCTCTCTTCCCCTACCTTCCTCTATCTTTCTCAAGTCAATAAAAACATTAAAAATTTTACTATTACATACTATTAAGCTTTCCAACCCCTACTGCAGGACATGGTCTCTAGTTTACCAAGGGGCTGCCAAAGGGGCTAGTTGAAAAAAAAAATTCCTTCAAGGGAAAATTTTGACCAATGGGATACAAGAGATAAGAGGGAGCAGCAGTTAAATTTCCTGCCCTTTCTCCCTGCTTTGAAGGATGATTTACCTCAGAAGGAATGGTTATAACAGCTGCTTTAAAGTTTTCCTGATAATTACAACATCTGGGTCACATCAGAGTTTATATCTGTCTTTTACTTGAATAGATTTTCCTTGGATTGTACCCAGGCAATTTCATATATTATGTTGTGAAGCTCCAGGTGTTATTGAAATGTTCTGGGGAAAATAGACTTTTCTGTTTTCTTTTAGCAGGCGATCAAACTGACTTGCCTTCTGGGGCAGTGGTTCCAATGCCTTTGCTGCTCCTTGTATGCACTACGAAGGAAGTCTGGGGCATGCACAGTGGCTTATGTGGTAGTTCAATTCTCAAAGCTTATGCTTCTTTGGGTGTGTTCTGCAAGGTCACAGCTTGGGGTAAACCAGGGACTTGTAACTATTCACACATGGAATTGGAGGAGTCCCTTTCTTCCCATTCTCTCTACTGCCATATTATTTTTTCCATTCTTCTTGATTACCTAAGGCCTCTTTTCTTACTCCTATAGCTGATAAAATGGGGTTTCTCTTGAAGTTGTGGTCACCATCATTTTTGCTCCTGGGAAGAAATGAAGGGGAAAATAGAAAAATAACAGGAATTTCCTCCATCTTTTCTGCACAACAAAGACCCATTTTTCTGATTCATCTACCCAGAAAGATGGATTTTATCTCATTTTTTTGTTGTTTATGCTACTGACCTTGGGGCAGGCTGGTAGAGAGAAAAAGAGGAAAAACATTCTGTAGTTTTTAAAGGTCCTCTATGCCAATCTTAGGCCTGGCCAGAGAAATGGTTCCTTCTTCTTCCTCTTTTTTAGTTCTTGATGCCTATTCTTGCTGTTCATTTCCCCTACTTGGCTTGTCTTTGGGTCAAATCCAAGAAATAAAAGAAGAAAAAACAGAAAAATGCCCATAAAACCAGGAAACTCACTGTCGCCACATTAGTCATCTTTCAAGTTTTCAGTTCTCTCCCCCTCCCACCCACCTGCTTCTATTTACTTTTCAGAGTTCCTAAGCAGTCACTGTTTTTATTTTGTCCAGAGTTTTAGTTCTGATTAGTCAGAAACATAGAGCTTACTCTATCTTGGCCATATCCAGAAGATTCTATTTCAAGTGTCAGGCCATATCTGTAGCCCTCATCCCCAGCCCTCTCCCTCATTTTCATGCCAGATCAGTTACAGACGCCTTTGCTTCTTGGAGAAGAAATCATACAGGTCATGGAAGAATGCACAGGAAGTCTGTGGTGGGGGCCATGAACTGAAGCAGATAAAATACTGTTGTTTTAAGGAGTTCAGCCTGGACATTCCAAGTTGCCATGGGAATTGTAAAATGATTAGTGTCTAGATGAAAAATCAGTCAGGATATGACACAGACGTCCGTAAGGGAATCTTACTGACACAGCCTTGTTAGAAGAAATGACAGACTGCTGAGGGGAGGTTTCAGAAGAGTAGCTTGGGATGCACACGCCATGGGTAGGGCTCAGAGGGGGTGGAGGCTGCAGTTCCCTGAACCTGCGGCAGGAAATGTAATGAAATTATATAAATAAGGGAGGGCATCAACTCTAAAAATACCCCATAGCCGAGTGATCTTTTACGAAGCCCTGAAAAGTAGATTTCCTCCCCTCAACCAGCAGCACCTTCTTAAAAGATTTGAAATCTAAAATCATGGCCAATTGCCCTAACTGGTTTGGCTCAGTGGATAGAGCGTCGGCCTGTGGACTAAAGGGTCCTGGGTTCGATTCCGGTCCAGGGCATATGCCTCGGTTGTGGGCTCAATCCTCAGTAGGGGGTGTGCAGGAGGCAGCTGATCAATGATTCTCTCTCATCATTGATGTTTCTACCGCTCTCTTTTCCTCTTCATTCCTCTCTGAAATCAATAAAAATATATTAAAAAAATAAAATAAAATCACGACTTATTACCCAGCCAGTGTTGCTCAGTGGTTGAGCATCAACCTATGAATCAGGAAGTCATCGTTCAATTCCCGGTCAGGGCATAATGCCCGGGTTGTGGGCTCCATCCCCAGTATGGGACGTGCAGGAGGCAGTCAATCAGTAATTCTCATCATTGATGTTTCTGTTACTCCCTCTCCCTTCCTCTCTGAAATTGATAAAAATAAAAATATTAAAAAAAAATAAAACCATGGCCTATTTTTCAGTTTCTTGCACGAAACAGGCCATGGCAGGAAGTGGGGTTCCTCAGTGGCCAATTGCCAATTTTGTGTTCCTGGTCACAGTCATGCCGAGCTTTGGCCTTCAGTCTCAGTAATGACTGCAGTGGAGTGCCTGGGGCCAGAGGCACTGGGTGAGGAGGAGAAAGGGCATGTGCGCTGTAGCAGCAGGTCGGGATGGCTGTCTACTGTTCAAGAAGCCTTCGGCTAGTTTCCTCTCTGCCTTGTCTATAACATGGGAGCAATGATGCCCATGCTAAGGGTTGTGGGAGTAAATGAAATAATACAATGTTCCCCTCTTCTGTGGTCTGCCTCCAAATGAGACTTATGTTGCAGATTACCTTATTCAAAAGAGATTTATATCTTCAAATGTTCATGCAACTCTGCCTCTAAAGGATGGCATGGTAAACACTCTTAGGAGAGCTCCCTGATTGAACAGATAAGAATGATTAAAAACCAACATGCATAACTTACATATGACTCTTGTTTAAAAAAGTTTGAAGCTTATTCTCTAAAGAAGGTTAGCATTCTGTCTCTGTTTTGTATACTCTCTTTACAGAAAATCTTGAAATGAATAGGGCTGGAATGAATGGCGTTTTGTTTTCCTGCCCTAAAGAACTAGTTTTACTTTGTGTTGTTTAGCTTTTAAGGAACATAACTTTTACTCATTTTCTTCAGACCATGCACAGAGACCCTCATGCTTCGCACTGAGCAGGTACTTCATAAATATTGCTGAACCCAACTGATGACCAATCTCACTCTCTGAATTATGGCTTCTTAGACTGAATGGAAAGGATCCATTCAACTCAAATATTAACATCAAGAAGGAGAAAGGAGAGGCTGAAAAACATGGGTTAAGTAATTTTGCATGTCTTCTAAATTTTGGTCACTTGAAAATTCAGAGTTTCTCAGCACAATTGCTAATTTGCATCAAGCTTTGATCACTGAGATTCATAATACCCACTTTTCCCCCCTAGCCCAGCAGCTCAAGGCCAGGTCTTGCAGTTGACAATTATTAGGGAAGTTCAGTGTAGGAAGGATGGATGGCCTCCGGAACAACAAGTAATTTATCACTACTTCAGCTTTTAGACTTTCTTTCCTTTATGATGGCACACTGTCAAGAAAAATGGTTCTGGAACTTTGTTGAGAAGGAGGAGACCATTTGCAGTACTGAGGCCTGTCATTAGGCGGGCCATGGGGAAGTTGGAGAAGAAAAAGTTCATAAATGTTCACTGTGCACCTGTCTGGGGACATTATTTCATGGACTCCTCTCCCTAACAACCCTGTGAGGGAATAATAAGAGGTATTTATTGAGGGCTTACTTTGGGCCCAATCCTTTACAGTCCATATCACAGTGAATCCTCAAAACAACCTATGAGGGGGTGACTCTGCATTCTAGAGGTAAAGCTTAAGGGTTAAATACCTGGTCCAAAGTCATGCAGCCACTCAGAGGAGGAAGCAGAACTTTAAAGCATTTACTCTAGTTTCAAAGTTTGAACTTTGAAGTTCATTTTTTCTCCATAAAGATAACCTTCATTACTTAAGGTATGCTGGTGACAAAAAATTAACACAGAAGAACTCGAATATTTAATTTTTCAATAGGTAATGCATTCACGTTGAAAAGCAAAACTTTTTTTTTTTTTAAAAAAGAAGCACTGTTATTAATCTATTATGACTTTTGGAGGGTTTATGCATGGTTGGATAGATATCCCCCTTTTATACTCATGGCAGAATATACACACTATCTCATACCTTCCTTTTCACTTAAGTATATCTTGGAGATCTTTACAAATCAAAGAGCATGGAGACTGGAACTCTTCTTAAATAGCTGTATTGCATTTTATTAATTTGCTAGAGGCCCAGTGCATGAAAATTCATGCACTGGAGGGGGGGGTCCCTCAGCCCGGCCTGCCCCCTCTCACAGTCTGGGAGCCCTCAGGGGTGGGAGGTGACCTGGCGATCAGGGGAAGGTGATGCCCCCATCACACCTTTGCTGCTGCCACTGCTAGCAGCGCAAGCCTCGGCCAGCTCTGGTTACCTGAGCCTCAGGCAGCCCTGGGCGGCTGGGCAGCTGCCATCTGAGGCTTGGCTGTGCCTCAGGCCGGTCCTGGGCAGCTGGGGGTCTGAGGGGACTGGGGGACTCCAGAGGCAGGCACATGCACCTGCTGCCCAGCGGGGCTGAGGGGACTGGGTGCCACCATCTTGTAGCTGTGGGCGCCGCCATCTTTGAGGGCCTGGCAGTCAATTGGCATATTCCCTCCTTATTGGCTGTGGGCGCCACCATCTTTGAGGGCATGGCATTGAATTAGCATATTCCCTCCTTAGTGGCTGTGGGTGCCACCCCTCTTTGCGATGGCGTGAGGGTCAATTAGTAATTCCCTCTTTATTAGATAGGATAAAAGTATTAGGTGTACTGGTTAATAATGGGGGATTATGTAATCAAAGAAAACACGATAATTTCAAGAGAAACATCAAAAGTGCTTTATTCAAAGTAATGTCCATCGCCAGCTACACAGTTCCCCCATCTTTCAGGTAATTTGTGGATACCGTCCCAATAGAACTTTTCTTGTTTTGAGGCAAACCATTCAGAGACCCAATTTTCCACTTCTTCGTACGTTTTGAAGTGCTGCTCAGAAAGTGCATGTGCCATCAATTGGAACAAGTGGTAATCTGAAGGAGCACGGTCTGGTGAATACAGCAGGTGGGTTAATACTTTCCAGGCAAGATCTTTTAACATGTCTTTAACTGGTTTTGAAGTGTGTGATGGTGCGTCATCATGAAGCAAAATTACTTTTCTGTGTCTTCTGGAACATTCTGATTGTTTCACGATCGAAGCGTGGTTCAAATTGATCATTTGTTGTCGGTAGCCATCAGTATTAACGGTTTCACTGGTTTTAGAAGCTCATTATGCACCATACCTTCCCGATCCCACCAAACGCAGAGCATTGTCTTCTTTCTGAAGCGATTTGGCCTTGCAGTCGATGTTGATGGTTGACCTGGATCAATCTATGATTTTGTGCATTTGGGATTCTCAAAATATACTTTTCATCGCCAGTCACAATTTGATGCAAAAAAGACTTTCTTTTGTGCCATTGAAGCAACATTTTACTGATGACTTTTTGGTTTTCCATTTTTCTTTTGTTGAGTTGATGTGGCACCCATTTTCCTTCCTTTAAAATCTTTCCCATTGCTTGTAAACAATCGGAAATAGTTTGCTGAGGAATGTTTAATTTTTCTGCAAGTTGTTTTTGAGTTTGACATGCATCTTCATCCAATAATGCTTGTAATTGTTGGTCTTCAAACTATTTTGGTTGACCTGGACGTTCTTTCTTTCAAAGTCTTCGAAGTCATCCCTTTTATAGCGTTTAAACCAGTGTACACAAGTATCTTGAGATGGAGCATGTTCATCATAAGCTTCCAGAAGTATATGATAACTTTTTCTTCAAAATAAAGTAATGAATTTTAACTTCCCACAAATGCTCTTTTTTTTTTTTGGCATGAAATTCAACATTTTTAAGTGTAAAAATGTCTATGATGTTAACACCTTCAGCAAATTTGACATACAGAGTTTTGCAGCTTGCTGTCAATACAACAAAATAGCATATATAGTAGGGGTGGGCAAACTTTTTGACTCGAGGGCCACAATGGGTTCTTAAACTGGACTGGAGGGCCGGAACAAAAGCATGGATGGAGTGTTTGTGTGAACTAATATAAATTCAAAGTAAAGGAGCAGAGGGGAGAGCAAGAGAACCGGATAGAACAGCCGGATCCGGCCCACGGGCCGTAGTTTGCCCACGGCTGATATATAGCAAATTGCATATATATATCAACAGTAACTCCATCTATTGAAAAAAAAATCTGCATTATTAACTGGTACACCTAGTAATTCCATAATTTATTTAACCAACTTTTGATTGATGGCCGCTGAGGTTCTTAATTTTTTGGTCTTTCGTGCGGGGTGTTTCTCAACGTCTAGAAGGATTCAGGAATCTGGAGAAGGGCTGCGTGTAAATTAATAATGAGACTAGAAATATAAATTTGGCATGGGGGAGCCAGAGGAGACCTAGCTTCAGTAACCAAATTCTCTATGAATCTCTGGACCCCTAGATTTTTATTAACACAAATCATCCTAAAGCAAAGCAGATATACATATCAAAGGCAAGGTTTGGTATACGGTAAGCATTGTCAGGTAGGGGGAATTGCTTTCGGCTTTTCAGCTGTTTGACCAGCGGCAGGTAATAACATGTAGATTGAAATGCCCTCAGCTGTCTGGCAGTAGGCAATAATATATGCAAATTTTCAGGTTTGGGGAAATGTTTTCAGCCATTCCAGCAGGCAATAATATAATTCTTCAGCCCTCGCTGAAGGCTCAAGGTCCACCAACCTTTTAATGAACTTCTTGCATTTATTATGACATGCCGGAATTAGCCTCCAGCACTTATGAACAATGCTGAAATAACCTCCCATGTCTACCTCTGAGTGCCAGTGTACCTGAAGGGTGAATCAAAGGTAAAAGAAGGCATTTGTAATTTTGGTAGTTGCTGCCCAACTGTACTTCACGGGGTTGTGCCAATTTGTCCTCTTATTAGAAAAGTTTCCCCCATAGCCTCGCCAATACGTTTTATCAAACTTTTGGAATTTTGCTAGTCCAATAGATGAAAATTGATGTCAGTCATTTGAATTATTTCTCTGACAATAAATAAAGTTGAGCATTTTTTCATGTTTAAAAGACATTTGTATTTTCTTTTCACTGCATTATCTATTCATACCTTTGGTCCATTTTTCTATTGGATACTCTTTTATATATTACAGAGTTAGCCTTTTGTGATATAAATGGAAAATAGCATTTCCTAATTTTTCTCTTGTTTTTTGGCTTCAAGTGTGGTGTATTTCCCTTGTAAAAATTTCTATTTCTCTTTTAGTTAAGTTTGCCAGTTCTATCACATCTAAATTTGAGTTTTAATTACAGAAATCATGACCACTCCAAGATTATAAAATAATTCTTCCATGCTTTTGTCTCAAACTTTTATGGTTTCAGTGCTTGCATTTAAATATTTGGTCCACTTGGAAATAATCCCACTGCTTCAGTTGAAGCATGCATCCATTTTTACAACTTCTAGAAAGTTCTCCAGTTATCCCAATACCATTTATGAAATCATTTTATGACCGATTTGAGATGCATTCTTTATCACCTATTGAATTCAAATATATATTCAAATATATTTGCCAGCTGGGGCCTCCCTTCATTCCGCACCGCCCCCTGGTGATTAGTACACATCATAGAGAGTGATCGAACTCCTGGTCTCCCGGTCGAACTCCCAAGAAGACACTTTGCATATTAGCCTTTTATATATATAGATGTGTGTGTGTGTATATATATCTGTGTGTGTGTGTATCTATCTATATATATATACAGATATATACACACACACACACACACACACACACATATATATATATACACACACACGCATATATATTTTGTTTGTTTGGTTTTGGAATTGCTATTTCCTTCCATCAGCCTATCTATTTATATGTTATTACCACACTGTCCTAATAACTGAAGGTTTTAAATATGTTTTAACATCTACTATGACTATTTCTGACCACTACCTTCAACCATTGTTCTTTTTTTTTCAGTTTGCCTCGTTATTCCAACTTATGTTTCCATGTGAGCTTTAAACTCACATCTAGTTGTCATTAAAAAAATAATTGCTACAGTATTTTTAGTGAGATGTATTATAATTTAGGTGTGGAATATTCATTTCTTTGTCATGGTGTGTTTCCATTTTAAAAAAGTCTCTTTAGGTCTTCAAGAGGATTGTAAAACATTTTTTCTTATGGGCTGTACATGTTTTTACTAATTCCTGTCTTGGTAGCTATATTTCATGTAACCTTTTCTTACATTATATCATTTATGTGTTTCTTGTGCTCACATGTGCAATGGCTGGACTCATGTTTCTATTTTTATACCATAACATCTTTCTAAATTCTCTTATTTGTTAAAGTTGCTTTTCAGTTGATTCCTTATTTCCAAGTATATGGTCATAGCATCTGCAAATAATTTTTCATCCTTATTTGCAATTCTTAGAATTATGATTCCTTTCCTTACCAGGTTGTGTTGGCTGTTACTTCTAGCACAACATCCAGTCTATTTCTTCCACTAAGCATAATGCTAGACTAGCTTTGGGGTTATGATATATGTGTTTTATCGTATTAAAGACTTATCTAAATACACACACACACACACACACACATATTTTATTGCAAATGCAATTTTTAAAGACTAAGAATGGATATTGAATTTCATCTGGTATAATTTAATAATTTTTCCCTTATATAGTCTCAAACATAGGTAGTTTTGTTATTGAGTTACAAAAATGGAATTACGTTATATAAATGGATCCATATCTTATAGTTCTCACTATATAATACTTTGAGGAATTCTTTCCCAGTTACCTCATATAGACCTAGCCCATTGTTTTACTGGCTGCATAATGTTCCATGGCTTGGATACAACCCTTTATTCACTCACTAGAGGCCCGGTGCATAAAATTCATGCACTGAGGGGAGGGGTCCCTCAGCCTGACCTTCACCCTCTTGCAGTCTGGGACCCCTCGCTCCTTACTGCCTGCCTGCTTGCTGCTCCTTACCGCTCGGCTCGCTGCTCCTTAGTGCTGCCTCGGAGGTGGGAGAGGCTCCCATCACCCACCCTGTGCTCGGCAGCCATAAGGCTGGCTTCTGGCTGAGCAGCGCTCCCCCTGTGGGAGTGCACTCACCACCAGGGGGCAGCTCCTGTGTTGAGTGTCTGCCCTCTGGTGGTCAGTGCGCATCATAGTGACCAGTCGTTCTGCTGGTCATTCTGTGTTCAGTTGATTTGCATATTAGGCTTTTATTATATAGGATTCCCCTGTGATAGGTATTTCCTTTTTCCTCCTACTATAAACAAATCTTCAGTAATCATCATTGTGTGTGTTTTTTTTTATGTGTTTGGTCCATTTTATTTCTAAGGACTCTATTCCCAGGGATGGGAGTGCTGAGTTGAGGTTGCATATGATTTTATTTTAATAGCCACTCTACTATATTGTTTAAGACCTTACAGCCACAGCTGGGATTCAATTAGGGTTCGCTGGCACAACCCTGTGGAGTACAGTTGGGCAGCACTGAATTCAAAGCTCACTAGGCCAAATTGCTGCCCAGCTCAGAGCAATCGATAAAGCGAAGCATATGAAATTACTGTGCTCCTGATAAGATTACTGCCATGCTTCATCTCGTGGACGGAGAATAAACATCAGGATATGCATTGCAGAGAAACTTTACCCCACGAGCATTTCTGAGTCTTTGGAATTCTAGGGGTCTTGATTTCTGTGACCTTGGACAAGTTATTTTGTCTTTCTGTGTGTTTCTTTTCTCATCTAGGAAGTTGGAATAACTACAATAGTACCTACAGTACAGAGTTGTGAGGTTAGAGCTCATAGTATCTAAAGCTCACAGCAAGGTGTCAGGCTTTTCTTGAAATCCACGAACAGTAATTTATTTGAATTTATCAGGCCCAAGCCAAGTATTTGCTGTATGTTTTGGAGGTGTCCACACTGATGGGACATGTAGAGTAGAAAGTATAGCTGTTGTTTGACCCTTGGACTCTCTGGGCCAGGAGAGGCCTTCGGATATGTGACCAGGATGACAATTCACAGGCTAAAAGGACTTCATTGCCTGCCCCTCAGGGCAGCCCCTGCTGACTCATTGTTGGCAGAAAGCCAGTGGGGAGGACTGAGGAGTGAAAAATGGTCGAGGGAAAGAAAAGGGGGAGGAGGAGAGGGAGAGATGTGCTTAAGACTTTCTTGTTGCTGCAACAAATTACCTCAAACTGAGGGGCTTAAAACAACACAAGTTTATTATCTTACAATTCTGGACATCAGAAGTCCAAGAACAGTCTTGTTGGACTAAAGAAAGAGGGAGACAGAGCTGGTTCCTTCTGAAGGCTGTTGAGGAAAATCTATTTCCTTGCTTTTTTCACCTTTTAGAAGCTGCCTACTTTCTTGGCTCAGGACCCCGGTCTCTATCTTCAAAGGGCATCACTCTGGGTTTTGAGAAAAACACAAACAAGGCATAGAATCATAGATTCTGCTTCAGGTATAATCAAACAGTGCCAGGTATGCCTCCCAAATGCAGCTACCTGTGGGCTGGGAAGCTTACAGGCAGGGAAGGGAGGGCGTTCATCCCCAGAACAATTCTGCCGACTTTAAGAGTAGAGGAGCCTGGCTGGCATGGCTCAGTGGTTGAGTGATGAACTATGAACCAGGAGGTCACAGTCCCATTCCTGGTCAGGGCACAAGCCTGGGTTGTGGGCTCCATCCCCAGTAGGGGGTGTGCAGGAGGCAGCCGATCAATGGTTCTCTCTCATTATTGATGTTTCTATCTCTCTCTCTTTCCCTCTCCCTTTCTCTCTGAAATCAATCCTATATAATAAAAGCCTAATATGCAAATCGACCAAACAGCAGAATGACCAGCAGAACGACCGGTCACTATTACGTGCACTGACCATCAGGGGGCAGATGCTCAACGCAGGAGCTGCCCCCAGCCCACAGGCCCCAGGACAGCCAAGGTGGGTGCCAGTGGGGGCCCCCCTGACCGCCCTGCCAGTTGCCCTGCAGAGGGAGGCAACTGGCAGCGGCAGGCAGGGGGTGGGGCCAGCGAATGGGTGGCACCAGGGCAGCCAAGGTGGGTGCCAGCGGGGCACCTCCCTCTCTCTGCCCCCCTTCCCCCATTGCCCCACTGGTTGCTCCACAGATCGACCCTGATTGCCGGCCAGGCCTAGGAACCATACCCATGCCAGAATTTCATGCACCGGGCCTCTAGTAAATATATATTTAAAAAAAAAAGTACAGAAAAGGTTGCCCCGAGGCAGGGGTTATATAGTTAGTGTCCGCACCCTTGCTTTCACCCCTAGGGAAGGTGGCTCCTCTGCTTCTCTCTTCCGGGAGCTGGTTTGAGTAGGTCAAGAGCAGCTGGGGCACAGCGAGTGAGATTTCTGGGGGAGATGACTAGAGAGTGGGGGGAGAGAAGGGAGTACAGGAGAGAGAGAAATCTCTTGGTCCCAGCCCTCCGGCACATGCTGAAAACACAGGCTGATCTTAATTAGAACGCTCTATCTTGAGAAAGAAGCTAAATACAATTTCCAAAAACCATAACCTTTTCCTAATGACTTTCTTTTGTGGGCCCTCCCCAGAACATTTCCATGTTTTCACTAGCAGAGTAAAGAAATTTCCTATTTTCTTCCTCAGTGTAATGTTGGCCTTTTCACATTTTCTTCCATCCTGCTTCCCATGGCCCTTTCCTCTCCAGAAGGGTGTGCACCTGTGCATACGGATAAGAAATGAAAAATGAATCAACTGGCAAGAGGATTGGAGGGCACGTTGTGAAAGGAGGGTGAAGAGCTAAATTTACATAACCTAGAAAAAGAGAAGGCTCTGAGGACCAAGATGAAGTTGCACTTCGCAGAAGCGGTGTAAATGAAGGGAGGGAATTCTTCACCGTCTCAGAAGATGACAGACAGAAGGACTGGCCCCAAGCCAAGGCCATGAAAGGGAGTCCTAATGGATGATAAGGCAGGAGACCAGAGGCAGCTCCTGATGTGGGGACCACTGCCCTGTCCTTGAGTTCATGGACACGGGGACCCAGCGATGTTAGACAGTCAGCTGAGCAGCTCCACATGGCATTTCTCCATCCCATTGCTCCCTCCTGGGCTGGGAAAGACGCTGCTAGGGTCCATAGGGTCAGGGTGTTTCTTGTCTCCAGTGTGGACAAATTTCTTCTATAAGTAACTTTAAAGAACCAAACTTTCCTTCCTAAACACAGAAATAATTGCCAGCACAACACTCTGGGGACTCGTGTTCATTTTTATATGCTGTCTTGCTCTGTTTAAGTTTTGATCAATTGCAGCTATTTTAATGCCGTGAAGTTTTTCTGTCTAGCCAAAAAGAAGAGGGCAACGCTTTCTATTCTGAACGTAATAGCATGCGCATCTGTTGGCCGAGCGAAGGGGCTCAGTGCTGCCAATGCCTGCAGTGCACTGAGTGACAATGGAAGGCAGGAGGTTGAGGTTCTACTTCTTGCTCTGCTGTTGTATTAGTTATCAATACCTGCTGTGATTTTTAATAATTTCTGGCACAGAACTCCTAAAACCCTTGGAATTTCCTAATTCCGAAACCATGAAGATGTTTTTGTTACATTAACGAGTGACCTTTGGACTGCCTCTAAGGATGGGCTCCAATGCCAGGAGACAGAATCACGTGATTGGAGGGTTGGCACTTTGAGTCCACACTCCAACCTCAGAGATGAGAGAGGGGCTGGAGGCTGAATCAATTGCCAGTGGCCAGTGATCTAATCCATCGTGACTATATAATGTCGCCTCCATAAAAACACAAGAGGATGTGGTTTGGAGAGCTTCCAGGTTGGTGAACACATGGAGATACGCAGGGCAAGGTGGGTACCTGACGAGGACATGGGAGCCCCGAGTCCCGTCCCACGTACCTTGCCCTATGCATCTCTTCCATCCGGCTGTTCCTGAGTTACATCCTTTTATATTATATTAACCAGTAACCCAGCAAGTCGTTATGTTTCTCTGAATTCTGTGAGCTGATCTGGCAAACTAATCGAACCCAAGTAGGAACTTTTGACTTACAGCCAGTTGTCAGAAGTACAAGTAACAACCTGGACTTGCGATTGGCCTCCTGAGTTGGAGGGGTCATTGGAAACTCCAATCTATAGCCAGCTGGTCAGAAGTACAGGTAACAAGCTGGGTAGACAGTGTCAGAACTGAGCTGAACTGAGTTGAATTATGGGACACCCAGTTCATGTCCTGGATTATTACTTGGTGCTGTGAGGGGAAACTCCCTTACAGAATTGCTTGTTGGTGTGGGGACACTCCCCCACGCCTGCTCCAACATTGGAATCGGTACCAGAACACTTTTTAGCTGCATAACAAATTACCACAAACTTAGTGGCTTAAAGCAACACTTTTATTATCTCACAGTTTCCATAGGTCAGGAATGTAGGTGTGGCTTAACAGGGTGTTCTGCCTCTAGGTTTCTCCACAGCTGCCACCCAGGGATTACTCAGCCCAGGAGCTCTGAAAAGGTTGTCGGCAAGGCTTGGGTCGGCCTACTTCATCTCAAGCTTCACGGGTGAGGGGAGGGGAGCCGGGGGCATTGTCTACTTCTAAGACCACTCAGTGGTATTGGCAGGATTCAGTTCCTCAGAAGCTGTTGGCCAGATGCCACCCTCAGTTCCTGGCTACATTGGGTTTCTGGGATAAGTCAAGAAGGCCAGAGAACGAGTGAGAGGGTGCCAGTGAGACTGAACTAGACAGAGTCAGTCTCATGTAACCAATGCCAGGAAGTGACTTCTTATCATTTCTTCTGTATTATAATTGTTAGATCAAGTCACTAGGTCCAGCCCCGACACAAGAGGCATAGGTTACACAGGGAGTAGACAACAAGAGGTAGAGACCATTGGGAGTCACTTTAGAAGGCATTCTATAATAGCATTAATGAGAAAGTGGCTTTGGGCTTGCCTCTGTTTTATATCAGAATAAAACAAAAACTTAAACAGTGGTTGATGAAACCAGGGTGGCCAATTCAACTGCCTGCCAGAGCCTGGTAGGTCACAGTTTTCAGTACAGTGGGTCACGTGCAAGATGCCAGGCACTGATATCGAGGACGCCTGGCAAGCTATACTTGTTCTGCTGGGCCTAGAGTATTCAAAATCAAATCTCCTGGAAAGATATGTGTACCATAGAGAAGATAATCTGGCTACCTGGTTCTCCTGGGCCACAGCTAGCTCTAGCCTTCCTCTTCAGGCAGGAGAATCGTCTAAAACAGTGGTCGGCAAACTGCGGCTCGCGAGCCACATGCGGCTCGAGAGCCGCGGTTTGCCACTCTGTTGACTAATGAGTTTGCTGACCACTGCGTAAGGCATTACCCTTACCCAGAAGTTTTGACTTCAGGTTAAAGACATGTGGCTCGCGAGCCGCAGTTTGCCGACCACTGGTCTAAAAGAAGGTTATGGAGGCGAGGCAATACTTTTGGATAGTAAAAATGTCTGGCATATTATTTCTTCAACAAATACTGATGAAGCCTGTGCTGTGCCTGGAGCTCCATTAGCTCTGAGGACACCTAGATAAATAAAAGAGTGTTCCGCCAGTTCTCCCACGTTTATGGAGGACACACACACTGCCAGCACTGTGGGATGCATGCCACGGAGAAGGTACAGTATACAGGGTAACAAGACTACAGGGGATGGGACAACTGGGTTTGTGGGGAGTTAGTGACATCAGAGGACAGTGGTGGGTCTCTCCCCTTCCCAGGGGCAGAATCCACCACTCCCATTTTTGCTCTTGATGTCAAAATGTTCTAACAATGAGATGACCTCCTTAATCCTCTCAGCACTCTGGGATTGCAGGAAGGACACAGGTTATTACTCTGCCTTGTGGAGAGCAAGCTGAGTGCGGGACCTTACAATATAAAGCAGAAGCCCCCCCTAGAGACCACTCCAGCACCCAACAAGATCCCGTGTAGGGGCACAGTCCAGTCTCTGACGGCAGTTGTTTTGCTCAGCTGTACTGGGCTCCAGTGAGGTGGTGGTTCGAAGTCACATTTTTCATAGCATTTCTACACTGCTGCTTCGGGACCAGCCACATGCAGTGGCTAGGAATAAAAACAACTACAATACTACTGTACTTTGCCTTTGTACGGTGTTTTTAAAAATTTTCTTATTTGACAGCAATATAGAGATCTGCATTTAGGAAGGGAATGCATTGTATTCTTTCATCAAGCCTTGAATGGCCCAAGTTCAAAGTTTTTACAGGGATCACCTAAATATTACTGAAGCAACTGATCTCAGATGAGAGGAAGGGTATGTACATGCAAGGTATAACTAACTTTAGATCTAAGAGTCACATTTTTTGTCCAATATGCTATTTTAAAATGTGAAAAAGCAGCGTTCTTTCCCTCTTTCTCTGTCCCTAACCAGGTATTATTTGCAAAGCTGCTGCTTTATCATGAAATACCTGACTACCCCCTCTTCCCTCCAAGAAGATTTGCATATTGAAAATTATGCAGGATATTTTCTCAAGTCCCTACCTTGTGTCCAATCCATCCAAAGCGCCGCTTTGCTATCAGAGAGAAGGACAGAAGCCCTGTGCATCTATTCATCTGGGAGCTGTATATAATCAGTCATTCTTTCTACCAGCCATGAAAGGCAGTTCAAACAGCATCTTTTTAGCTTGGAGACCAATTAAATAATTATCAAAAGCATCAGAAAGACAGCAAGGCTAAGACTCAGAGGAGCACACAGAACCTGGTAGGAAAACATAATTGCCATTTTGAATTTTCCCCTCACTGGCCTTTTATTAAACCCTGCGCTTCCATTGACCTCTGCATATCAAACAGGGCCCTGGGCAGCTCCCTTTGAACGCACAGCCTCCCTGAGCACAAAGGAGTTTCACTGGATTTCCCTCTCTGTCGTCCTCTTCAGCTAAGCAGCCAGACCATTTGGACTTGGAAAAAAAATGAGCACTTGGTCCAGGATGGTTGAGGCCTGCATTCTGGCCACGGGTGCATCCGGAGCTGGCTCACTTGAACTCTACCCAGCACACCCAACCCACTGGTTGTCGTGGCGATAATCCAGGATGCTCAGTGAGAGTGGCCAATTTGGTCCTTGTTTTCCATGGATGCATTTGTTTCTTCTCTTGGATTCCTTTTAATTCTGTGTCTTGTCCTGCTCTAAGAAGGAAACCCAGGGAAATCTAAACCAGCACCTACTGGAAATGAACGAAATCCAGCCTCCTGTTGTGCACCGGCTGGGGACCGGCCATTATCTCGCCGCCCCCTTGTAACTGAGGCAGAAGGAAGGCAGTGAGCAGCTAGTCCTGCTGCAGACAAGCCCCACGCATCCACCCTAGCGAGAGAAACAAATGGGCAGCACACGGCCCATTCAGAGTGGGTTTGCAACTCATCATCTGTCTCAGAAAACGGGAGATCTCCGAGGTGGTCCAGCACAAAGCGATGCAAATGACAAAGGGTCAACAGCCGATGCTGAATAGTGCGGTGGGAACAAATAGCATTCCTGGGCTTCGTGTTTTTGTGTGTCTCCCACAAATGGTGTCCCATTGTTCCCACATCATTTTCAATTTCAACCATTCCCATTTTCATGTCCAAGGGAAGCGTGAGAGAGGCATCGGGACTGGTTTCCGCTCGAGGTGTCTGCCCTTGGACTGAAGTGGGCCTCTTCTGTTTCTCTGCAGAACGGTGACGTGTGTCTGCAAAGCTTTGTAACAGCCGCCCCTTCCTGCCCCATGTCGCAGGGAGGGTTATATTTTCATGCTGAGTGGGAGTGATTGCATTGATGTACAGTTTGCCGAACAATTTAAAACTCCTAATTGAAGAAAATGTGGGCTTGCCAGAGTTGTCACTGACCTTGAGCTTAAAAAGAAAGAACTAGATGTATAATTTTTATGAAAATGAGACCATTCTCTGGGATCAGAAACCAAGGAGAAAATGTGGGTACAGACACATACCCACACCTCCCCCCTCTCTACATACGAGAAAGAAGCAAAGGCCACAGGCAGAGTGAAACTTGGGCATTTAAGTGAAACTGCAGATATAATGACACCAAACTTAGTTGATGTAGGGACAGGTTCTTCTTTCACATGGAATAATAATAACAATTTAATGAAGACTGTGCTCCACAAACTCTTCTAAGAACTTCACAGTATTATCTTGTTTGATCCTCTTAATTACTGTGAGGTACATGCTCTAATTATTCCATTTCTCACTGGAGGGAAGGAAGCAGGCACAGGGAGCTTGAATCCATTGTTCAAGGACACAGAGAGAAGTATGGGGGAGCTGGCAAAGGATCCCAGGATAAGTCATTCCAAACCTAGCTAGCAATCAGAGGACTCAGAAGAGTTGCATATTAACAGAAAACTGAAAATAACAAGAAACAGTACACACGTAGGTGTATTTTTGATCTCTCTCTTGGTAATGAAAGTCTAGAAATAGCCCATCCTGGGTTAGTATCCAGGGGTGGGCAAACTTTTTGACTCGAGGGCCACAATGGGTTCTTAAACTGGACCGGAGGGCCGGAACAAAAGCATGGATGGAGTGTTTGTGTGAACTAATATAAATTCAAAGTAAAGGAGCAGAGGGGAGAGCAAGAGAACCCTCCGCTCTTTCGGCTCCGCGGGCCGGATAGAACAGCCGAACGGGCCGGATCCGGCCCGCGGGCCGTAGTTTGCCCACGGCTGGTATAACCACTCCTGTCATTGAAGATGAGGTTCCTTCTTACCATTCTATACCATCACCCTTACTTTGTGCCTCCCTTCCATCCTTAAGTTGACTTCATGGCATGAAAATGTTTTCAGAGCCTCAGCCATTATATCCAATTTCAGGAAGCAAAGTGGAAGAAGCAAAGTGGAAGAAGCGAGAAGGGCAAAAATGTCCCCAAGATGTCGGTTCCCTTTTTAAGGAAAGGCTCCTGAAGGGCCACCCACCCTCTTCTGCTTATGCCTCATTGGGTGAAGCTCAGTCATACGAGCACACCTATCCATGAGAGAGTGGATGGGTGTGCCCATAGGAGTCCAGTGTCACCTTGAGTAAAATTTATTTTTCATTTTTAAAGAAGCAGAGAATGGCTATAGGTAGGTAACCATCAGGCTATTTCAGAGGTCCTGGTGGGCCTTCACTTGAGATTAAGATACAACAGCCATGTAGGTTTGTTGTCATCCCCACCACCAGCTTGTGTGCTCCATCCTCTGATTATCAAGGGCACTGAGGAGCCTGCTGGGAATATATCCTACCATGCTCCAAACTGCGCTTCAGACACTAGCACCCCATGTGCCTGGGGGCTGGGCAGGGGTACGTGCAGAGGTCTTCAGAAATGGTCAGGCCCCTGAGAGGCAATTCACCAAGACAAGGATCTCCCAGTCTGTCTGCGAGGTGAGCATGGCTCTGAGGAAAGGAGGAAAGCTTGGGGCCACTGAGATCCTCACTGACCTACCCACTTCATGGGTTTGTCCACCCTGGGGACAAAGAGGTCCTTGTGTATAAACTGAAGTGACTGTAATACTGAACTCCATCATGTGTCTGGACATAGAGCTCTGCTGGGGAGCTCCCTCTGAGTGTAACGCAGGCAGGAAGCCGTTTGTGCTTATTGTTGCTTCTCGAGTCACAGTTGAATTGCTGAGTTGATGTGAGGATCAAGCATGTGGCAGGCAGGGAGATCTGCAGGGATGTGCATCCACCATGGAGACACGGAGGGCAGCATGACAGATCAGAGGGACGGAGGGCAATGTCAAGTGATGTGTGTCCTTTAGTCCCGGATGCTCTTCCAAGTTCCTGGCAGGGGGTTCCCCTCCTGGGGCTAGGTATTATGTAGTGGTCAGGATATTCGTTTGTAACATTCAGATTGAACTGTTAAGACAGTGGTCGGCAAACTCATTAGTCAAGAGAGCGTCAAACCGCGGCTCACGAGCCGCATGTGGCTCGCGAGCAGCAGTTTGCCGACCACTGTGTTAAGATGATACCATTTATTCATAGACATACTGAGAATTGGTGGTATTTAGATCACACAGGTTTTGGCTGAGTTTTAATTTTTGCTCAAATACCAAATATTGAGCCAGGCAAATACTACTTAGGTGGAATTAATTTAATCTCCCCTTTCCATCTCATCCTAACTGAAATGGAAAGTTGTCCATAGGGGGGGGAAAGTAGAGAAAAGTGAAAAGGAAGAGAGGGAAAAGGAAGGGAGAGAGGGAGAAAGAAAGAAAAGGTGAAGGAAAAGAGCCAAACTCTTAAAATTGTATTCATCAGTAGAATTAGTGTTAGGGCATTAGGAATGGAAGTAATGGTGTTTGTTTTTATTTTCAGGAGAGGTAACTGTGCAACTTGTGAGAAAATGGGCTGTTGTCAAGTGTTAGCACACTTTCATGCTCACAGCTTAATTAGTAACACTGGGATATTCATTAGGCAGTACAGCTTTTGAAATTTCATTTGGAGACAATTCTGTTAGAGTTATGATGACACAGAACGTGTTGCTGAAGACTTCTAAATGAGCAGAATGAAGTCCAGACTCTCACTCTGTGTTAAGGTTTCAGCTAATTGTCTTCAAAAGAGCAATCGCCATTCCTGCCCTATGTAGCTCACAAGAATGTTGTGCGGGTCCAAGTAGAAGTAATGGTTAACGTGCTTTATACACTTAGAAGTTTCAGAAAGATATGTTGTTATTTTTAGCAGAGACTTGAAGACCCCATCTAAAGTGCAAGGAAGACTAATTCCTTAGTGTGAGTCGGAACTCATTGACAATCATTTTTACTTAAGGCTTTTGTAGATGTTGATGAGATCTGAGGATTTTATAGATGTTGTTGATGAGTTCTATCAAAATAAAGGGTCAAAATGTGATTTCTAACAATGCCAACTTCTGAGAGAAAGAGCATGTTGGGATGAAGAAGGTGGCCATATGGATTTCAAGCTTGACAAATGGATCCCCAAATAATCCCCTGGCCATTTTGGGATATATCATATTAAAGACTCTCTCCTACCATAGTCATAAACTTATTTTAACATTATTGATAACTGATCATGCTCCTGACCAGGAGTGGAAGCAAATTCTCTTTAAAAGAAGGCACATTTATTCTAGACTTCAAAAAAAACTCCATAGGAAAAAAATGTAAGGGCAATAAACATTACACAGTTAAAAATAACCAAGTACCAAGGAAGCAAGGCACCCATGAGTGAGAATCAGGAAACAGCAAATGAAACAGCCCCATACAGACTTCACATATTATAATTATAAAACATTGATTATAAAGTAACTATGATTACAATGTATAAATTATAAGATGAACTTGAAATGTATACAAAGAATACTGAACTATAAAAAGGGACCTTTTATGCTAGGAAGATAACACAAATAGACCTATAAAGAATTGTTGGTACAATAAACAAAAATAAAATCACAATGGACGGGTGAAAATCAGAAGAACTGAAAAAATAGCTGTGAAGAAATTATCCAGAATGCCATACAGAAAAGAAAAATATGGAAGGAAGTTAAAAAGAAATATGAAGGATAAAGTGAGGAAGTTGAACTTGTTTAATCAGGAGAGAAGAAGAATAATGGGCACAGAGGCAATGTTTAGCCCTAATTGTAAGGAATTTCCTCAAATGTTTACACCAATCCACAATTTCAAAAAGCCCAATTCAAGAATGATAATAGAAGAGCACTATACTTAAATACATCAAAGACAAAGAGCTGTCAAATCAGCCAGCAGGGGAATTGCTAGATCACATTCAACTTTGAACCTTTTGAGGAACCGCCATGCTGTTTTTCCTAATAGCTGTGCCACTTTATACTCCAACAACATTGTATGAGGGATCCCTTTTCACCACATCCCAACCACTATTTATCTCGTGTCTCTTTGATCATAGCCTTCCTAACAGGTGTGAGTTAATATCTCACTGCAGTTTTGAGTTGCATTTTCCTGATGAGTGATGTTGAGCATCTTTCCATATAGCTAATGCTCATTGGTATGTCTTCTTTGAGAAAATGGCCACTCAGGTCCTTTGTCTGTTTTGAAATTAGGTTATTTGCTTTTTTGCTATTGAATTATATGAGTTCTTTATGCATTCAGATATTAACCCACTATCAGATGTATGGTTTGAATATTTTTGTCATACTCTGTAAGCTGCCCTTTCAATTTATTGTTTTCTTTGCTATAAAGAAGCTCATTCGTTGACTGTAGTCCCATTTGTTTATTTTAGTTTTTGCTATCTCTGCTTTAGGTTTCTTATCCAAGGAATCATTGCCAAGACCCATGTCAAAAATCTTTTTCTGTATGTTTTCTTCTAGAAGTTTTATGGTTTCAGGTTTTACATTTAAGTATTTGTTGTATTTTGAGTTAATTTTGGGTCAAGTTTTATTGGTTGGCATATCAATATGCCTTTTCCCCAAAACCATTTATTAAAGAGACTGTTCTGGAGCTCACTGTGTGTTCTGGCACACTTGCCAAATATTAGTTGATCATATATATGTGGGTTTATATCTGAAATCTCTATTCTGTTCCACTGGCCTATGTGCCTGTTTTTAAGCCAGCCCCGTACCATACTATATTGCTTACTACAGTTCTGTAATATAGCTAGACAACAGGTGGTATGATATGTCCAGCTTTATTCTTCTTTGTCAGGATTGGTTTGGCTCTTCGGAGTCTTTTGTGGTTCCAAAATTTTTTAGAATAGATTTTTCCATTTCTGTAAAAACAATGCCATTAAAATTTGATTTGGATTTAATTAAATCTGTAGATCACTTTTGGTAATATGGGTATTTTTTACAATATTATCTCTTTCAATCCAAGAATATGGAATATCTTTCCATTTGTCTTCTTCAGTCTCTTTCATCAATGTTATCATTTTCAGTATACAGGTCTCTTACTTCCTTGGTTAAATTTATTTCTAAGTGTTTTATTGATTTTAATGCTATTGTACATGGGATTGCTTTCTTAATTTCTCTTTCAGATAATTTGTTGTTGGCATATAATTTGTTGTTGGCAGCTGATTTCTATATATTGATTTTTTTATCCCTGCAACTTTACTGAATTCATTTATTAGTTTTAATAGTTTTTTAGTAGAGTCTTTAGGGTTTTCTATATATAAGAGATGTCATCTGCAAACAGGTAATTTCTGACTTTCTGATATGAATGCTTTTATTTTTTGCCTAATCGCTCTGGCTAGTCTTGTTTATAATCTTTAATTTTTCACCATTGAATTTGATGTTAGCTGTGGACTTGTCATATATGCCATTTATTATGCTGAGGTACATTCCTTCTATACCCAATTTATTGAACTTTTTTTCTTTATCATAAAAGGATGTTATATTTTGTTAAGATTTTTATGTACCTATTGAGATAATTATATGGTTTCTATCCTTTATTCTATTAATTTGGTGCATCACCTTTATTGGTTTGTGTACTAGTATGTTGCACCATCCTTGCATCCCAGGAATAAATTGCACTTGATCATGGTGAAAGACCCTTTTAATGTGCTGTTATACTCAATTTTCTACTATTTTGTTGAGAATTTTTGAGTCTCTATTCAACAGGGATATTGGTCTGTAATTTTCTTATAATGTCCTTATCTGACTTTGATAGCAGGGTAATGCTGGACTTGCAAAATGAGTTTGGAAATGTTCCATCCTCTTCAATTTTTTGGAAAAGTTTGAGAAGGATTGGTACTAATTCTTCTTTAAGTGCTTGGTAGAATTCACCAGTGAAGCCATCTGGTTTTGGACTTTTGTTTTGGGGAGATTTTTGATTACTAATTCAATCTCTTGTTATTGGTCTGTTCAGATTTTCTATTTCTATTGCCCCAGCAATGATGAGTTAGAGCCACAACCTGGGTGGGGCTCAGAGCATCAGAGGCTGCCCGGGTAATGGTAGAACAAAGGCCCAGCTAGGGAGTGGAGGGCCTGGGAGTGGGGGCATGGGTGGGTCACAGAGCAGTGACAATTCCAGGCCCATATATGGTAAGGTGCTATTGCATCCTGATGGACAGCAGTTGCTGCTGTGCTCTGGGGCCCCTGAGAGGAGGTCTTGGGGCCCCAGCTCCAGCTTCAGCCTCAGGAAGTAGATGCGGTCAGTGGGACACCAGGCAGCTTCGTCAGCTGGGACCAGCCTTGGTGAGGACCGTAGTAAACCTCTGTGACAATGGCTGCAAACATTCACAGCAGTGAAGCTTGCTGCTGTTCTTATATTTTCCTCTTCCCCAAGGCAGGAAGTTCCCCTGGGGGATCCCTCCTGGTGCCCAGCTGCTCTTGAGTTGGGGATGTAGTGATGCAGTTAATATGCTTCCTACACTTTTCTATGCACTCAAGCTCAAGCCTTGATCTCCTCGGGGGTTTTGCTGTTTCTTGTAGTCCAGCGCTTCCCCTGAACTATTGTCCTCATTTTGTAGTATATGTATTGTTTTATTTTTGTCAGGGAGACAAGCATGGGGACCCGCTAACCCCCCATCTTGCTCAAAAGATAAACTTCTGACAAAAGAAAAATGATTTAAGATTCAAAGTCTGAAATGCAAGAAGGAATGAAAAGAAATACAGAGCAAATAAAATAGTAACTATATGATTAAAGCTAAAAGAGCACAGATTGGATAAAATAAGACTGTCTCATAAATTTTAAAAGAAGCAAGGTACAAGTAAAATACAATAATAACATATGAATCAGGAGAGGGAAGAACTGGATTTAAATATTCTAAATTCTTCATGCATTTCATAAGCAGAATAATGGTATTAATTAACCTCAAAATATAATGTTAATATTTGTAGTAATCACAAAAAGTAGAAAAACAGAATATACAACTGTCATTCTAGCAAATGGAAAAAGAAGTGGGACCTAGCTGGTTTGGCTTGGTGGATGAAGTGTCGGCCTGTGAACTGAAGGGTCCCAGGTTTGATTCCAGTCAAGGGCACATACCCAGGTTGTGGGCTCGATCCCCGGTGGGGGCCGTGCAGGAGGCAGCCGATTGATGATTCTCTTGCATCATTGATGTTTCTATCTCTCTCTCCCTTTCTCTTCCTCTCTAAAATCAATAAAAATATATTTTAAAAAAAGAAAAAAGAAAGAAAAAGAAGTGGAATGAGATAAGAAACCAAAAGAATAAAGGGTATGAGATTAAAAATAAACCCATAGAATACATAAAAAATAAAATTAAATTAAAATCACAAAATAAAATTAAAAAAACAAGTTTATAAGTAATTGCATTAATGTAAGTGGACCAAATCCTCTAGTTTATAATAGACAAAGATTATAGGCTGGGTAGAAAATGAAAATAATAGCTGTAAGATGTAACTATATGTTATTTACATAATACATACCTGAAATATCAGAAACAGGAAAGTTGAAAGTTCAAAAATATGCAAATAGTAACAAAAGTACAGTTCATTTGGCTTTTTCTATATTAAACAAATTTTAAGCCAAAATATATGCTAAAGTTGAGTAAGGTCCTTATAAAGATAGCTGGTTCAAGTCATCAGAAAGATATTCTACACTGTTTTAAATGTGTGCTTATGTAATAATTTATCTTCAAAATATATAAAGCAAAAGTTGGCAGAATTACAAGAAGAAATAACAAATTAACAGTCATAGTGGGTGGATTTTAAACACTTCTCTCTTATGAACCAATAAGAAAAGCAGATAAAAAATTCTGTGATGACAAAAGATTTAAACAAGATAGTTAACATTTTTTTAAAATCCTCATCTGAGGATATTCTTATTGATTTTAGAGAGAGGTGAAGGGGGGAGAGAAAGAGAGAGAGAGAGAAAGAAAGAGAGAGAGAAAGAGAGAGAAATAGAAACATCTATCAATTGCTTCCCGTATGTGTCCCCACTGGGGATCCAGCCCACAAACTTTTGGTATATAGGACAGCACTCCAACCAATTGAGCCACACTGGTCAGGGCAAGATGGCTAAAAAATTTGATTTACTAAACTTATATGGAACACTATAATCAATAATGCAAAACATGCTTTCTTTTAAAATACATGCGAACTTTTTATAGCTACCACATTCTGGACATCAAGGGAAATTTTATGGGTGAAATGATATACGCCATGTTCTATGACACATTGCAATTGATTTAGAAATCCATAGTATAAAGATAATTTAAAAAGCCTTATTAATTTAGACATTAAGAGCTCTACATCCAAATAATCTATAGGTCAGAGAACAAATCATGAACAAAAATTTAGAAGCATTTTGAATTGAACAATGAAAATGACTATATTACCTATTTTCCTATCTGCAAGGAAACAGGCATAGCAGCAGTGTTTAGAACTTTATAACTGTAAATGCTTATATTAAAAAACAATTAGGGCTTCAAATGAAGGAGTTAAGCATTTATATCAAGTCAGAATAAAAGCCAAAAACTCAAAGAAAGGAAAGAAATAAAGATAGCTCAGAAAGTAACTTAATAGTCCGGCAGTGTTTGAGAGTCGACATATGAACCAAGAGGTCATGGTTCAATTCCCAGTCAGGGCATATGCCCAGGTTGCAGGGTTGGTCCCGAGTGTGGGGCATGCAGGATGCAGGATATAGCCGATCAATGATTCTCATCATTGATGTTTCTCTCTCTCTCTCTCTCTCTCTCTCTCTCTCTCTCTCCTCTTTGAAATCAATTGAAAAAATATATATATAAAGAAAGTAACTTAACAGAAAACACACAGAAAAGATAATTCACAAAGTCAAAAGTTGTTTTTTTGTAAAGATGAGAAACTCCAGGCAAAATTGATCAAAGAAAAAAAAAAAGAAGATGCAAATAATAAGTATCAGAAATGAAAAGATCCATATTCTGCAGATATTTCTGACAGTTTAAAATGTAATAAGGGGGTATTGTAAATACAATAAATTAGAAAATCTTATAAAATCAAATCTTTCAAAAATATAATTTATCATAATTGACTTAACAAGTATAAAACCTGAACAGTTTTCCAACCATTAATGAACTGAATCAGAAGTCACGAATTTTCCTCCAAATAAAACCACTAGTGAGTTCTACCACAAATTTAAAAAAATTTTTTTTTTAAATTTACACACTTTCTTCCAGAGAATAGAACAAGAAGGAACGTGCTCTCTATTAGCAGGGGTAATTAATGCTGGGTGATGGCCCTCCTCCACCTTGTAATTATACCATCTAGGATGTTTGTGGCTTCCAAGAGAAAACATGGAGAAGGCACAGCCACTCTCAACTGACTTAGGCAATACGTGCATGTCTTTTTTTTACTCCTGTTTTTATTGGCCGTTATCACTGCAAGAGGCTCAGAAATACAGTCTATATGTAGAGGATATAGAAAGGGTATGGTATAAACATAACATGTCTACTACACACAATTCACATTTTATGAGCTAAGGTAACCCCCTTCCTAAAACTTCACAAAGACAGTAAGGAGGAAAAACTATAGGCCATATCCATTGCCAATGCAGATGCAAAAGTCCTAAGCAAAATATTACCAAACTTAACCTAGAAATAGGTAGAAAGGCTAACACATTAGGATCAAATTTGGTTTATTCTAGGAATACAAGGTAAATTGAAAAGTTCGTTTAGAATACCAATTAGTGTAACTAACCCCATTAAGATATTAGTGGAGGAGAAAATCAAATAATCATGTTGATAGAAAAGAAAAAGATTATGATAAAATGCAATATAATTTATGAATTTAAAAAATTTCTTAGCATGCTAGTAGTAAGAATGGAACTACCTGATTCAGATAAAGACTATAAAAACACCACTCAATAGATGTCATGCTTAATGGTCAAACATTGAATGCTTTCTCCTTAAAATCAGAAGCAATAAAGTAATTGTTATTACTACTACTGCTTAACATAGCACTGACTATGACCTTCAGCTCAATAAGTCAGAAAAAAATTTAACCACTTTCCAATAACCACTACCCTGCCCTTTGTGATCATGGATTTTTGAGTCTGTAGATGTGGTTGAGAAGTTGCATTTCTTACAAAGTTCCCAGGTGAATGTTGATACCACTGGACTGGGAACAACACTTTTAGCACCACTACACATTAAAAAAAGGCAAACAAAAGAGCCACTGATTTCTACAGCAGAACAAAGGACCACAGACGCCCTGGGATGGTCTTTCCCTTACCTTGATCGGCCCACATAAGAAAGCAGTGTAATTCCGTACAGCATTCCTCATCCTCCTCAGTTACACAGAAGAGAAAGCTGGGGCTCAGAGAGCTCAAGTAACTAGGAGACTATGACCCAGAGCCCAGGTCTGCCTGATTCTGAAGTCCCTGCTTTCCCACTGGTGTTCAGTGGGAAGTAAGCATTAGGGCCCAACTTAGAATTACACACAATTTGTTCAATAGATGAGGCAGGCTTGGTGAGTAGAATTCGCAAAGGTAACACAGGAGTGCATTTAAAAAGAGTTCACATCCCAGCAATAATGATATGAACCCTCACTGCCAGGGTTCCTTAGAAATAATTTCCTGGAAAATGTCTGACAGCAGTGCCATCAAATGCATGGCACTTGGCAAGAAGCTCTGAGGTGACAGACGGTAGATGTATATACTGTATATGCTATAGTGTTGTGTGTAGGAGGAACCTGGTCTGAAGTGTTTAAAATTCCTACAAAACCTTTGGCAATACAGCATAAATGACCTTCAGAATGAAGACTGAACAAATTGCAGGGTGCCAGGACACTACTAGTATGCATAATTGTCAGAGAAAACAGCCCACCGATATTCTTTCCTCTTGCCCTGTTCCTCCCTCTATCCCCCCGCACCCCCCCCAAAAAAAACCCCAAGGCCAAGTTTATCATCTGGGTCATTGGAGTAGTGCAGTTTAATCACAGCTGGGAATTCAGCTTTTAAGATCTAAGATTGATGAGTCAGTACATTGTATTTCTTGGAAATTCTGCTTCCTAGGTTGCCTGATACGTTGCTTTGGATTTCTTTCATCTGTGTTCTTGACAGTTTTCTACATCAAAGCAATCGCATCACAATTATGACTGCCAAGACAAAAATCAACTCCCGTTATTGTGGAAAAGTCTATTTAATTAAGTGGGCAGAAAGCTAAACAGCATGGAGATGCTGGATTATCATGGGCAATGGCCAATATTTGGTAAATTATGTGTAGCGTACAGAATTCAATTCTGTTTGACAAAAGCCATGTTCTGTATGCACCCAGTTCTTTATTTAGAAGGCACTTGTCCAGGTGTAACTTTGGTGGTAGACTAGATATGACATGAAGACAAAATTGTAGAAATAGAGCAAATGTGCAGGCTCTGGTAATGCGTGAAGTGTAAGATTTTAAAAAAACACAGTGTGTAATACAAGGGCCCTCTAAACAGACTTTTCTCTTCTTTGGAGACTCCTTGGGGTCTGGCTTATTTCAGTGGAACACACTGACCACCTGTTTGACCAGCCAATGCAACCAAAGCAGAGAAGTGAAATAAAGATAGTTTTTTGGGACAAGAATGGTCAAAGAAAGGAAGGTTTTTGTTTTTTTTTAATATATTTTATTGATTTTTTACAGGGAGGAAGGGAGAGGGATAGAGAATTAGAAACATCGATCAGCTGCCTCCTGCACACTCCCTACTGGGGATGTGCCCGCAACCAAGTACATGCCTTTGACCGGAATCGAATCTGGGACCCTTCAGTCCGCAGGCCAACGCTCTATCCACTGAGCCAAACCGGTTAGGATGGAAGTTTTAAAAAAGGCATGAAGTGAGAGAAATTGAGAGCTTGGGAGGTGGGGGGTAGAGTGAGGTATAAGAGTTGCCTAGAGCCGAAACCGGTTTGGCTCAGTGGATAGAGCGTCGGCCTGCGGACTGAAGGGTCCCGGGTTCGATTCCAGACAAGGGCATGTACCTTGGTTGCGGGCACATCCCCAGTGGGAGGTGTGCAGGAGGCAGCTGATCGATGTTTCTCTCTCATCGATGTTTCTAGCTCTCTATCCCTCTCCCTTCCTCTCTGTAAAATATCAATAAAGTATATTTAAAAAAAAAAAAAAAGAGTTGCCTAGAGCTGCCAAAACAAAGTACCTCGAGCTTGGTGGCTTAAACAATAGGAACTTACTGTCTCATGGTTCCGGTTGCTTGAGGGCCGCAAGGGAAGGGTCTGCTCCATGTTTCTCTCCTGGTCCTGGTAGCCTCAGGCATTCCTTGGGTTGTAGATGCTATCCTTTCTGTCTTCACATCATCTTTCCTGTGTTTAAATTTCTGCTTTTATAAGGACACCAAGCTTATTGGATTAGGGTCCATCCTAATGACCTACTAGTAATCCTATCTAATAAAAGAGTAATATGCAAATTTTTTTTAATAAATCTTTATTCAGATTATTACAATTGTTTCTCCTTTTCCCCCCCATAGCTCCCCTCAACCTGGTTCCCACCCCACCTTCTGCCCTTACCTTTCCCCCACTGTCCTCATCCATAGGTGTATGATTTTTGTCCAGTCTCTTCCTGAACCCCCATACCCCTTTCCCCTGAGAATTATCATTCCACTCCCTTTCTATGCCCCTGATTCTATTATATTCACCAGATTATTCTGTTCCTCAGGTTTTTAATTCACTTGATTTTTAGGTTCACTTGTTGATAGATAGGTATTTGTTGTTCATAATTTTTATCTTTACTTTTTTCTTCTTCCTCTTCTTTAAGAATACCTTTCAGCATTTCATATAATACTGGTTTGGTGGTGATGAACTCCTTTAGCTTTTTCTTATCTGTGAAGCTCTTTATCTGCCCTTCAATTCTGAATGATAGCTTTGCTGGGTAGAGTAATCTTGGTTGTAGGTTCTTGCTATTCATCACATTGAAAATTTCTTGCCACTCCCGTCTGGCCTGCATAGTTTCTGTTGAGAAATCTGCTGACAGTCCTATGGGTGCTCCCTTGTAGGTAACTAACTGTTTTTCTCTTGCTGCTTTTAATATTCTTTCTTTGTCTTTTGCTCTTGGAATTTTAATTATGATGTGTCTTGGTGTGGTCCTCTTTGGATTCCTTTTGTTTGGGGTTCTGTGGGCTTCCTGGACTTGTAAGTCTATTTCTTTCACCAGGTGGGGGAAGTTTTCGGTCATTATTTCTTCAAATAGGTTTTCAGTATCTTGCTCTCTCTCTTCTTCTGGCACCCCCATAATTCTGATGTTGGTATGCTTGAAGTTGTCCCAGAGTCTTCTTACACTATCTTCAACTTTTTGGATTTTTTTTTTTGCTTTTTGCTTTTTCGGTTGAGTGTTTTTTGCTTCTTTGTATTTCAATTCTTTGACTTGATTCTTGTGTTCCTCTAGTCTGTTGTTGGGTCTCTGTATAATATTTTTTATTTCAGTCAGTGTATGTTTAATTTCTAGTTGGTCTTCAAGGGTCTCGTTATATTTATCGGCCTTTTCTAGGATATTCTTGAAAAGCCTTATAACCATGGTTTTGAATTCTATATCCAGTCGTTTGTTTTCCTCCATTTCTTTCGTTTGTGATCTGTTTCTTTGACGCCGCATTTTCACTGCTTCCCTGAGTTGGTAGGGTAGATTTGTGTGCTAGGTTTCCTATATGGCCCAGTGGGTCGGCCTCCCCAGTTAACCTGAGGTGGACACTCTTGGTGCACCCCTTTGTGGACTGTGTGTACAGCCTTGTTGTAATTAAGTCTTTATTGTTGTTGGTATCACTGGGAAGAATTGACCTCCGGGCCAGTTGGCTGTAAGGATCAGCTGTGTCTATGCTGTGAGAAGTTTGGTGCTGGAGACAGCCTTATAGGATTAGACTTGCCAAATTGCAGTAGCCTCTGTGCTCAGCTTGGATGGGGTGGAGTCTCAGGGTGGAACAGACAGTCTTGGCTTCCAGTCAGCCTTGCCCTTGCGCGCAGGCGCGCGCTTCAGACCTCTGCCTTCCCCGGCTCCCGAGTCTCCACCTAAGAGTCCAGACTCCCCCCACAAGAGCGTGGGTCCCCAGGGGCTCGCCTGGAACTGGGGTTCAGTGCGGTCAGAACTGGGGCTCAGTGCAGTCAGGAGCCTCTGACTCCCTTCCACTAGGGAAAGCCTGTGGCAACCTCCGCAGCCTTTGTGCGCACTGGCACGCGCGCGCCTTCAGACCTCTGCCTTCCCCAGCTCCCGAGTCTCCGCCTAAGAGTCCAGATTCCCCCCACAAGAGCGTGGGTCCCCAGGGGCTCGCCTGGAACTGGGTTCAGTGCAGTCAGAACTGGGGTTCAGTGCAGTCGGGGGCTTCCTTCCCCCTTCCGCCAGAGGAAGTCAGCCAGGCTCTCAGCCGCCCTTCCTCTCTGCACACACAAAGACCCTTTGCCGTACCTCCAATTCTCTGTGAGCTTTTCTCTTTCCTTCTAGTTGTAGAATTTTCACTCAGCCAGCTTTCCTGTGGTTCTGGATGGTGTCTGTTCTGTCTTTTAGTTGTAGTTTTGAAATTGTTGTGCGAGGCAGCAGTTTAGGTGCTTACCTATGCCGCCATCTTGGTTTCTCCTTAATATGCAAATTGACCACCACTCCAACACACAAGATGGCTGCCCCCATGTGGTCAAAGATCCTGCTCCCATGTGGACACAAGATGGCCACCACAAGATGGCCAGCAGGGGAGGGCAGTTGGGGGGACCAGGCCTGCAGGGGAGGGCAGTTGGGGGAGACCAGGTCAGCAGGGGAGGGCAGTTGGGGGTGACCAGGCCAGCAGGGGAAGGCAGTTAGGGGTAACCAGGCCTGCAGGGGAGGGCAGTTGGGGGGTGACCAGGCCAGCAGGGGAGGGCAGTTAGGGGCAATCAGGCTGGCAGGGGAGCAGTTAGGCATCAATCAGGCTGGCAGGGGAGTAGTTAGGGGGTGATCAGGCTGGCAGGCAGAAGCGGTTAGGGGCAATCAGGCAGGCAGGCAGGTGAGCAGTCGGGAGCAAGCAGTCCTGGATTTGAGAGGGATGTCTGACGGCTCATTTAGACCCGATCCCACCAGGATCGGGCCTAAACAGGCAGTCGGACATCCCTCAAGGGGTCCCAAATTGGAGAGGGTGCAGACTGGGCTGAGGGACACAACTCTTCCCCCCCCACTCCCCCCCCCCCGTGTACAAATTTCATGCACCTGGCCTCTAGTCTCCAAATAAGGTCACATTATGAGATATAGAGGGTTAAGACTCCAATATATATATTTGTGGTAAGGGGTATGGGAGATACAACTCAACCCATAACAGGAAGAAAGAATTTTGGGTAAGGAGAAAGGAAAAGGGAGAAGGGGAAACAATGAGAAAAGAGGCTAAAAAATGAGCAAATAATGACGACAGGGAGAGTGAGAAGAATGATTTCCTTATCAATTATAAGACTCCAGGTGCTTGCCAACCCCTGGCCAGCTGCTGACACTCAGGGCTGTTGGCCACCATGTCCAGCCTTTGTGTAAATTAGAGGTCGGCATCCCCTTGGAGCTGACACAACTCTGCAGGCACAGGCCATCTCTGCACTGCCCGATCCACACAATGGAACATTACAACTCCATCAAAACAGCACTGGGAACTTCTTTTCCTCAGGGGCTTAAAGAACAGAATCCTCAGTTTTACAAGCCAATCAATGGAAAGCTATGTAGAATGTGGAGGGCTTGGGTTATAACATCACTGAGCTCTGTACATTTTGGTTCTGCTCTGCATGTAGGACATGAGGCGATACAACTAAATGAGATAAACAGTGCTATTCACCCATCAGTTTAGTTTTCTAAAACAAAAATGCAAGCCAAATTGATCGCTTTTTAATATTAATAGGTCCTCTTGAGGCAAGACAGTAAGAAGCTAGGAAAATTCCTGGGCAAATAGAATGGGGAGAATGAGGCAAGAAAATTAAACAAGGCCAAACAATTGGAACAATGTATAGCCAGCTGGTGAGTGGCAAGGCCTTATCTCCCCTAGCCAAGGACACTCAAGAGAAATGGTTTATACCTCCCCTCCCTGACCAGAGAATACGGAGCTTAAGTCACTCTAGTCTGGGAAATAGAGAAAAAGACCCAATTAATGCCATTTGTGTTAGCTACACCCAAGGACTGATGAAGTCAGGGGAACAAATAACAAAAACATTGATTAGAGCCAGACAGGTCCAAGATAAAAGTAAAACAGTAAAGCAGGCCAAAGAAGAATCCAAACCCCCCTGTGTGCTCATTGTGATGCATCAGCATATTAAAAGGCACCTGGAACACGGATGAATATTCTGCTGAAACCCTTCCCTAAGATTCTCACCCACAGGAGAGAAAAAAAGGATAAAAAGTCCTCAGGATAAAGACCTCGTGTGGGCTCGCTCTAGAGCAGTGGTCGGCAAACACATTCGTCAACAGAGCCAAATATCAACAGTCCAACTATTGAAATTTCTTTTGAGAGCCAAATTTTTTAAACTTCTTCTAACGCCACTTCTTCAAAGTAGACTCGCCCAGGCCGTGGTATTTTGTGGAAGAGCCACACTCAAGGGGCCAAAGAGCCGCATGTGGCTCGAGAGCCGCAGTTGGCCCACCACGGCTCTAGAGCACTCCCATGCCCTTTCCCCAGCATGAACTTTTTAGCTTTTCCTCAACGCTAAGGGTCCCCATGAGACTTGCAACCAGGGGAGTGGTGGGCAGTGGCAGCTCAACCTGGGCTTACCCCCTGGACCTGCCTTCAAGGCCCCCTTTTTCTCTGGCTTCCCGGTGAGCTACCAGCAGCACCGCCTAGGCTCTCTCCTGTTGCTGCTTCCGTTATTTTATTTGCTTGCTTTCTAAGCCCTTCCTTTGTCTCACTGTCCCCAGCTTTAATAAACACCCTCTCAAAATCACCTGGACTAGTGTTGTGAAATCCACAGTGTCTGTTCCATCTGTGTATCCTTCAGCCTCAGCCAAGTGCCTTTGTCCCAGCTGTAACTTAATACTGGAGCTATTTGCCAAAGGAAGGAATGAAAATAGATTGCTTCAGAATATAAATCAGTTTGCCACCTTCTTTGCAAATTATTTATTTGAACAAGGGCCATCCAGTCCTGGTAAAAATGCAAATATCTCTAGGAGGAATAATATAAAACACCTCTAGCCATTAATAGGTTAGTGGGAATAAATTTTCCAACCAACTGACTCCTCCGTTGGAACTGGGAGAGAAAAAGGAGGGAGCACCTGCTTTGGGTCGTCAAAGTTGCCTAGGACAGAAATAGGAGTAGTTTAGGGCAACCAGGGAGCAAAAGATGATGCCTATGAGGGCGAAAGGGAAGGGTAGGGAAACTTAAGAGGACAAACTTTGCTAAGCTCACAGTTATAGTCTACTCAAATTTTTGCACCCAGAGAATATTAAAAATGTTTGCAAAGAGCCTCAGGCAGTAACTATGCAAGCGATCAATCACATGCTTTGCCCCCCTGGGGTGTTAGGAGACAGAGATAAAATGAGGTCCCCTCTCCCAGTATCCAATCACAGAGAAAGATCCTGGCCTACAAACACACATACTCACACTGATTTATTTCAGAGTTGCAGAAGAGCCCAGTGGGAAACTCTCTCTAAGCCATATTTAGCTGCTTAAATTCTTGGTTTTGTGAAAGCCAGGATGCCAGCAAACTCGGGAATATGAGCAATGGAGGTAAAAACCACAGCTTGGAGAGAAGCTAAAATGGGACATTCTCATAAATAAGCCTGGAATCTCTCTTTGTTAGCCATTCGTGTACATTTGCATGAAAAACAGACGCAGAATCAATTTGTAAGAACTGGCTTTCGATAAAAAGTCTATAAAGGTACTTTCACTATAGTGACAAAGACACACAATTACAGACCTTAAGTCTTTTTATAAATTTGAAACTGAATTGGCATGAGAACTAATGTATAAAGAGGACTAGGTAGGACAAATTTCAAGTAGGGTCTGGTCAATTCCATAATACTAATTGACTTGCCAGCTTGCAACTTGAGGGTCTTAGGTTTTATTTTTCTTCTGGAAGCTTTGACTGTTTTGGGCCAAGTGGCTCTATCTCAGTGTCTGGAGAAAGCAAACAAATAAAATAACGGAAGAAAAGGAACATCTAGAATTTCCTAAAAGCCCATGTGCAGGTCCATTTGCACAGCATGACAGGCAGGTGCTGACAGACACTTCATCGTGCATTTATTAAAATACCTTAGTACAGTGTAAGTAGGGTATCTATTTAGAGAAACAGATGAACTTCTTAAATTCAAATTTAATTAACTTCATATCCCTACTTCAGAAAGCTTCTAGGGATCCCCGTTGACATTAGATTAAAGTTTAAATTCTTGGTATATTATACCTTTATAATCTACTTTTTTTGCCTTTTCTCCTAGGCAGTCACCCTTTCCCTTCCCGCCCTCCCCCGCCCCATCCCTGTGGATCCTGGCTGCCTTTTCCTTCTTGGCACAAAGAATGCCTCCTCTGGAAAGTCTACCCTGAATCTCCGGATTGGGCTAAGGGCCTCTCTTCTAAATCTGCACATCACCCCCTGCATAGTTTTAGCTTATCATCGATAGTGATCTGTCCACATGTCTGTCTTCTCCACTATACTGTGTGTTCCCCAAGGGTATGGACATTGTCCATATCATCCCTGAAGCTCTAGGATGTAGCCCAATACGGCATACACTCAAAATAATTACTTGTTAAACAGAATTGCATTTATTAAAACACTTACTGTATGTAGGTGGCTAAAAGCCACCCAAGTGGAATGGAAGCTGAGATGACTCTCACAAGACTGGGCAAATTCACATTTGGACAGGTAGCATAGCAACATGAAGCACACCTGTGCTATAATGAAAGCAAGTTGGCTACAAAGTGGAAGCAGAACTGACAGGTTCCCTTGCTTCCTTATTTCTTCTCTCAAGTCTTGTCCCTTCATATCTCACTCTACTCCCTGCACCATTTTCCATCTTAGTGCACTTTTACTGTAGTGACAAAGCACCCACCACAGTAAACCAGTCAGCCACCCACTAAACTAACCCTTGGCTAGAGTGTGGGAAGGATTTAGAGACTGACTGGCTTGTACGAAGAGCTGGCCTAGGTTAGGGAACACAGATTTAAGCAAGAGCTGAGCAGTAGACATAACTATGTCAAGAGCATTCAAACCCAGTTTAAGAAAAAATAAAAAAATAGCTTTCTGAGCAACTAAAACATGGCTGATATATACTTCACCGACTGGTTTGCAGGTTTGGGACTTCTGGCCGAGACACTTGATGAAATCTCCAATAGTAGCCTCAGGAATCAATGGCTAGGAACCCAGATCACAAATGTAAAGTATTTTAAGGCACAATGTACTGGAAAAAAAATATGCTGCCCTGGCATGTTGTTGGAAGGATGTGCCCCCTACATACAAAATAACCCCACACTGAAGGTGGAGACACAACACACACATAGACACACAGCACCTCAGAAGTCAAGGACTATGACTACATTGTATTTATATATTTTTTCCTTTTTTTTTTTTTTTGGTTCTCTATTTGTGTTATTTATGGGGGCACTATCCAAAAGCCAAACACAGACCAGATACTGGGATGGAGAAACGAAAAGACATGATTGTTCTTTTCAAGATGGTTATGGTAGTAGAGCAAAACAGTCATCTATATGAAAAAGTGTAATGAAACCTTACAGGGCATTGTGGGGTCTGTAGAAGAGAGTGGTCATTCCTGTGTGGGGAAGTCAGGACAAGTCTCTGGAGAGGAGAGTCCTTGAGTTGAATCTTTACAGGTGAAAGAAGAGGTGTTTCATAGGGAGCTATGGGCCCAGAGAGAGAAGCTCGAACACAGTCACTTAAACTTGAAAATGATTTAGAGCAGCGTGATGGGATTACCGGTAGTCCTGCGGGGCTTGAGAGATATAGAGAAAGAAAGAGACTAGAAATACAGAGTCCAGAGAGGGGAGGCTTCATAGATCCAGCTAAGGATTCTGAAATCTATTTTATAAGGAAAAAAAAAAAAAAAAAGAAGAAGAAGAAGAGGACTTGAGGGTGTGGCAGGAGGACTTTGTGGTTATTCATTTGCATTTTCCATTTATAATTCACTACCCCGCTCTCACCACTCTTCTTTCAATCAGGTGGCCTGGGCTCTTCTCTGGCCTTCCCCTGAGGCATTGGCAGGGCCCAAAAGAAATGCTGTTGGAAAAACATTTTTTTCTGTTCAAAGACTCATGTCTTGCAGGAGATTGTGCTCAGCATCCTGAGTGGGAGGGGAGAGAGGAGAGTGCCTGACAGAGAGGGGTGGGGAGAGGAAGAGAGAGATCCCCTCTGGCTGGGAAGGGAGTAGATATTGGCAGGTCACCAAAGAGTCAGAGGCACAAACCTGGTGACCTGGATCCAAGTACTCAGAGAGAAGCCTCAGAGAAGTCATACCAGGCCGCGCTGCTCCCTCCTAAGCAAATACCTCACTAGCTACAATAGTTGGAGAGCTGCCTGTACTTCAAGAAACACGTAGGCTTGGAAGATGAGGATATCAATGGCAGCCATGACTGAATACATCTTAGAAGCCATCTGCCATTTTCTGAGCACTGTGTAAACTTTCTGGTTCCACCCTGGCTGGTTTGGCTCAGTGGATAGAGCGTCAGCCTGTGGACTGGGGGGTCCCAGGTTTGATTGCGGCCAAGGGCACATGCGGGTTGCGGGCTCTGTCCCCACTGGGGGGCGTGCAGGAGACAGCCGGTCAATGATTCTCTCTCATCATTGATGTTTCTCTCTCTCTCTCCCTCTCCCTTCTTCTCTGAAATCAATAAAAACATATTTAAAAAAAAAAATTCTGGTTCCTTGGACTAGGGAAAGGGAAGGGACTCCATTAAATACTGTGACTGAATTTCTAGTCAGCTTTAAGAATAAGGGCTTAGAGTTAGATTTAATTGGATTTTAAAAAATGTGATATTTTTCACCCAGCTGGTGTGGCTCAGTGATTGAGCATCGACACATGAACCAGAAGGTCACTGTTGGATTCCCGGTCAGGGCACATGCCCAGGTTGCAGGCTCAATTCCCAGTAGGTGGCACGCAGGAGGCAGCCGATCAATGATTCTTTCTCATTGATGTTTCTATCTCTCTCTCCCTGAAATCAGTAGAAACGTATATTTTTTGAACACCAGGTCTATGAAGTAAAATTCATGTATATATTTCAAAGCATTTTATAAAGGGAAATAACATAATCAGGCTTGGGTATTGGAAGTATGATGTTGGAGAGAATTTATTTGACGTCCACGAACTCTATTGCAATTGGGGAATTAGATCTTTCCAGAAATTATTAAAAAGGGACAAGGGAACAGAGAGAATGTCCACAAAGGAAACAGACATTAATCTTCTATAAAGTTCTGCCCTTCCAGAAAGAGGGAGCATATCCTAAAGTCTGTGTCCGAGGAAGCAGGAATGAGAGATCAGAGATAGAGGCCACCAGGGGGCACTCTCAACAGCTCAGGAAATGATAGTGCAGCGCAGCCTGGTCAAGCTTGAAGACATCTGTGCCCAGTAAAATGTGTGTGTTTTTTAATGTTTTGGCCAAAGGGTACAAACTTTCAGTTATAAGAGGAGTCCGTTCTGGGCATTTCGTGCACAGCATGGTGACTATAGTTAACAACACAGTATTGTATGATTGAAAGTTTTTAAGAGAGATCTTAAGTGTTTTTAACACACACAAACACACACTACCACCACCACCACCACCACCACCACCACAATAACTATGTGAGGTGATAGATATGTTACTTAATGACTATGGTAATCATCCCACAATGTATATGTATATTAAATCATGTTGTACACCCTAGTTATATACAGTTATTGTTAAGTTTACCTCAATAAAGCTAGAAAAACATAAAAATAAATATTTAAAGGTTTAATGAAATAAGTTTTTGTTCTTAGAAATAGATATAAAATAATATATAAAATAAGTTGTTGTTCTTAAAATATATAAAAATATACTTTTAAAGTCTCACGTGTAATCATAGATCTAAAAAGAGAACCTCGGTATTATTGAGTCCAAGTTCATGCCTTCAGGCATAAAGTATTGTTATTCCCATTTTAGGGTTAAAAGCTTGAAATACCAAGGAGATTAAATTTATTCATTAAATAAATTTTCAATGAACATGGACTAATAACCACCATATTTCAGGCATGCTGCTAAGAACTGCTGTAGAGAAGTCTAGTGATGGGAAACAAATATAAAAGAAAAAATTGATTATATTTATTAAGTGCTGTACACTTATACGTTTCTTTTGGAGTGTCTGCCCCCAACAATGACCCCATTTTCCTGAGAACTCTGATCTCTCTCTTCCCTCAGTAATGACCACTGGCAGATGGTGCTTTGCAATTTAATCCAACACTCTGGCTTTAATTGATTGTATCTGGTATGGTCACTGGACTAAAGAGACTACAATTAAATTCTCTTTCCAGGGAATTTAAAACTAGTTTTGAGAAATAGTATCTTAGTCTAAGCTTGTCTCTCAGGTCAAAGGCAGTTTTAGTAAATTACAGATTTCTATGAATTTCATTAAACATTTCTAAATTATTCACATAAAGTTATTCAGAATAACTTATCTTTTTAATATCTGCAGCACCTACAGAGGAATTCGTTTTTACTCCTGATATTGGTTATTTGCGCCTTCTCTCTTTTCTTTTTTTTTTTTTAGATTGGTCTTGCCAGAGGTTTTTCAATTATATTAGCTTTTCAACAAACCAATATTTGGCTTTGTTAATCCTCTCTAGTTTATGCTTGATTCTATTTCATTAAATTCTGCTCTTTATTATTTTTTCTTCTACTTTTTTTGTGTGTTTACTATTCTTTTCCCCGAACATCTTGAGATGGATGCTCTGCTCATAAATTTTTAACCTATCTCTCTAATACAAGCATTCAAGGTTATAAATTTATAAGTGCTGTTGGAATTGCATCCTCTGTGGTTTGAAACTATTTTGTTATAGTGAAGCTGAAAATGTTTCTAACTTCCATTATGACCTCTGCTTTGACCCTTGGGCTATTGAGAAGGGTATTTCTTAATTTTCAAATATGTAGGAAACTTTTCTAGGTACCTTTTTGTTATTGACTTCTAGCTTTATTGCACTGTGGTCAGAGAACATAGTTTCAATTCTTTGAAATTTATAGAGTTGCCCAGGATATGGCCAATTTTGTGGTTGTTTTATGTTTGCTTAGAATAAGTATATATTATGCAAATCTTGTAACAATCCTATATAATAAAAGGGAAATATGCAAATTGACCCTAACGGCAGAATGACTGGGAATGACTGGTTGCTATGACATACACTGACCACCAGGGGGGCAGACACTCAATGCAGGAGCTGCCCCCTGGTGGTCAGTGCACTTCCACAGGGGGAGCACTACTCAGCCAGAAGCCGGCTCATGGCTGCCCAGTGCAGCGGTGGCAGTGGTGGGAGCCTCTCCTGCCTCAGCGGCAGCGCTAAGGATGTCCGACTAACGGCTTAGGCCCGCTCCCTGCCTGCCAGAGGGCTCCTGGGCTGCCAGAGGTATGTCTGACTGCCAGCTTAGGCCTGCTCCCTCGGGGGAGTGGGCCTAAACCATCAGTTGGACATCCCCCAAGGGGCCTGGACTTCAAGAGGGTGCAGGTCAGGCTGAGGGACCCCCCTGAGTGCACGAATTTTCATGCACCGGGCCTCTAGTCCTATATAATAAAGAGCTAATATGCTAATTAGACCAGATGGTGGAACGACCTTCCAGAATGACCAGTGAATGGGGGGGGTGGAAGGGGTGTGTGTCTTTTTGCCTTAAAGTTAACTTTGTCTGATACTAATATATTTACACCCTTTTCTTCTGAATTCTGTTAGCCTGATATGATTATTCTATCCTTTAACTTTCTAACTTTTCTGTATCCTTATATTTTAGACATCTTTCATAAATAATGTGTGCTTGGACATTTTTAAACAATCTAGTATGGTTCTAGTATGGTAATCTTTATCTTTTAATTAGAGAACTTGGTTCTCGTATAATTAATATAATTATTATTACATTAGATAGAGATAGAGCACTCTGTCTTTTAACTCGAGCACTTGGTTCTTGTATAATTAAGGTAATTATACATATTTTGGATTTGTTATCTACTATAATTTGTGTTGTCTCATGTGTTTCTTTTTTCTGCAATCTGTTTTCTTTTGCATTTAGCAATTTAAATTTTTTCTTATTCCCTTTGTCTCTGCACTTGTTTGAAAGCTATATATCGTGTTTATATTCATTTAATGATTAACCTACAGAGTACAAAATACATATTTAATTAAGTTACTAAATCTATGTTTTACCAACACCGTTACCATCTCCTTCAGAATACAGTTCTTAGACTTTATTGACTACCACTATCTCCCAACTGAAATGTCATCTATAGTCAATACTAGTGGTTTGGTGCTTGAAATTCATTCACGAGGGGCATGGGCAGTCCCCTCAGCCCAGCCTGCACCCTCTCCAATCTGGGACCCCTCGGGGGATGTCCGACTGCCAGTTTAGGTTATAAATTTATAAGTGCTGTTGGAATTGCATCCTCTGTGGTTTGAAACTATTTTGTTATAGTGAAGCTGAAAATGTTTCTAACTTCCATTATGACCTCTGCTTTGACCCTTGGGCTATTGAGAAGGGTATTTCTTAATTTTCAAATATGTAGGAAACTTTCTAGGTACCTTTTTGTTATTGACTTCTAGCTTTATTGCACTGTGGTCAGAGAACATAGTTTCAATTCTTTGAAATTTATAGAGTTACAAGGATCGGGCCTAAACCTGCAGTCGGACATCCCTCTCACAATCTGGGACCACTGGCTCCTAACTGCTCATCTGCCTGCCTACATGATCACCCCTAACTGCCCCCCCTGATGGCCTGGTCACCCCCAACTGCTCCCCCTGCCAGCCTGGTCACCCCCGACTCCCCGCCCCCCGCCCCGCTAGCCTGGTCGCCCCTAACTCCCCCCCCCACCGCCGGCCTGGTTGCCCCTTACTGCCCCCTTGCCGGCCTGGTCACCCCACACAGCCTGTTCGGTTGTCCGTTCAGTTGTTTCAGTTGTGACGGTCACTTAGGCTTTTTATATAGATAGATTTGTTTAGGTTTCTCACATATTACTATATTTTCTCCCTCCCTTTTTGCATCTCAGACTTCCCTTTTTGGATTTTTTTTTTTAATGTAATGAACATCCTTTAAAATGTCGGTTAGAGAAAAATCTGGTAATGGCACACTTTTTCAGTTATTTTTCCTTTTTAATTTCTTATTTCTTTCAATTTCACCCTCACTACTGAAAAATTTTTTGGATGGATATAGAATTCTAGGTTAGACATTATTTCTCAACACCTTAAAGACATCACTCCAGTATATTCTAACTTTCATTTTCATTGTTGAGATGTCAGCTGTCAGTCTGTTACTCCTAGAGGGTAATATATAATTTTTATCTGGCTGGGTTCAGATTTTTCTCTTTATCTTTAGTATCTTACAGTTGTTGTTTTCTTTTTTATGCTCTGTCTTTGTGTAGATTTATTTATTTTTATCCTATTTGGGTTCATTTGACTTCTTGGGGAAAAAATCTGTGGATTGGGCACTGAATCAATTGTAGAATGTATCCTTTTGTTATACCTTTAAATATTGTCACTACCAGATTCTCTTTTTCCTTTCCTCTATGAAATCTAATTAAGAATATATATGTTCAAACTTATTTTTTTCTTGAAGTCTTTTAAGCACTCTTTCACTTTTTCATTTTATATCCATTTTATGCTGTGTTGTGGATATTTTTTGAAACTTATATTCTAGCTTATATTTCATTCCTCAGCTAAATAATTTGTTGTTAAACCTGCTGAGTTTTTATTTTTATTTGATTTATTTATTTTAGAGAGAAAGGAAGAGAGAGGGAAAGACAGAGAGAAACATTGATGTGAGAGAAACACATCAATTGGTTGCCTCCTGCATGCGCCCTGACCAGGGCCTGGGCCAGGGAGGAGCCTGCACCCGAGGTACATGCCCTTGTCCAGAATCGAACCCGGGATCCTTCAGTACATGGGCCAATGACACTCTATCCACTGAACTAAACCGGTAGGGCAAACCTGCCGAGTTTTTTAATTTCAATTATATATTTTATTTCTAGAATGTCAGTGGGTTAAAAACCATATCTCTGCTTGGTTATATTTTTCATAATTACTTGTTCCCTACATATATATATATATATATATATATATATATATATCTTTAATTTTGTCTTTTATAATGTAAATATAGTAGTCAGACTTATTTAAGTTCTCTGTCTGATAATGCTAATGTCTGAAAATTTTAAGGATCTTTTATTGAGGTTTTTTTGCTGTTATTTGGGTTTGTAGAGTGTTATTTCCTGGTGTGCTTAAAAATGTTTTGTGCTTGTTGTGTGTTTCCTTTGGAAAAGCTATTTCTGGGAATTCTCTGAGGATTGTGATAAAGGTGCATTCTTCTGGACAGAATTTGCTTTCCTTTGCCATGAACCCATGAGCACTAGCAGTTTGGGAGACTTTAATTAAAAAAGAAAGAAAAAAGGTAATGGTTTCTGATCGTTTTGGAGTACCTGGATGTTGGGGCTGCAAATCCACACGAGGTAGTTTACTTGCCTGCTCTAATAGTGACAGCATAGCTGTTTGGGGTGTTCCAGCCTCAGGGACATTACTGACCAGGCTCCCCATTTGGGGAAGATCTGGGCTTTAAGTTCCATCCATACCTGTGCATATGTTACACATATGATCCCATGAATACTTAGACTGAAATATAAAAAGGGTCTAATTCTTTTCATTAAGCTTGGCCACATTCATTAAAACTTTTTAACCTGCATTCATCCATATTTGTATCAGGCAGGGAGATGAAGAAATCCACACTTTTGTTCACAATGATGCTGGAACTCTAAGTTCCCTGCCAAAGGGATTCACATGATGTCTAATGTTCCTTACCTACTTGAAATTCTATTATTTTTAGTGTTAATATTGACTATAATGCATGTACATTCAGAATAAAGCGCTTACCTGCCACCGATTCATTAAATACCAAAGAATTTTACCATAAGAGTTTCCACCAGAGAGAATTTTATGATTGTATAATCATAAAATGCTGCTCTCAAGCATCTTCTTACACAAGCCTCTTAGTGAACTTACGACAGTGTGACTGAGCTATTTATCTGCCTTTGGAAAAAGTAATTTCTGTGTTGGCTATCATAGTCATTAACTCTGCTCAGAGTTATTTCACCTCTCTCTTCTTTGAAGCATATGGTAAGATTGTCATTATCCTCCCTCTTAAATTTAGATGCAGCGATATGACTTTGGCCAATGAAATGTGAGTGTATGATATCACTTCCTGGTGAAAGCGTTAAGAGCTAATGTGTGCTTCACCACATTCTCTTTTCCCTGTCGCGTAGAAACTGACAGTATTCCACATCATGCTGCTTCTTTAGCCCAGGTCCCAGAATAAAAAGTGAGCAGTGTAGCGTTTCTATCTGACGTATAATTGACATGGAATCTGACTGAGAAATGAATCTTTGTTGTCTGAGATTTTAGGGTTGCTTGTTATGCAGCAAAACGTAGCCTTTCCTGATTGATTTAAGAATAAGTGGAGTAGCTTATTTTTCATTGTATTTCCCATATCTTAGCACAGCCCTGGCACATTACGTGTTTATGAATGGTTGAGCCAAATTTTAGAATCAAACTCTCTAATCCTGTAGTGACAGTGTAAAGATGAGAACTGATTTTCTGTGAGATTTGGTCTTTAATTCTCAATATATCCCACCCATCTTTCCAAATGGAGGGAGGAAGAATTAGATTTGACTTAATCACAAATAGAAATCATTTTGTTTGGTACAAAACCCATTGAGAAAATAAATACAAAAGACATCCCCCCTCCCCCCCTCCTCCCCATGGGTAACCTGCTACTGCATTTCCTAGAAACACTAGATAGTCCGCTGGCCTGTGAGAAATGGCACAAGGTAGAAGAGGCAAGAATTACTTGTTTGGTTTATTTTTTAGCTCAAAAGAATTGGGACAGAAACAACTCTGATCGTAAAGTTGCGTACTTGGGAAAGATTTTGGCACTCATTCAGTCTATCCCATTTTTTATAAGTAACCTATTTTTTTTTAAAGTGTTTTATCCTCAGAGGCAATGAGGTCATTCGTGTTCTGTGAAGTAAGATGATTGGGTCTATCAAGAGAAAGTCATATTTTCTTGGTCAGAAATATTTTATAGGTTATTTTTCTCCAATAGGCTAAGTAGCCATATTGTTTATTGTTCAAACTTAGAGAAATTTGAGAATGAAAGAAGCCACCATTACCAGTTATACCAGGACAATCAGCATAAACCATATTTGCCCGGGGAAACTATATGAACACATTACAAACAGCAACGCTTATGAATGTGAATTTCACAACATATCATCAAGGCAGTAAGTCCTTTGTTCTGAGAGAAGCCAGCTGACTGAGGGACCAAAAAGCCAAGGAAAAGACAGTTCACCTCCAATTAGGCATTTCATTTCCCCATTAGCTAATTATCAATAAACTTTCTTCAGAAGTACCCCAAGCGAGGTCTTTGATACCTTTGTACAAATGTTTGCCTGGCCTGGAAGGCCTATTCCTCCTCAGAAACCCTCCACCCCGGACCCAGATTAAATGTGTTTCCTCTGGAAAGACTCCTCTAGCGTCCCTCGATGCAGCTGTGTTTCCCCAGCACAGTAGACCCATCTCCACATCACATTCAAATTATCCATTTGTGTCTGCCTTCTCCCATGGGCTGCGCAAGGACAAAAAGCACATCTTGTTTTCTATTGTCTTTCTAAGAAAAGCTTTTCCCCCCCAAAAAAGTAACTGCTCAGTAAATTATTGAAAGAATGAACCCAGAGAAGTACTTATTTAGAAAAAGATTACATTTACAAGGTGTAATGTTTCCCAGCTTGAACATGAGATAAAAGAAAAAAAAAAAGTACTGGTCTACCAGCTGTTTCATAAGGGAAGAAATATAGAGTGGGAGCAAGGGAAAAACAAAACACAGTTTCTTCATTTTAATTACATTTGGCTGTGGTGTCCTTTCTGGATGAAACTCACAAACCTGTAACTGCTAGAAACTGTGTATTTATTACTTCAGGGAAAACAAGGTAATATAGTAATCTTTAAGGGTTTTTAAAAGACTTTTGTGGTACAGCTTCTAGGAATGAAACTCAATGTACATCATATCCCCCACGTGGTAATTAGAAAAACTAGAGATGCGGGGAACTCATCTGGCCCACCCTCCCAGCACGGCGTGCATTTTTATGTGGCTCCTGTCATTTCCCAGAAGTGGGCAGAGCTCTTAGCAGAGCAGAGCAAACTGCTTGGGAAATATAAGGCAGATGCTTGGCTCCTAAGGCGAGATGGCCTCGGTGTGGGATTGGGAATCGACACATGTTAAAAGCAAAATTCTCCAAACCAGGAGTGAAGGCTGACGCCTAAGTTATCGGGAAGGCGTATATATTTATGTAAAGGGGGGAGCCCTCTCTTCTGGGTAGGCTCTACAGTGGCCTTCCAAAGTTGTTTTGCAGGATCTGAGGAGCTGATCTCCCTGAGGCGTGTGGGAGGACAGGGCAGTCATTCTCAGAGGCAGAAGTAAAATGTCTGTGAAAAACAGCATAGGGCATAGAGACTCCTGAGGTCACTCTGGGTTCTAATTCTGGGCTGACATTTTGAGTAGGTTAGAAGCATCAGACATCTGTGTTTGTCCCCAGTGTTCATGGCACTAGATTACAGGGAAGGGTCCCACTGACATGGGAGGTGGCAGCCAGAGATGGAGCAGAAAGAGCATCGTACATCTCTCCCTGCTCTGAGTCCGCCTCAGCCCCTACCACCTCTCTCTATTCCTTCCGCAAGTGTATCCTGGGCCTCCCCTAAGCTCGTGGCACTGTGCTAAGCAGCGTAGAACTAATGGTCAAAATAACAGCCTTGGCTCTCAAGCGCTCTCAGTCCAGTGGGGCAGGCAGCTACATAAACAGATCATCACTTACTGTGATAGGTATGCTATTCAAAATATGTACAGGAGGTTGTGAGATATGGAAGAGGAGGTTGCTAATTCTGTGTGGTCAAAATCACAGAGGAATTGGAATTTGGGGAAGACTTCACATGGGGCTCCCCATTATAAAACCCAGCCTTCTTGGTATGGCATTGTGGGGTCTCCAGGGTGTGTGTCTTTGTCAGACTGGATAAATGAAAGGCATGTATTTCTCACAGTTCTGGAGTCTGGAAAGTCCAGGAGCCTGGCACTAGGTTTTCAACATAGAAATCTTGAGGAAACACAGGCAATCTACAGCAATGTGTCTCTACAAGCAAAATCTCACCACCCATCATGGTTGACACACTCTCTGCTCCATCTCATTTGCATTCTTCTCAGCTTTGTCCTCTTTGCTCCCCAGCTGAAATGCTCCACTTCTCTCTATGACTCTGAATCTTCTTTGTCAAAGATCAACGTAAGCCGTACCTCCTCGTGACGTCTTCTCTGATTATTTCAGCCCACAGTGGTCTCCCCATTCTGGACTCTACTCCGCATTCTGGAGTTCTCCTTTGAAGCTTGATTTTATCCGACATTATGATCTCTCTTATATTGTCATTTAACTCTTCTATTATTGATTTAATACCATACTTTTTCCCTCCTCAACTAAAATTAAAGGCATTAAACAGATGACTTCATTATCTAATGTTTCATATGGACTATAGGAAAGTGTAGGGCACAATACTCAATAAACACTTGTTGAATAAATGAATGGAAAATATAGGCATTTTGTCCCTTCAGGATGAAACTGTCTTTCCTTAGCATCAGATTCAATACGGGGAGCCTTCCCTTCCTGTGGCTACTAATTGGGTAATGGCATTCTCTCCCCCCCGTCCCCCGCCCCAACTCCATTGCTATGCATACATTCACCCATCCACCAAGTACGTGAGAGTTCACTATGAAACACTATTTAGTGCCAGAGGAACGAAAATGAATGCACGCCAAGAACTGACGGTCTCAGGAGGAAGGCCAGCATGTAAAGGGTTAAGTGGAATCAAGTGTTATGAGTTTTATATGTATGAGGGTGGGGCACAGAGGCCTGACAGTTTTATCATAAAAGTAAGTCATGAGTTTACGAGGCAGGGGATGGCTTGAGCTCTTCAGGTGTCCACCAAGTTATGGTGTGGCTGGGGTGAGGACTTTTAGGGGCAAGAAGCTATGTGAGCCAAGAGCAGCCATAGATCCTAAGGCAGCCACACACCACACAATTTCTAAACAGGGTTTCAGGAGCCCTGAACACCAGCTGGTTGTTTTAGTTTGTCACATTTTGGTCCAAGATGGCCCCTTCGTGCATTCCTGAGTGGATTCCATTGTGACCTTGCCTATTTGAACATGTCTTTATTCTACCCTCACAGATGATTTGATTGATGCTTTGGCAGGAGATGAGAGTCCTTGGCTGGAAGTAATGTTCCCTCGCAATACTGAAGGAATTTCCCAGTTATTTCTAGCTTTTAGTGAGGCTGGAGTTAGATGTCATTTCTGATTCTTGATATATTTTTTTAAAATATATATTTTATTGATTTTTTACAGAGAGGAAGGGAGAGGGATAGAGAGTTAGAAACATTGATGGGAGAGAAACATCAATCAGCTGCCTCCTGCACACCTCCTACTGAGGATGTGCCCGCAACCAAGGTACATGCCCTTGACCGGAATCGAACCTGGGACCCTTCAGTCCGCAGGCCAACGCTCTATCCACTGAGCCAAACCGGTTAGGGCTGATTCTTGATATTTTATGTGTGATTTTTTTTTTTTTCTCCCCAATTGGTCCCAGAAGTTTTTAGGATCCTGTCTGTTCTCTGATATCAATGATAATGTAACTTGATATATTTTGTTGTTGTTAATTGACTTTAAATAAAAAAGTTTAACTTTGAAAGCACTCAACGGACCCTTTAGAAATGGAGATTCATGTTCTTGTTTTATTTCGTTAAAAATGTCTGTCTCTACATATTCTGCCTTCTTTCTTTCTGGAATTTCTATTGGGTAAATGTCTGGTCTTCTGAACCACTTTCCTAACTTTGTGTCTTCTATCCTATTACCCTTCTCTTTGATCATTTGTTCTACTTTTCTGAGGTTTCTTTAACTTTCTATTCTAATTATTTTACTAAATGTTTTCTTTCTGTTATCATATTTTGATTTTATATTTGTTTTGAATATTTTAATAGCATCTCTTTGTTGTTTCATTAATGCAAAATGTCCTCTTAATTCTTTGAGAATAAGAGTTATAAATAATTTTCTTGTAGGCCCTTTCTTTTTCCAAGTATCTTTTATCTTTTTCTATTTGCTTTCTGGTCTCTCTCCCATGTTAAGAGGTTTTCCTTAAATATCAGACACCTCTGGCTGGCTGTTCACGGCTAAGAACTGTCACTAGGAAGCCGAATGGACGACCTGTGTGCAGGGACAGGACTGGTTGATGGGTGGGTCACATTATAAGGTGATCCATTAGGGATCCAGTAGTTTGCCTGGTGAACTGTTTGCAAATATCAGTGGGTATTTTCCCCTAAGGTAGGATGTCAGCAATCTGAAAACCCAGCAGGAGAAGGAAGGGAGTGAGGATCTCACCATTTACCATGTAGACATTTAGTTAACTGCTCTGATTTCAGCATGGCATTCCACTCTTTCCTGTGCCTGATGTGCTTAGCTCTGGAGCCTCTTAGGTTTGTCTTCTTCAGTAAGTCTCTCAACTCCTCTGAATTTGGGACAGAGAATGTACCTGAGTGTTGCCTACTTTTCATATAGACTAATCCCCCTGAGCCTTTTGAGATATTTGCAGCTCAATTGGTTTCTCCTTCTACAAGCTTTCTCCATTATGCTACCAGTTACTATTTATATATTACTCTGAATCTCCCCAAATTTTTTGAAGTATTATCATTTACTATCATGTCTTATTTCCATTTACTTCATAACTTATGGGCCTTCTTTTTTAAATATATTTTTATTGATTTCAGAGAGGAAGGGAGAGGGAGAGAGAGATAGAAACATCAATAATGAGCGAGAACCATTGATCAGCTGCCTCCTGCACGCCCCACACTGGGGATCGAGCCTGCAACATAGGCATGTACCCTTGACCGAAATCGAACCTGGGACCCTTCAGTCCGGGAGCCGACGCTCTATCCACTGAGCCAAACCAGCTAGGGCTGGGCTTTCTTTTTTATTCTCTTACTATCATTTTGGGGATTTTCCTGTATATTGCTGAGATAGCCCTCTATGTTAATCTACTATATTTAACTGACAGTCCTTTTCCTTATGTAGGTTCTTAGGTTTCTCCCACTGGCTGTCTTGGGAAGTTTCCTACACTATCATCTTCCACTCCATGTCCAGTGCTGTGGTACAAGTTTGCCAGATTTAGCAAATAAAAATTCAGGATGCCCAGTCAAATTTGAACTTGAGATAAACACATATTATACAGGATATAATTAAACTAAAAAATTATTCATTGTTTTTCTGAAATTCAAATGTATCTGGTCACCCTATATTTTGTTTGCCAAACCTACTAGAATAGAAACTTCTCACCCTCACTTTGGTCTGCAGAACCCACTTCTGGATGTCTGAGAAATTAGCTAGCACCCAAGTAGCCCTTCCTTATTCTCCTCCCTCCATCACAGGGTAGTGCTGGAACTTACCTGGGATTCAGGACCATCTATCCCCTGCTGAAACAAGATGGGTAACATTGCTGCCCTTTACATTTTGCTTATGCTAAGCTAAAGAGGGAATTTTTTTTTCTTAAAGCATTAGAAAATTGCCAAATATTTGTACCAGTGAAGTGACATCAGATTTGGAATTAAAAAAATTATGTTGTAGCATAGAGGGTGACAAACCTGGGGCTAGGGAGACCTTTGGGTGACTGTTGTAGTGAGTAATTCAAGCAAGAAAATATGGCATCCTGGACCAGGGCAGGACATGTGAGAATGGAGAAGAGCAAATGCAAGGAATATTAAGGAGGTAGGAGGTACTGGCCCGGGAAAGTGACAGCTCTGGGAAAAGGAAAGGACATGTTGAAGATGTTTGCTGAGCTTCTGGCTTAGACAATGATGGTGAGTAGAGCCTTTCATCAAGAAAAGAAATTCAGGAGAACCGATTTCAGGGAGAAGATTGCTGTTAGTTCTCTAAATGGTTCTCATTTACACACTGGGAGGGGGATGTTCTTCCGGGAATCATGAATGAGTTTGGCCTTGTTTCAAACTCCAGCAAAAAGAAATCATGAGGATGTACCCAGCTTACTGAAGTCGTTAGCAAACAGTTGCTCCCACACTGGCAGTAGCTCATCTAATGGAGGAAGGCCCTCATTTCCCAAGTATGAGCAAGGGAGGGCCTTCTCATGTGACAGTCCTGTCCTTTCTCCGGGGGTGACAGCTGGTGGCAATTGTCAGCTCAGCAATCCTGGAAGTAGGCTGTCCTCACTTTGCTTCAGCCCATGATGACAGAGAAGAATGGCAGGGGCTGTTCTGTGCTCACGCTGAGCTGAAGTAACCCATCCTGGTCTGAGACCGGCTCGAGTCAGAGGGGCCTGACCTCCTTCAGGGATCATTTTCTTATCACTTCAAGAGCCTTCTCCTTTACTTTCTCTCTTAACTGTCAGATCACATCATTTGCATCCAGTTCTCTTCTTGCACTGAATCATCCACTTGGAATAATTATGTCAGGGATAGTTTGTCAGCTGCCATCAGCATGTGTCACTTCCTGAAGTGTTGGAAAATATATGGACTTCTCTGTTGTTGATTTTACGGGCTCACACCAAATCTCTTTATTGTATTGAATTGGTTGAAAGTTTAACATTAACTTCAATGCCAGTTTTTTGCTCTGTTAGTAGTCAAGGCAATGAAGGCAACTGCTATCTCTGTTAAGCTAATGAGGCAGGAAAAGGGACAGAGGAGGCACGTGAGGCCAGTCATTCATCTCTTGCATCTCTGTTGCCAGGCAACTTCTTCCCCAACCGTAAATGGCAATACTTTGCTTTTCAGTGTTGCTTCCCGGGGTCCTGTGTTGGCAAACCGACTGGCCTCTCCTCTCTGTTTGCTCAGAGTGTGGGATGAACTTGATCAGTCACCACGGCAATTTCAGACATGGCTTTGCTATCGTTTTCTATTGCTGTCAATTTAATTTCCTTTTGAACATTGGTACAGAATTGAAAGCACAATTTTGCATGTGAAATGGCACATAGAATACCAAATTTCCATAGTGCCTAGGAAAAGGAAGGTGGATGTTAAGGAAACATTAAAAAAATGTTTTTATTGATTTCAGAGAGGAAGGGAGAGGGAGAGAGAGATAGAAACACCAATGATGAGAGAGAATCATGGATTGGCTGCCTCCTGCACATTCCTCCCACTGGGGATCGAGCCCTGCCCTCCTGGTTCATAGGTCGATGCTCAACCACTGAGCCACACCGGCCGTGCAGAAACATTTTTTTTTTTAACGGAGGCAGAAAGAGGGCAGAACTGAAACTCAGATGCCAGCTAATAAAGCTAATCCTATATAATAAAAGGGTAATATGCAAATAGACTGAACGGTGGGATGACTGGTCACTATAACACGCACTGACCACCAGGGGGCAGACGCTCAAGGCAGGAGCTACCCCCTGGTGGTCAGTTCGCTCCTGCAGGGGGAGTGCTGCTCAATCAGAAGCCCTGAGCTGGCTCAGGCTGGTGAGCGCAGTGGCGGTGGCGGGAGCCTCTCCCACCTCTGCAGCAGCGCTAAGGATGTCCGACTGCGGGCTCCCGGACTGCTAAAGGGCACAGGCCAGGCTGAGGTACCCCCCCTTCACCAAAGTGCATGAATGTCGTGCACAGGGCCTCTAGTGAGTCCATAAGAGAAGAGAGAAGAGGGTTTGCAAACTTGCAACACTTTAGATTCAAACAAGCATTACTGTGCCTAAGTTGGCCTTCGTAGATAAATTGTAAAACTTAAGTCAAAGGTCCGGGAAATAATAAAAATCAAGAGAACGGAAATTTTAAACAGGCCAGAAGTTAGGAATTCAGTGGAAGGAGAGGAGGGAACACAGCACCTTAGCTTACAGGAAGAAACACTTGTCAGCCAGTGTGAGATTGTTGTTGGCTTGTCTTTTCACCAGCGCACCTTTCAGGAGATAATCACTGAATATGACAAATTCAATTTAGTGTTCAAATTCTGTCTCTCGTAATGCACACATGCCCACACATGTGCCCTCTTTTCCCCTCCTCCTCCCCCTCCCCCAGTGAAGCTGTTGCATTAGTTTTCAAGAAGCACTGTTATACAGTGGTTAAGAATCTGGGCTCTAGAGCAGAGAGGCTGAGAGTCATGTCCCGGATCTGTAAGTTGCTAACGGATTTGGGGGAAATAGTCTCTGAGCCTCAATGTACTCCTCTGAAAACCGGGGATGATTAAAACAGCGAGCTCACAGGCACTCAGGCTGGTGCCGGGCACACTCCGCCAACCACGTTGTTATTACGTTGAGAGACCTGCTTACAAAGATTACGTCCATTTATTCTCTTCTCCAACTAAAGCACAACGCACCCCACCCCACCCCACCCCACGTCCTTTGTTTCCCCCTGGAAAGTGCTTCCAGAACCTTTGCCTCCCTGTTTCCTGGTGCTGGCCAGCACCATGCCTCTTGCTTGGTGTGCAGGGGTGGCCGCGTGACCTGCCAGGCTGCAGGCAGGGTTCCCCTCGAGGACTGTCAGAGGCGCTAATGAGATGCTGTGTAGCCATGACTGTGAGCTTTCCTGGCAATTGGGGGAGAGATGAAACACCTTGCAGACAATTAGCTTTTCACAACCATTAGCAATTTGTAGTCATTAGCACCACGGAAACACTGCAGATAACACCCAGGAAGCAAATGCCACTGTGCCTTGGAACAGGGCTTCCGAGCAGCATCAGCCCCAGCGAGTCGGGCTGTTAGAGGGTGAGACCCCCTGTTCCTGCAGCCCCTGGGACCCAACAGGCCTCGTTCCTTCACACCGTGTCTTTGAAAATGTCTGCATCAAGCTCATTATTTGTTTCAGTGAAATCTTTCAGAAGCAAAGTCCAGAACATGGAGTGTATAATAAAGCAATTCTGAACTCCTTCACAGACCAGGAAACCTAAACTGGGTTGGAAAGAGCGGGATGAATAATTGAAATGCGAATTGAATGAAAGCCCAGCGCAGTGCAATGATTTAGACTCAGCTGTTCAGGGCGGCACTGCTAAATCCTGGCGCCACCTCTCTCCCTAACAGTAGGAATCGGTTTAATAGTTGTGTTACACCCAATAAGTAAATAGAACCCAGCCTTTCAAAATAACATCCTGGAATGTGTAGGTAGATGACATTAAAAAGGTTGCAAAACCGCTTTCTGCTGCCTTACATGGGATGGAACTTAACATGGTCGCAAGATGTGCTAATCTTACTCCGATCCACTCTCAGCTCTCCGTTTCCTGTGAATGGCTGCCTGCTAGGGACAGACCTTCAGTCCTCTGCCCCTGAAATAGAGAGTGGTGTGAGTCTAGGGAAGAACCTTATGAAAGGTCAGCAGTGGTTATTCTTGGGTGCTGGGAATGAAAATGGATAGCTTTCCATCTTTATTCTTTTGCTGTCCCGTTTTGTATTATTTTTCCTAAAAGAAGTAGGTATATATGCTTAATCCTTTTGAATTAGAGAGAAAGTAAGAGAGAAAAAGAGAGCTGAGTGAGAAAATAGAAGAGCTAAGTGGATTTAACATAAATGCAAAATATAAAAGTAGATATTTTATTAAAGTATAATATATATATACAGAGAAAAAGACACAAATAATAAGTACACAATTCAACGCCTTCTCACAGATTGTATAAACCCAGATGAAGAACGAGTCTTAAGCACATGGTGGTACTCCTTGAAATGAGTATAGGTGGTGATCAGTTACAATAGGTCAGCTAAGCGGGGTCAGTGATTCAAGCTGGCAAATTAGAAGCCCATGACAGTAATTCAGGAGGAAAGGCCGTAAGTCTCGATTTATAGATGCAATTGATGAGACCCAGGAAGTAAGAGTAACTAAGGGGAGATGGGGAGATTCATTCCCAAGCAGTCAGGCTCTGGAATCAGGGCCTCGCCAAGAAGAAATAGTGGGGCTGGGGCAACCAGCAGAAGGTCAGGGCATCCCTAAGGGCTTGATGATGGACATTGGGAGAGAAGAAAAGGATGTGTAAGGGCGGGCAAGAAGGCTATGTTAGACAAAGGGATTGAAAAAAGCAGTTCCTGGAAATTTTCACAAAATGCAGACCAATGGGGAAATCAAAATCTGTAAGTTGGGTACCTTGTACTCTTACAGTCCATGTGGAACTGAAAGGTGTCCTTGAGGCTGATGGACCAAAGAGATACTGAGCACAAGAGTGTAAATATATAGCTTAAAAAAAAAGAGAGAGAGGGAATGGGATCTGATTTATATTTTCTTTATATTTGCTGGTTCATAGGGAAGCAAGCATAATGCTCTCCCCCTAGGAAAGCAACCCCCCACATCTTCAGCCAATTATCAACTTGTTTTCCCTTTGAAATAACTTCTGGGTAAATGATGAAGATGATATAGTCTGGGTGAAGGGTGCCTCTGGAGAATATAGAGTAATTGTTGAGGACAATGGGTGATGACAGCAAAAAGTCATCTTTCAAACTCTGTGAGGAGGACCAAGCTTGAACATTTGTCATGGACGTATGCCTAGGAATTTCATTTTCCTCATTAACTCAGGCAGCACTGAAGGTGGTAGGCATCTCAGTGCTGTGTTCAGAGGGCTGGATATGGTACCTTGTAAATCCCTGTATTTAGGTTGTAAGACTTATTTTGTCACTGCAAGCTTTTCAAGGATAGAGGCTGTGTGTTTGTTCATCTCTATACCTCTAATGCATCACACAGTGCTTGGTAGTTAAGGCATGTTAAAGAAATATTTACTAAATGTATAAAACACATATCCTAGCTTTTCTAGGGCAATACTAATTTAAATATTAATTGATTATGTATGCCAAGTTCAGAAACACTGATCACTAGAGCATTAGGTCTAAATGTGGCAAATGGGAATTGTTGGGAATTCTTAGGAGATATTTCTTAGTAGTAGCCCCAATACTAGGCCTTTTTCCTAGTCCTCCCTCAGTCATTCTTTGGCTCTAGTAATAGAATCAGACAGGAATGAAAAAGTCCCTGGCAGTGAGGGAAGCAATAATTTTATAGAACATAAAACTGGATCCTGATCTTCACTTCAGCAACTTCAGAAGTTTGTATCAGTTAAAAACCTTTTTCAATAGGTATTTTTTAAGTCTTACTAAGTACCAAGATTATATTCAATGCTAAGAATACAAAAATCAATAAGACAGAATCCACAGACATGAAATAGATAAATTATAACACAAGTTGAATAGCGTTTGTGTCACATAAAATGTCTTTGGTTGCAAGTAACAACAAAAAATAGTGGCTAAAACAATAGAAATTTTAAAGTATCTCACAAATCATGAAAGTCTAGAAGAAAATGGTCCCAGATTTGTTCACCAGTACAGTGGTATTGTAAAAAACGCCATGTTCCATCTCATTACTATTTTATCCTTTGCCCTTTGGTTTGTTGCCTCACGGTCACAAAATGATTGCCGTAGTTCCAATACCATGTTCTCAGACAACTGCAGTCAAGTCAGGCAGAAAGGAACTTGCTGTTTCTCTTTGTAACAGTGTCAACATAGGAACATCCAAACCTGTAGAGAACTTCTTAAAAAAAAATGTTTTTATTGATTTTAGAGAGAGAAAGGAAGGCAGAGGGAGAGAGAGAGAGAGAAACATCAATGAGAGAGAAACATTGATCAGCTGCCTCCTGCCCGCCCCTTACTGGGCATCAAACCCGCAACCCAGGTATGTACCCTGGCCAGGAATTGAACTGGCCACCTCTCCATGCAAAGGACAGGATAACGTTCAACCAACTGTGCCACACCAGGCAGGGCCAAACCCGTAGAGAACTTTTATAAAAATTTTGTTTGAGCCAAACAGAGGATATATCTGGAAGTGAAATCTCAACAGACTGAGAAAAATTCTTCCTAGAATGACAGTTTGCAGTTTATTTTATGCACTTTGTATTAAGGAGGGTATATATGAAAGATTAAATAAAGGTGGGAGAAAGCAAGGTGGGGATTTGATTACAGGATAATTAACAAGATTATGTGCTCCCTTCAAGAGTTCTGGAAAAGAGGATTATTCTGGCATGTTCTTGTAGCCTAGATCAGTGGTCGGCAAACTCATTAGTAAACAGAGCGGCAAACCGTGGCTCACGAGCTGCATGTGGCTCTCAAGCTGCAGTTTGCCGACCACTGGCCTAGATGCACAGGAACAATAGACAGGGCTTGCTTAAGGCAAAGACAAACTAAAGAAGTTATGCCTGGGGTGTGACTACCCACTATGACCTGCCAGTTAGGAAAGTAACCACCCCTGTGAGGTTACTTCCCATTAGCACCCATTAGAGGCCCTTTGAACCCCTATTTTGTCCACAACAGGAAACAAAAATCTTCTGAGAACTCATGCTCCTTTGTTCTCATTGGTCAGAACTGAATCAGGTGCCTACTCCCAAACTCATCATGTGGAAAGGGGAGTAGGATTGCCACGCTTGGCATAAACCAATTATGCTTCCTTCTCAGTCCGGGTGAAGAGTTTATCTTCCTTGAGCATGTTGCCACTCCTAGATATGGGGGCACTATAACCTTAAGGAGATATAAACAGGAGAAGGTAACCAACAGTGTTTGCCACTGGAATGAGCATAGAGTAGTGCCAGTCAATGTACCCATTTTCCTTAATTTAATAACATGTCTTCAGCTCCAAATCCCTTCCTACCATAAGCCCAGTAGCCCAAGGCTACTAGAAAACTGGCCTTTCACCCATACTCCCATGGCCTTGACCTCCCGAGTACAGGGAATCAAATAAGCTGTCAGACTCCACTCTGGCCCTATCCTGGAGTTCTCATAACCTTAAGTTTTCACAATTCCAACCAACTTCACAAACCACAGCTTGTTGATGTGAGTGGGAGTCAGCAATGCTGGAGGGGATGGTGAGAGTCGGGTCAACAAAGGAGACTTGGAGTGGATTTCCTTCCTCAAACACAGGGCTCCTGTCAGGACCCTGAACCCCAGAGGCTTCCCCTGAATGAGAAGGTGAAGCCCAGGATGACCCAGCCACCGGGGGAGCTAAATGTTGTCTGAAAGGAAGAACAAGTACATTTTTCTCCCTGAAGAGCCCTAGGTTCTACTTTCAGGATGTACATAAGAGAGAAATAAAGAGTGGTGTGAGTCTAGGGAAGAACCTTATGAAAGTAATTAGAGGAGAGCTCTCTGGAGGGTGTGACTTTGGTGAACACACCGACAGTCACTGGTCTTAACGACAATCAATATACTACTGCTACATATAATGCAGTGGGACACGCTGCAATGCGATATGATATGCAGGAGGATGTAATAGAACAATGTAAGACAAGATAATGTAATCACGCACTATAATAACAATGAAAACTTATTGGGCATTCACTGTGTAATGGGATGCAAAATGCTATCCTGCATGAAGACTTCTAATCATATTCACAGTGTAAGTTCCATTATTATCCAGAGGTGGGTACCTCATCCAAAGCTACTCAGGATTCCAGGGTCCATGCTGTTTGCCACCCAAGTACCCACCCTGCCAGTTTGCCTTTTCCCTACCAGGGTGTTAAAAATGTTGTGGTGACAAGACCAGGCGGTAGCAACAGACAAGAAGACACCAAAGGAGTTTAAGTGAAAAATACCTCAGTTGGGCTCTGGATTGAGAACAAATATTCAACTGGATAAAAAAATGGAGAAATAACACCAAAAACTTATTTTTTAAAATATGTTTTTATTGTTTTTTAGAGAGAGAGGGAGGGAAAGGGAAAGACAGAGGGAGAGAGAAACATTGATGAGAAACATCAATCAGCTGCCTCCTGAACGCTCTTTACTGGGAATCAAGCCCACAACCCGGGCATGTGCCCTGACCAGGAATCGAGCCAGCGACCTCTTGGTGCTCAATCACTGAACCATACTGGCCGGTCCCAAAAGTCATTTTAATCCTGCCCAAATGTTCAGAGAACAGAACAGTTAATTTAAAAGTTTCTGGTTCTCTAAAGTGCAGGAGAGTAAAGAACAGAAGAGGAGATGCTGTGTTGATAGGAGTTCCATAAACAGATGACTTCTTTCTCCAATGTAGGATTTGTGCGAATTTATGCATGCATCATCAAGGTTCTGCAATTCCCTTGTGTACTTCCACAATTATTCTCTACCTTAGATAGTTCATTCACTTACTCATTAACTCAAATGCTCACTTCATTCATTCATTCATTCATTTACCTAGTCATTTGTCATATGTTTATTCAATCTCTTCTCTGTACCAGGTGCCAACGAGGAAAATGGAGGCTTAAGAATTTAAAAAATCTCTTTCTGCTGCCTTACATGGGATGGAACTTAATATGGTCACAAGATGTGGTAATCTTCCTCCGATCCACTCTCAGCTCTCAGTTTCCTGTGAATGGCTGCCTGCTGGGGACAGACCTTCAGTCCTCTGGCATGGCACTGTCGTACTGCCCCTGATTTGGGGGAGTTGCCTGTCCCTGGCTTAGGACTGAGAGTGGAGGTCTGGAAGATCAGACACTGAAAAACAGAGGACTTGATATGTCCTCTATCTGTTTGACTGGAGCAAATCCTGGTTCAGGGACCCCCTGGAGGTTTTGAGACGCCTTAGGGTTTTGAACACATCAGAGCTTCCAGGACTGATCCACTCATCTTGGCCTCCTGAAGACTTCCCTCCCACCTATGAAGGGCATTAGGTTAGGGTGGGCAGGTGCCTTGGGCAGCCACCCACGCACCAGGGTAGCTCTCCAGTCTCACTCCAGAGTTACCCTGGTGTGTGGGTGGCTGGTGGTCACTCCCCTAGTCTGGCCTTTTGGCTGAACTCACAGATCCTAGTGAATGTCTCAGCCCTCTGGCTCATTTCTCTGTACACTGAAAAGCACAGCTCTAGAATGATCCACTGCTCTCTATGGCCTCTCTTAGGGCTTCTGTTACTCAAAGTCCCCATGTTCCCCCTTCCCCTTCAACCATCCCATCCCGAGGGGGTATTCCAGTCACTAAAGATGGCCTAGGGGAAAAATGGCTCCCATAATGATGACAAGTGTCCTAAGCAGGTTTCTGTATCTGAGGCAGTTTGTCTCCATGAGGGTTATCCAATTGCAACGATGCTCCAGAGAAACGTAGGTGGATGTGATAGAAAGGATAGTGGAATGGGACTCAGGGCCCCCCCCCCCCCCCAACCAAAGCCTGAACATTGTTCCTGCCCATTTCTATGCCCAACTTCCCTCTCCTACAAAAGAAACAGTCGGGACTAAGATACGGCCTCGGGTCCTATGAGCTTGTACTGTCTGACTGAGCACCTTGTGTAGGACCTGCTTTGGCAGTTTGCACTGAGAGCCAGACGAGAGCCTTAGCACGTCCTGGTGTTCACTCAAGTGGTGCTTGCGTTAGTTTCCGTGAGTTGCATCTATAGGCACCTCTGGCTTCTGCAGTGCAAGGGGCAGCTGGCAGGGGGCAGTCCTGGAGGTGGGGGGGGGGGTGCAGCTGCTCTTTGAAAGGACACTGATTCTTCATGGGAGCTAATCTGTCCCTGTGGCAGTGAGCGGCCTGGGGAGAGGAGACACATCCCGTGCACTACAGTCTGAGCTCGATGCCCCAGGGGCCTGTAATCCCAAGTACCTTTGAATGGGGAAAGGGGAACAGTCAGTCCCAGGGTGCAATTTAGGGATCCTGAGTCCTATTTGATCTTACCCTCTTGGAAGTGGGTAGCACCTGGAAATGCGAATGCCCAGAGGCTATGCAGTGTAGTGGAAAGAGCTGGCATCAGAAGTTCTGGGTTGAGTGGTGGCTCTGCCCTTGCTAGCTACGTGACTGGGAGCAGGTCTCCTTGCCCTGCTGTCTGTGGCTTTTCTTGTCTGTCCAATGAGGAGCAGGAGACCTTCCCTGGTGACCTCATGGGGCTGGTCTTTGTTGGTTATGTTTCCTGCTCACAGTGTACAAACCCACAGTGATGCCTTAGACATGACCGGGCAGGGCAGGATAATGATAAAATTAATATTAATTGTTGTAGCAAATACAGAGTGGGGCAAAGGTAGATTCACAGGTGTTCGTATGGAAAATAATACAATTACAAGAATAAAGTGTTTTACATACTCACAACTCTAAGTCTACTTTTGCCCCTCCCTATAATGTTACTAATTATTGCTAGTTGTTGAGCTTTTATTATGTACCAGACACTGTGCTAAGGACTGTAGAAACAGTATTCCATTGCCCAAGGTCACATGGCTGATAAGTCGTATAGCAGGACTCAACCCAGACATCCTTGACTTCAGAGCCAAGCTCTTAACCCTGTGCGCGCTCCACTCCTTGAGACCGAACAGCCAGTTCTTCACGTCCTGGCTTGCAGAGCGTGAGTGAGATACGCTCTCTTGTCTGCTCACATTAATACATAAATACACGAAATCAATTCATCAGATGCTGTAAAACAGCCGAATACAGCAACTTTGGAATATAATTTTTAAGACTTTTATGGAGCAGAGTTAAATAAACGTATAGAAAAAAAGTGATTCTATTTCCACTCATATTTAATTACCTTGCTTACTGCCTATGTAAACCTTTTTCTTTTCCTAGGCTTGTACAGAACGGGCATCCATCCCCCCTCTCTTTCCCCCTCATTCATTCCTACAAGAAATATTTTTCCAGTACCTGCTCTGTGCCAAGCACCTGTGAAGTGCTTAGTGGGGGATTCTGAGAGGCATACCATTACAGCATGGCAGTCCTTTGAGGGGCATGGACAGGGTACTAAGGACAAACAGAAAATAGGAAGCTAATGTGGTGTGAGAGCATCTGAGAAGCTGTCCCAGAAAAGGTGACAGCTAAGTAGAGTGAGAGACAAGCTATTAGAAGGGCCAGGGCAAGGCTGAGAAGGGGAGGAGAGGAAGGGGCAGGACATTTCAGGAAGTGGGAGTATTCCATCTGATGGCTAACAGACAAGACCCATTCAGGGAGCCCAAAGTTCAGAATGGCTAGAGAATAGAGTCCAAAGACAGGGGAGGCAAGAGCTGAAAAGAAGGCTATGTCACCCAGGGCCGTACATAGCATACAGAGGAGTTTGGACTTGATTGTAATCACATTGAGAATTAATTGAAGGGGGTTCATCTGTCTGGTGAAGGTGAGCATAATTCGATTTGGGTATTACAAAGATGATCCTGAACACAGCAGGGAGAATGGATTCATGATGGGCAGGCGAGGAGGGCAGCTAATGGAAGACAGAACTAGTTAGAGAGTTTCTGGAGTAATCCAGCCAAGAGCTGGTGACTCCTTCTGGGGTGGTAGCAGTGGGAATGGACAGAAGTAGGTGCTCCAAAGACTGCTTAGGGAGGTGATGTGGTCTAGTGATTGGATAAAGGTGGGTGGGGAGAAGCATGGTGTCAGGGAGGCTGCATCTGCGCCAGTGCCCTCAGTCCCTGCTTTGTTCCATGTTCTTCCCAGTTGAGATGGAGTGATTCTGTGCCCCCAAATTTCTGAATCCATTGTATCATGCTTTTTGATGACCTTCATCTCTTCTTTTGCCCCATATTTTCTTTCATCTTTCAGCATATTAACTAGGGCAATGTGAACTGCTGTATCCGACCTAGAACATCAGTGGTTTATCATAGTAGTTTACTTCTTGCTCATGTAAGAGTCTTCCCAGGTAAGCCTGTGGCTTCTCTCCACATGCAGGTTTAGAAACAGACCTCCTTCTGCTGTATTCCCTAGGGTCCCAGTGTTCTCAGCATCCAGTTAGTAGAAGGGGCAAGAGAGTGGAGAAAGTAAAGGGTAGAGGGGGCCGAGTTTATGGTAATAGAAGGAGATTTGACTTTGAGTGGTGGACATACAATACAATACACAGATGATGTGTCAGAGAATTGTACACTTGCAACCTATATAATTTTATTAACTAATGTCACCTCAATAAGTTTAATAAAAAAATTGTGAGCCCATTAGTGAGAACTTGTCACATGGCCACACCTGCTTGTATAGTTAGATCTGTACATACCTCCATAGGGTGGGCGGAGCATGATGTTTTGCTGTATAGCTAGCTATCTCTGTCACAACCAGCAGGCTGAGGTATTTCAGGCGTCCTCAAACTACAGCCCGCGGGCCACATGCGGCCTGCCTAGGACATTTATCCGGCCCGCCGGGTGCCGCTGCCTGTCCTGCTTAGCAGCCCACTTGTCCTGGGCCCGCAGTGCACATAGGAATTTGTTCATAGTTGTTTTTTTTAAACTATAGTCCAGCCCTCCAACGGTCTGAGGGACAGTGAACTGGCCCCCTGTTTAAAAAGTTTGAGGACCCCTGTATTAACTCATTTTTTCCCTTTAGCTGCTTCTCCTACTAGTTGACAGTTCCAGATCATGGGAATGATACAAACTTTCCCTCTGGAGGATGACACCCATCTGAATAACAAAGAACAGATTGACATAATTCATAAGCTGTCCATCCAGGGCACACCCAGGACCATTGTGCTGCCACTGAGCAAAGGGTCCCTGCGAGACGGGACATCCGGTTCAAGTTCTGGCTCTATCAGTAACTTAAGCAATCACTTAGCCTCCTTGGACCCCAATGTTCCCGTGAGTAAAATGAATGGGCTGGGCGACCGTGTTTTTTATAGAACATTAGTTTCATGAGATGCTCTGTGAGAAACTCCTGGCCAAATAAGTTTGGGAAATACTGTGAACTTTAAGGCTAGTTAAGGCTCATAGGCATATTGAAGGCTCTGAGAAATCCTATACTAAGGAATCTTGTTTGTTTTCTTAACATTTAAGTTGATATTTTCTAATTGTGAGAGGTAAAATTTACATACTCAAGTATTAATCTATGTGATTAGTGTTTTACTACTAATCAGTGGGTCGATGGTACAGAGAGACTTTGATTGAAGCTGGCAGAATAAACTATCTCAGCATTTAAGACTCAATAAGTTGGGGGAGGGGAAGAGAAGCTGAGGACTGTGGTAAGGAAGTAGGTACCTTTCATGCACTGAGAAGCTATGAGGAAGTTACCTCTGCACCAGGACAAAATGTCTCTCTTCTACCATTATGGGAGTCCCACAAACTCTGGGGGCAACCCACAGACAGCTGAGCATCTGGATGGAAGTGAAGTTTATTGCTACCCATGAGACTCTGCCTAGACCCCTCCTCGGTTTCACATAGACCCATCTCCTATAGACAAGTCACTAATGAAAATCCTAGATGCTCATAAGGCCTTTGTCACTCTGTGGGGTGATGATCATGAAGGAAAATTTGCCTCCTGATCAAGGTAGGACAGGATGAATGAACCACCTGGAAATTCCCTCTGAGGAAGAGGTGCAGATCCCATCCTGACCCTGTTTCTTTCATCACAAGAGACTGTATTGATGTTGTTTCCCACCCTGTGACGCCACAGCCCACCTAGGCTCACTTGCAGGAGCCAGTCCTAGAAAGTTGGCAGCTTCCTCTCAAGCACATGCATCTCTTTCTCAGCATGAAGGATTTCCTCAGCAGGAATTGTTCCACAGCAGGCAGGCCCAGCCCAGCCCAGAATGTGCAAGAGTGAACTCCTCCAGACGAGACCCCAGGAAGGGGGAGATGTGAACCTGTGGATGCATGCCTCAGTCTCCTTGTGCTCCTGGGGGGCAATTTTGAAGCACAGTCTACTTGTCTTTTCAGAGCATCCCTAGCGGGACTGAGCTCCAGTTGCCCTCTCAGCAATCCATGTTGTAGGACACCTTTTATTGCCTTCTCTTCCTTCTGTGTCTTACTTTCTCTGCGAGCTTACTTGTTCTGCCTGAGACCACCACCCAGTAAACTACCTGGACCCAACTCCTTACCTCAGAGTTTGCCTTGGAATCCACATTCATACACACACTTTTTCATGTGACCCATGTGATCTCCAGAGTCCCCGCTTTTTCTAGAGTTTAATGCTCACTTATTTGGCCGCTCGTAGTGGCCAAGCACTGAGCCAGTCCCCATTTCTCCAGAACAGAGAGGAGTTTTACCACATTCTGACATTAGCTCTTTATCTAATGACCCAAGGCTAAACATAGTCTGTACAGCCCTGAACTATTTTTTCCCCCTGAGGAGCCCAGAGTAGTAAGGATTATGAACTGGTTTCTGGGATCCTATATAATAAAAGGGTAATATGCAAATTGACCCTAATGGTGGAACCATCGGTCGCTATGAAGCGCACTGACCACCAGGGGGCAGAACTCAACGCAGGAGCTGCCCCCGGGTGGTCAGTGTGCTCCCACAGGAAGAGCTCCACTCAGCCACAAGCAGGGTTGATGGCTGCAAGCGCAGTGGTGGTGGTGGGAGCCTCTCCTGCCTCCTCCGCAGCACTGAGGATGTCCGACTGTGGCTTCGGCCTGCTTCCCTAAGCTGGCAGTGGACATCCCCCGAGGGCTCCTGGGCTGCCAGAAGGATATCTGACTGCCAGCTTAGGCCCGATCCCCCAGGGGTCCTGAACTGTGAGAGGGTGCAGGACAGGCTGAGGGACACCCCCCCCCCCCCCGAGTGCATGAATTTTTGTGCACTGGGCCTCTAGTATTTTAATAACAGAATAGTATTTGAATATATTTTATACAAATTAAACCCTGGTGCACTGTTGGTGGGAATGCAGACTGGTACAGCCACTGTGGAAAACAGTATGGAGCTTCCTCAAAAAATTAAAAATGGAACTGCCCTTTGACCCAGTGATCCCACTTCTGGGACTATATCCTAAGAATCATGAAACACCACCGGGAGGAGGTGAGTGTAACTTCCACCTATTCTGCATCCATCTTGAAAATTGCTCTAGCCATAATTTTATTGAATAATTCTCCTATACTCCCTTTTCTCCTCTTATCCTGGTAGTCCCATTCTGCATGTGTTGGTGCTCTTAATGATGTCTCACATTTCTCTGAGGCACTGTTCATGTTTCTTCATTCTTTTTTTTAAAAACATATTTTTTTATTGATTTCAGAGAGGAAGGGAGAGGGATAGAGAGATAGAAACAGCAGTGATAAGAGAAAATCATTAATTGGCTGCCTCCTGCACACCTCCTACTGGGGACCAAGCCCGCAACCTGGGCATGTGCCTTTGACTGAAATCGAACCTGGGATCCTTCAGTCTGCAGGCTGACGCTCTATCACTGAGCCAAACCAGCCAGGCCTCTTCATTCTTGTATCTCTCATTTGGGTTGTGTAACCTGTGTCCACCTACCTTCAAGGTCATTGATTTTTGTCTCCTGCCAGTTCACATCCACTGTTGACTCCCTTTAGTGGATTTTTCATTTCAGTTACTGTATTTTTAACTCTGGAATTTCCTTTGGTTCATTTTTATAATCTCTATCTCTTTATTATTCTCTGCTGAGACATTATCACACCTTACTTTCCTTTTTAAAGCACGATTTCCTTTAGTTCTTTCAACATAGTATAATGGCTTCTGTGAAATCTGTTAAGTCTGACGTCTTCAGCCCCGTGAAGGCAATTTCTGTTGCCTGCTCCCTCTCCTCCCCCCATGCACATGTCACAATGTTTTGTTTTGTTGCATATCTCATATTTTTTGTTGAAAATGGAACATTTTTGATAATATATTGTAGCAACTCTGGCTACTGATTTTTTTTGAGGCTTGTTGCTGTTATTTCTTGTTTATTCGTTCAATAATTTTGGCTAAAATGTTTTAGTGAAGTCTATTTCTCAAGAAGTTTGAAGCCTCTGATGTCATTCTTGAAAGGGTACAGCCTTGGTCATGGGCAGTCACCTGGGATGACTGGTTTTAGCAGGGCTCTCTTTGACTATTTCCTTGATTTGTCTATTAAACTGTTAGTTGATGTCATACCCAGCTGTTGGGCTCCACTAATTGCTGGCCGATTACTTTATTGTTTTTAATAATGCCCTTGTACATACATTATTCCACAGTCGGGTTCAATGACATTTGGCTCACTTCACTGGGCTAATCTTTGAGGGTTTTTTCCTAACTCCAGAAAGGTTCATCTTGGTGGTTATCTCTTTACCTAGTTCTCTTTGGCAATCCAGCAACCTATGTCCTCTTAACTGTTTACAACCAAAATCTCCACCATTCTTTAGAATGCCTTAGGATTAAATTCCCCCACATTCTGTTCCAAATAAATTCTCTTTTGGGGGAGGGGGGGGGTGGAGAGCTTCAACATCCTATAGTTTTTTGGCCTGCTTCTCATCCTATATAATAAAGATGTAATATGCAAATGACCAAATCATGGATCAGCAGGAGGGTGGGGCAGCGAGCTACAAGCAGGCGGCAGAGAGCTACAGGAGGGGGCAGGGCAGCAAACTATGAGGGGGGTGCGGGGGGAGCTGTAGGAGAGCGGGGCAGCGGGCAGAGAACTACTGGAGGGTGGCAGCGAGCTACTGGTGAGCTACTGGCACACAGATTCATGTGCAGGGCTACTAGTTCTAGAATCAGAGCCACCACTTTGGATCTAGGAGCTTTCTTGGAGAACCATTTCTGCCCTACCCAGATTGGCTCAATAGATAGAGTGTCGGCCTGCGGACTGAAGGGTCCAGGGTTCGATTTCAGTCAAGGGCACATGCCCAGGTTGTGGGCTCGATCCCCATTGGGGGGCATGCAGGAGGCAACCGAACAATGACTCTCTCATCATTGATGTTTCTATCTCTCTCCCCCTCTCCCTTCCTCTCTGAAATCAATATCTATATATCTATATCTATCTATATCTATATCTATATCTATATCTATATCTATATCTATATCTATACCTATACCTATACCTATACCTATACCTATACCTATACCTATACCTATACCTATATCTATATCTATATCTATCTATATCTATATAAAGAAAGAACGATTCCTGCTCTAGTGAGCAGGGCACCGGGCAGGGACCTCTGATCTTCTTAGCTTGCCTTTCCTGTGTGGAATACCCCCTCTATGATCAAAATGTGGTGAGGGTAATTATCTGACTCCTTTGCCTGGGATAGAAGCAGTGGGGCTATGAGTAGGGCTGGATGGAGGAAGGGAGCCCCTGACCTCTTGGCCACCTTTGCCTAGAAATTAGCCTCTGCAACAGGCAGCTAGGGAGGATGAGCAATGTTGGTGTCTGCTCATTCCAGGAAGATACTAAAGCAGTTGATTGGCAGCTTGGGGGAGACGATCTCTCTCTGGAGTGAAGCTTCTATCATGCTGATCTGGGGGTAAAGGGGCAAGGGAGGGATAGAACATGACTTAAGCGACATAGGCTCTTACTGTTCTTGTCAAGATATAGTGGATTTTCTTGAATAAATATTTTTTTCATTTGCTGCATTCCCTTAGGCCAGTGGTCGGCAAACTGCGACTCGTGAGCCACATGCGGCTCGCGAGCTGCGGTTTGCCGCTCTGTTGATTGAGTTTGCTGACCACTGGGCTAGAGCACATGTTTGCAGATCAATAGGGGGAGATGGTAATAAAGGGAAGGAGGGCTGTGACAAGGAAAGTGCAGTGAAATACTTTAGCAGTGGTCGGCAAACTCAGTCAACAGAGCGGCAGTTTGCCGACCACTGCCTTAGGCAGTTTACAGAGATTTTATTTTATTTTTATTTTCATTCATTTATTTATTTATTCTTTTTACAGAGATTTTAAATACTTGTTGGTTTTTACCAGTTAAGGTTATTTTGTTGTGAAGTGAGGTTGCAAAGCTCCTTCTACTGCTAGTCCAGAAGTCCTCTCTCTCTATCTTTAAGTGGAACTGATTAGGAAAAAGGAAACCAATTGGTATAAATGCAAACCATTAGGACAAACCTGAATCTAACTAACTTGGCTATTAGTGATAATTATTATATACGAATAGACTATTTGTAGCTCACTAACTGCAAACTTGCTTCGTTTGTGTGGTAATTCATTAATCAAATAATATGTTGAGCGATGAGGCTCTAGTATGATTTGAAATTTTAGATAAGCTCCAAGATTTAGATGATCAAGTTGCAGTGTAGATTCAAAAAAAATCACTTTAGAGGATTGAGGAATTGGTGACTATATGCATTTTCTAGAATGCAGATATTTTATTATCTTAAGTGGTCACGGTGCTTATCTACTCATTGTCTGGGTAGGTTTTAATATATCTGCTGGGCACCACGTCTTGTGTTTGAAGGACTGGCACACTGAGAAATAATTTTATCTTATAGAACATGTAGTCTCTGATTTAATTAACAAAGAAGTATTTATAGAGCCCAGAAAGTCACTGTGCTAAAAGGCAAATGTTGTACAAGATACCTGTCTCCAAGGAGATAATAATCAAGCTGGTAATACATTCTCTAAACACATGAAAAAATAACTTCTAACTGAAGACAGATGAATAGTACAGAGGGAATCAGAGGAGGGTCAGGCCCTTTAGGGTTAAAGTCATATGTTGTAGTGAAAACAGTGACTTAAAACAATAGCAGTATATATTTTTCCTTTTCTTCTAAATCTTCCCTTTGGGCAGGGCTCTGCCGGGAAGGCTTGTCTCTGTTCATGCAGTGTCAGCTGGGGAGTAGCTGGTGGTTGATGGTGATTGACTAAGAACTGGAGGACTCCCTTTCTCATGTGACCAGTAAGGTGGTGCTGGCTTTGCGCTCTGCTGGGGCTGAGGGCCAGAGATCCTGGTTTCTCTCCTAGAAAGTTCCCGAGAGAGGGCAAGGAGAATGAGGACGTAAGCAGATTGTTGGGATTGCCTATATTACAGTCCAAGAATATGAGAGTTTTGGGGAAGAAATCAAATTGCAAAAAGATGAGGAAATGGGGGAATTAAAGCCTACTCATCTCTAATCCAGAAAGTAAACAGTAGAAGGCAACAGAAAAATCTGTTGGTAGCCAGAGAGATGGTTTAATCAAATAAGGGGTTTCTTTCAGGTTAGGAAAGATCAAATTATCATAGGAAAGAGAAGAGAAAGAAAAAAGTTTAGTATGTGACCTGCATTAGACTGGATTGCTAATAGTATTGCCTTTGAATCATCTACTTGGAAGTGCTAAAGCATTTCTTGGGCTCTCCTAGGGTCTTGCTTTGTTTTCAGTCGTGGGCAAACTACGGCCCACGGGCCAGATCCGGCTGTTCTATCCGGTTCTCTTGCTCTCCCCTCCGCTCCTTTACTTTGAATTTATATTAGTTCACACAAACACTCCATCCATGCTTTTGTTCCGGCCCTCCGGTCCAGTTTAAGAACCCATTGTGGCCTTCGAGTCAAAAAGTTTGCCCACCCCTGGATTAGATGCTCCTGTGCTCCAGGAAGAGGGAGTCTAAGACTTTTGCAGCATTTCACATTTATACAAACCTGAGTCCAATACTTCTAGAAGAATGTTGTTCCTTAGCCCTGTCTCCTTAGGGAGCAGTCCCCTTTGGAGATTAAGAGAAGGCTGAGTACTTTCTGGCCTCAAGCAAAGTAAGACAGGACTGAGGGGGCAGCCAAAAGTATGGCTCTGAGTAGACATTTGCAAAGAAATCACAAATTTCCTCCAAAGAGCTGTGTGGCTTTTATTTATAATCGCCTGTTATTTAAAGCTACCTGAGACTGGAAAGCCCATAAAGGACTATGTGGCTGATTTGCCACCAAGGAGTCTCATGGCTAGGAGGGAAGGCAGGGATGGCAAGGAGGCAACTTCGGGGAGCTACAACAGAGAGCCACTACCTCTGAGAGCAACTGCTGCTCTGGGGAGTCTCTGTTAGTGAAGGTCCGGGGTTCAGTGGAACCAGCTTCAGTTCCTGACAGTCAACACTGATGGAAGCAGACTCAGCTCGGCTTTTCCTAGCAGTACTGCCACCTTGGCCAATAGAGACCTGTGAGGCACTGAGAGGAAACTCTCCAGGGAGCTGAATTCAGATTAAAAAATAGGGAGCATTCTTTGGAGGCCAGTGGCCCAACCTGTCCTGCTAGCAAGCATTGGCCTTAACATTGATGGGGAGAGTAGAATGACATTTCATAGACTTCAAGTGCAAGGCAGATAGTGTAGTGGAAAGAGCGTGAGTCTTGGAGCCTATTTGAGATGGGTTTGTAGTCATGCTCTGGTGCTTACTAGTTTGTGTTCATTGGTGATTTGTCTCAATTCCCTTGCTACCAACATTGAGAAAACTCTTAGTATGCTAGGGAGAGGGCTGAATGAGATAACACATGCAGCAGCACCTGGCATATTGCAGATAATCAAAATGTGATAGCCCAGAGTGTTCTCTCCTGTCTGGACCCCAGGTGAAATGGGAAGCCATGAAACGCAAAGGCATCCGGCCAGTTATTGAGTCTGTGAATTATATTCTGTGCCTTATGTTCCTATGGGAATAACCTAGGGGAGGGCAGTTTGGGAAAATCGTTAAATCAAGTAACAGAAGCCAGCCTTGTGCCCAGGAGAGCCAGGACACTGTTACATGGAGATGAACTTGCAACGGATCCTAGAAACGTCATGTCTTTAGAGACCAGCATGGCCATTCTATGTATTTCTATTGATGACCCTGCTGAAAAGACTGTAGTCACAAAGGATTTCCTTTCTGGAAAAGGTTTTCTTTTCCTTTTCAAAAAATATATCTTTATTGATTTCAGAGAGAAAAGGAGAGGGAGAGAGAGAGACAGAAACATCAATGATGAGAGAGAGTCATTGATCGGCTGCCTCCTTTACGCCCCCCACTGGGGACTGAGCCCGCAACCCCAGGCATGTGCCCTGACCAGGAATCGAACTGTGACTTCCTGGTTCATAGGCTGATGCTCAACCACTGAGCCACGCCAGCTGGGCTGGAAAAGGTTCCAACATAAGTTTTCTCCACCGCAGATTCAGCTTGCATAGAAAAGATGCAAGCCAAATTTCTCGTTTAAAAATGCACTGATTGATTAATTTCCCCTTGCCCAGCTCTACATGCAATCGCTAGATGACTTGGGTGTCACTTTGCAATTCAAACTCTGAGCCTTCCAAAGGTGCTTCTTGATTTGACATTCCAGGTGGCTGAGATGAAATGGACAGTAAGCGATTGCTTGTGGCTTTGAAAGGTCACGATCCACTTCCTCCAGCATGTTAGAGAATGCCAATCTGAACCTAAACTTTAAGCCTCATATTTTGCTGATTATAGATGCAAAGCATGTGACAGTGGCAAGTATCTTATTCTCATGCAAATCCAATGCTCAGTTAGGTCAGGGCTCAAGGCTGATGGGAACCTCTGTGATTGAAGGTTCAGAGGTGTATTTGTTTTAGTCCTACTTGACCTTTTCCACATAACTCAAGCAGCAGCGGAGTATGAACAATTTGACTGGTGGGCAAAGGGGAAGGTAATTCCCCCCTTTACGTATAATCATTCACACACTTGGTGCTCTCTAAATATGTTATTCTTTCACAACTCAAATTTTGCACATTATTCATTTACTAAGGATAAAATAACTGACACATTTCATGAAAATATTGCAGGAATTATGGACATGAGCATTTGAAACATTGCAATACAATAAAAATCCATAACGTTAAGAGGTAATGGTGTTTTTGGTGTAGCACCAAATCATTAATCCAATATGGAACCGTTTTGAACATTATGAAATAGATTTGCATGTAGAGTTTGGTACAGATAAAATACAATTTAAATGTTTTTCACCTGAACTGCATCATTAATACACTCAAGTTTAATGACGTAGATGCACATGCTTTGTTTTTAACAAATATTTGTTAAGCGTCTATTTTGTGCCAGCCCCTGAAGTAGCACTGCGTTTTAAGGTCTCATTATAGCTAGGTGTACAGACCACAAATTATATACACACATACAATAATTACAGAATGTTACATGTGTTCTAAAGGAAATAGTGTTCAGGAACGGTAACCTTTATACGGTGACCTACTCTAGATAGAACAGACAGGGAAGGACTCGCTAGGATTTAAGTGAAGTGACATTTAAGCTGAAACCTAAAGAATGGGAAGCCAGGTGTCTGGAGAGTAGCAGGAAGGGCATTTTAGGCAGCGGAAAAGCAAGCACAGGACCCCTGCAAGGGGAAAGAGCGTGGCATGGTGCAGAAACTCAACACGGTGTGGCAGGAGAAGCGTGAGCAGGGTGGAGAGCAGAATGATACCAAGCGTATTTCTGAGTATCCCTGTGTGAGACCGGAGAACTGCTTAGGCAGGCCTACAGAGGCAGTAAATGACAAACTGGGCGTGGAATCTGGTTTTCTAATTGTAAAGTATTCTAAGGACAGGGAGATGAGGGGAAGGAGGGACAAAGGATGCAGAAGTCACTGTGCTTGGCCCCTTGAAACTTGCAGTCATGCTGCATGTGGGCTTACTATATATTCCTTCTTATCACTCGATGTATCTACAAGAGGAGCGACAAAGTTCTAGTACTACAAACACGAGAAAAATGATGGCAAACCAAAGTAGAAATTAGCATTCTTAAAAAAAAAAAAAGTCACTACAAGGAAGGCAAAGTAGAACATAACATTTTAGTCACAATACTGATTTGACTTCCTCAATTTCATTGACTGCTGGAAACTTTTGGGAATCTTTTAGTTACTAACTGTATCATTTAGCTTGTAAAACACAAGCAAATTGGCATATACCTAGGAGTCCTGGCTTCTGTATTCCTTGGTATTTTGTGTTGACTTTGAAGCAAAATTATTTTTTAATCTAAGATGTAGCAGATGCTTCTGGAAACGGTTCCCACGGCAGGAAGGAAGTCGTGTTGTCGCCTGACATGCGATAACACAATTTCTAAAAATCTCCTCGCGGGCCAAGTGGGATGGGATACTGGCAGTCACAAACTTGCTAACACTTGAGAGGCATGGTACCAAGAGCAATTATAAGGACTGTGGAGTTGGCAGCCTCAGCTTAATCAACCACTAATTCAGGGCATAATATGCTACCCCAAAGGCCTCCCTCATGGCTCTTCAAGAGACCCTCCCTCTGCTCTAGGCTCAAGAAGCAGATTGGGCTGAGAATCAGGTTCAGGGCCTGATTGTGAGAGTCAAATGACAGAGAAGGATGAATATGCAGCCCCATCAGATCTCGTATGGAAAGTCAAGGCCTTGACAGGGAAAGAACAGGACCCTGAATGGGGTGGGGGCATCCAGATGGAAGATTTGAGAACCCCAAGTCTTCAGAATCTCTTGAACCCTCTGGGTCATCAGAAGTGGACCATTACTCCTCATCTAAAAAATATTCCAGAGCCTTCCCTTGAGGCCCATGTCTTGTAAGATGGTAACATTCCTTCCTCAAGTTTTGCTCCCACCTCCCTGACAATGTCCAGGTCCGTAACCAGGATCAGCTCCCCAAATTGCCTACCTGGCAAAATACCGCTGTGAGGATGAATGGAAAACATACGTGTTTTAGTTTATATTATTGACCCAACAAGCGAATACACATGTGTAAGATGAAACAATCCAAACTTATTATTTTATGTTTCTGTACGTCAGAAGTCTGACACGGTCTCCCTGGGCTAAAGTCAAGGCGTTGCCGGGGCTGCCTTCCTTCCTGGAGGCTCTAAGGTGGAATCCATTCCCTTGCCTTTTCTGGCTTGGAGGACACCCACGTTCCTTGACTTGTGGCCCTTCCTCCATCTCCAGAGCCAGCGATGGTAGGTTGGGTCTTTCTCACATCACATCTCTCTGGTCTTGTGCCGTTCGTTCTCCTTTCACAGAGAAGAACCCTTATTCTTACATGGGGCCCACCTAGATCATAGGATAATCTCCCCATTTTAAGGCTAGCTGGTCAGCAACCTGAATTCCCTCTGCGACCTGGACTCCCATTTGCCATATAACATAGCAAATAGACAGGGCTTAGGCCCCAGGGATCAGGATGCGGACATTTTGGGGAGGCCAGCATTATTCTGCCTACCTCAGTATGTGAGGATGCTCATACATGCTCAGTAAATGCTTATTATCACTCTCCGCTTCTATCCATGGGCTTCTGCTTGCAGGTGAAAAACCACCACAACCACGTGAACCAGAGGCACCTTAAACCCAACGCCCTCCCATCCTTAGTGATAGTCTCCTCTTCTACTTCTTTCTCTGATGTCCCCAAACTACCACTTTCCTCCGGCCCTTTCCCAGTCCCTGCGGCCTCACTCTCAGCAGATGGCTTTGTTGCTTACTTCACACCAAAATCTACAACCATCTGGATTGAACTACATCAATCTCTGGTGCTTCCACCTACAAATTTACGTGCCTGGGCTCCCAATCTTGGATCTTTCCTTGTTGTCTTGGAGGATTAGCTCTTACTCAGGGTCAGCTCCCCCACCCCTACTCTTGGCCTCCTGTCAGCTTGAGGACACTGCTTCTATCCTGGCTTTTCTCTCCTCTGTCTCTGCCTTTTACTGTTGACGATCCCTCTCTCCTTGAGTTGCCGTCTGTAGTCTCTTGCATTCCACACCAGACTTCGGTGGTACTGTTTTCTCCTGGTGCTCTGGTATCTTTCTCATCACTTCTTGGTCCCCTTTAAAGTCTCTTCCTCCACCTGCTCATTCAGCGGGACCTCCCAGATGCTTTTCTTGATTCCTGCTGCTCTCATTTCACTGTTATCCTCTCTCCGTCGGATGTATGGTGCTCACATCATCTTTCCGAGACTCAGCACCTTCAGGAAACCTTCTTTTGATCTCGCTTCAGTGCCTTTTCTCTGAGTTTCCATAGTATTCATGCGTGCCTGTAGCTTAGCATTTATATCATATCCTATTGAATTTATGTCTGTGCTAGTCTGCCTTCCCTATCATAAGCTCCACATGAATACTGATGAGATTTCAGTCGTTTTTCTCTAGTACCAACTACAGAGGCTGGCACACAACTAACCCTTGACATAAGTTTGGGGAGTCTTTTGAATCTGAAGTAGAAAAACAATGCAGAATTTATAAAGCCCTGGACTTGATCTTTCTTGTCCACCAGATCCACCTTCTGCTGAAAGTTATATATGTTCTATTATGTAGAAGATGCTCTAGAAAGTGAAGTAATGTTTTCTAACAAATGTTGCTAGTATCATTCAACTCTGCAGAGACATACAACAAAGCAAAATTAACTTTGTTAGGCCAGTTAATGTATAAGCATAAACAATTTGATGTAAAGTAACTTTTCAAATACAGGTTCCAATTTCTGTATCCAAATGCTTCCATTGCTCAACACATTTTTGGATCTCCATTTATGGACATGTCCTCATATTTGTGTAGTGCTTATGTGGCTCTGAATGTCCACGTTGTGGTTTTTTGGGACGGATGGCTGATTAAAAGCTCTGGAAGTACAGAACAAGGTCAGGTTTGCAAAATACTTAACTATAGCCTCCACTAAAAAAAAAAAAAAAAGTTCCTCTGAATGACAATGAAATTTGGTAACTTCTTATATTTCCTATTCATGTCAGGAACTCATGGAAGAGTAGATAGCTTTTTCCCCTACTGCTGTAACCGCCTCTCCCTACTCCCCCACCCCCGCCCCGCCACTGTAAAATTATCATGGTCTCCTGGGATGACTGCTCTGTCTTACATGTAAGGGGCATATGTTTTATTGGTGGATGAAGGGATGCATCCGCAGGCTGAATACAATTTTGCAGAGTTCTTGGCATAACAGATGTTATACAAACAAGAGAAGATACTTGGAATAAATGCTAACACACAAGTGCGGCTTCCTTCGGAGCTTTTCAAATCTAGGCTATACTGAGATAGGAAAAAAAGGATTCAGTAGAATCAGTTCTACCTATTTATTGGGTCACCCTTTTCTGTACCAAATCGAGTCATCTATCCACACGGTCCTGGATTGTTGGGGAGCACAAGAGACTTGGTTGGAAAGTTGTAAAGAGGACATTCTGAGAAAAGGGAAGTGTGCGGAAGGCCGCCTGCCCTGTTTATTAGAATTCCGACTTAGGGGAGACTGTAGGGGCGCCGCCTTCGACACTCCCCTATTATTCCTTGACCTTTCCAAACAAGTCTGTGTAGGTGCAGACCCCCGAGTGTTTACTGGAATCCTTATGCTTAATCCCTGGATGCCCTTGCCTAGAGGACAATGTAAACACGTGTGAACTCCCAGGATTGCTCAGCCTACTGATTGTATCTAAAGACAAAAATTCCAATAAAGCCTAACAGACAGGCAATCGAGGCTTCCCTGGCCACTATGGCTGGGGGCCCCTTAGCCCTCTCTTTCACAGTGAGACTGTGTCTGAGTAATCTGTGTATCCGTCGTTCAGGGGCTGCTGGTCAGCCCCGGCACTGGATGGCTTCAGAGAATAGTGGAAACATATTTGGGTCACCTGCGGAGTAAGTCATGTTTTTTCTCTTAGCATCGCAGGATGGCAACTGCCCCAGCTTTCTCTGTCAGTACAGGAAGCACTCAATAAATATTTGGTGAAATAGATCCAGGTCAGGTTATGTCCCCAATGCTGGGATACAAAGATAAATAAGACACATCCGCCCTGGAGGAGTTCACAGTTTGGCAGAAAGATCAGCAAAGCTAATAAAAGGGATAATAAAATATGATATAAGCAAGGTGCTATGGGAACCTACTAAAGGGTAAGATTAATTCTAAGGTGGGGTCCAGGAAGGATTCAGAGAAAGACCCAGTAGGCAGAGAAGCTAGGGGAGAAGGGAGAGGGGTGCACCTAGGAAATACCTTTGAGGTCTCAATGAGCGAGAGCACTGAGTATGTCCATAGGACTCGCCGAAGTGTGATTTAGATGAAGCAAGAAGATGCTGGGGAGGAGGGGACAAAAAATTAGGTCTGGAAAAGCAGACGAAGGTTGGAGTATGAAAAGCATCGTAAGTCACACAAAGAAGTTTGAATTGCATTTTCCCCACCAAAAATTCCGTTTTTAAAGCTCTGCGTTGCCCAGAACACTGGGTTTTCTGAAGGCTGTTCCCGGGCCTGCTGGTTTTATAGGATGTTGGTAGGTGGTGCACCAAAGCACCTGTTCAGCTTTTAGTTGAAGGTGGGGAGGGCATTGTCTGGAGCAGGTTATGTGGAGCCTAGTTGTGAGAAATAACATTCATAGAGACTTTCCTGGACGTGTGCAGTCCATCCATCTCTGGGAGAGATTAAGTGAAACCGAATTACACTGCATGCCCAGACCCGATAGGTCTGCCTCGCCCTTGAATGGATTCTTTATTCTGCGCTTCAGCAAGATGAGGTTGGCCCGTGCTGAGATTGTAATGAGAAATGGCTCAGTGTGCTTTATCTAAATAGCTGGTTGGTCTTTACCTTGAAGGCAACCTGGGTGTTGCCATTGACTCGTTGATTGTGTGTCTTTTTTTTTTTTTTAATCATAAACACTAGGAAGCCTAGAGCCAAATTTGTGGCTCACCGCCTAAGGAGGGTCCTCGGGGCATGTCCTATTGGGTAGTAACTGAACCCAGGATTTTGTTTGACTTCCTACACTCTATTCCCTTTGCTACAAGGCCTTCATCTACTCATTTGATCTTTGGCAAGCATTTTGCAACCTCTCTCAAAGCCTTTTGGGGGGGAAAAGCTGAGATCAACACGGGTAATGAACGTATGCTACTTACCACAGTACCTGGCTCACTGTACATTACAAATAAGGACTTTTTATCATTGTGGTTTTTATTGATCCCATCTACTCCAATGCAGTCCCCCATGTGGACAGAAATGGAAAGGAAGCATATATGACTAACAGAAATGCTTTACAAATTCTATTTTCATGGTCTCAAGCCTCATTACGCACATAAGTAAATGGACAAGTGTGAGTTGAACAATTACCAATGCAAGTCCCTGAGCCTTGTGCTGTGAAAGAGACAAGTCCATAAACGAGATGGTAAATGGGGCTTCTAATCTAATGAGGGAGCTTTGCTATCACAACAGGCCTCAGTATCCTCATCTGTAAAATGGGGATAATAATACAACCTATTTTAAGGGGTCATTGTAAGGGTTCTGGCCTTATACAGTAAAGTGCCAAGAATAGTGCCTGGCTTATTCTTGCCGTCAGTCACCTTTAGAACATCCAGGGGCTCTAAAAACCCAGCCTTGGGGGAATCACTTCCAGCTGAAGTCATCCAGGAGGGCTTCCCGAAGGAGGTGGGATCTGGGCTAGACCTTGAAGGATGGAGATAATTCAACTTTGCAAAGAGAAGCAGGGACAGTGGCCTTTCAGGAGCCCATTAGAAAGTCAGAGGAGAGGGGGATATCCTGCGAGGAAGAGACCTCAAAGCGCAGAGGACTGGTGACGGGGCGAGTTGGTGGCAAGGCTGGTGGAAGCTCCTGTCTGTGTCACTGCACACGGGGTCGGCACTAATGCCCCGCCTCATGGTGGGCCCTCCCCAGCCACCCCCTGAAAGAAACTCCAGTGCTGATCCTGGAGAGACAGCCGGAGCACCCTCTGAATCCTTTCCCACCTGGTAGCCAACAGAATTACCTCTCGGTGGTAATTATAGGGAGCTACCCGAACCCCTGCCATCCCCCCTCCCCCGCTGCTAAATTCCCACACCGACTCCAAACCCACGATTCTATTTTGGGCAAATGCTTAGGAAGGAAAGTGCAGGAAATGTGAACAGAGAGGGTGGCAGCAGAACCCCCATCTGTGCAGACACTGCCAGGCCTCCATCAGGGAGCGTGGGAGAGGAGCTGGTGATTCCTGCAGCGTGGGCGGGCTCCAGGGTGAGGCTGCAGATGGGGCAGCCAGTGGCTGCAGCCGTTTCAGGCCAGGGCCGCCAGGCTCCGTGTCCACATTGCTCTGTTTGTTTAGAGAGAAAATCTATTATTAAAAACGCCCCATAGTCTGGTGTTTCTGGACCCCTTAAATTTGGTGGAGAATCTTGCACACCCCCCCCCTCCCGGCTCAGCAGCTGAAAGATGTTAATTTAGATAATTACTAGTAAGCACAATCCTGGTGCCAAGAAGAAAAACACAATTTTAAACGGCAGCAGTGACATGTGAATGAACGGAGTATAAGGAAAGTTTGGCTGGTGTGCCAGGCCAATAGGCTCACGCCTGTTGGTGACCAAAGCCTTAGGAGCAGGAGGCTGAAGACACCACACAAAGAGGGACAGCCCAGTTGTGGTGATTTGCTGAAATATAAGTGGAGAAGTCAAACCACCCAAATTAGCACCCGCAGCACGTTTCTTAAAGCAAATACTGAACGCCATACAGCGAGAAATTCTCCTTTCTGCCTCGGAACACTGCTGTGAGGCAGGGAGTGGGGAGGGCATCCGTGAAGCAGGCACACCTACACTCACCATGTCGGCCCCTGTCCAAACGCCAAGAGAAAGTGTTTCACAAAGGGACTGGGCTCAATTAAAACCTTTATTCACGTTTGAGATACAGACACGTACACAAATCATAAATCTACAGCTGGATGCGTTTCCACAGTGTGAGCATGTTCCACGGGGCCAGCGCCCGGAGCATTCCTGGGGTCCCCGAGGCCCCCATCAGGTACCCTGTGCCTTCAGGGGGAACTCCTCTCATGCTTTCTCCCACCACAGGTGACTCTCACCTCCTTCACGGCTCTCACGCAACATTAGGTCTGTGAAATCCATTCACAGCATTTCTTCATTCCTTCCCATGGCTGCATAGGATTGATTGATTTAAAATGCCATGATTTACTTACCCGCTCTCCAGTTAACAGACATTTGGGTTATTTCCAGGGACTAACGGTTATTTGGGGACTAATAAAAGTAATGGTGCTGCAAGCATTCTTGTGCATGCCTTACATATGTTGGGATTGTTCTCAGGGGTAGGACTGCTGGACACATTTACGAGCTCTTGCTATCCACTGGAAACCGATGAAAGTAGGCAAGGTACTGGAATAAAACCACAGCAAAACCCAGTCCTTGCTTGCAAGGACCTCTTGATCCGGTGAGGGGCAGAGCTGAGCTGGCAAATGCTCAGATTCTGTAGAGGTCATGGGTGAGGCACCTGGCACTGGATTGGGGGGAGGTGAGGGAAGCAGGGTCAGGAAAGACTTCTAGGTGGAGATATTTGAATTGATTTCTGACCGTTGAAGCGGCATTGATGGGGACAAAGTGGAGAAGGCAAGGGAACAGCATGTGGAAAAGCAGAGGCGGGTCAGGTCCAGGGACCATGTGTTAGAGCGGCAGAGGAAGGCGGGAAATGTGTGTGATGGTGGGGGCTGACAGCTAAGTTGGGGGCACCTCATGAAGTACTCATTTCCATCGAAGAAATATCTACATTATGCCGAATGTGACGGAAGCTGGAGAAGACTCCAGGGCCATGGAGGGACAAGGTTGCTTCCTTGAGGTGAATGTGGTGATGGGACGGGAGAGGGAGAGCCAGAAGCTGCAGAGGGACTGGAGAGTGTGCTTTCTCTGGGAAGGGGAAAGGGCATCTCAGCAGATGGAAATGAGGCGATTCTTTGAAGAAAGCCTGGCTTTGTCTCAATATCCAGGCCAAGAACGGGGATGACTGCTAAGGGAATACGGAGTGTGTTTGGGGAGGGAGGCGGAAGGTGTGGGTGTGTCTGGGTGCCAAGTTTCAATGTGCAGAAACCACACAGAGGAATTCATGCAGAAAGCTCTGGGGGCCAGCAGGCCGCCCTGCTGACATCCCGACTGGTGCAGGCAAGGAGCTCCCTGCTTGAAAGCGGAAAGGCAGAGCATATGTGTGAGGAGTTCAAGCCAAAAAGCAAATGCATTGCCACGTGGGTCTGGGGCAGTGGTGCCAAGATCTCATCCTTCCATCCCCTTCGGAGACGGGATGCCCGGTGAGGAGGAGCACGTTCAATCCCGCCCAGCTCCCTGCTAGACTCAGGCGAGGATTCTAGAAAAGCTTCTGTTTTCATAATTGAAATCACAAATCCAGTAGTATCTTATGTCGAAGTACCTAATGCGGTGACCTGGTGGGAGCCCAGAAATTTGGCATTAGGACTCCGTATGGACAGTTGATACAGCAGCGAGGCATATAAGATAAAAATGTAAAAGGAAGATCCTAATTACTTTATCAATTTAATTTATATTAAAAACACATTTCCTTCTAGTTCTTCTACATATAAAATTGGTAATAGAGGGGAAAGTCTGAGACATTAATAGAAACAGGAAAACATTTGCCCCCTATTCCACTGGCCAAAGAACACTGCCCTTTGCGGATATCCTTCCTTCCTTCTATTAAGGTATACATTTCTACATAGTTGTAGTCACAGTGCCAATTACGGCAAAAAAACAAGGTTGCTTTATCTCATATGATAGTCAAACTATCTTTTTATTTAAATAATTAAAATTCTATTGCAAAATTTATAGACAATACTATGTAAAGAAAACCACCCATAGGTTTCCACCACCCAGAGATAATCATTATCTTTTTTTTTTTTTTCGGTAACATACATTTTTTCCATCATTATGATTTCTTATTACATCACCTTCTTGGCATTTTATGTGCTCTTATCTATAATTTTACAAAATTATTTTATTTCACCTTCTATTTTATAATTTTAAAACCATTACCAATGTATTATGAATATCTTTCCCAACTATATTCCATTGTATAGCATTTTAAATAAATTCCTATTTTCAGACACTTAAATTGTTCCCAATTTTTTAAATATAAACAATGCTATACTTGTTCAAATTATTTTTAAAAATATACCATTTATGTGGATTTGCTGAGAAAAAATTGTGAATTTTTAAGTCTTTGGCTACATATTACCAAGTTCCTATCTAGAAAGTATGTACCAACATGTACTGCTTACACCAAGAGTGCCCATTTCTCCACGCCTTCACCAACACTGATATCATTTTTTTTAACTTAAGATGAGTAAAAAGGGAATTTTATTATTCCCTTTATTAATGAGGTTAAATATTTGTGTTTATGGTACTTCTAAAATTTGTCTTGTGAACTGCCTGTTCAAAACATAATTTTGAACCTGGCATGGTTCTGTCGTGTGGATATGCCATTGTTTAAGCATTCTCTACTAAAAGGAGAAATAGTGTCGTGTATGTGCGTAAGGAGTTCATGCCCAAAAGCAAAATGCATTATTACATGTGTCTGAAACAGAGTGTCCAGACCGCACCACCTTCCATCCCTCCTGCAGACGCTCACCTATGTGCATGTCATGCTGGGATGAACCACTTCGAGTGCAGCCACGCCTCATTTTATTGTGCTTCCCTTCACTGTACTTCAGATACAGCATATTTGACAAGGTGAAGGCAAGACCTTCCACCAGCAAAAAGATGACTGTCTTTATTGCGATAGTCATTCTGTTGTGGTGGTCTGAAACCGAACCCACAATAACACCTCCGCGGCATGCCTGTCTAAAGGGTCTTTGTGTGTATGTGTTTGAGGCACTTAGAATAAATTCCTACAAGTAGTGCTACTAGTTCAAAAAGTATGGCTATTGTAAATAGTTGTAGTCAGTGTGACTTTACCATAGAATTAGCCCTAAGTATAACAGTTGAACAACCCTTGGTCTGAGAACAGATTTCTGGTATTGGTGGGTTAACATGTCCGCTTGTATTTAACATGAAATATCAAGTAACATAGGAAGTATGTCTTGCCAAACACTCTGTAAACACGGGCTATTCCTGAGTCTCATCAAATACCCACCCAGGTTCCGAGGTGCGAGGCGGGATGATGCAACATCTGATTCTAACCATTCTTACATTGAAGATGGCAATACAAGAGAAATTGTGAGGTAGGAGGTGCTCGGACTAAACTCACTTGCCTTTCTTTTGGGATCATCTTCTGGTACCAAGTAGCATGACTGCTCAAGACTGGAAAGAAAAAAACCCTCAGAAATTATCCTTGGTTATGGATCCAACCTTCTCATTTTTTTCAGGGGTGGGTGAAAGGAGCAATTTCACTAACATACCTTTGAGATCAGAGTGTATGAGTATAGTCCACCCTCCGTTTTTTGTGGGTTCCACATGTGCAGATTCAACCAACTGCGCATCAAAAATATTTGACAAGAATGTTACGTTGTTGCTGATGTATACTGTGTAGCTAGGCCTACGATGATTGCGTCTGTCCTGAACATACAGACTTTCATTTCTTGTCATTATCCCCTAAACAATGCAGTCTCACTATTTAAATAGCACCTACATTGTGTTAGGGATTATACGTAATCTTGAGATGGTTTAGTTTATGGAGTGTATGAGTAGGTTTTATGCAAATACTACGCCATTTTACAGAAGGGACGTGAACTTCCATGAAGTTTGGCATCCGTGAGGGGTTGTGGAACCCGTCCCCGGTGAATGTGGAGGGACGATTGTAGATGAACATCTGCGTGCGCTTATGTATTTGGTGCTAAGGAATAAAGGGGTTTTAAACCCACCTGATGACCAGAGTCGCTTTTGTAAAAGGCATCTTCCTGAACACCATCCAGAGCATCTGGGGAAAAACCCATAATATTGCATTTTAATGTGCGTCTCAGGTGATTCTGACAATCAGAGATTTGCATTCTGGTCTCTTGTTTTGCGTTTGTCCACTATTATTCTAACGATTGTTCCTTTGCAAGACTATCTTTTTTCTCTACTTGCTCTTCAGCTAGCGTTTGCTTATTCTCAGTCTTCCGTTCTTCACATGAGTCTAGGAGTAGATTTATACATTGTGTGCAGGACTCAGTGAGTTTCTTCAATCTGAGGCTTTTCCTGGCTGTGAATTTTCCAGAACTCTTTTCACTTAAAATATTGCCCCTTCTCCCACTTTCTCTTCTGACATTCCCATTAAACCTAAATTGAAACTTCTAATTTAAACCTGTCTTTTGAATTTTATGTCTTTTTATCTCCCTGCAGCCCTCTGGATAATTTCCTCAGACTTATCTTTCCTATCATCCATTCTTTAAGTATGCCAATCTGCTCTTAAAGCTGGCCATTGTGTTTAATTCTATTCACAACTTTTTATTATAAATTATTCTATTGAGTTTTTCCATCTCTGCCTGTTGTTTTTTAGTACCCTGCTCTTTCATGAAGTTTTCAGTTCTCCCTTTAGCTCCTTGATGATTGCACATGTACTTATAGACAGCTTTATTTATTTTTCCTACAGCTTTAGGTTGTTATGTTTCCTCAGGTTGTTGGGGCACAACTCCTCTCCCCCACTGTGGACCATTTCCTTGTTTGATTTGTACTTATTTATTGCGAGGATACATTTTCCCGGTGGAATTTCTGTGTACTTTAAGATGTAGTAATAACCTTTCAAACAAGTCTGGCATTTTATTCCTCTGGGAACTTCAGGATCTCACTGGTCTGAAGTATTTCCAGTACCTATATTAATATCTCCATTTGGGAGTCCTATACTATGAAAATAATCAGCAATTTGGATTCTACACCTTTGCATGGCAGACATTTTTTAAAATTTTCATTTTGGAGATATCCAATTGGTGAGAATTCCACCAGTGGTTTGGTCGTAAGGGAGCAATGTTTTATGGTCCCCTTGTACGGTGGGAACATTTCCTCCTCGGTTCTAGCTTCATGTGTGAATTTCAGTTTCAACGCCTCAGCACTCACAGGCCCAAGTCTTTTATTCTAGATCTCTGCTAAAAACTCCAACCCCTAGCTGTTAAGGTCCTATAGCCACAGCCAATGTCCCCTATTCTGTTTTGGCATCAGCTCACGCACTTACCACGTTGCTTATGGGGTTCTCCTTCCTTTGGCACATAGGACTTTCATCCTCGCTCCACGTATGTAAAATAGTGTTATGTTTTATCCAGCAGCTCTGTATACCTGTGGGTCGCGAGTTGAGAACCACTAGCAGGGTTGCCTAAGACCATCGGAAAACACAGATATTTACATTACGATTCATAACAGTAGCAAAATTACAGTTATGAAGTAGCAACGAAAATAATTTTATGGTTGGGGGTCACCACAACATGAGGAACTGTATTAAAAGGTCGCGGCATTAGAAAGGTTGAGAATCACTGGTATAGAGGTTCTGCTTAAATAAGAGCCAATAAATATCTCAGGCTGAGTCCAGGTGAACAGCCTCATGGTAATCCTCCCAGAGCCTCAGGGTACCAGGCAGCGCAGGCGCAGAAGCAGGGACCTCACCTCACAGAAACACAGGGAGCTTTCCTAAAACATTGGTTGTCATGTGGTAACTTCCTCGTCAAACAGCAGAGCAATCTGATTTAAAAAAATTAGATAAAAAAACAACAACAGAGGCACAAAGAAATGACAAGTCCTCGCAGTGATTCTTGTGGTCTGTAGACTCCAGGGGCAATTACTATTCGTTGGGGAGAGCAATTTGTTATTGTCAACTCAAAAAGTTTAGCGCACAAGGTCTTTGTTTCAGCGAGCCACCTCTAGAAGTGTACGCTGTAGACAGATTCACACAAAAGCACTGGGCTGAGCAGAGCAGCTTCATCTTATATTTTTTGCAGTTTATTTTTAGTAATAAAATCTGGAAGAAATTAAAATTCTCATTAATTGTGAGTCGATAAAGGACATCATACAATGGAATGTTCTGTAGGTAATAACATTATGCAGATCTCCACATACTCATCTGGAAAGGTGTCTAAGCCATGTTGTTTATAGTGACAAGAGCTTGACCTTTGACGCCAGACTGCCCGAGCTGCCTCTGCCTAGCTCTGTGACGCTGGGCCTCGGTTTGCTCATATGTGAAATTAGATAATAGTAATACTTGAGCCATAGGGTTATTGTGAGCATCACAGTGGGTTTATATATAAAGTGTTTATAACAATGCCAGACTCCTAATCATGTACTAAACTATTACGTTATGTTTGCTATTCCTATTATTAATAACTAAAAACAGCAAGCTAATGCTATCTGCTTATGTCCGGGGTTATATTTGTGGGGTCTGAGGTAAAAAGATATACTTTCAATTTTCATGTTATACCATGTGGATCAGCTACAGTGAACATAATTTTATTAAAAATAGTATTAAAATCAAAAGTATACTGGGTAAGAGGCAGTTGTTCTGAAAGCCTGAGATGTAACAGGGACTTTAAAAGATTACAATTACTGATGGCCATATATTTAATACATTAGGAATTGATTAATATGAGCAATCTCTTGCATTTAATCTCATATCTGTAATGCATCTTACACTCAGCCAACGTTTTCATATTCATAAATTTATTTAATCCAACTAACTGGATTATTAATGAGTTCAATCCCTGTGAAGTGAATTTCATATTTATTATTCTAAATAGAGGAGAAAAGTGACAGAGAATGAGTTTGTTGTTGGGTATCTCCCTCCTCTATCATGGCAAAGCTGATCAGGCAACAAAATTGAGGCTTAGCATGTTAAGAACTTGATTTTGAGTAATAGATAAAAAGGTGGGTTTGTTGTGGGCCAACAAGAGAGAATAGCCAAAAAGTCAGTTCTCCAAGTTTATGAATAAAGCTTATATAATAACTGCCCCAGGATAAAGATGACCAGTCACTGGCAAATGACACAATAAGACATAGGTGGCTTCTGTCCATAGCACCCTCAGGTTGGATAATGCTGATAAGACCTTAGGGTGGGACAATGAACTGATTAGATTGGTAGAACCAACAGTATAATTAAAAATATTTGCCACTGGATGTAGCTGAGGTTAGTGTAACAGTGAACAAATTTATAACAAATAGCCGCCAATTTACATGATCTTTGGCAAGTTGCTTTTCTCTCTGGTTTACTCATCTCAAAAGAAAGAGAGAGAAAGAGAGAGAGAGGGAGAAGGAGTATAAGGCTTTTAAAATGCCTTTCACATCTATTAACCCATTCTTTCAAAAACCAGGCATTGAGTGCTTTCTTAGAGCCAGACACTGATGATACTATGTTGAATGAGACTGATAAGGTCACTACTCTCAAGGAGTTTACATTCAGGTAAATTATTAAAATATCAGATAGTGATAAGTGTTAGAATAAAAATAGGCTGATGAGAAAGAAAATGACCGAATGTGGCTCTGTGTAGGATCCCAGGGAAGGACTCTTAAGAGGTGACATTTTAGAAGAGAAGATAAGACTGCGACGCGAACGAATAAGAGAGAAGGTCATTCCAGGAAGAGGAAGCGCTTGTCACAGACTGCTCTACAGCAGCGGTTCTCAACCTGTGGGTCGTGACAGGTTGAGAACCACTAGCAGGGTCACCTAAGACCATCGGAAAACACAGATATTCACATTATGATTCACAACAGTAGCAAAATTACAGTTATGAAGTAGCAACGAAAATAATTTTGTGGTTGGGGGTCACCACAACATGAGGAACTGTATTGAAGGGTCACAGCATTAGGAAGGTTGAGAACCACTGGACTAGAGGGAAGGAATGAGTTTGGTGGTGTGAGGAACCAAACGCAGGGTTGGTAGGTAAGAGCTAGAGCATGTGCACTTTTGGAGGGTCTTAAACAATGGCATGATCTGATTTATGTTTCTAAATCTTTGGTTGCTATGTGCAAGAATGGGAGCAAGGATACCAGGTGAGAAGCTATTGCAGTAGTCCAGAAGAAACAGTATGTCTTTGTCTAAAGTAAGAGTCGTGGAAATACAGAGAATCAGACAAGTTCAAAGCATTTGCTGGAATAAAACCAATAGTGTTTGTAGATACATGTGTTAAGTGGAAGAAGAATAAAGAGCAATGGTCATATTTTGAGCTTGAGCAAGTGGCTGGATGGTGGTGCCATTTTACAAAATGGAAAGAAAGAGGTATGTAAGGGGCAGTCAGGGCGTGTGTAGATAGTGTGACTCAAGAGTTCTGTATTGAACATCTATGTGAACATGTCAAGTAGGCAAATAGACTCAGGAGTCCTGGGGCTTCAACACAGAGACCGAGTCATCAGCATATGGCCAGGGACTGGATAGAATCACCTTAAGAGACAGAGAGGAGAAGAGGTGAGTACAAGATCCTGAAGCACTCTCACATCACAGGTCAAGTTGAAAAGATGAACCTAACAAAAGAGAATAGAAAACAGTGGCCAATGTGATAGGAGGTAGAAACAAAATCAGAAGAATGTGGTATGTGGGAAAGATTCAAGAAGCAGAGAGCAATTCAGTATACCAAATGTTGCTAGGAGGTCTAGTAAGAAAAGACCAGCAAATCAAGTATTTGATTCCACATAAAAGAAATCATGTAAGGATCCGGCTATAGCTACAACTACAATGCTTTTATCGCACTTAAAGGGTGGGGAGGAGCCCTGAACAGGAAGTTTGCCAAGGGGTTAGAGAGAGTTACATGGAAAGTATAGAGCAGTGGTCGGCAAACTGCGGCTTGCGAGCCACATGTGGCTCGTGAGTCGCGGTTTGCCGCTCTGTTGACTAATGAGTTTGCTGACCACTGGTATAGAGAGTTACACGGAAAGTCAGTAGACAGGGCTTTCCAGTGTGATTATTCCAATATGTAGAAAATCTCAACCTCACTCATGAAGAGGATACATAAACATGGCTTTTTAGCAAACTCACAAAAACAAGGAGATCAATGAACTTCAAGATAAATATAATTATCTTAATGAGTAGAATGGGTCTACATGCAATAATTACACATTATGAAGAAATAAACGTGACATGTAAGTAAGTTGGCACCAGTTCAGAAGTCAAGTTAGCCAACAGCCATCATGTAACTATTAGAGTTTATAACTCAACAGTTGATATTTGGGTATATGGCACAAACTGAGCAATAATTCTTTTTGAAAGAACTGGCTTCATTTAGGAAAACAATTTATAAATCTGATTGGGGATAGATGTGGGTCAGCACGAATCAAATAGCAGAAGATGTGGGTCAGCATGAATCAAATAGCAGAAAGTTTTAGGAATTCATATACCTAACATTGAATTTTAAGTTGTTTATGATGCCACATATAACTAACCTTCACAAAATTTTATACAGGTAAATATCTCATGTGCCTGTTGGTACAGACATTTAGAAATTTCCCAATAAAAAGTCAATTCATCACCCAATTATTCTACAGTGCACTCTATAGTTGATAAAGCCAAGTCCAAACACACAGAGCTTCCAATCAGCATTTTTTAAACCTAACTCTTAAAATATCAACAGAAAACCAAGGATTACTTGACATTTGAAGAAAGCCCCTGACATAAAAGAGACATCAAAACAAGAATGGAAACGAAAGAGACTACACACTAAAAAGAACACTTTAATGAAATTATAGTTAATGATGGCAGGGAGAATAAAAATAAGCTATTTATCCTTAAAACAAAATCAGGGTGCTATTAAGAAAAAGAAAAAAGAATAAGCAGAGATTATTATTAGGATAATAAAGGGTTCTTAAAAATTTTAATAGCTAAAATTATATATATATGTATGTTTGCAATTTATGTATACAAGGTTGGTCAAAAGTAGGTTTATCATTGTTCATACAGATAATAATACAAGAATAAAATGTTTAATATACTTAAAACTGTAAACCTACTTTTTCCCCACCCTGTATATAGATTGTAAATTATATACCTATTAATATTTTGTAAATTTATATATTTGTAAAAGATGTAGAAAATAAAGCTGAGGAAATATCTCATTCTTTTAAAAAATCAGAAAGAAAAGAGATGAAACAAGGAGGCCCAACATTCAGGCCCAACATTCTAACAATAGAATACAGAAGAGAAAAAAAAATGTCAAAAGAAATATTACAAGAACATTTTCTGGACCTGCAAAACATGAGTGTCCAGACTGAAATGGCCAACTGAGAACCCAGCATAATAAATGAGAAAAGCACACACACAACTGCTGTAAGCTTTCAGAAAGATAGTAAAAGTTTCAAGAGAGGGGGAAAAACAGGCCCCATATAAATGATTAAGAACATGAAATGCAGTGAATACAGACCCAGTGTTAGCAAGATAGAATACAGACATTTCCTGACATTTAAGTTCTATGTACATTTTTCTCAAGAAGTCTTCTGAAGGATGGCTCCCTCTAAAGCAGTGAGGCAAACCAAGAAAGAAAAACCAATATCCAGAAAACAAGGGACCAACATCAGAGGGAGATGAAGGAACTTCCCTGGATAACAGTGAAAATCAGTTAGACAACTAGTAGGAAACAAGTGATCCGGTTGAACCCAAGTGACAGGGAATGATCATCTGGTAGATGAGCATGTGTGGAAAGTTATAAGAAAGGTTGTATTGCTTGAGCTTGGGAAAGTAGATGCAGAAGCTAGACTGCCTGGGTTCAAATCCTGGTTCTGCTACGTATGATCTCATCTCAATCAGCCTCTCGGTGCTTCACATTTCCCATCAACAAAATGTGGCTCAGAATGTACCTCCTCACGAGTGACTGTAACAACTAAATATGTCACTATACTTAAGTTGCTAAAAATAGTGTCTTGACTATTATGGGCTGCTGGAGGGGTGTCCAGCTTGTCCACTCAAGGCTGCAGCCTAAGTGAGACCTGATTTTGTGTGAGCTCCACATGATGCTTCAAAGTCAAGCTGTGAAGAGCTGATGGCAGCCCTCGGGTGTCACGCTGGCTGGCATTTTCTACCTCAGAGCCTCCATCCCTAGACAGGCTCCTCCGTGGTGCTCAGCCCCCACACTGGCTAGAAGGGCTGAATAAAACCACAAGACTAGTCCGCATGGAGGAAGTCACTTCATTAGGCAGCTTCCTGTCTGCAGGGGGAGGGGGGGAAGGAGGGGGACAGATGTGTTTGGATTTCAAAGAAGGAACTGAAATTTCAACAGCTGAACTGGAGACAGCTGCTCCAGAAAACCAGAGGGAGATGGGGTCTTGTGTTGTGTGGCGTAGCCTGGCAACGCTCCACGCTGCCGCTGACCCAGAGTGGAGGCCGGCTCCTTGGTGGTGGGCCCAGGGGCGATCCTGTTTCAGGCCGTGTCGGGAAGAAACAGTGTGGTCAAGGCACAGGGACTCCTGGCTTGGGTCACAGAAACACCAAGACACCACCTGAGAAAGGGATCCCACCCAGAATATAAACGAGTGGCACTTATGACATCTGTGGGAAGGGAGGGTTTTTAAAGAAACGAAGTCGGTACAGATGAATTTTTTTTGAACATCTGAAATTCTAAGGAAATGGCCTTGGATTTATAATGCCTGTGGATTTTGGTACTTGCAACAATAAGCAGAACACTTGAGTTTGGGGTTTTAACTCCTTTAAGCATTTCTCTATAAAATCAGTTCATGCTGGCTAGCCATTTGTTCTAGAAAGTATGTTTATTTTCTTACCCCTTCTTACCCCAAGGCTAGAACTATGGCAAAAAAGAAGGTAGATTGAGGAAGGGAATAAATACTTATGAAGTACCTTGTCTGTGCTGGGCATTGTTCGAGAACAGGTGTCCTCAAACTACAGCCCGCGGGCCACATGCGGCCCGCCGAGGACATTTATCCGGCCCGCCGGGTGCCGCTGCCTGTCCTGCTTAGCAGCCGATTCGTCCTGGGCCCACAGTGCGCATAGGAATTTGTTCATAGTTGTTGTTTTTTTTTTAAACTATAGTCCGGCCCTCCAGCGGTCTAAGGGACAGTGAACTGGCCCCCTGTTTAAAAAGTTTGAGGACCCCTGTCAGAAGCTCTGCCCACATAATCATCAAAATTATCAGCCAAGAATTATGATGATGCCAATTTTAAACAGGAAGAAACTAAAACTCGGTTTATTTAAAATATGCCTAAAACCACAAGCGTAACGAGCAGCAGAGCTGAGACTGAAATGAGGTCCTCCTGAATCTTCAACCTGCTCTTTCCATTCTACCACCTTCCTCCTCACAACCGCAATTGCAGGCTTTTTCTCTCACGTGGTAAGGCAGCACCACCAAAGATACCACACTTCATTTATTATGGAGGACAGTCACATAAATTCAATCTGTGAGAGTGAATGCACTGCTCTTCAGTTCATCAACTAAGATTTCTGCTGCAACACATTTCTCTATTTTGCCAAGTATTTAAAATCTTCATTATTCGTTGCTTTCTTGACTTGCCCAGTGACAGTTGGCAAGTGCTGTTATCCTCGCTTAATAACCCAACCTACCCAGGGAACAGCCTGGATTAGAAGCTATGATGCTCAAAGCTCATGAATAAGCATTCTGAGTCTTCTGTCTAGAGGCGTTGAGTAATTCGGAGGTCTGTTTGGTGGAAATCCAGTTAAGCATCTGGAAGATTTTATTGCTTCAGAGCTTTGCCTTGGTTTCCCCCTATCTCTCCGATGATTTCTCCTTAGGGAGGCTCCTCTCATTCCCCTTTCCTTTAAGGGTGGGTCTAGTACAAAGTTCTGATCCCAGCCCTCTCCTTGCTTTCTTCTCTTCATTCAGCCACAAAGTATTTGAGCTCTTATGACATGTGCATGTCAACTGCTGGCTGGCTTTCGAGTCTATTTTTGGCCCGCCCCCTGTTCTGCCCTGTGCTACTGTTTACTTACAATTTATGAGAGAGATGGTGTAACATTGGAGGATGGGTGGAAGAAGAAGGCCAGATATTTCCTTCCCCTCCCCTCCTTCCTGTGGAGCTTCAACTGGTCACCTGTCCAGCAGTCCTTACTGTGGTTCCAGCACCTGTCAGACAGTGGGCGCCCCTCCTCCACTGTCCCTCCAGCCGTAGGGGTGATGGCAGCTTCTAGCTGTGACTGATCTGTGGGGTGCCTCATTGCTCCCCATTTGGCTGTCCAGCTTTTCTATTCCCTTTTTAACCCATTATCTCTATTAAATCTCATCTGCTTGAAAAACCTGGCTCTATCCTGACTGACACAGAAAGACAGCATTCTTAGTTATGAGCTACAAAAACCAACCTTGACACTGGCAGGAAAGACATTTATCCGAATGCTAGTGGAGAGATCAAAGAATCTGAGGGGACCAAAGATCCGTGCTCTGAGACCAGAGGGAAGGAGCAGTGCTCAAAACCCTCCAAGTCCACTGTCTGGGTGAAGCTTTGGTCTTGGTCACACCACATGTGCCACCAACACTAGATGCTGAAAGTTACCATTCAAATTGTTGTCTCTGCCACTATCAGTCAACAGAATCAAATCTGGGCATTTCCCACTTCTTCATGACATTCCTGAGTGGAACAGGTGTGTCTGATTGACAAAGACAAGGTGGTGTGTCCACGCCTGGCTATACATGCATCTGACATTTTCAGTTCCTTTCATGGGAGATGCACTCTTTACAGGTGGCAGAATTCCCTAAATATAGGAGAGGGATTTGAATGCTAAGTGGACATTCTGTTTGAGCAGACCTTGAGACAAGGATTCAAGTGTATGTGGGAGTTGGGGGAATCACTGGTATGGAAGCGAGGGAAGTGAGACAATGGAGGATAAAGTATCAGTTGAGTCATTGCTCTGGGATAACCAAAGCACATGTCTCAGGGTCATCCAACCCTGCCGAGAGCAGCTGGGGTGCGGCTTAATTCTCCCAACTCCATTTCTCCCTCCCTCATGTGCGAACTGGTGGTTGAAAGCTGGGCCGGTTTAAGCTGCAAGGTGAGGGATAAAGGATGTGGCAGGGCACCAAGGACAGGGGGTAAGACAAAAGGCAAAGGTCTCCAGACACTAGGAACAACTAAGTGTTCAAGATACAATAGTGAACAAGAGAAAAGCCTTTCTGACCTCACTAAGCTGGTCGTCTCAAGATGTGAACAGGCAAGTGCAAGACAGTGGGGCAAGAGCAGTAACACAGCCTAAGGAGAAAGAGCTAGACAAGCAGCCTTGAAGACCAGGAGGATTGGGAGGGCATCCTACTCAAATCGGAATCCCCGTTGCCTAGGGTGGTACCCATTCAGTACATGTTTTCTGCCCTAATACTGAACTGTCAAGCATAGTTCTGGTGTTATTATATTCATTAGCTCTGTTTCTCAATATACCACCTCAAGGTAGATGTGTCCACATTTTACTGGAAGAAAGTTAAGGCATTTGTAGTTACTCTCAACCGTCTGACAACTCCTAGTCACGCTTTATATCTCAGCTTTGCCCGCACAGTGTGCCCATTTCCAAGCCTGGGCTATCCCTATCAGAGAACTTATTCTCTGATTGTCATTGGTGATTCATTCTCGTGTGTTGGAAGGAACTGAGCCCTTTCAGAGCAGGAACGATATGTGTTTTGTTTAGTACTGCAGTCTCAGCATACAGGCTAGGGCCAGCACATTCTAGATGTGCTAACCTCATTTACACTGATCATTTTGTGAATGACCTGAATAAACAAATAAGGCTCAGGAATGTGGAGTGACTTGACCACCTCAAACCTAAGAGGTGGAAGAACTGAGGCTTGAGCTACACAGTTGGTCTGTTCCCCAAATAATTCTATACTTTGCTGAGCATTAAGCAACTTATTCACCTATGGCATCTAGAACATTTAAGTTGGCTTAAAGGCTGCTTTCTTAAGATCAAAATAATGGGGCAGGAAGTGCCTAAGAACATCCCATAATCATCAGATGGAAGGATTGCAAAGCAGAACTCTAGACCTAAAGCTAGAAGGTTCTTTGAGGATAGGGCCCCCAGCCAAAGCTTTGACTGGGCACCTTTAAAATTTCCCATAGATTTAACATTCTAAGGTCTTTAACCAAAGTAACTAATTGGCATCCAAATTGGGAAGAAATAAAACATGACTAATTTGCAGGTTACATTATTTTATATATAGAAAATCCCACAGATCCACCAAAAAACCTACTTGAAATAGTAAGCAAATATAGTAAAGTTTCAGGATACAAAATCAACATACAAAAATCTCTTGCATTTCTATCTACTAGCAGCAGACTATCTGAAAATAAAATGGAAAAAACACTCACAATCACATCAAAAAGAACAAAATACCTAGGACTAAACTTAGCGAAGGATGAAAGACCTGTATCCTGGAAAAAAAAAAGACATTGTTGAAAGACATTGGAGAAAACACACAAAAATGGAAAGACAGTCTGAATAATTAATATTGTTAAAATGTCTATGCTACCTAAAGCACTCTATAGATTCAGTGCAATCCCTATCTCATTGGCATTTTTCACAGAAATAAAATCATCCTAGTATGGGACCACAAATAGCCAAAGCAATCCCAAGAAAAAAGAACAAAACTGGAGGTATCACACTCCCCAATACTACAAAGATATAGTAATCAAAACAGCCTAGTATTGGCACAAAAACCAACACACAGACTAATGGGACAGAATTGAGAGCCTAGAAATATGGACAACTAATTTACGATGAAGTAGCCAAGAATATAAATGAAGGAAAGTCTCTTTAAAATATAGTTCTGGGAAAACTGAACCTACTTTAGACCACACACAAAAATTAACTCAAAATGAGTGGATTTAAGACTTGAATGTAAGACCTGAAACAATTAAATGCACAGCAGAAAACAGGCACTAAAGCTTCTGGACATCAGCTCATGGTGGTGGTTTTGTGAATTTGTTTCCAAAGGCAAGGGAAACAAACTAGAAATAAACAAATGGGACTACATCAAACAAAAGCTTCTGCACAGCAAAAGAAACCATCAACAAAAAAGGGCAACCAACCGAATCAGATACTGATGTGCATTTAAGAGGTATATTTGAAATTCCATTTCAAAACATTCGTTTTCATGAATCTTCTTTCTGTGCTCTTTTTTTGAATTTGAGAAGCTTAGAGACAAAAACAATACAAACCCACATTTCCTGAGTCAGACAGAGCAAAGGTACACTTTCACCATCACTGTAATTTATCAATATGCCTTTTTAGATTAAGAGAAGTTTGACAGTACACAGGAAAATAACTTTAAAAACCAGGGCTATGCTAGGCATGGGAAATATAATCCTATAATATTAAAAATTCTTTTGAATTTAGTTAATATGAATGACAGCTTTCACAATACATGAATATGGTTTTTGGAGTAAAGGTGAAGTTGCAATATTCACATTCATCTGGGCAGCTGAGAGGATCTGACCAATTTTCCCTCTTTGCTCTGCAGGTGTGTGGTGCAGATGACATTGCAAAGAAGAGGACTCACCTCACGGTGCCAGGTTGTATTTTTCCAGAATGGCCATGTTAATATTTCCATTCCCACGCATGCCTGCAGAACTTGTTCCTTCCCCCTAAAAAGATGGAGTCCATTTCTCTTCTTGCACTTGGGCGATGCCTTCTGAGTACCTTGAATAAAAGAGAAAGTGATGCTGTGTGACTTCCAAGGTCAGGTCATAAAAGGTGATACAGCTTCCACCTGGCTCTTTCTTGGGATACACCCTTTTTGAACCCAGGACTGCATGTGGTCCAACACAAGCAGTCTTGGACCACATGTAGTTGTTCCAGCCACAGCCCCATGGTGGTCCCAGCCAACGGCCAGTATTCACCATCAGATTCAGGAGTGAGTGATTCTTCAGCCTTCAGAGAAAAAATGTCCCTGCCACTCCCCACCAAATTACAAACCTGTGAGCAAAATAAATATTGTCATTGTCTTAAGTTACTGTTTTGAGGTGGTTTGTCCTATAGCTACTGGAATACTTATCAAATGTCTTAATCCTGTTTTATCTTCTGTCAACAGAGTGTGTCACTTTTCACCAGGAAAACAATTTAACCATCATTCATGTATTCTAGTATCTGACTCTCAAAATAAGTGCCTTGTATCCACTATATACTTGGTTACCATTTGACCAATATCATGTGAGAGGTATGCTTGCTCAACTGGAGCAATGCAAATTCTTTCTTCAAAAATTATAAAAATAATACATAATCATGAAAATTCAAACTTTACAGATTTTTAGTAAAAATGGAAAAAAATCCCACTGTGTTGCCTAACTTTCCCTCAGTTCCCCATCTTTCTAAGGTAACCATATCAAGTCCAGTGTATCCTTTCAGGCCCTTCTCGGCTTTCATACACACATACCCTTACATATATATCGTAGGCAAATTGCACTATAGATCATGAGTTTCTTTTCAGTATGTTCTTAAAGCAAGCTTATTCATAATAATTGTGATCAAGATATGAAGATGATGATGATGGTTTATATAGTTTAAAATCTCTTACTATGTACCAGCCAATGCAGAACGTGGATAGCTTGAAATTTGCTAATATGGGAGTATTTATACACCAAAAAATGGAAAATACTAAAATTCAGGGGTTTTGTTTCTGGAAAACTAGTTAAGTTTACCATCAAGAATCATGTTTGGACCCTGCTGGCATGGCTCAGTGGTTGAGCGTCAACCTATGAACCAGGAGGTCACAATTCAATTTCTGGTCGGGCCATATGTCCAGATAGTGGGTACAATCCCTAGTGTGGGGTGTGAAGGAGGCAGCTGATCAATGATTCTCTCTCATCATTGATGTTTCTATATCTCTCTCCCTCTCCCTACCTTACTATAAAAAATAGAATCATGTTTGTCTTTGTGTATTAATACATCCGGGATAGTGTCCAGACATGAAAGCTCTCAATACATACATATTTGTTGAAAGAATGAAAAAATATTATAATCATAGGCTCAAACAATATTCCAGTTAATGCACTTCTGAAAAGAATGTAACCTACCAGTTTTTAAGTGAGCATGCTTTCAGAATGCAACTTCTACTTATTCTTTGTTTTCAGACATTTCTTTATTTGGATAATTAGATTACCTTCTGTGTGAGTTATCAGAAACAGTGACATAGCTAAAGCATGCAATTCACACAGGGGCACAGTTCCCCAAGGGTCAAGTGCTCATGCTAAAATAAATTTCAATCTCATAAACAAAACATATCTATTCTATCCTCATCTCTTATTAGCTTTGGTTATACTCAAATGGTTTTTCAGGAGGGAGGGAGTCAAGAAAAAATATAAAAACATATACAGAACATGTGGTTACATGTGTGTACACATGTGGATTAGTACACAGGTATATATAGATCTTTTTGGAGGAATCTACATACATAATAAATATTATCTTCTTTAAACAGAAATGGCCAGAGGTTGGTGTTATATAGGGAAGAAAGTATGAATAAAAAATATAAAAAGGATAGCAATTCAGGATTTGTTTTCTGTCAGAGGAAGATGGTGCCTCCAAATGTAAACACTACCCAAATATAAGCAACTTATGCACTTTAGGCCTAGAGAAGCCAAGGCAACGGTAATAATTGGGTGGAGGACAAAGGCAGTCTTGAAGAACAAAACCATGAACATTATTTAACCATTAATACCTGTTCCAGGTTTCAGGTCACTGACAATAATTATGATTTGTAGAATAATGGATATCTACATGGCATTTCTCCAAATTCCATCTCTGCTTAAAATGCAAATGCTTTCCAAAGCAGATTTATCTTTTCAATAAGTCTTTTTGTATCAGGCTGGTTATGAAGAAGATGAAGGATTGTGGTTTTGGTATTGGTTGACGCACCAATTATTCCTTAGGCTGGTTCCTTTCAATGCTGTACTGACAAATAGGCATTTAGTTGAATTCTTTTTTCTTTCCTTTTTTATTTTTTGGAAACTTTAGGAAATGTTAGCAATCTCTGTTTTGTTTCTATGAAAAAAACTCATTAGAATATTATAAATAATGGCATAGCTTATGGTGAGAGTCACACATTACCACTGGGAAGTAGATATTCTTGTAAGTCCTTGCTTCTGAGGCATATCAAAAATGTCCACCACTGAAAATGCAGTCATCATGCTGGTAGCATTTCCAAAATCAAAGGCACTGGAGACTGCAAGGAAGCCAAGAGAAAGCTCTGTATTGCCCCTATAGAAATCAAAGAGAAAGAAATTAAGGGAATGTCTAAGAAAATTTCTAGCATTCCAAAGCTTTGTCAAGTCATAAAAATAAATTAACTTACCAAGAAATCTTAAATGAAAGAGCAGAAAAATCACAGCTGGGCACATTATGAAAGTCCAAGGATGAGTCAATATTAGAAAAACCTATTAGTATAATTCACTAAATTATAAAGCACAAGAGAAAACTAGCTTTCTCTCCCTTCTAATCCTATCCCCCTTCCCTTCTTAAACAATTCAGTCCAAGCCCATTAGCTAAGCCCAAGAAGAAGTGGGGGTGTGCAGGAACTTGAGTGGTGTGAGAAGAGCATACACAGGGAGAGGACAGTGGTTTAGATGGAAGACTGGTTTTACACAATGATTTGATCATATAGGTAACTATCTTAAGGATAATAGAAGTCAGGTTTCTTATTCTCAGAGAAGGGAGTTACAAATGCGGAAACGGAGAAATCTAGAATAAACCAAAGTAGTTGGATTGAAGTAAAAATATCACTATAAAATTCATGGATTTTCAATAGATGGATGGATGGGTAAATAGATAGACAGACCAACAGATAATATAGAAAATCACAGACATAAATGTATGTATACACATAATCATACATCTATTCTCTAGCCCTGTCCACTGAGAGGGATTTGGGAGCAGTGACATCCAAAGAGCAATGAGCCTACCTTAGAGCTCAAATTGTGGTCTCTAAATATCGTTCTTCACTAAGAGACACCAGGCTTCTTTGAAAAATGGCTGGTGTTAGGGCGGGGAAAGGCAGAACAAAGATAAATTTGGAGCAGCATCTTGCACCAGAGAGTAAGGAAGTGGTCAAAAAATGAAGGGGTCACACTGAGGGAACACAGAAGCAGTGTGATGGTGTTCCCACTGGTCAAATCTAGAATAATTTTTTTTTTTTTTTTTTTTAGCCATAAAGATAATTTATTGGCTCATCAACTGAACTATCACGGAACAGATCTTGTTGGCTTCAGGTGTGGCTTGACCCAGAAAAATGATGCACACTTAGGACCCATTTTCACTCTTTTCATCTCTAGCCTCCACATTCTCTTGTTTGCTTCATTATCAAATGGATTCTCTACTCGGAGTAAGAGGCTAGCTAGCTGCTCAAATTCCAGTCACACGTGTGGTCAGCTCTGGCTTAGCAGTCAAGAGAACAAGTCTCCTCCTGCTCCTGCTCCTGCTCCTCCTCCTCCTCCTGCTCCTCCTCTTTCTCCTCCTCCTCACACAAATCCTAGGATGCACTTTGTTTGGACAAATCAGGTCACATGGTGTACCCTTGAACCAATTCTTTTTTTTTTTTTAAATAAATCTTTATTCAGATTATTACAATTATTTCTTTTTCCCCCCATAGCTCCCCTCCACCCATTTCCCACCCCACCTTCTGCCCTTACCTCCCCCCCACTGTCCTCATCCATAGGTGTATGATTTTTGTCCATTCTCTTCATGAACCCCCCCATACCCCTTTCCCCCTGAGAATTATCAGTCCACTCCCTTTCTATGCCCCTGATTCTATTATATTCACCAGATTATTCTGCTCCTCAGGTTTTTAATTCACTTGATTTTTAGGTTCGCTTGTTGATAGATATGTATTTGTTGTTCATAATTTTTCTCTTTACTTTTTTCTTCTTCCTCTTCTTTAAGAATACCTTTCAGCATTTCATATAATACTGGTTTGGTGGTGATGAACTCCTTCAGCTTTTTCTTATCTGTGAAGCTCTTTATCTGCCCTTCAATTCTGAATGATAGCTTTGCTGGGTAGAGTAATCTTGGTTGTAGGTTCTTGCTATTCATCACATTGAAAATTTCTTGCCACTCCCGTCTGGCCTGCATAATTTCTGTTGAGAAGTCAGCTGACAGTCGTATGGGTGCTCCCTTGTAGGTAATTAACTGTTTTTCTCTTGCTGCTTTTAATATTCTCTCTTTGTCTTTTGCTCTTGGCATTTTAATTATGATGTGTCTTGGTGTGGTCCTCTTTGGATTCCTTTTGTTTGGGGTTCTGTGGGCTTCCTGGACTTGTAAGTCTATTTCTTTCACCAGGTGGGGGAAGTTTTTGGTCATTATTTCTTCCAATACGTTTTCAGTATCTTGCTCTCTCTCTTCTTCTGGCACCCCCATAATTCTGATGTTGGTACGCTTGAAGTTGTCCCAGAGTCTTCTTACATTATCTTCAACTTTTTGGATTTTTTTTTTTTTGCTTTTTGCTTTTTCGGTTGAGTGTTTTTTGCTTCTTTGTATTTCAATTCTTTGACTTGATTCTTGTGTTCCTCTATTCTGTTTCTGGGTCTCTGTGTAATATTTTTTATTTCAGTCAGTGTATGTTTAATTTCTAGTTGGTCCTTTTTCATATCTTCGAGGGTCTCGTTATATTTATCGGCCTTTTCTAGGATATTCTTAAAAAGTCTTATAACCGTGGTTTTGAATTCTATATCCAGTCGTTTGTTTTCCTCCATTTCTTTCGTTTGTGATCTGATTCTTTGACCCCGCATTTTCACTGAATCCCTGAGTTGGTAAGGTAGATATTTGTGCTAGGTTTCCAATATGGCCCAGTGGGTCTGCTTCCCCAGTTAACCTGAGGTGGACACTCTTGGTGCACCCCTTTGTGGACTGTGTGTACAGCCTTGTTGTAATTAAGTCTTTATTGTTGTTGGTATCACTGGGAAGAATTGACCTCCGGGCCAGTTGGCTGTAAGGATCAGCTGTGTCTATGCTGGGAGAAGTTCGGTGCTGGAGACAGCCTTATAGGATTAGACTTGCCAAATTGCAATAGCCTCTGTGCTCAGCTTGGATGGGGTGGAGTCTCAGTCTTGGCTTCCTGTCAGCCTTGCCCTTGCGCGCATGTGCGCTTTCAGTCCTCCGCCTTCCCCAGCTCGAGTCTCCGCCTGAGAGTCCAGACTCCCCCCACAAGAGCGTGGTTCCCCAGGGACTCGCCTGGAACTGGGGTTCACTGCAGTCAGAACTGGGGCTCAGTGCCGTCAGGAGCCTCTGACTCCCTTCCCCTAGGGAAAGCCCGTGGCAACCTCCGCAGCCTTTGTGCGCACTGGCGCGAGAGCGCTTTCAGTCCTCCGCCTTCCCCGGCTCCCGAGTCTCCGCCCGAGAGTCCAGACTCCCCCCGTAAGAGCGTGGGTCCCCAGGGCTTTGCCCGGAACTGGGGTTCAGTGCAGTCAGAACTGGGGTTCAGTGCGGTCAGAGGCTTCCTTCCCCCTTCCGCCAGAGAAAGTCAGCCAGGCTCTCAGCCGCCCTTCCTCTCTGCGCGCACAAAGACCCTTTGCCGTACCTCCAATTCTCTGTGAGCTTTTCTCTTTCCTTCTAGTTGTAGAATTTTCACTCAGCCAGCTTTCCTGTGGTTCTGGATGGTGTCCGTTCTGTCTTTTAGTTGTAGTTTTGAAATTGTTGTGCGAGGCAGCAGTTTAGGTGTTTACCTATGCCGCCATCTTGGTTTCTCCTCCTTGAACCAATAAATCTAGAATAATTTGATATCAAAATAGGTACTTGAGTAATGGATCATAACATGGCAAATCAAATATGAAAACATGGGTTCATACTGTATACTATAAATAAATGAATAAATGTTTGATAAAGAATGGAATAATTACACCCTTTCAAAGTAACTTTTCACAAAGTAAAGTTATTTAAGAGGAAATGAATAACTTTATAGGAGATGAACCTGACATATAACACCATAATCAAGTGACCAAATTGAGCATCACCAGCACTGGGACATATAAAAATCATGTACCACTTGATAACACACAATGATAAGAATACAGTATCCCTTCTGTGATATTTCTGGCCAAGATTCATAACCTGTATGTAATTGTAAGGAAAGATCAGACAAACTAAAACTGAGGAGCAATCTACAAAAGAACTGGCCTGTAATTTTAAAAAATATCAAGAAAAGATTGAACAATTGCTCCATATTGAAGGAGACTAAAGACACATTATGGGTAAATTTTTAAAAATGACAACAGATATAATTCACATCTCATAAACTTCAACCTTTCAAAGTATATGAATAAATGTTTTTAGTTTATTCACAAAGATGTGCAATCATCACCATCATCTAATTTTAACACATATTTTACCTGGAAATTTTACCAAGGAGGTAGAAGATATGACAACTATAAGACATTGTGGAAAGAAATTGCAGAAGACACAAAGAAATGGAAAGATAGTTCATGCTCATGGGTTGGAAGAATTAATATTATTAAAATGCCATAATACCTAGAGCAATCTACAGATTCAATGCAATCTCTATCAAAATCCCAAAGGCATTTGTTCACAAGAACAGAATAATCCTAAAATTTGTATGGTGCTACAAAATAAACTGATGAACAAAATAGATCCAGAGACATAGAAGCATGGAACAGACTGATGAATTTCAGAGGGAAGGCAGAGGATGGGGTGTGTGTGGAGATTAATCAAAGAATTTATATGCATATATGTATAACCCATGGACACAGACAATAGTGTGGTGAAGGCCTGGGTGGGAAGGGTAGAGGGGGGGTCAGTGGGGGAAAAAAAAGGACATTTGTAATGCTTTGAACAATGGAGATAAATTTTAAAAAATAATAATAGAACTACCATATAATCCAGCTATCCCATTTTTGGACATTTATTCAAAGTATACAAAAACACAAATTAGAAAAGACATGCACACCTATGTGCATCGCAGCATTATTTACAACAGCTAAGATATGGAAACAGCCTGAATGTCCATCATCTTATGAGTAAAGATGATTTAATATATATTCACAATGGAATACTCAGCCATAGAAAGGTAAAACCCTGCCACTTGCAACAACACGGATTAAACTTGAGGATATTATGCTAAGTGAAACAAGTCAGATAGAAAAAGACAAATATCACTCATATGCGTAATATTTTAAAAACCAAACAAATGAACAAACTAACAACAAAATAAAAAGAAATTTATAGAGGCAGACAACAGATAGAAGGTTACCAGTGGAGGGAGGGCAAAACAGGTAAAAGGCGTCCATTATATGGTGACAAATGGAAACTGGACTTTTGTTGGTGAGCATGATGTAGTATATGCAGATATCAAATAATAATATTGCACCTGAAACTCATAATGTTATAAAAAACAATCTTATATCAATAAAAATAAAAAATAAATAAAACTAGATTCACACACACACACAATTTAGAATATTTTCATAACCCCATAAAGAAACATACCCAATAACAGTTACTCTCCATTCCCTCTACCAAAAACCACAATCCCTAGGTAACACTAATCTTTTGTTCTATGAATTTGCCTATTCTGGAGCTTTCCTATAAATAGACTCATACAATATATGGTCTTTTGTGACTGGCTTATTTCACTTAGCATAATGTTTTCAAGTTCATCCATGTTTTAAGATGTATTAGTACTTCATTCTTTTTGTAGGCTGAATAATATTCCATTGTATGGATATACCATATTTCATTTACCTATTCATCAGTTAATACACATTTGGGATTATGATAATCCTATCAACATTTGTGTATAATTTTTTTTAATGGACAGCATGTGATTAAAAAACTAGATGTTGCCCTAGCTGGTTTGGCTCAGTGGATAGAGTGTCAGCCTGTGGACTGAAGGTCCCAGGTTCTATTCCAGTCAAAGGCACATGCCCGGGTTGCGAGCTCGATCTCCGGTAGGGGGCAAGCAAGAGGCAGAAGATCAATGTTTCTCTCTCATCATTGATGTTTCTATCTCTCTCTCCCTTTCCCTGCCTCTCTGAAATCAATGAAAATATATTTAAAAACAACAACAAAAACTAGATGTTATTGGGATGTGGCTGGGATTTTTGGCAGAACTTGAATAGGGCTAAAAATTAGATGATACAGTACTATCATTTATTTTCTGGTATTGATAGTTATATTTTGATAACCTAGTATTTCTTGTTTGTAGAAAACATACACTAAAGTATTCAGAGTTGAAGGGGCATCATGCCAGTAACATATTCTCAAATGGTTTAGGAAAAACAGTTCTTTGTACTATATTTGCAACCTTTCTCTGTTTGAAATTGTCTCAAGAGAAAGACTTCCAAACTCATTTTATGAGGCCAACATCAACCAGATACCAAAACCAAAGAAGATGCCACAAGGAAATTACAGGCCAACAAAGATACAAAAATCCTCAATAAAATATTAACAAACCAACTTTAATAATACATTAATAGGATCATACACCAGGGTCAAGTAGGATTCATTCCAGGGATGCCAGGATGGTTTTCTTTATGTTGCCTAATTGCTCTTATTAGGACTTCCATTGCCATGTTGAATAAAAGTGGTGAGAGTAGTCATCTTGCCTTGTGACAGAATGGTTCAACATCCACAAATCAATCAGTAATATACCACATCAACAAAATGAAGGATCAAAACCACATACTTATTACATGCAGAAAGAGCAGTGGCCCATGGGCCATAGTTTGAGGACCCCTGCTTTGGTGAATTTCAACATACATTTATCATAAAAACTCTTAAAGTAGGTATGCCAAGCCCACAGCTAACATCATACCCAATGGTAAAAAGTTGAAAGTGTTGCCCCTATGATTAGGAACAGGACAATGATATATATTGTCATCTGTTAAAAGTAATAAATTCAGTACAGTTGCAGGATACAAAAATCAATATACAAAAAATCCTGTCGAAGCACTCTTTCTCTCTTTTGAGCATGCCCATGCCTTCCCCCAGGCCTATTCTGTCTGCCTTTCTTTTGCCTCTATAACTGGTTTCCTGAGCCCATGCAGCCCAGCTGGCTCACCTTTTCTATCTATTTTTCTATATTTTCTCTTATAATTTAAAAACAAAACAAACACCAAAAATCTGTTGAATTTCTATACAACAATAAGAAACTATCAGAATGAACTTAAGAGAACCCCATTCATAAATGCATCAAAAAGATATACCTAGGAATAACTTCAACCAAGGGGGTGAAGGACCTGTACCCTAAAGATTACAAGACATTAATGAAATTAATGAAAGATATTGAAGACAAAGAAATGGAACAATGTTCTGTGCTCATGGATTGAAATAATATTGTTAAAATGTCCACACTACCCAAAGCAATCTACAAATTGAATGCAATCTCTATCAAAATTTCAAAATAAAAAGCTTCTGCACAGCAAAAGAAATCATCAACAAAATAACAAGAAAGCCCACTGCATGGGAGAACATATTTGCCAATGTTATTTCTGATAAGAGTATAATCTCCAACATTTACAGGGAACTCATTAACTTAACAAAAGGAAGATAAACAAGCCAATCAAAAAATGGGCAAAGGACCTAAATAGACACTTTTCAAAAGAGGACAATACAGAAGGCCAAGAGACATATGAAAACATATTCAAAGTCACTAATCATCTGAGAGATGCAAATCAAAACAACAATGAGGTACCATCTCACACCTGTCAGAATGGCTATTATCAACAAATCAACAAACTACAAGTGCTGGTGAGGATGTGGAGAAAAAGGAACACTCATGCACTGCTGGTGAGAATGCGGATTGGTGCTGCCACTGTGGAAAACAGTATAGAGTTTCCTCAAAAAGTTAAAAATGGAACTCCCATTTGACCCAGTAATCCCACTTCTAGGAATATATCCCAAGAAACCAGAAACACCAATCAGAAAGGACATATGCACCCCTATGTTCATAGCAGCACCATTTACAATAGCTAAGATTTGGAAACAGCCTAAATGCCCATCAGCAGATGAGTGGATTAAAAAACTGTGGTACATCTATACCATGAATACTACACTGCACTAAAAAAGAAGGAACTTTTACCATTTGTAACAGCATGGATGGACCTGGAGAGTGTTATGCTAAGCAAAATAAGCCAGTTGGAGAAAGATAAATATCACATGATCTCACTCATTTGTGAAATATAGTGAACAACATAAACTGATGAACAAAAATAGATCCAGAGACAGAGAAAACACCGAACAGACCATCAAACTTCAGACAGAGGGTGGCGGGAAGGGGGGTAAGAGATCAACCAAAGGACTTGTATGCATGCATATTAGCATAACCAATGGACATGGACACTGGGGAAGTGGGGGCTTGTCCTGGGGGGTGGGAGTGGCAGTGGAGGTGGTGATGGGGGAAAAAGGAGACATATGTAATACTTTAAACCAGGGGTCCTCAAACTTTTTAAACAGGGGGCCAGTTCACTGTCCCTCAGACCGTTGGAGGGCCGGACTATAGTTTAAAAAAAAAAACTATGAACAAATTCCTATGCGCACTGCGGGCCCAGGACGAGTCGGCTGCTAAGCAGGACAGGCAGTGGCACCCGGCGGGCCGGATAAATGTCCTCGGCGGGCCGCAGTGGCCCATGGGCCATAGTTTGAGGACCCCTGCTTTAAACAATAAAAAACAAATTTCAATGGCATTTTTCATAGAAATAGAATAAACAATCCTAAAATTGGTATAGGATCACAAAAGACCCCAAATAGCTGAAGGGCTCATACTCCATGATTTCATACTATATTATAAAGCTATTAGTGGAGCGGTGCACAAATTTGTGCACATTGAAAGTGAATTAATTAGAAGAAATACTTTAATATTGCTATTTGCCCTGCCCCCAATCACCATCCCCTCCCTCTGCCGGCTGGCACCTGCCTTGGCTGGCCTGGCACTGCCTGCTTCCTAGCCCTGCCCCCTGCCAACTGTTATTCCACCGTTCGGTCAATTTGCATATTACCCCTTTATTGTATAGGATAGTAACCCAAATTCTACGGTATTGGCATGAAATCAGACACACAGATCAATGCAACAGAATAGAGAGCACAGAAATAACCCCATGCATATATGTCAATAAATTTATAAGCCAAGAATATACAATGGGGAAAGGGCTGTCTCTTCAATAAATGCTATTGGGAAAACTGGACAGCCATTTGCAAAAGGATGAAATTAGACAACTATCTTATACTATATGCAACAAAATAACTCAATATGCATTAAAGACCTGAAACAATAAAAATCGTAGAAGAAAACATAAGTACTTCACATTACATAGGTACTTCACATTAATCTTAGTGATGATCTTTTGGAATTGACACCAAAAGCTAAGGCAACAAAGGCAAAAATAAACAACTGGAACTATGTCTAACTAAAAAGCCTCTGAACCGTAAAGTAAACCAACAAAATGAAAGAGCAACCTACCAAATGGGAGAAAAAATTTGTCAGTCATATATCTAATAAGGGGCCAATATCCAAAATATATAAAGAACTCATTCAACTCAATAGCAAAGAAACCCAAGCAATTCAATTTTTAAAAATTGGCAGAATATATGGATAAATATTTTTTTCCAAAGAAAACATACAGGTAGTGAACAGGTACACAAAATGATGCTCAACATCACTAATCATCAGGAAAATGCAAATCAAAACCACAATGAGCTAGCACCTCACATCTGTTAGAATGGTTATTATAAAAAAGACAAGAAACAACAAGTATTGGCAAGTGTGCAGAGAAAAGAGAACCCCTGTATACTGTTGATGGGGATGTAAATTGATGCAACCTATAAAAAACAGTATGGAAGTTCCTCAAAAAATTAAAAATATAACTACCATATCATTCAGATTTCCACTTCTGAGTACTTTTCTGAAGAAAAAGGAAAACACTAACTTGAAAAGATGTATGCATTCCCATGTTATTTACAATAGCCAAGATACGGAAACAACCTAAGTGTTCATCAATGGACAAATGGATTTAAAAACTCAGCCATAAAAAGAAGGAAATCTTGCCATTTGTCATAACATGGGTGGATCTAGAGGGTATTATGCTAAGTGAAATGAGACAGAGAAAGAAAAATACTATGTGATCTCACATGTGGCATCTAAAAATAAAAACAAGCTCAGAGAGAGAACAGATTGGTGGTTGCTGAGGATAGGGGTGGACAAAATGGGTAAAGGGAGTAAAAAAGTACAAATTTCCAGTTATAAATAAGTTATGGGGATGTAAGGTACAGCATGATTACTGTAGTAATCATACTGTATTAAATATTTTAAAATTATTAGAACAGTAAATCTTAATTCTCTCATCACAAGAAAAATATTTTTTATAACTATGAATGGTGACAGGTATTAACTAGACATACTTTGGTGATCATTTCTCAATGTATACAAATATCAAATTGTTATACACGGGAAGCTAATATAATGTTACATGTCAATTTTACCTCAATTAATAAAAAAGTTTAAAAAGAGTCATTAGCATTGTTTTAGAATTTCTAGCTAATAAATTAAGACAAGAAAAAGAGATAAGATTCAAAATTAACTTAAACTATTCAAATGAATACAGATGTTTAGCAAGTTTAACAGTTAACACAGACACACAAAAACATAACTTCCTTAAAAATAAAGAATAATCTGATAGAAGACCCAATCCAGAACACATTCTAGTTTAATGACATACAAAACTGCAAAGCAAATAAACTGGGAAAATTATTTGGGATAAATATTTTTTGCACTAAAACAACTACTACAATCTATCAAGTCATTAAGAAAAATAAAACTGCCCTAATAGAAAAATGAGTAGATCTGAAAAGTTAATATCCCAAAATAAGTAATTAAAATGGCAATAGCCAAATGAAAAAAAAAATGTTCAATCGCCCTAGTTATTAAAATGCAAAATAAAACGATGGGACACCATTTGTTTTTGTTCTTCAAACTATTAAAGATTAAAAAAAAAAAGATTATGGGGCATGTTGTAGACAAATTGGTATTCTTACTGTTTGTGGCAACACATACACATTAGTACAACTTTTCCACAGGACAATATGACAAACATACAAACGAACTAAAACAAATTTTTTTAAGCCTCACCTCAGGATATTTTTAAATGACTTTAGAAAGAGAGGAAAGATAGAAAGAGAGAAACATCGATGTGAAAGAGAAATATCCGGGGACTGGAACTGCAACCTAGGTATGTGCCTCCACCAGGAATCGAACCCGCAACCTTTCTGTGCACTGGATGACACTCCAACTAACTGAGCCGCACTGGCCAGGAATGAACTAAAAACATTAAAACATCTTATCTTTTAACCCAGTAATTTCACTTCTAGGAATTTACCCTAATGTATATAAACCTTAGGTTCATAAGTGTTTATTGAAGTGTTGATTATAATGACAAAAAAAATTAAAAACAACCAAAATGTCCAACTGGGGACTGTTTGAAAAACAACAAAATTTTGATATGACTAAATATTATGTAGCTAGTAAAAATATTGTATGAAACATGTTTACAAAAGATAGCTTTTGCAAAGTGCTGTTGACAATTTATATGTGTCCCTGTAATAAAGGATTGTACTAAATGGACTCGAAGACCTTGCAACTCAAAGTTGAGGTCCATGGACCAGTGGCTTTGACATCACCTGGGAGCTTGATGAAAATGCAGATTATTGCTTCCACCCCTGGACATCATGATCAGAATGGGTATTCTCACAAGATTCTCATGTACATTCAAAAGTGAGATGCAGACATGGAAGGTGCCCCCTAACTCTCCACTTCTCCATCCACTTACGTTGTTGGAGTCTCCTTTAGCCATTCCTCCTCCACCTACTCTTGCACAACCTACTAAATATCCATTTAATAACAATCTATACTAGTAAAAGGCAGAAGACCTGAGTGTGATTTGTGATCAAATGGGTATAATGAGCCTCCAAATTAATATAATCTGGTGGATGGTTCTATTCCTTATTGGTGGGAATTTGGGGTGGGGGCAGCAGTCCCACTGAAATCCATTGACAGACAAATGAGTGTGATGTAGTCAGGTATATTCTCCTTGAACCCAATGAACCAGAACATACCAAATCTCTCACCTTCCTGTATGATTCTCATCCATTACTCTAGTCAGCAATTTTTGGCTGCCTACCCACTCTTTGGGACTATCTGCAGAAAGGAAATGGCATTCTGCCTTCTGAGTAGCATATGCACATTAGTCCCATCCTCCAGGATAGTACTCTTCTTGTGCAGACATAAGCTTCCAGCTTTCAACAGCTGATCATCCAAAACTTCATACCAATAAATAGTGGAAACAGAACCAGACCTCATGCATAAGACAAGAACCAGAGCAGTTAATGACAACTGGATGTTAAATAATGGGAAAACCAGGCCCCACTTCTCTGGTAGTTTCATCTTCTTCCAGTTCCCAATTCACAATACCTTATGCTCTGCAACAACCAGCAGCTTTCAACACTCCCATCTTCTGTGCCTTTCCTGTTACCTCAATCTGGAAGGCCCTTTTGGTTGTCGCTGCCTGAATAACCTCTGCTTGATCTGAAGACTCAGCTCAGGATGCATCTGCTCTTCCAGGCAGCCTTCCTTCAACCTCCAGGCTGCATGACACCTGCCTCTCTCCATTCCCGTAGCACCTTGGTTTAACCTCCACTGTATCGCCTTAGACCAGTTCTGTCTAATAGAAATATAACAGGAGCCACATACATTTAAATTCCTAGCAGCAAAGTTTTTTTTATTATTAAATATGTTTTTATTGATTTCAGAGAGAGGGAGAGATCGGGAGAAATATCAATGATGAGAGAGAATCATTCATTGGCTGCCTCCTGCATGCCCCACACTGGAGATTGAGCCTGAAACTCAGGCATGTGCCCTGACTGAGAATTGAACCATGACCTCCTGGTTCATGGGTTGATGCTCAACCACTGAGCCACACTGGCTGGGCCTGTTGCAAATTTTTTTTTTAATTAAAAATAAGCAGGTGAAACAAATTTTAATTATGTGTTTTACTTAATCCAGCATATTCAGAATGTTATTTCAACAGGAAATCAATACCATACTAAAAATTCATTATTTTACAGTTTTTATCATTTCAAGTCTTCAAAATCCATTGTGTCCTTTACACGTAGAGCACATCTCAATTCAGACTAGCCCCATTTCAGGTACTCAGTAGTCACACTTGGCTAGTGGTGACTGTATCAGCCTTACACTGCAATAATCTACCTATGAGTCTGTTGTCTCCACTAGAAGTAAGCGGCTCAATGGCAAGGTCAATGCCTTATTTATAGTCTCATCAGTGTCACTTCAGTGCCTGGTACATGATGAGCACTCGGTAAATGTTAGCTAAACTGAACTGACCTGAAAGTATTTGGAGAGAAAGTGGGATTTTAACAGCTGTTCACATGAAGAGGACCTTAAGCATACTTGTAATATGATGATAGGAATAATAGCTAATATTTTTGTCTTGGACAATGCTCTGTGCTCTGTTCAATGTGTATCTCATTAAACCCTCACAATAAACCCATACTCTATGTACTGGTATTGCCTTCACTTTATGGAAAAAGAAACTTGACCCCAACTCATACTGCTACTCAGTGGAAGAGCCAGGGCTTACTGGAATAGTTTCTAGAACAAAGTAAATGATAAACACACCCACAACCCCAATAGACAAAAAGTAGAAAAATGATATCCACAGATGTTACACACCTACTCCAAGAGGTTAAGGCTTCTCCTGAGTCTCCATTACCATCCCCACCAGCATCTTCTCTGGGACTCTGATCTGTGGAGTCTGCCTTCGGCAGTGTGTAACTCTTTTCCAAGTTCTTGAACCAGCCCTTCCTGGTTTGAAACTTACTGTATCGCATACTTGCCATCTAAATTGCTTGCATTCTGCCTATCTTGTCAAAATGGCAGAGCTTTTCACAAACCATTCCAGTGAATAAAGTCACTTTTCTCAGAACCTAATCTCCCAGTATCTGGAGAAAGGGTAGGGTATAAACAGCTGGCTTTGCTCCACCACTGTCCCCAGGTCCCGGTCTCACTTACATGGCCTGGAGGGGGTGGGAAGGAGGTAGCAATCGCTGCTGATGTGTGCTTTTGTTTAAGGCAACCAGGCTCAATTGTGCTTCAGAAAAATGATGCAGATTGCAAATTTTTATTCTTCTGGTGTACAAAAATTCCATTATCTCTAAACCCCAGGAACCAGAACCACATCTGGCAAAGGAAATAAAGCTGGAGTCTTAAGGAAAGAATCGATTAGGAGCTTTGAAAACAGGCAGCCACATTTGGATTTGATGTGGTGGGAAATAAAGAACACTGGAGGGTTTCTGAGCACACGAGTGATGTGATGAAAACAGTGATTAAGGAAGATGAAATGCAAGCAGGACAAATTGAGGGGAGGGGCTGGGATCAGAGAGGAAGCAGTCATCTGGGCCCAGGGAGGTGGAGAGAGCAAGAGAAAAATCAGGCGTTTTAGGAAACGGACCCACCATTCTATGTAAAATAGTTAACATATGCCCATCCCCAAATCACTTTACTACCAAGTTACTACCAGATTTTTATTCTCTTACTCTATTTGAGAAGGCAAAAATAAACCCGTGAGGAGCTAAATATTTTCATTAAAATGATAATAACATTTCATCTGTGAATATAATGGTGTAACTGTATGTATACCCTGCTGAGAAAATGAGCTTGCAGAACAGTACATGGGGCAGAAATGGAGCACAAAAAAATTTGTATTAGGCCCTTATTCACAGAATACAAACACAATGAAAACAAAAAAATATTTAAAGCAGCCTCATGTGGATGAAGCCCAAATGACAGAATATAATCCCCAAAGTGGTAGCCCTGAGCCTGTCCCCAACTCATTGCCCTTCGGGACTCTAACAGCATCCTAGCCAAGTTAGGATGGCAGGAGGTATAGGTTGACTCTCAGGTGGACCAACATCATTTGCCAAAGCCCTGCCATCATGTTCTTCAATTCTGGATGCAATTTTATATGTTCCAGAGACTTAAGTTATTTTCATCCAAGTTTAGGTCTAGAAAGCGTCTTGGAGAACATCTGCACCCATAGCTTATAAATATTTCCAAGCTGCACACCCCTTTTTCCATTTAATCTAATAGAGATACAATGGATAAATATTAAAATGGGCACCTTGAGGAAGGAAGGAAGAACTGAGGTGAAAGTCCAGAATTCCAACTACTCATTCTCCCCTTCTCTGTCCCAACACTGCCCCGCACCCCACAGGACTTAGATACACTGTAGCAGACCCAGACGGCCTCCCTCAGAAAGCAGTTTGCAAAAACACTAAAGAGTCCAGAGCTTTTGTTTGGTTTTGGCTTCTTGTGACAGAGGAAAAAAATTGAAGCCCAGAAAGTTTAAAACAGGATTTCCATTTCTATCCACATGGCATATTAAATAAAAGCCTTCTTCTAGAAACACATAGAATTCTAGCTAAATACAAATACCCATTTAAATGTATAAAAGGAACTCATAAGGACATAAACTCCCCAATTTGAAAATATGGGTATAACCTATAACCCTCTGATTCCATGTCTAGATATATGTCTCCGGAACAATTTTTTAAATTCTTAGTGGAGATGCATCATTGGGTCATGAAATCACTTTGGTAAATTGCAACCAGCATATTTTTGGGGTGTGAAATAGACTAGGTTAAACTGGATTATAACTGAATAGAAAATAAGGGTGAGCATTATTTTGAGAAACCTTTATTCCACATATATGTGTATACACACATGACAAATGCAGCACATGTATGTGCTGGGCTTCCATATAAAATGTATGTTTAACTGTGGGTGCAGATAAAACTTTCTGGAAATGTTAATTTAGAGAAGCTTTTGTATGTTAGTATAGGAAATATATAAGAAGATTCGTTGAAGCACTGGTTAAATAATGCAAAATTAAAAGCAATCTAGCACTTCCAGTCAGGATGGTGGATGCTATGCTCATCTCCAACATCAAAATTACAACTAAATTACAGAGCGACCATCATGGAGAACCACCTGAAGACTAGCTAAACAGAAGTCCTATAACTAAGGATGTAAAGAAGAAGCCACAACGAGACCGGTGGGAGGTCTGAGAGACAGAATAGGCAGGTCCCATGCCCACAGTGTGGTGATTAAGAATTGGGAGAGATATCTCAGCTGTGGAAGTCCCCCTGAGGAGTAAGGGACCCCCGACCCTGCTCCCCAACCTGGGGCACCAGTGCCAGGAAGGGGAATCCGCCATAACATATGGCTGTGAAGATCAGCAGGGGTCACATCCAAGTGATGGAGGGCTGCTGGAGTCCCAGGTGTTTCTCTTGAGGGGCCTGCTCACTCCCTCACTCCCTCCCTCCCTCACTCACAGGTTCGCTCATTCTGAGCTGTAGCTCAGATGCAGCACCTCAGAAAGCACCAGGGACATACAGGGAGGAACGGAAATGACTGGCCTCAGGGCACAGCTGACTGGAGAGGCCTGGGTCGGGGCAGCTCTCGCTGGGATAGAAGCATTGGCAGGTGCCATGGCTCCTTTGTTGAGCTTTACCCTCACCAAGCTGACAAGTGCAGACGGGCACCAAATCTCAATTCTCCATTAACTGGCTTAACACTGTTCACCAACTTGTTTACCAGGCCTTATCCCACCAACTCTCACTAGAGGCCCAAGCCACGTCCAGTGGCTTTTCCACACAAGTGGCCTGCCTTTGCTCGGGCTGAAAACTTTCCAAAAGTCTCTCAGAAGTCCACAATCCCCAAAAAGCAGCAGCTGCTAGCCTCTGCTTGCCCTTGCTTCTTGCCGAGTCGCCCCAAGCCCAGAACAAGCGGCGACCAGTCTCAGCTTCCGCAGCTCCTTCCATCAGGTGCCACAAGACTGGCATGAACTGTGGCCAGTGTTGGTTTGGAATGCAGCATCAACTAAGAAGCCACAAGCTCAGCACAAGTGGCAGCCACAAAAAGACTCTAACCAGGGCACGAATGACAACTGGCCTCGGTTCACAGCATAGCCTCTCCAAGTGCCTCCAAACCTAGAAAAAGTGGTAACCAATTATCCATCACTTTGTAGTTCCCACTAGGTGGTTCCAAGCCAGGCACAGACAATGGCCAACCTTGGCCTGCACTGGAGCCCCTCCCCAGAGACTCCAGAATCAACATACCCAGTGGCCACCTTCAGATCACACAAGAGCGCCACCCAACCAACTCCACAAATGACCCACTCCGCGGGCAGACTCAGCTGGCATTAGAAGCCTGCTAAAGTGACTCTTGGTCCATGGGGTCAGCCCCCCGTCCCCACCCCACAACAGCTTGTCTGCTGTAGTCACAGCTAATCTTCATAGCCAGTCAGCCTGACGATTAATCCCAGCCACAGATGTGCTAACAGCAACTAAGTTTCAACTACAATAGGAGGGCACACACAACACACATAAGAGACAGCCTTAGAGCATCCAGCTTAGGTGACCAAGGATACAATGCCACTGGGCCTCAAGGACACAGCCAAAGCAGTTCTAAAAAGACAATTTATAGCAACACAGGCCTACCTCAATATCCCTGATGAACACAGATGCAACAATTCTCAAAATATTAGCAATAGATTAACAAGATCATACAGTAGGATCAAGAAAGATTTATTCCCAGGTGGCAAGGTTGGTTCAATATATGCAAATCAATGAACATGATATACTACATAAAAAAAGTGAAGGATAAAAATCATAGGAACATATCAATGGATGCATAAAAAGCAAAAAGCATTTGACAGAATCCAGCAGCCATTTATGATAAAAACTCTCAGCAAAGTGGGGCTAGAGGGAGCACACCTACACATAATTAAAGCCATGTCTGGACAAACCCACAGCTAACATCATACCCAACAGTGGAAGCTTAAAGCTTTTTCTTTAAGATCAGGAGCAGACAAGGATGCCATTTTCACCACTGTTATTCAATATAGTATTGGAAGTTCTAGCCTCAGTAATCAGACAAAAGAAAAAAAAAAGGCATCTGAACTGGAAAGGAAGAGGTAAACTGTAATAATTTGTAGATCATATGTTACTATATCTAGAGAACCCCAAAGATTACATAAAAATTATTAGAATAAATGATTTTAGGAAAAAAATAGGATACAAATGAAATAATAATAAATAAGTTGCATTTTTATATACCAATAACAATCTATCAGAAAGAGAAATTAAGGAAACAATTTACAATTGCATCAAAAGTGTCAAATACCTAAAAATAAATTTAACCAAGGAGATAAAAACCTGTACTTGAAAAATGATAAGACATCAACAGAAAACTTGAAGATGATACAAATAAATGGAAAGATATATCATGCTCATGGATAGGGAGAATTAACCATTAAAATATTCATAACACCCAAAGCAATCTACAGAGTGAATGCAATCCTTATCTGGCATTTTTCACAGAACCAGAACAAATAATCCTAAAATTTATATGGAACCACAAAAGACCCTGAATAGTCAAAGCAATCTTGAGAAAGAACAAAATTAGAGGTATCATACTTTCAAACTATGCTACAAGGCCACAGTAATCAAAATATCATGGGTACTGGCAAAAAACATATAGGTCTTTGGAACACAATAGAGAGTTCAGAAATAAATCCTTGCCTATATGGTCAATTAACGTTGGAGGCAAGACATACAATGGGGTAAAGACAATCTCTTCAAAAATTAGTGTTTGGAAAACAGGACAGATACATACAAAAGAATGAAACTGGTTCACTTTCTTATACTACATACAAGAATAAACTCAAAATTGACTCAAGACTTCAATGTAAGACCTGACACCATAATATTCCTAGAAGAAAAATATGTATAGGCAGTAAAATCTTCGACATTGCTCTTAGTAATTTTTTTATGTCTCTTCAGGCAAGGGAAACAAAAAATAAACAAATGGGACTACATTAAAGTAAAGAGTTTCTCACAGAGAAGGAATCAATCAACAAAATGAAATGACAATCTATTGAATGGGAGAAGACCCCAGCCGGTGTGGCTCAGTGGTTGAGCATCAACCCATGAACCAAGAGTTCACTGGTTGATTCCTAGTCAGGGCACATGCCTGGGTTGCAGGCTCTATCCCCAGTAGGGGGTGTACAGGAGGCAGACAGTCAATGATATTTCTCTCTCATTGATATTTCTATCTCTTTATCCATCTCCCTTTCTCTCTAAAAGTAGTAAAAACATATTTTAAAATAGTGAATGGGGAAAAAATATTCACCAATGATAAGGGGTTAATATCCAAAGATCTAAGATACTAACACAACTTAACACCAAAAAATACCTGAACATACATTTCTCCACAGAGGATATACAGATGGACAATAGACATATGGAAAGATGCTCAATGTCACTAATCATCAGAAACATGCAAATTAAAAACACAGTGAGATATCACCTCACACCTGTCAATACATCAACAAACAACAAGTGTTGGTGAGAAAATGGACAAAAGGGAGCCCTCATGCACTCACTGTTGGTGGTAATGTTAATTGGGGTAGCCACTATGGAAAACAGTATGGAGCTTCCTCAAAATATTAAAAGTAGAAATACCAAATGACCCAGCAATTCTACTTCTGGGTACTTATCCAAATAAATCTAAAACTCTAATTTAAAAAGATATATGCACCTGTATGTTCATAGCAGCTTTGTTTACTATAGCCAATATATGGAAGCAAACTAGATGTCCATCAATAGCTGTATGTATAAAGATGTGGTACATACACACAGTGGAGTATTACTCAATCATAAAAAAGAGTGAAATCTAGCCCTGGCTGGTTTGGCTCAGTGGATAGAGCGTCGGCCTGTGGACTGAAGGGGCCCAGGTTCGATTCCGTCAAGGGCATGTACCTTGGTTGCAGGCACATCCCCAGTAGGGGGTGTGCAGGAGGCAGCTGATTGATGTTTCTCGCTCATCTGTTTCTAACTGTCTATTCCTCTCCCTTTCTCTCTGTAAAAATCAATAATATATATATATTTTAAAAAGAGTGAAATCTTATCACTTGTGACATGAATGGATGTTGAGGGTATTATTCTAAATGAAATAAGTCAGACAGGGACAAATACCATATGATTTTACTTTATGTGGATTCTAAAAAACAGAATGAACAAACAAAACAGAAACAAATTGGTGGTTGCCAGATCAAAGAAGGTTGGTGGTGGGATTAAAAATGTGAAGGGATTAAGAAATACAAACTGCCAGTTATAAAAATAGCCACAGGGCTGTGATGTACAACATAGGGAATACAGTCAATAATACTGCAATGTCTATGTATGGTACCAGATCGATACTAGACTTATTTGGGTGATCACCACATCAGGTATATAAATGTGTAATCATGAAGTGAAATACCGGAAATTAATATAACAATATATGTCATTTGAAATAGAAAAATAAAATAAAAATTTAAAGAAGCAATCTGATTGTTCATCAATAGAAAAATGAATATATATATATATATAGTGGTCTGTTCATGAAACATTACATCACATAACGTTAAAATGAATGGACCAGAGCTATGTTTCTGAAGTCTAATGCTAGATTTAGAAAAAGCCAGTGTGCTTCCATTTATTTAAAGGTTCAAAACATGCAAAACAACAGTACCTACTGTTGAAAGATACATATGTATACGGAAGTAGGAAAGCATGCAAATTCAGGACAGTGTTTACCTGTGGGGCGGGAGGAATGCAAATGGGACTGAAGAGGAATCAAGTAGGTCTGGAGTGAACTTGTCAAAATGTTAGGATGGCCTAGAACTCAGTACTGACACACAGAGTTTGGTTATTCTATTCTCCCTATTTTTTGTTGTTGTTGGTTTTTAAAAATGGTTTTGTAAGTCACAGGTACTCACTTGAGACCAGATGGATGATTGGAGGGTAATCTGGAAGAAACCCAGGACAGGATCCTGACTGAGTTCCAAGCTAGTCTTCTTTCCACGTGGCTCCCAGTTCATGATCTGTCTGTAAATAAAGGATTTGCATCGTTTTGGTTCTAATCTTAGTAATTTATTTTTACCTGAGATATATTGTTCCCCAAAGACCATCAGGCCACATCTGCTCTGGCCAGAAATAGCACAAAGCACATTTACTCTGTGAGGCTGAGCTGTTGCTTCCCAGTTTGGCTCTGTTTTCCAACCTTGCTCACTCATTGCAACAAAAGGCTGAGCCATTGGAAGGTCTTTAGAGAGAGAGAGAGAAAGATGATCTAAATATGCAAAAAGTATAAAGGTGGGAAGAAAGAGTGAGAGGGGAAAAGAGGGGGGAGGGGAAGGAACAGGAGAGGGGGAGGAGAGAAAGAGAATCAGCTTTGCATGAGGAAATAGACAAACTCACAGGAAGTGATCAAATAAAGTCAGAATATTGCAGAGAAACCATGAAACAAGCATGGGGTGTATTTTAGATGTGTATAACTTGAAGTAGTAGCACTTCTATAGACTTTGAGCACAAATGCACAATCTAATAGGAGGGAGTTCATTAACTTTTTTCTAGTCTATCGTATGACAAAGACAAGGAGACAAAGGATACTTTGGCAACTCCTGGAGACCCTTATGCAGAGAGATTTATTGAGTTTTGGAAAAATCCAGGACAGTGGTTTTTATCACTGCATCCTTTATACTCTTCAAGTTATAGAAGAGGCACTTCTTTTTCTTTTCTAAGCATGGCTTCCAGGTCAACTTGAGCTTTTCAGGTGGTGAGCCAAAGCTTTCTGCTGTTGGAGGCAGTAACCCGGACAAGAAGAAGATAACTCCTATAGTACAGGATCTGTGACAGATCATTCTCTGGAGTCAAACAGCAAATTGGACATAACTATGTTTCAGATTCTTCTCACCCTGGGATGCCTACGAATGATATGAACTATGAACATATTCTTTCTGTACTGCTGGAGACAACAGCCCTGTAACAGAACTCCTTGTATTGTTATCGAGAGCAATGCAGCAACCACTAACGTTGATTGAGCACACACTCTTACAAATCCCTTCTGTCATTTAGTCTCAACCATCTTCCCAGGAAAGTACTCTTGCTAGCCTCCTTTTATAGCAAACAAAACCGAGACCCAGGAAGGTTAAGTCATATACATCGGGTCCCCTGAAAGAAGTGGTGGAGCCAGGATTTGGAGCAGCCAGTTGCTGTTAACAGACTGGGCTTTTATGTGCCACGCTATGCCTGGGAGACAGTATCTATATATATAAAACCCTAATATGTAAATAGACCGAATGGCAGAACAACTGAACAACTGGTTGCTATGACATGCGCTGACCACCAGGGGGCGTGCACAGAACATGGTGGACGTCGGCAGCAGGTGGCAGAGCGTGGACCATGGTGGGCGTCAGCTGCGATGGGATGGTGGAGCAGGTGAGTGGGGGCACCAGGCCAACGTGGGGCACTGGTGCTGTCATCAAGGCGAGCCTCTGGTGGTTACTGAAAATTCTTTGCTCCTGCATGCCATGGTCTCGCCTGGTACCGGCCCCAATTGCTTGGTGCCATCAGCAGGTGTGAGTGGTGGCTGCCAGCCCCAATTGCCCCTCAGGGCTCCTCCACCTCTCCCTGCTCCTGAGGGGTGTTCGGGGCAGCAGCCACCACTCACACCCAGTGATGGTGCCGGCCCCACTCACACCCGCTGCTGGCACCTGCCCCAATCGCTCCGCCTGGTCAGCGGGTATGAGTGGGGCTGGCATCGTCAGCTCATGGGAGTGGTGGTGGCAGGAGCAGGGCTGCTGGCAGACAGGGGACTGGGTGCCACAGTGGGAGGGCGCAGAGGATGGGCCGAGACCCTGTGCCCACCACAGCCTCGCGGCCCACAATTCCTTTCAAGGTGCACAAATCCGTGCACTGGGCCCCTAGTTTAAAATAAAGTGGAGGCAGCTATTGAGATGACAGCATCAAGTTATATGAGGACCAGGGGACCTGGGCTTCAGATACGGCAGATCTAAGGGGGAAATATTCACCTGTCAGTGAAGGTGAGGATGGTTTGCTGAAAATCAGAATTCTTTCCTTGGAGCTCCCAGCAACCTAGAACATCCGCCACGGGGCACCTATGTGTCCTACCCCACCTAAATTATGGCTAATTCTGCTATGTCCCTCAACCCTCAGACAGCACAAGTGGAGATGGACTTGGAAATTATATTGGATGAAAGTTGGAATGCTTAAGCTTGAGTTCAGGGTTGCCACTTACTAACTAAATGGATTCATTTCTGTGAAATAAGAAAAAGAATGCCTGTTACTTAGAACAGGCAAGTCAAACCAGATAGAGGAACAGAGAACTCTGTACACATTGTTGACAAATGAGATATTTTTTTCTTTGTTCCATAAGTCAAAGCAGAACATTACAACAAAATATCGGAATTGTCTTCGCAAGACCCATGCAAATCTCAAAGAGCCTTCCTTTTCCTTTAGTACTAGAGGCCCGGTGCACGAATTTGTGCACCAGTGGGGTCCCTCAGCCTGGCCTGTGGGATTGGGCTGAAACAGGCTCTCTGACATCCCCCAAGGGGTCCCAGATTGCGAGTGGGTGCAGGCCAGGCCGAGGGACCTCACCGGTGCATGATCGGGGCCAGGGAGAGACAGGGGAGGTTGGCCAGCCAAGGAGGGACCACAGGAGGGCTCCAGGGCGTGTCCAGCCCACCTCACTCAGTCCCAATCGGCCAGACCCCAGCAGCAAACTAACCTACTGGTTAAAGTGGCTGCCCCCTGGTGGTCAGTGCACATCATAGCAAGTGGTTGAGCAGCCTTAGCATATCATTAGCATATTATGCTTCGATTGGTTGAACGGTCGAGCAGATGACCAGACACTTAGCATAGTAGGCTTTTATTATATAGGATTATTAACATTGGCCAAGTCATTTTTCCTTTTTTATTCCATCTCCAAGAGGAGGGGTATTAATCACCAAAGTCTTTTCTAATTTTGATATTTTGTGATTTATTTTGTACCAGATCTAGGAGAACTGGACTGGGGTTTCTAAATGGTAGTTTTGGTACTTCCAAGTCACCTTATTCTTCTAAAGTAAACAATCATTGCATTCCTAGGGCCCCACCAATCACACAGGATCCAGGAGGAAATCTAACAGCCCACAGATATAATTACAATGGTTCTAATTGCCCCGGGTTCAAGTAGGGAGGGTGCATTCATTCTAAACACTTCTGTTCTGGGTAATGCCAGACACAAGAGGAAAAAGTTTGAGAAAGCTTCCAGCCCTGTGATCTCAAGCCACTGCTTCACTGGTAAGTGTCACTTGAAAACGATGTCAGGTATGACCAGCTAAGGCAAGCTGGGAGCCAGAGCCAGGAGCCCTCCTGGCTTCCTGCCTCTCTGTGTTGGTCTTTTCCCAGCAAGACACATCAAGTGTGGCAACTCTCACTTGTGGGAGTGACTGCAGCGTGGTCCTGAAGCAGCTGTGTGCCTGCTGAAGGCTTTGCCAGTCCCTCCAGAATAGGGCTGACCCCATTCCAAGGGAAGCCAGCCCCTGAGGAGCCTAGGGACAAGGCTGAGAATGACAGGTCCATTTTCAAAGGAAAGGGGGTGATCAGTAACCCCGATCACAGTCTATGACATGGACCCTCCCCCTGCCATCCATCCCCTGGGTTCTGCAGGCTGAAGCCGATGATAGGAAAAGTCACTTATGCAACATGTAGCTGTCTGCAGCCTGGAGATACACATAATGCCCATGGCCGGAACCGCTACAATGAGATAAGCCTGGGTGGGCTCCCAAATCACCGTGCAGTGGACACGCATCAGTGATTCATTCCTTCTGTGTCTCTAGCGGGCCCTGCTCACTCCTGCCTGGGGCCTCTGCATTGGCCACTCCTGAAAGCTTGGCCCTCAGGTCTCACACAGCTGGCTCCTTTCTGCAATTGAAATTTCATTTGCAATATCATTTTCTTAGACCTCCCGTGCATACAGCCTCCCTTGACTCTCTATCACAACACTCCATTTTACATTTTATATAGAACTTCTCATTATCTGAAATGATTCTGTTCATTTGTTTTTCTGGTTTATTTTCTATTTTCTCCTCAGAATGTTAACTTAATGAGAGCCAACATCATCTCTGTGTTCTCCAAACTAGCCCAGCACCTAGAAAAATATGTAGCAGATGAGAAGTGTTCAATAAAAGCCAGTAAAATTAATTTGCTAAAGGGTTAATTCTATTTAGGACACGTGTGTACTAGCAGTGGTGAGATTTCAAAGCTTCAGGGTAGTTTTCATAGACACTTTGAATATGCCACCGTTTCATGAACCATCCCCTATCCTCGCCCCCATTAAAGATCTGACAGTCACTATAATCCCTAGGGAGTGGCTCCTGGCAGCTCTATTTATACTACATAACGTTTTCACTGAGGAATGAATTTGGTTTTAAGCAATAACAATGACCTATCTCAGTGCACTGTGATTTCAACAGATAAGTTATTATTTTTCTCGATTAAGAACAAATCAGGAGTGAAATCCAGTGTCAGTGTGGCAGCTCAACCATAGAGGGACCTTGGCTCTTTCTCCTTTGCACACTCTGTTCCTAGCACACAACTTCCATCTGGTGCTTGTCATATCATGGTCACAGGATGACTGCTGCACCACCAGGCATCGCATCTGAATTCCAGAGGAGAGGAAAAGCAAAAGGAGAAAGAGCCATCCCTGCCTGGTAAATCTGTTGCTTCTTTTTATTGGGAAAACAAAAGCTTTCCCAGAACCCATATCCAGCCACCTTTATTTACATCTCCGACATTAGTGCTGGGTCACATGGCCACCCCTACACCAATTACTGACAAAGGTAAACGATTACTAGGACTGCTCAGGGGTGGGGAACATCTGGCCCTGGGGCCATATGAGGCCCTCGAAATAATCTGGTCTGGCCCTGGTAAGGCATTTGGGGTGAGTTAAGTAAATGTTTGACCAAATATAGCAGGCTAATTTTTAAGTCGATCATTTTGTATGGCCCACAAATGATGTTATAAATAACCAAATGGCCCTTGGCAGACAAAAGGTTCCCCATCCCTGGCTTAGATTGTCACAATTTATCCTCTGGGGCTGGAGAAAGGACCTATTTTTCTTCAGAGCAAGGTATTGCCACATTCTCCTCAACAAACAGATGTGTCATAACTAAATGAACTAGAGTAGACTTGCCTCAAAGTCAGAGCTGAGGCTTACAGAAGCTGAGAGTTAAAGGCAGATCCCTTGAGCTGTCACATTTTTTAAGTTTAAGATTTGATTGGGCAAACTGTTTAAATTCTAGCATGTGCTCAAATATACTCACCGTATATTTCCCTTTTCTGTTAAGCTAGCTCAAGATAGAGTCTGTTATTTAAAACTAAAGGGTCTTTGTTACTGAGCATCTTCTAACCACCAACGTTCTACATGGGCAAGAGGCTGCCCTGCATGGGTGCTGTAGAGGGTCAGACAGTACACCCACACCTCCCTCCAGAAAGATTCTTTGTACCAAACACTGTGCTCCTCCCGGGGCAACCCAAACACCGAGACATCATGTCATCAGCCCGACAACCTTCTCCTCCTCCTCATCTTCACAAGTATTTGCTGAGCTCCCACGTGGAAAGAGAGGGCTGCTGGGCACTAAGGGCCTGCCTGTGACAGAGGAATGGGAGCCATTCAATAGCACCCACACTAGCTAGGGAAGGAATGGAACGGTGGAGATGTCACATCACAAATCTATGTCAAAGGCCAAAAACATATCGTGCCTTCCGATTATTAGCCCAGTACATTTTTTTTCTTTTTTTTAAGCCATCGGATTATTTAAGGCATGTACACAGACACACACACACACACACACACACACACACACACACACACGGCCATCTACACCCCTACAATCAAGAAAGATCCCAATGAGTGAAAAACCTGGCAAGTCCAGCTTATTATTCCGTCCCTGCTAATAGCCACAATGAATATTTTATGAGAGATTATAAGGACTGTCACTCAACTATTTTAGAGGGCTATCTCTACAGATCTCTTACTCTGTCATCTATGAACTTGATCTACATTCTTCTTCAATGTATACATTTTTTTCAATTTATGTAAATTTTAAACAGGTTTTTCAAAACATGTTGCTTGCAGCTTACATGTTTCACATGAACAAATGGTTCCATGATCATATGACTTTGGAAACACCTGGTTAAAGAAAGCTGAATGGCTTCTTCTTGCAAGACACTAATAGTCTAATAAGCATAATGAGTAGCCAAGAGAGGGATTTACTGTGTGGTATCTTCCAAATTTGTTTAACCACACATATTTTTCCTCGGCGTATATTGAAAGGCTGGTGATTGAAGAGAGAAGCTTTGGGAAGCACTGCAGGGGGGAAGATACAGGAGTTAAAGCCGAAACTACTACCTCTTTTAAGTATCCAGAGGCATGTGCTGTGACTTGGTGAAGTAGGTCATGTCCAAACTTATATGTACCCCTAGTGAATGTCACTAAATAGTGAGCATCATCCCTTAGTGCCCTGTTCCTAAGTTCTACATCACAGCTGCTGTCTTGGGTGAAAAGCACAAGGAGCCAGCAGGGAGTGCACTTGGGATCTGGAGCTGATCATGTTATTTCTCTGATCATCAGGTTCCCCTCCTTCAAAAGGAGCATGACAGACCATATGAGAATAAGGTCATTATCAAAGGCTCAACACCCTATTATTTTTCTTCTGTTCTAACCTTTATCAAAGACATTTTCAACAATGCGAGAGTAAGCAGGCCGCTTTGACCTCAGTGACAGGATACATAAAAACTTATTTATCTTGTTTAGATCCACCTTCTCCAAAAGACCACTTGGTACAATATAACAAATATCCTGTTTCCCAATATACAAACATTTCCCTAAGATACCTGGCACCAATTAGGCTGCTTCATAACCTGTATATACTTAAGCATCCTTACAAAATGATTTTAGGAGAATTAAATGCCAAGATTGACAATGGGTTTGCCAAAGCTTCATTACAGGACATCTACAAGTAAACCTTGCTTCCCTGAAAGCCTTTTTTCCAGGCACAGAGAGATCCAAGTCAAAGAACAAAATAACAGGACAAACTCTTTATTATCACAATGTAATAATAAAAACTGCAGTTTATGGAATAAGTCCAGGGGAACTTTATCTCTAACTCTAAAGGTTCAACATTATCAGCCATTTGTTAATCAGAACTTCATTGTTTTTCTTTATCCTCAAGATGAATATTTTCAGTCTATATTAATAAGGATTCGTATTCCCCTAAATTTACTTTGACCTTATGCTCTCCTAAATTGAATCATTTGAAATGTTCTGTGTAAAAGGAAATGGTCTTCTCTATGGCAATAGGAACAAGAATATTAAAAGTCACATAGTGTAACAAAAAAAAAAACAAACTAACAAGAGCATCAGAAGAACAAGATTGTAATCAGTGTTTAGAGAGCTGTTGCCATGAGTTGAATCTTGTCTTTCCCAAAATTCATATTTTACAGTCCCAATCCTCAGCTCTTTATAATGTGACTGCATTTGGATTTAGGGTCTTTTGGGTCTAATCAAGTTAAAATGAGGTCATTAGGGTGGGTCCTCATCCAATATGGGTGTCGTGCTTAAAGAAAAGAACATTTGGACACAGACTCAAATAGTAAGAAGATGATATATTCAATAGATAAGGGAGGAGATGGCTATCTGCAAGAATAGGACAGAGGCCGAGAGCAGGTTCTTCCCTCACAATCCTCAGAAGGAACCAACTCTGCCAATACCTTGACTTTAAACGTCTAGCCTTCAGAACTGGGTGGCAATAAATTTCTGTTGTTTAAGACACTCAATCTGTGGTACTTTGTTATGGCAGCCCTGACAAAATAGCTATATTTTGGGGTAAGTCTTCCAATATCTCTGGGTCCATTTCCTCATCTGTAGCACGAGGGGGGTAAATGGACTTTGAAATTGCTTTTATGTCTAAAGGTTAATGATCAAGGATGAAAGTAGCTTCTCACCAATTCTCCTGAGATGTAAACACTCACCATCTTCTGAGAAAAGCTTTCCCTCTTATCTGCAGATCAATGGATTGGAAGCCGTCTTTGATACTCCTGTCTGGCTTTCCTAATTTATATTTCAGTAATGACTTCAGGGAGCAAAATAAGGAAGAAAGGAGACTCAAAGTAACTCCTATGAAAGGCCACAGACTTATAAGTTTATATCATTTTATAAGAAATTCATCATTTGGAAAAATTGGCTTATAATAGATCCTAAGGGAAGTGCTGGGGTGGGATCAGTTGAAAAGACCAATAACAAATTCAAGTTTCATGACATGGTTCCCCAGAACAGAACCTCTGTAAATTAAAGCACACATTTTTTGTGCTCTCTTCACAACCCATTTCTGGGATCCCCCTCTCTCTCACACTTGAATGTTAATCGTGAAAGGAAATATGTTTCAGGCACAACTATGGAACATCTGAGTGCTACTATCTTGTTCCAGCTCACCACTAAAACAGTTAATAACAATGACTTTTTGCAACATTTATCAACCTCTTATCAGCTTGTATCATTTCAGTATAAATCCCAGGCTATTAATGCGTCTTCAAAGCCTGCAATATAGTATTAATGCCAGAATCATAGTGGGTAATGAGCATTTTGGCAACTGAAATGGCAGTTCTAAATGCTATAAAGCAGAACTGATGTGCTAGCTCCCCTTCTCTTTACCTCATTGAATGTAGCCTCTCCTGCCAAAGGAACTGCAAAGGTAAGTTTCTATGATATGATTTGATCATTGCTAAGAAGCAGTGATAGGGTAAACTTCATAAGCAGCTAAATGGCCGGCTTAACATCAACTACATTAAAATAAAAATCAATATACTCGGCAAGCATCAATCCAACATTTAAATGCTCGGTGCTTGTAGTGAGGGTCTCAATAAGATGGAACACACAAGTCAGGATAACTCAAAGAAGGTCTATTTACTCAGCAACTTTTTACGAAGGCATACTCAGGGTGCAATAAAACCACAGGGATTGTGGGCAATAATCCAGGGTTAGGAGCTGAAGCACTGTGACCACCCTTAAGCACAAGGAGGTAAGGAGAAGGAGTGGGGAGCAGAACCTAGAAAAGGGCTCAGTCTCACTTTAGTCACCAGCCACAACTGGGGTCCCTATGGGACTCATACTTCCGCCCAGTTGACTACAAATCTGGAGGTTCCTGCAACTCCCACTCAGGTTCAATCATTCACACAGCCGTGGGCAAACTACGGCCCGCGGGCCAGATCCGGCCTGGTCGGCTGTTCTATCTGTCCTGTGGAGCCGAAAGAGCGGAGGGTTCTCTTGCTCTCCCCTCCGCTCCTTTACTTTGAATTTGTATTAGTTCACACAAACACTCCATCCATGCTTTTGTTCCGGCCCTCCGGTCCAGTTTAAGAACCCATTGTGGCCCTCGAGTCAAAAAGTTTGCCCACCCCTTAGAGTGAAGAGAACTCAGGATAGCTCCCTACTTTCTGTTACATTTTTATTATAAAGGATACAACTCAGAAACAGCCAAAAGAAGGAGATGCACAGGGCCAGGAGGGCCCAAAGCCCCCTTGCCCTCTCTGAGTGTGCCCCCCTCCCAGCACATCAACCGGTTCACCAACCTGAAAGATCCCTTAGCCTCGCCGTTTCGGTTTTTATGGACGTTCCATTATGTAGGCATGATTTCCTAAATCACTGGCCACTGGTGAGTGAACTCAGTCTGTAGCCCCTCCCTTCTCCCCAGAAGTTGGAAGTGGGGCTGATCTAATTCTCTAATCATGTGGTAGTTCCTCTGGTGACCAGCCCCCATCCTGCAGCTATCTAAGCACCACATGTAGTAACCTCATTAGAATACAAGGGACACTCCTATGACTCTGGAAACTCCATGGATTTTAGGAGCTCTATATATACTTTAAAAAGTATATATATATACTTTTTTACCATGCCACCCCAGCACTCTGTACCATCAAGCATATCAAACTCACAGCCCGTGGGCCGCATGCGGCCCACAACAAATGTTTTTGCAGCCCAGCCAATATAAAGTTACGTAAGAAACGTTTTAATAAAAAATTTGTAGCTTAATTTTTACAATATCCTGTTATACACAATTGTTAATAACGAACTACAACGTTCGCTAATGACTGATTACTATAAACGTGTTGCATTCATTCCCTTACTCGCCTTATGCGCAGGTGCACCATTTCTCCCCACTAACACTAGCAGCGAATATTTTAGCAGCCGATTGCCACGTCATTAGTCTTGGACTGACTTGTTTGGTGTGCACAACAGGAAATATTTCGCTTTCAGAGAACAAGAAAAATAGGTTTATTTGCATTATGCTTATTAATTTGTGCAGGTATTCAGTGTCTGGTAAGTTAATGTTAAAGAAAAAATATTAATTTTTACTAGAATGTTCTATTATTTTATGTTAATGATTACTCATTTATATCAGCCTTTTGTATTCAGCATGTCTCTATTGAAATAAACCTATGTTTCTATGAAAATTGAAGCTTTTGGGGTTTTTTGCAGCCCACATGAACTTAAACCTTGTTTATTTGGCCCGTGTTAGCCTTTGAGTTTGACATGCTTGCTATACCACAGTTTCTGTACATAACGGGCACTTAGTATTAATGAATGATGCAGGCTCCAGTGGGCCATTTTAGAGTTCTTTCTCCTTCTTCATTTTGAAAGATTAGTGAACTTTAAAAATATATATACATTTTTATTGATTTCAGAGAGGAAGAGAGAGAAAGAGAGATAGAAATATCAATGATGAGAGAGAATCATTGACCGGCTGCCTCCTGCATAGCCCCCACTGGGGATCGAGCCTGCAACCTGGGCATGTGCCCTTGACCAGAATCGAACCCAGGACCCTTCAGTCCACAGGCTGACGCTCAATTCTCTGAGCCAAACCGGCTAGGGCGATTAGTGAACTTTTAAAGCCAAACTATTTATGCTTTAAGATTCTCCCCCACCCCCACCCCCGTTGGATAATTTAGAGAAGACAAACCCTGGCTTCCAGAATAGTAGGGCACTTCATGCCTCTGACACAGAGAGACTCAGAGGAGAAGCATTCACAATGATTTTTTTGAGAGACAGAATTTAAATAATTGATTTACAATCTGCTCCCGTCTCCTCCCAATTTCATCTCTTTTTGTCACCTTCACAACCAACAGATTCTGCTGCTCTAAATAGAAGTAGGAAGCTCGGGTTGGACATTTGCTGGGGGTGGTAGGATATTTTTGCCCATGTAATACATTGTATAATGTGCCACCAAAAAGACTTGATATTCTGGATAGTCCCCAGTGATATGAGTCCCACCTTATGCTGTTAGAATCCCAAGTTACCAGCATTTTACACAACACAAGGAAAACTGAATTTCTAACAGGAGAAAATTGGAAACCAGGGATGAAGAAAATGCAGAAAGTAGTAGGGTTTTTCTAAATCCATTAACAGAAAAAGCAAAATGAAAAACAAACAGTCCACCAGGGCTAATATGCCTTGAAAATATGGTATGAAATTCCAGTTTAAAGGAGGGTTCAGGGGAACAGTGTTGAAGTTTTCTACCCATCCGCAGAGCTAGCCATCTATCTGATGGACTGTTAGGCTTCTCAAAACTAATAGCTTTCTAATATTAACAAAAACAAGCCACACCCTATAACCACACTGTGAACTCCCAACTTAAACAATTGTCCAAGGGCTTCCTAATGTCCTTTTTGGAGAATATTTTTAGCCCTGCTCATACACACTTGGCCCACCTTCCTGTGGAAGTGGGGTACCCTTCATCTTGAGCAAAAAAATATAAAAGGGGTCCCTGAATCTCCTCAGCTGAATGTCCTGTTTGGCACGTGCATCTTCTATGCAAGTGACACCCTTGATCAGCAGCACACAATATCATCGTTTCAGGCATTATCAGAAAACGCATCCAAGAACAGATTGTGATCCTCTGCAAATGTGTGCTGGAGACACCTGGCAATGGAAAGAAATGCCGGAGGCAGTTGTTCCAAACCCGATGGATCACTCTAAATGGCCTGGGGGCGGGGTGGGGGGGGGCGGGGAGAGGGGGGAAGGAGATGGGAACAACCAGTGGGTCATTGGAAAGACAGTGAGAGAACTGAGTGGATATCGGGGCCCACCCAACATGTAGGAAATCATAGCTGGAGGTGAGGCCCAGGTGTCTTTGTAAAGGCACACTCTCTCCCCATCAAGCAATGGAAAGGAGACATAATACTAATTTTCCTTTTCATATCTCCAAACAATATGCACCTGGATTGGGTACAATGGAATTACATGGGGAACTTTTTCAAAATATACATGTGCAAGACCTTCCCTACCCACCCCACCATTCTGACAAACATTATGTGGTACAACTTATGTATTTTGCAAGAGCCCTCTAGGTCATTCTGCTCCTCCCGCCTCCCTTCATCCCATCCCATCTTCGGCTGAAATACACTACACACTACTTCTCTATTACACTCAGTTACTAGAAAGAAATATATTTGGGTCACATCTCTTAATTCCCTACTGACATACCATAATGAAATTAATATTTAACAATACACACTTGACTTAGATCCAAAATGCCTTAAAGGGGTTATCTACTTGAATTTGACACTGTTATACCTTCTGGAAAATCAACTGCAACCATCTGATACGTTACCCAACATCCATTACCCTTCACAAAATTCTGTGTCTGATGAGAGATGGTCCCCCCAGCAGAACATGTCTGTGTCTTTTTAATAGACAATGATAATGAGATTAATGCAAAGCATTTACCCTGGTGCTTCAGCTGCTAGGAAACAAGCCTTTTTTTTTTTTTTTTTTGGTATTTTTAGCAATCACAGCATATGGGTGAGGCTCCTTAGCAATGGCTTGTAAGAGAGTACTGTCCAATGGAACTGTGAGGGTAGAAATGTTCTAATCCCATGCTATCCAATTCGGTAGCCAGTAGGCAATGTGGCTAGTGAGCTCTTCAAATGTGACTAGTGTGGCAGAGGAATGAATTTTAAATTTTATTTAATTTCAACTAATTTAATTTTAAGGAGTCACAGGTGGCTAGTGGCTGTCTTGAACAGCATGGTTGTAAAGCTACTCTTTACAATTAAACTCAGTTAATACATAAATATAAGTAACATGATACAAAATGTGTATAGTAGTTTCAACTTTGGTGCAAATACTATGTTTATATTGTAAGAGCATCATTGGCTTTTTGTAATATCACTTGAAAGGACTGTGGGTTTCGGGGGTTGACTGCAGACACCTGGCTGCTCTCAGTAAAGAGGAGTCTCAGGTGATCTCTCTGGAGCAGCCTGACTTAACCCGACATGACCTATGGTCTGGGTCCACAGTGGTCGGCAAACTCATTAGTCAACAGAGCCAAATCAACAGTACAACGATTGAAATTTCTTCTGAGAGCCACATTTTTTAAACTTAAACTTCTTCTAACGCCACTTCTTCAAAATAGACTCGCCCAGGCCGTGGTATTTTGTGGAAGAGCCACACTCAAGGGGCCAAAGAGCTGCATGTGGCTCGCGAGCCGCAGTTTGCCGACCACAGGTCTGGGATGTTACCATTAGAACTGCAGGAACCTGATGGCAGCACCACTGACCTTCCTCTGAACAGTGCCACCATACCCTGTCTCAATGGATCCTCAGATACAGCCCTCCCCTGTCAACCCCACCTGTGGAGGGAGGGCAGGAGGCGGCTTGAACGCTGGCCTGGGTAATTCACACCTGGAGCGTGTGTTCTCTTTTTACCAAAGGGCTCAGTGGGTCTTCAGGGTTTCTCAACCTCAGCACACGGACATTTTGGGCCCTGTGATTCTGTGTTGTGGAGGGCTGTCCTGTGCATTGGAGGATGTTTAGCAGCATCCCTGGCCTCTACTCATGAACAATACACATCTGGCTTGGCATCCCACAACTCCCCTCCTCCCCAGTAGTGCCAAGCAAATATTTCTCTAGATTTTTTCAAATATTTGTTGGGGGCCAAGATCACCCCCGGTTGAGAACCACTGATATAGACAGTGAGTCCTTGGACTATGGGCTTCTGACAAAAGGAGGCAAATCTTAATTGTTTTTGTTTAATATCTAGTACCTAGCAGATGCCTCGTCTATGATATATACTCAACTAAGCATTGCTTGGGTGAATAAATTAAAGGCCACTATTTTTTAATTTTTAAATATCCCCCTGTGCCTAGCAAACTAGAAGACTTAATCGACAAATATTTTCTGGTTGCTTAATGTTCTTAGAGGCTTTTAAAAAGTAGAAATGCCTACTGATAACTATTTCTGAGGAAGGAAAATGACCGAGAAATAAATCATTTTCATACCTTAATGTGCATGAAACAATTTCCTACCCTGTTAGAGTTTTTAGCAAACAGTGTAAGTCTAAAAATAGAGTCTCACCATTTCCAAATTAAGTACCACAACTGTCTGTGGGGGAGGAAGCAGGGCTCCGCCGCCTCTCAGCCTCGGTCTCTCCACCGTCTTGGTGCTGGGGTCAGTAGGAGCCAGACCTCTCAGGCACCAGGTACGACCCCCAGGAACCCCTGCTGCTGGCTGCCGTGCAGGAGAAAAACAGGGATGGCTCGGGTCAGCTTCCAGTTCCTGAACCTTTAAGCTGCATTTGCCAGCAGGTGATGCTTTTTATCTCATTTGTCACAAACCCTGCAGAACAAGACTACTAATTAAAGCCAAACCATTGCACCTAAAACCTAGGGGCTGCTGTACCGCCATGTACTAGGACACATGGCCTAGCACTGCAGAGAGAAATGAAAGGCATCCCCACCATGCACAGATTTAAACTGAAGACACATTTAGCATAGTCTGCCCTTCCCTGTCTACTTACTGTTTGTGGTATTTTAAGTTTCTTGGACGAGATTTCTTATTTAATGGGAACTGTCACTCTCTAAACACCATATCACTGGCTGTACATTTAAGGAACTGCTGCATTCAAACAACCAAGATCATGAAGTCCCTATTTCACCAGGGAAAAGGTCAGAGCATTTATTATAATTTAAAAAAGCAAAGGAGAAGGAAGAAAAAGCAGCTTATTTGCAAAAACCATCCCTTCCCTGAGAGCGGTGGTTTGCCGGGGACATATTAGAATCACCTGGGCAGCTTTTTGAAGTCCCGAGTCAGACCACACACACCAGACAAATCAAATCAGAACCCCAGGGTCATAACCAGGCATTGCAAATTATTTTAATTAAGTGTTTTAGTTTAGAACAGTTGTAAGTGTATGGGAAAATTTGCCAATTTAGTGCAGAGATTTCCTATATACCGCACTCCGAGTTTCCCATATTAACATCTTATATCAGTACGGTACATTTATCACAATTAATGAGCCAATATTGACAGATTATTATTAACTAAAGTCCATATTTTTTCCATATCTCCTTGGTTTTTCCCTAACTTCCTTCTTGTATACAATGATCCCATCTAGGATACCATCTCCTTAGCTTCTTCTTGGCTGTAACCGTTCCACAGACTTTCATTGTTTTTGATGACCTCGACAGTTTTGAGGAGTACTGGTATTTTGGAGAATGTCCCTCAATTGGGATTTGTCTGATGTTGTTCTTAGGATTAGACTGGGGTTATGTGTTTTTGGAAAGAAGACCATAGAGATAAAGCCATTCTCATCACATCAAATCAAGGCGACGTATATCAATGTGACTTAGCACTGTTGATGTTGTCCCTAATAATTTGGCTAAAATAGTATTTTTCAGGTTTCTCCACTGTCAATTACTCTTCCTTCCCCCTTTTCATTCTGTAGTCTTTTTAAGGAAGCCACCGTGTTCAACCACACTCAAGGAATGAAGAGATGAGGACACAGTATCTACATAAGACTTTTAGAATTCTTTGTATAGGAAATATGTCTGTTTTCCTCCATTTATTTATCTATTCAATAATCTATTCAAATCAGTATGGATTCATTTATTTATTTTACACTCTGGGTTTCACTCCAATACTACTTTATTTTGTTGCTTAAAAGTTCCAGATTTGGGCATTGGGAGGCCTTTCAGGTGGCCCTGTGTCCCTCTGACATACCCCCATCCCTGTGTTGTTGTCCTAAACACCTTCTTACATTTTGGCACTATAAATAGCTCCATGCTCGTCTTTCATATTTGCTACCCTTGTCCTAGAATCAGCCATTTATCTTAGTTCTGGTTCTTTTGTTGGAGAAAAATATTAGAAACCTGTATATCTCCTTTGGTGAAGTGTTTGATCAGATATTTTGACCATTTTAAAACTGTTTTTCATATTGTCTAGTTTTAAGAACATTTTGTATATTTTGAATATGGTTTTGATTAGATGTGTTTGCAAATACTCTCGATCTTGTCCTTTGATTCTCCTAACAGTTTCTTTCACAGAAGTTTTTAATTTTAATAAAGTAAAAAAAAAACACCTCATTGGCAAACCCAGGCAACATAGCTTTCTTCCAGTGTTTTATTCTATCAGATGTATAGTTTTGTATATTATATTTAGGTCTATGATTTATAAAAGTGTAAGGTCTGGGTCTTGGTTCAATTTTTATTTTACATATGAACTTCCAATTATTCCAGCATTATTTGTTGAAAAGCGTATCTGTTCTCCATTGAATTGCCTTTGCTCCTTCATCAAAGATCAGCTGACTATATTTGTGTGGGTCAATTTCTGGGCTCTCTATTCTGCCCCATTGATCTATGTGTCTGTCTATCCTTTCACCAATGAACAGTCTTGATTACTAAAGCTTTATAAGTCTTGAAATTGGGAAGTGTGACTCCTCCAACTTGGTTCTTTTTCAGTATTGGGTTGGGCATTGCCAATTTTTTTAAAGCTTCCCAAATTATTCCAATGTGTAGCCAAGGGTAAGAATCACTGCTTTGAAGGCATCTGGGAATAAAAGCAAGGACATGGATATTAAAGTCAAGCAGCCTTGTGTGCACATTCTTGGTCTGTAGATAAGCCATCTGAAATCTTCGGGTTTCAGTTTCCTATTCAAGAAATGGGATATTAAAATGCTTTCTGGCAGGGTTTTTGTAAAAGCAACGTGGAGACGAGGATCAGCATCTAGCAACCAACCAGTCCAGTCAAGTTCCCTTTTCTGCCCTTTGAATACTTTCTTGACTGTTTTCTTAGGGTGCTCTTTGGCCATTTTCTTCCAAATATTATGAAGGATTGGCATGGTTATTATTATGAAACATCTCCTGATAGCTGCATAAACATGCAAGATGGATCATAATCCCATTTTGCTTCTCCGGGAAATTGGCTGCCTAGACTAAAGAAATAAGCCTGTTTGACAATCTTTCTTAGAAGGAAGTGATTCATCCTGAGTCCATGGAAAATTAATACTGGCCTATTTTTTTAAAGATTTGAGGAAGGGATGAGAATTTATTAACTGCATGGAAACAATAATGAGAATAAGAAGCAAATAGCACAAAAGAAAAAGAAAACAGTAAGTGATGGAAGTGCTGGGGGTTTTTTTTGTGTTTTTTTTTTTTTTTTTTTTTTTTTTTTTAAGGCAAACAGGCAAATGACCAGGAAGAACTTTTCTTGTGTTGGAAGTGACAATGGATCTTTTTATGACAAAAGCTTTCCACTTTTTAAAATTTAGTCCCCCTAGCCCAGCTGGTGTGGCTTCATTGGTTGAGCATCGTCCCATGCACCAGGAGGTAGTGGGTTCAATTTCTGGTCAGGCACATGCCCAGGTTGCAGCTTGATTTCCTGGTAGTGGGGGTGCAGGTGGCAGCCAAGTAATGATTCTCTCTCATCACTGTTGTCTCTATCTCTGTCTCCCTCTCCCTTCCTCTCTGAAATTAATAAAAATTTATTCTAAAAATAAAAAAAATTGGGCCCTTGTTTCAGTAGACATTTACATATGTGAAATTATTAGGTAAAAAAGTACAAGGAGTTTAAGGATTTTGGTAAAAATGTATTCTTGCTTTCCAAAAACCCATCCTTCATTCTACAGAGTAAGAAACACATGTATACAAGCAAATAACAATATAACTAAAAGTCAGAAAAGGTGAAAAGTAAGAAAAATTAAAGGAAAAAACACCCTGCATTTATCAAGTGTGTTTATGCTCCAGGCAATCTAGGAATTACACGTTTAAATTATTTAATCCTCATGACAAATGTAATACCATTCTCACTTATTAGATGAGAACTGAAGTCTCGGTAAAGCTCAGTAACTTTCCTGTATGGAGACTCTAAGACTTCTGGCCTTGCCCCCCTTAGCGGTCCAGAAAGGAGAGAAATCTTTCATTTCTGGCAGGACACAGGCGGGTGCATTTTCACAATGGCCTCCCCAAGACAGAAACCCTCCTCCTGCCTCTCCCCAGGAGTCATTAGTGAATCCCAGAGCCCTCCATCCCTGCTTTCCAAACTCCGCTGGCTCAGCAGCTGTGGCAATAAAGAGGCTTGGTCACCGGGTAACATGCTGGTGACTCACAGGAGAGGGGCCAGGTCCAGCTACGCCTCTTCCTCTTGCTGCAGACATGAAATCCAACCAAATTCCTCACAATAAAAGTGACGACGAAACCCAAAGAAGAGAAAATGCCAGGGGATCAGAAGGGGTCCCGGAAACCAGGGTAGAACCCAATTAACAGTTGGTCTTTGCCAGCTTCACTTGTGACAGGTATCTTTGGGCACATTCCCCCTCATTTCCCCGAGGACAGGCGAGGAGACAGCAACAGAGTGGAGCGCACTGCTCTAAGAAAGGAGCCCTTAGAGCAGTGGTCGGCAAACTGCGGCTCACGAGCCACATGCGGCTCGCGAGCCGCGGCTTGTCGCTCTGTTGACTAATGAGTTTGCCGACCACTGGATAGGGGCTTAATCACAAGGAACAACAACAGCCTGTAATTATTGGAATCGAGAGTCTAGGTCAGTGGTCGGCAAACTCATTAGTCAACAGAGTGGCAAACTCGCAAGCCGCGGTTTGCCGACCACTGCCTTAGAGCATTCACAGCAGCAGATGCGAAGGACTTAGGAGTAAAGAGCAAACAATCCCTGGTCATGTAAACAAGGAAGACATGAGGACATGGTGATTGTTACATTTTAGAGATTTTATTCATTAAAAAAAAAAAAACACAAAAAAAAAACATATAGCTGTCTCCCCACAGTTATGCGGGAATCCCAAAAGGGAGTGGTTGGTTTTTTTTCTTTATCCTTACCCGAGGATATTTTTTCCATTGATTTTTAGACAGAGTGGAAAGGAGTGAGGAGGAGAGAGGAAGAGGGAGAGAGAGAGAGAGAAAAAGAGAGAAAGAGAGAGATGGTGATGAGAGAGAGAGAGAGACAGAGAGAGAGAGAGATGTTGATGTGAGAGAGAGACATTGCACCCCAACTGAGGGCTGGGGATTGAACCTACAAACCAGGTATATGTCCTTGACTGGGAATCGGCACCCCACAAACCTTTGGTCCACAGGCTGATGCCCTAACCATTGAGCAACCATCTAGGGCAAAAAGGGAGTGTTTTGAAAGTCACTTGTCTAGGGTCTGATCCTCCATTTATACAAGTCCAGAAACTCCACTGTGTCCACTTATTCAGCTACTCAGGTTCTCGAGGACTTCCATGCTCATTGGCTTAGAAGACCCTAAAGCACAAGCCAGAATGCCAAAGGGTGTGGTTTTCTTTTTCATTTAAAATATTTTTGTTTGTAATTTTTTAAAAAAATGTATAATAGTGGACAAAATTTTCTATTAGTTATAAACTAATATTAACCCACTTATCAATTAGTCACTGCTGAGTAACAACCACACCAAAACTCAGAGAATTAAAACAATAAGCATTTGGTTTTGCTCCCATGTCTAAGGCCAGTGGGCATTTCTGCTGATCTGGGCCACTGATGACTGATCACTGAGGTTATCTCTCCTGGGCTCATTCAGGCACTTGTGGTCAACTGGTGGCTGATCAAAGATGGCCTCACATACATGTCTAGTGTTGTCTGGCAATCAGCCAAAGTAATATGTTTCTCATCACCAAGCAAGCTGGCTTGAGTGTGTTCCCATGCAAGTTTCCCAGAGAGAGAAAGGGGTATTCCAGGCCTCTGGAGACCTAGGCTTAGACCTGGCATACCACCCATCACAGCTACCACATTCCACTTTCCAAAACAAGTCACAAAGCCAGCCCAGATGCAAGGGGTGAAGAAATCGTCCCCAGCTATTGATGGGATGAGTTGCAAAGTCACATACAGGATAGGAAGGGAAATAATTACAGCTCTTTTGACCTTGATCCTCCACAGCTCCCTCTCTCAGGCTCTTGGAAAGCATGTTAATAAATAGAAGTCACTTGGTAGATACAAGATCAAATATAATTGGGTAGTGCTCAGGGGTTATTTCAGCCAGACTTCAGAAGAACTTGATGAACTCTACATGCTCCAAATCCAGAATGAACCAAAGCACCAGGCTGTCTCTTTCCCTCTCCTGCCTCACCCACACCCTCACGCCTCCAAAGGTCCATTTGCGGATCATCTCTCTGAGTGGATTTTTTTTGGCAGATGCCGGTCACTGAAGCCTTCCAGTATGCATTGCTTTTCGTTGGTTTCACTCTTATGGTGACACCTGTTTCCACATAACAGATTTACTATCTGTAGTCTCTACAATAATTACTATGTTTGGTTTTTAGTCAATAAAAATTTCATAGTTGCTAAAGTTGTTTCAGGAAGAGATAGAGAAAAATATTCTCTCTTCATCTCCCACCTCCTCCTCAGGGGGTGGGAGGCACTCCTGGAATCTGGAAAGAGAATCTTTTTCCTTTTTTCTTTCCTTAGCTATTGCTATAATGACCAGCAATTTCTGGCCTTGTGGTTCATAATCAAATGCCTGTGGGCCCCAGGGGTATTGTATACACAAGAACGTTTCCTGAACTACTCTGGAATGGAAGCCTAGTTATTTTGCAGAAATTCAAGGAGCTCCAGCCCCGTTAGACTAAGAAAGCATTTAGGTCTTCAGCATGGCTTTGGAATGCGCCTTTCTGTGGAAACTAGTTTTCTAGGTCACTATTCCATTACACAGTGCCCTCCTTATGAAAGCCCGGGGGAGAAATTCTCTCTGATCTCAGAATGGGAAGTAGTTGGGCTGCCTCTTAGTAGTCAGAGCAGTTTTGCAGTGGCTGTTATTACAGATAATGTAGACCAGGTATGTGAGGGCATCTCGTTCTTCCAGCAGTGTAGTGCCACATCTGAGACCTATCTCCAGAAAATCTGCAGAACTTTCTGGTGTGAATTTCAGATATTCACCTCACACCTGACTTTGCCTTATCTTTCCTAATTCTACATACTCTCTGTTCTGCTTTCCTCATTCAATGTTTTTAATTTTATTATGTCCTATTTAAATTATTTAAGCAGACGTAAATGCCTTTTAGAGCCTCAGAAAATAAATAAGAAAACAAATACCATTTTCTCAAGAAAGCTATAGTTTAATTTTTTGAATACTTTAAAAAATTCTTCAGTTTTATCTATTTTGACAGAACACTTTCTTTTTTATTTCTAATACTGTGACCTGAGTTGATCATACTTCTCAATGGTCCATTATCATCTTTGTTCTTAGAAGACTCGTCTATTTTATTTCTTTTCCCCCCTTGATCTCACACCGCTATTTCTCACCTTCCCCAACTCAACTATTTAATGTGATTAAATGTATGTCCTTGTGTTAGTATGTGTTCTTATAAAACATAAATTCTATATGCATAGGTCTTAATGGTATGCAAGTGTTATTGTTATAAAGCTCAAGCTGTTTCTTTTTTCATTCAGCACTGTGTTCTAAAGGCATATATGTTTTACTATGTGTACATCTAGCCTGTTACTTCTTTCTGCTGCATAGCATGAACTCAACACATTTTGCTGCTCCATTCCCCAAACTGCCTCCCACCCCCCTACCCACCACCACCACCACAAATATGCTATAAATTTAGTTATTATACACAGGGTGAACACTTTTGAGAATGAAAAGGGAGCTATTAAAAATTCTACCAGACAGCAGATGAACCTACAATTGTCAAAGGGAAACTGAAGTGCCTTATCACCTTACTCATATAGGATCCTTGTAAACTCTGCGACCATTCCTTCTGGATGTGTATCCAGGAGTGGACTTGCTGGGTGAGGAAGTATATACATAGACCTAATTTGCTATTCCCACCAGAGTCCTCTGCAAGATTTCTACACCAGTTTACATCCTCATCAATAGTACAGGAGGGTTCCTGTGGTCCCCTATCTCTGCCAACACTTGGCACTATCCTGATTTTGCCAGTCTCGTACATGCAAAGTAATATCTCGTTGAGCATCTCTTCATATTCCGGTTAGCTTTTTGTACTATCCCTTTCTGTGAATTTCTACTCTGATATCTTTGCTCATTTTCCATTGAGGTACCAGTCTTATTGGTCTGCAGAAGATGGAAAGTTTTCTAAAATGAGTACACAGTTCTCCATGCTCTTAAACTGTATCACCAGCATCACTCTCCTTTCTTGGAGAACTAGGGTCAAATGATGATGAGTATAAGTGACACTACTGGGGTTATAAGATGCTATAGAACCTAGAACTCAATGAGTACAAACCAACTGTTATAAACTGAACTGTGTCCCTCTAAATTTTACATGTTGAAGTCCTAACCCTGCCCCCCCCAGTGCAAACATCTTTGGAGATATGGCCTTTAAGAAGCTAAAAAATTAAATGAAGCCTTAAGTGTGGGGACCTAATCCAATATGGCTTGTGTCCTTAGAGTCAGAGAGATACCAAGCAGGTGGCATGCATCCACAGAAAAGGCCATGTGAGGACACAGCAAGAAGGCAGCCATTCGCATGCCAAAGAGAGAGGCCTCCAGAGAACCAAACCTACCAACACCTTAATCTCAGACTTCCAGCCTCCAGAACTGAGGAAATAAATGTCTGTAATGTAAGCCACCCAGCCAGCGGTATTTTGTTATGGCAGCCCTAGCACACTAATACAGCAATCAACATATAGGAAACATCTTTACATTTAGTCATTTGCGTCTTTCGCTTCAACTAAAATGAAACATGCCCAGCTGTATCATGTACTAGACAGTATGCGCTGGCTGTCTTTCCAGAAAATTATTTATTGAGTCATCAGCATAAGCAGCCATATTCCAATTGGTTCCCTTAGGCCCTAGCACCGTGGTCAGCAAACTGCGGCTCTTTGGCCCCTTGAGTGTGGCTCTTCCACAAAATACCACGGCCTGGGTAAGTCTATTTTGAAGAAATGGCGTTAGAAGAAGTTTAAGTTTAAAAAATTTGGCTCTCAAAAGAAATTTCAATCGTTGTACTGTTGATATTTGGCTCTGTTGACTAATGAGTTTGCCAACCACTGCCCTAGCATATCTCCCTCTCTTTTTCCATTGCAGTTGTCAATGTCATCTATCTTAGCAGCATCTTCCAAAGCAGCACAAATAATAGATCATGGGTATTGTCGGCCAACTCTTCCCTCTCTTTATAACTCACCTTGACTATTCAAGAGTTTGAGAGAGGACTCTCTGTCAACATTTTAGAGTTTTTTTGGAATGGGTTTACTTGAAAACACAAGTTCTTCCTTCTCCAGGATAAATAATACTTCTGAAGACACAATATTGGAACAAGGGTGGAAAGGGTTTGATTTCACATAACCCAGTCAAATTGGCAATGGTTACTGAGAGGATTGCATCGAGAAAGATTCGGAGCCTGAGTGTGAACTCAGTAGGTTAAAGTGCACGATGGCCAACGTTGCGGTGTCAGGTGGAGGATGCCGTGCTTGCCATCTCTATCTCATTAGACCAGTGGTCAGCAAACTGCGGCTCACGAGCTACATGCGGCTCTTTGGCCCCTTGAGTTTTTAGCCAAGGCCAGCTTAGGAGTACTCTAATTAAGTTAATAACAATGTACCTACCTATATAGTTTAAGTTTAAGAAATTTGGCTTTCAAAAGAAATTTCAATCGTTGTACTGTTGATATTTGCTCTGTTGACTGAGTTTGCCGACCACTGGATTAGACTGTCACTTGTTTTTAATGTTTGGCTATGAAAGAAATTCCTGATATAGCATCCATCAACATGTTGTCCTGAAAATTATGGGTCTGGAAGTTCAGTATATTATTTACAAGATGAAGAAAACTGCTTCATGATATCACCTCTTAACTCCACTTTCTTTAGTTCGAGTCGGTGACAATGGCCGCCGTGAGCACTTTCCCTGTGCCCGGCACCGATATGAGCACTTTGCATCTGTTAACTCATTTCAACCACACAGAATTCCCGTTTTAGTAATAAGGCCACTGAGGTCTGAAGAGCTTGAGCACTTTTCCAAGTCTTAGAGGCAATAAGTGAGAATTCCAACCCAGAATTCTCATCAGTCTTAAATATTACATCATTTTGATGCCCATAAAAAAAAATGGTAAACACTTTTTCAGGAACAAATGCTATATTTCAAAGTGAACTAACAATAAAAAGGATATCCTTAGGTAAATTTATGGTACTGATATGAAAATGACAAGAAAAAATGTGCAACTAATCAGAAAAAAATGTTGCTTATTAATCCATGAGTTTGGAATGTGTATTATGTCATACCCTGTCGATTATCTCACTTAGTCCTCAAAACCATCCTATGAAGTGATTATCCCCATTTTGAGGATGAGAAAAGGAAGGCAGAAAAGTGAAATAACTCAGTCTCAAGTCACATAACTGATAAATGATGGAGTTGGGATCCTAACCTAGGTAGTCTGATCCAGAAGCCAAGTCTTAAAACTACTATTTACTCTGCAGCAAAATTTGGAAAGTGTTACTTTAGGTGGGCATCGAGGTTAGATACAGCTAAAAATCCTAAAGTCATTTAAACTGCTGAACTCTTAGGCACCTGGAAACATAAAAACTTGCTGTGTGACTGACACGTGGACTGCTTTACAAAATTAATCAGTTGCATCATTTCTCCGAAACTTGTTCAGGATATAGACCATGTTCAGAAATCAGATAGTTCTTCCCCTGGAAAAGTCGGTGAATTCTCTTTTAACTTAATGATTTCCTTTTTTTTTTTTTTTTTAATACGCACCTGAGGATATTTTTTCCATGGCTTTTCAGAGAGAGTGGAAGGGAAGGAAGGATGGGGGGTGAGGGCGGGGCGGCAAGAGAGAGAAAGAGAGAGAAACATAGATGTGAGAGAAACACATCAATTGGTTGCTTCCTGCATGCTCCACAACTGGGGACAGGAGAGCGAACCCTCAACCCAGGTATGTGCCCTTGACCAGGAATTGAACCCAAAACCCTTTGGTGCATGGGCTGATGCTCTAAAAATAGATTTAAAAAGCCCTGGCCAGTGCTGTTAAGTGAGGCTTTGCTTTGTAAGTGTTGTTTTACTTATTTTCCAACGTGGCATTCTCCTCTGATATCATCAAGTCATCTATTCTAGAGGGACATACACCTGGCTCAAACACCTGTGTTGTTCTTTAAAAATCTTTTGCTTCTGCAGTTTATAATGGACCAAGGATACTGGGGGATAATTGTGATTTTTCCACATGGAAAAATGGACCCTGTGGGATGGTTTTGAAGATGGTGCTAATTATTTTGCTGCTTGTGTGTATATTATCTCAGCAACTCATATATTCCCAAACATTGTGATCAGTTCCTACAAATGTGTAGGCAGCTAATTACAGGGGAAATTATTTACAACACCTAATGGGACACCATGTTGCAGCATTTTACAGACATGAGCCTTTCTTCCTGAATTGTTCTGTATCAGATTTCAAATCTGCAAGTCACCAAACCCTTTGAATTCCTGACAAATGTCTTGTAACTCTACAGCAATTAATAGGACGTGGCCCAACTTTTCACTGAAGGGTGCCCTCCGCACCCCCCCCCGCCCCGCCCACCACTTTCACTACCCCTACCTCTCATTGGAGAGCTGACTGCTGGTCCTACAGGGTGGTGCACTTCTTTAATCTTCAGATACCTAAAGACTACTGTTTATTACAATGTGTGCTACTTATAACCTTCATGGGCCACGCTGCTTTCTGTATCTGCCACTCCCATTCATATACATATTGTCACTTTCTGTTGTGTCTGCTATCTCCTCCCCCTGTTGCTTCACTTGTGCCCACTAGCTCTGGGCTGAGCAAAGCATCCATGCAGTGGTCTCAATGTGGCCCTGTAGAGTGGCTTCCATTCCACCCCCACTTACGAGAGTAACACCCTGAAATTACCTGGCAAAGCTGTGTATCACACACCTGCACACGTGTGTGCATTTTTCTGAGGAGAAAACCATGGCAGACCCTATGGATTGTCTACCCCCAACAATTTCCAGTTCCCCATCTCTTTGAATTCCTTTGCCATAGAGGCTGAACAGCGACAAATTTTCTATTTTCCAACTTCCCTTGTTTGACCAATGAGAAGGAAAACATTCTTTCTTGAATAAAAAGCAAAGCCTCACCAGGAGAAAATCCTTTGCCCTTCATTCTTTCCCATTATTCCTGCCTGGGATGTAGATATAAAGCACAGGTATACAGCAGCCATCTTGCAAACATGAGGCTACAGGCCTGAAATGAAGGCTTTATCTACAACGGAGAGGAAGAAGGTTGGAAAGAAATTCAGTCTCTGAAGTTACCCTTAAGCCACCATCCCAGCTCTGGACTGCATACCTCCAGATATAGTTTTACATTTTATGAATGAAACACACACACACACACACACACACTTTTAAAATGAAGGGGTAAAAATATACACAGAAATTGTAAAATTTTCTTCCTGCTCTCTGATAGATTGCCTAGCATATGACCTTGGGGCAAACCTCCTATTTTGGAGATCTCTGCTAAATAACCAACGAATCACTATTAACCAGGCATCATTAAACAGCAGTGACAATGAAGGCAGGGGAAATACCCAGGGAAGTACACTATATGATAGGTTGATGTTATAAGGTCATTTTTTTGTTTTATATATAAAATAAACAAACAAACAAAAACCTGGAAGAGTATACATAGAATGCCATGATGGTTGCTTTAAACTATGTGTTCATTGCTCTCTGCATCAACCATGTATTCATTTGCAATAAGAAAAAAAAGAAAAATAAATGTTATTTTAAATATCCCAGTAGTTCCAGAGAGGCCTGTCCCACCCTCCAAAATTTACTTTTTCCTTCACGGTGCCCTTGTTGTGGTATTAACATACACACACATGTGGTGATAGCCAGGCAGGTGTGGTGGGGAGGACTTGAGATGATGGCTCATTGCAGGTGGCCTCCAGTCTGCTCTGCGGGGGAGGTGGAGATTGGAGGGGGGGAATTGAACTCCCTATAGAACTTCACCCTCCTACCTACCAGTGCACTTTTCTCATGTCTTATTCCACTTATCTCAGAATTGACCTAATTCCCTTCTCTGTCAAAGAATGATAGGCAGTTAGCCCTTAACTCCATCTAGTCCACTCCTGCCTTTTCAGAGATGGGGAAGAGCAGGCTCTGAAAAGCTATGGGTACGTCCAAGGTCACACCAGCAGCAGAGGGTAGACCGGAACCCATTCATCATTAACAACCACCATCACTACCACCCACCTGCCATGTAGCATCCTTCCTGCTGGCTGGCTATTGGCCTGGGTGCCATCTATGTAGTCTCTTATCCTGATAAAAACTCTACAAGATGGGTGTCCTTACCTCTATTTTAATGCTGAAGACACTAAGGCTCAGACAGGTTGTATAATTTTCCAAGTCTACAAAGAAACAGAACCAATACTTGAACCCAGCTCTGTCTGGCTTCCAACTCTAGGCTATTTTCACCCCTCCAGGTGACTCACGAAGTGTTTGTCTGATCAGTTGTGGACATGCCTACAAAGCAGTTTCCCACAATTCCTTCCCTATTGGAGCCTCAGGAAATCCCTTTCAATGCCAACTTCATCTCCCCTTTGGTGCAGGGAATGCTTCCTGAAAGAGCCTGCTCTCTCAGCAGCTGGTGATATTTGATTTGATTAACACCTTGGGACCTATCACCAGACTTAAAGATGATGCCTAATTAATTGCTTACGTTAAAGAGCTGGCACTTCCTGCATTTGGTTCACACTTCTAGCCGCAATCATGCTTTCACTTCAGCAATAATATTTATGTGATTAGCAAATAGTCAATTCATACTCTGATGTGGACCTGATCTGTGTGTGGGACCTCTCAAAGCAGATGTCCTTGGCAGGTGTAAAGAAATAGACTTTTTTTCACAGCAAGAGACATGAAAAAGATCTTCCACTTACATTTCAGTGAAAAATCACGCATCAACAAATATTCATTGAGCACTGACCTTTTCTGTGTCAGTCATTACATTTCCAAGGCCTCGTGGGGGCTAAAAAGGAGTCACATTAGACATAACTTCTTTTTTTTCTTTCCCTTTTTTGGTCTAGGATCTAGATGCATAGATCAGAAAAAGAGATTCTACATTAGACATCTTAAGTATCAATAAGCATTTGCTAAGGTAGCCCAAGATATTATCATACAAAAGGCAGGAATATATGGCCTAGAATGGTACTACAGTTAAGTGAATTTGTGATGTTAAATGACTCCAGGATGCAAATGGAGATCAAACTAAAAAGAGGTGATGTGCCACAAAGCAACCCTATGCAATCTTTTTAATCAAGAACTTGGACAATGATACAGAAAAGCAAGATAATATCTTCTGTTAGCAGGAAGTTGGGATGGATAAGACAGAATTTTGGATGACACAATTTAACCCAACTGAACAATGGGTTGAATTCTAACATCATGAGATTCAGTAAGAACAAATACCATAGAGCCACCAGAACCAGCACTGCACAGGGAAGATGTGGCTTTGGGGGAAAGACTTGAGGATTAGCAACCAGCCACAAGCTTAACATGAAGCAAAAAAAGTGTGATGTATGGCCCAAGTCACTAATGCATGTTTGACTATTGTAAAATACCAAGACCTGGCTAGTGAGAGCCCTGCTCTGATTCTTACGGTCCACCCACCCTTAGATACTGCATTCAGTTCAGTTGAAAGTAGGCAGAACATATATGATATTGGTCAACCAGGACGCTTTCTAGAATGAAAGGGTTTTGGGTGATGATTAAGTCTAGAAAATAAGCATAAACTAAGACTCCTTGACAACCTGGGTTGTATGTTACTCAGTTATAAGGGATACAGATAAATTGGAGGGTATTCAGAAGATAGATTCAAGAATGGGAAGGCCTCAAAAAATAGATTTTGATAAATTTTTAAAGAAAGAGTTGGTTAGCCTGAGGAAGAGCAACATGAGGTTTGAATAAAAGCTATTTTGAGTTATTGAAAGGAAAGCATACAGAATTGGGATGGGACCTGTGGATCATGGGTCTTGAGGAATTCTACTAGGAAGCATCCAGTATAGAGAAAATGACTGCATCTTAGGGGAACTCAAGCCTGAGAGGGGGGGAATGAATAGCCCTCCAACTAGGATAGACTTTTTGAAAGTCTACCTGGGTCATGTGCCCACTTAGTTCTTAAAAAAATTCTATTAAATTGGAATAATTCTTTCTTAATGAGAAAAAGCTGCTTTTTAAAAAAAAAAATGTTATTACTGTTCTAATATATGCTGGTTCTGCCCTCTTTTTTTCAGAGAGAAGTTCCTTCATGGAAGTTAGACACCACAGGTCCATGATTCCGAGTCCCGTATATGGTTTTCTATATGCTTACAATTTTTTTATTAAACTTGTTGTGGTGACATTGGTTAATAAGATTATATAGGTTTCAAACATACAATTCTATAATACATCATTTAGATACTGCATTGTGTGTTTACCACCCAAAGTCAAATCTCCTTCTGTCATCATGTGTTTGACCCCCTTTACCCTTTACCATCTCCCCCGCAACCCACCTTTCCCTCTGGTAACCACCATACTATTGTCTGTGTCTATGAGTTTTTGTCTGTCCATTTGTTGCTTTCAGGTTTATAGATAGCCCACATATGAGCAAAAAACAAAAACAAAAACTACATATGCTTTTTTTATGCGACTATTTATAGTTGAGAATTTTCTTTAATATTTTCCTTTGTAAAGACCAACACAAATACCATATCACACTAAATCTAAGACACCATCAGTTGTAAGATGCATTACTAATATCTACCATTATGAGAGAAAAAAATGCTGCCAATAAAACTATACCCCAAACTTCTCCTCATTTAAATTCCAACTCTCCTGGATCACTTTTCAACTCAGAATTGGCATGTTGTTCCTATTTTTTCACACAATATTAGTGTCTGCGCCAGCAAGAGCATTGAGAATGTAGTATTTCTCTTAAAAAGCATTCCACTATTTCTCCAAGCAGGAACATTTGATCTGAAGGCTTCTATGTTGTTACTTTTTTGTTGTAACCAGCAAATGACAACAGTAGGTTTTTGAACAATTAGGATTTTTATTCTTTCTTCAAATAGCCCTTAAATCGTTTGCTTTAGGGACTGAAGTTGTCCTGTTATGCCACCATGAAGAATAACAACTTTGTTCTGCACGGACAATGACAAATGCATCCCACTTGGCTCCAGCCAACAGATGCCAGGGATGTTAAAATGTGAAATATGGATGTTTCAGAACTTTTAAAATACAGTTACTCAATCTTCCTATCTGCCTCTTTGTCCTAGGTCAGTGGTCAGCAAACTCATTAGTCAACAGAGCCAAATATCAACAGTACACGATTGAAATTTCTTTTGAGAGCCAAATTTTTTAAACTTAAACTTCTTCTAATGCCACTTCTTCAAAATAGACTCACCCAGGCCGTGGTATTTTGTGGAAGAGCCACACTCAAGGAGCCAAAGAGCCGCATGTGGCTCGCGAGCCGCAGTTTGCCGACCACTGTCCTAGGTTATACCCTCTACTTGATTTCCCCTGACTGCATTCCTAGCTGGCTGGGATAACCTTCACTAGTTCGCCTTCACTTTCACTGAGAGTCTCCGCAAGTGTGTCCTTGGCTTGTCCTTGTTTCTATATCACGCCTGATCTTGTCTACTTTAGAAGTATTCCTAATCTTCTCATTTCAGCTCGTTTCCTATTTTATGCCCACCAACTGGCAGAAAACAAAACAAAAATGAAAAGGTCAACCAAGATTTTGCATCTCAAAAGAAGACATGCTCCCTCTCTCACTGTTCTCATTAAGAAGAGCCATAGAGCTTTACCGTGCAGAGCAGTTCTGAGCTCTGGCTACGAAGCAAAAGAATTCGTTGAGATTTTTTTAAATGTAGATTCCAGTGGGCTATCCCAAGACCCACGGACTCGCACTCTCATTTGGGAGTACAACTGGGGGGAAGCAGGCACTTGCATTTTTTAAGAGAGATCCACACATTAATGTGGTATGTCATCTAGGTTATAAATCATTAAGAGCGGAAAGACATTAGGCATTTCCCAGGTCATGCAGGGACAATTTGATTGATATACACTAACACAAGTTTGAAATCAAGAGTGTGCAGCAGAAAACAATTCATTCGGACGGATCACAATTTTATTCATTCAAACCATAATATTCACACCATCCTGTACTCAGGATGATTACACTAAGGGGTATGAAGCATGGTGAGAGCACAGGCAGGAAAAGAGGATGAGAGTTTCTTTCCCCAACCTTCCAACAACCCCAAATGTGCCTGGTCTGAGACCACGGGGAAGGTGATCTCAGGCAACCTCATCCTCCATTCTCCAGCCACAGATTTCCAGGCCCATTGCAGACATGAGATGCTCTGGGCGTAATTCTGGTTCCCTGATTTGGAGATATGCTATAGCTTTGGAGTGGAAGGTTGTATTAATGAGGGCCTATGCTCAGAAAATAAACAAATCCTTGCATCAAAGGTCTCGGAGTGGTTTTTAACGGTTATTAGAGAGCCCTGACATTCTCTCCTAATCACCTCCATTTTTAGCAAAGGTTCTTCTAAATTTTAGATAAGCATTAAGACCTCCCATCTTTTCTGGGTGCTAGTAGATAATTGATGATTCTGCTGTTAGCTCTGGCCTTTTCATTGTGCCAGGAATTTAGAATGAAGTTTCCACACCAAAGCCCAGGCCATCTTTTACTCACCTCCTGGATCCAGGAACCTCTTGCTCATAATCAAGGAAGAGTCTGAGACTCGTTGTCTCCAGCAAATTTCTTTTCCTTCCAGGCCCAAAGCAGAGGCTGGAAGCAAGAACACCAGAAGCACAAATCATTGCAGATCAGTGCTGATGGTGCATTAAATACTGATGCTGTGCTTTTTTTCTTGCCACCCTGTATTGAGCACACACTATGCGCCAGGACCTTTGTCTCCATTCTCATTTAATTCTCACCACAACCTAAGAAGTAGGCTTCACTGTCCATCCTGTTTTACAGAGTGAGAACCGGATCCAGGTTAAGCAACAACAATCCCAAGGCCATACAACAAATAAAGGAAGGATCTGTCTCATGTTTCACAAGAATTTTAAATTCAATTTCATTCCATGTCTAGGAATGGAGGCTTTATTACATACCAGGCACCGAAATACCTGCCAGCCTAGGGGTATAAACCCATGGTAGGTGCTGGGAGGACACAAGATGCATGCTTCCGGGGTTCACACCCAGCAGCTGACACTAACTTAACTGGCAATACAAGGCTGATAATGGGCTTTGATAATGGGCTATAAGGAATGTGTGAACTGATAAAGGCACATGAGGATGGAGAAAATAAAAATAACTGAGAGGTCTGGAAAGGTGCCTGGGAATAGGTGAAATCTGAATTATTCCTTGGAAAACAGAGAAGACATGAAAAGGTCTGAACGTTTTTTACTCAAAACACTTCTGATCCCAAACATGTAGTGCTCTCCCCCGCCCCCCCCCATCCCCACCCCACCCCCACCCCCACCAATTCTCTGACATCAGCTGAGTGTCCCACAACTCAGTTTAATTTTGGAACTCTACCTGGAGGTGGAGTCAGATCCCACAAGTTAAGGGCTCCATTCTACAAGACTGCCCCCACTTCGGGTGCCAGTTGAAAGTTGTGGATCCTTTGTTACTGCTCTGGTGGCACTTTCTGGGCACAGAGGACTCGTACTAACACCCTCGCACTGTGCTGGGTACTCTCACCTCCCTGCGGTTGGCTCAGATTCTCTGTACCTTAGACACCACTCAGCCATTTCTGCTCCAGGGCTTTGTAGTCTTCTTGGACAGAAGGGGGAAGTGATGACAACCCAAGCCAGCTGGGGTTTCTGTACCCATCACCTTTCCCTTGGGGAGCAGGGCACAGAGCTTTTTTTTTAGAGCAGAGAGAGGCCACCAGGTTCTAAAAACGAGTCCCGCTGCTTTCCCTCTACCCCTCACCTTCATTTGCTCCTCCTCAACCTCCCACTAACAACTACGAGCTCTTTCCTCCCCCAGACCATGCCCTCTCCACTCCCCGCCAGTACTTCTGGAAAACTTCATGTTCTAACAGAGGCTAGAAGCCTTCTTCAGTTCTCCTTATAGTTTCTATGCCAAATGCCTAGAGGGTCTTGACTTTTGATGATCAAAAGCCCATTTTTCCTGTTCTCTGGTGAAACTCATTTTCCCCAGACACAACAAAAGATGCCTGAATGGGGTTGGGGGGAGAGGCAGAGCAGCAGGAGCTGCCAGAGTGGGAAAATTAGCTAATGTATTAAAAACATCATTCTGCCAGTGTTCTCACCACCCCTTTAAATTTGGTTTCTCCCTTGAGCAAAAAGGGAAAAGTTCACTTCAAATCCTCCTTCATGTTAAGACCTCTTTCCTGTTCTTGTGTCTCAGAAGAATCTCAGTTTCAGGTTACCTGCTCTAGACTGGGCTGGAGGTTAAATTCCAAGGTGACCCTAATACCTACAGATGATGAACCTCACATCTTGAAAGCTGCCTCAGTCATAACTAACTGCTGACTCTTGGAGATTTTCTCAAGAAATTCGGTAAATAGACCCTGGCCAGTATGGCTCAGTTGGCTGGACTGTTGTCCTGTGCATCTGAAGGGTTGTTGGTTCGATTCCTGGTCAGGGCACTTAGCCAGGTTGTGGGTTTGATCCCCTGTCAGGGTGTATACGAGAGGCAACTGATCAATGTTTCTCTCTCACACCAATATCTCTCTCTCTCTCTCTCTCTCTCTCTCTCTCTCTCTCTCTCTCTTTCTCCTTCTCCTCCTCCTCTCTCAAATCAATAAAAACATCCTTGGGTTAGGATTTAAAAAAAGAAAGAAATTCAGCAGACAGTATCCCAAGTGGCTAATCACCAAAGTGTGCAACAGTGTAGAAATATAACAGTTATATTTCTAACATATTACAGTTATTTGTATGGCTGGTGTGCCTACTGTTCAGCCTTTGGAAATTTTTAACACAAGATACTTATATTGAGGCTGTGTCCTTCATGAGCTTCACATGCCAGTAATCACCACTGGGAATTAAATATTTCTCACATGGCTACCTGTCCATGCCCAGCTTGTGTCTTACCCTGTTCGTTCATTGAAACTTCTGTTCCTTCTCGCCCTGTGACATGCCTTTGGTTAGATGTGGGGTCCTTTCTTTAGTTTCAGTTACTCTCTCTGTTTCATAGGACAATCTTCTGCATAAACGACAGGCCCTGAAATAGAAATAACTTGTCAGTTAAAAAAACACCATCAAAGCAAAAAATGCAGATGTTTGAGAAAAATAACTCGATTCTTTTCTCCACCAATTGCCCACTCTAAATGAGGACTTAGGGAGCTTCAGTTCTAAAACACAGCTGTGTATTATAAAAGCTCCTCAGTGCAAGTCGATAGATCCCCGTAGGGCCTGCGTCCCACCAGAAACCCATGCAGGTAAGGGTCAGAGAAGTCTCTCCTCATTAAGCAGGAGGAAATTTTTCTTGTTACAAATTAAAATCCTCCCCTGTGGCTGTGAATTTATCAGCAAACCTGCTCCCACTGGTCACTTTATAAATGATGATTGGGAACAATCAATCATTTCCTTCGGCTACAAAGGCAGCTCAAATTGGTTCAAAATGGCAGACTTCCTGCTAGAATGAACCTTCCCTGAACCAACGATAATATTTCTAGGGAAAAAGTGGAGGGCGGCAGTTGGCTGGGATGGATCCACATTTCCAGGATCTGAAGGGAAATATTCAGCAGTATGTGGCTTTACCACCTACATATATTCTTATACACGCCCAGAAGGGAGGTTAGCCGCAAATGTTCTAGTTCAGAATGTACTAGACTTATGGAGTCAATCACTTTATAAGGTATATAAGTGTCTAATCCAGCCTTGGGCAAACTACGGCCTGTGGGCTGGATCCGGCCCATTCGGCTGTTCTATCCGGCCCGCGGAGCCGAAAGAGCGGAGGGTTCTCTTGCTCTCCCCTCCGCTCCTTTACTTTGAATTTATATTAGTTCACACAAACACTCCATCCATGCTTTTGTTCCGGCCTCCGGTCCAGTTTAAGAACCCATTGTGGCCCTCGAGTCAAAAAGTTTGCCCACCCCTGGATCACTATGTTGTACACTTGAAATTAACATACTATTGTCAACTGTAATTGAAAAATAATTTTAAACAGTTTTTGTTCATTTTAAACACATATTTTTTATTTTTACTAAAGATTTTTATTTTTTATTTTTAGAGGAAGAGGAAGAAAGAGGGAGAGAGGGAGAGAAACATTAATTGGCTGCATCCTCACGCCTCCTACTGGGGATCAAGCCTGAAACCCAGGCACGTGCCCGGACTGGGAATCGAACTGGCGACCCTTTGGTGCATGGGATGACGCCCAACCAACCGAACCACACCCGCCAGGGTGGTCTTTGTTCATTTTTACCCACCAAAAGAGTTGAACATTATTCAATAAGTTTTTATTATTTAGTGAAAAATAGTACAAACACAAAATCATTCAGAGAGTATGTGTGTGCCTGATACCATACTCCCTCTGTTCCTCCTTCCCATCAGTGATGGAGGAAAATTCCTTTTATTTTAAGAATGCAAATTGAGGTCATATGGCAAATAAATGCTAATATGATATAAATAATCAATTGATTGGGTTTTGCAATTCTGAAAACAATAAATAGCTCAAGCAGTGATCATTTTAAACAAGATCTAGGAACATATTGATCTGATTTGGTGTTTTATCCATCACCTCCATTGCTCTCTTTGTTCTGGGCAAAATGCACAGGCAATTTTTCTCCCAATATCCTCCTCCCAAAATAAAGCACATGCTTACAAACCATATCCCTCACCTAACCAGACACCTTCTGCAAAGTACATACAGTCTTTTAAACTCATGTTAAACATTTTTCAGTTCCTCTGAAGACTTCAATAAAACAAGGAGCATTTGTACTCCTCACCCAGGCTGCCTGACTTAAAGTAGTGTGAGGCAAAAATCATCCGCATGTAGAATTAAACAATAAAATTTTCCAAGTATACACATGCTGTGAGAATCAATAACCTCTTCTCAAACCAGCAAATTGGTTTCAAGTATTCGGTTCACTGGTTACATCCAGCAGCCTGAATAAGAGGCCCCCTCCTGGGTGAAAGGGACGGGGGTAATGAATTCTTGAAAAATGTGTTCTCATCAGAATTCCTGTGCTTCTTGCAGAATGGATGATGGTATTTGTAAAGCTCTTTGGAAAGAACCCTGGGTTTAATTTCAGTCAATCCTCTTTGTGGGAATTTTAACAAAAATGCTTCTGCAGAGCATTCTGAAATATCTCATTTCAGGAGAACAAGTCATTGCAATTGTTTAGAGAAACAGATATTTTCTGGGTTTTAAACTGACTTTGCAGCCAGATTCTCCTTTTTTTAAATAAAACTGATACTCTCTAGGAAGGGTTAGTCGAAGTCACTGGTCCTTCTACCAACCGATGGACTCTGGGAATACTTGTCAGAAAATCTGGTCACTGTAATAGCAGGATATGCATGTCCCTCACTGTCAGACAAGTAGCCTGAGTTGTCTTTTCCTCCTTTCTGGCCTTCGCATTCCCTGAGCGCCATCCACCCTTCTCTCCAGGAACCAATGCCTATTGTCACCTCTACAAGCTGACGTCACTCCCCTGCTCTCAGAAGGCTTCTCTACCAATCCTTCCGACTGTGGGACCTCCTTTCCTTTCTTCTTCTTGGGATGGGGCATTTATGCAGAAACTCTAGTCCAAAATACAGTCTAGTTGAAAGAAAAGGCTTCCTCCAGCAGGGTGACTTGTGTCTTCTGCTTCAGTGCACACAGTTTCAAAAGGGACAAACACCAACGGGAAGGAAAAGGAGCCTGCTCTAGCCAGTCATCTCAACTGGCTTCTGAGCAACTTGTTCCTCTCGTGGTCCCCAAGGCTCCGTCAGGTAGTTCTCTCCATACTCTGCCTGTTCTTCTCTGTAAAATGGCTTCAGTCTTTTATCTTGGAAATGTAGCTTTTTTTTCAATCTGCACTCCACAAGACAGCTCTGTAATGGCTCCTGTGTTTATCTGTTCTGGGTTTAGCCACAAAGACTGACCCTCAGTCCCTCAGGGTCTCAATTCCAGAGCTCAAGGATGGGAACTTGGCCCTGCTCCGGTCAGGTATTTGACCCTGGACAGTGAACTATGGCTGGGGTGGGTGTGAGAGTTCAGGGAAGAAACAGCCAGCAGCAATTCCGAGTTCCCAGAGAAGGGAGAATTGTTATGATTTTGGCAGACACCCCATGTGGAGAAGGAGGGAAACAATAGCTCTTTTGCTTCAATAAACATGTGCTAAGCACTAGCCATGTTCCAGGGCCCGGCTAGGCTTGTGGACATAAAAATAAATGCAGCCAATTCTGCCTTCAAAGTGTATAACACCCAGCACTGCCTGGGAACACCTCTATATGTGCTCACTTACCTAGAGCGCATTCCTAAAAACTCACCGTCTATGGCACAGAGCCAACATGTGAGATATTCATACTGTGCAGTCAACATTTAGCTCTCCTCTTGGACCATGCCAAACACTGGCAGACAAAAGGGCAAAGGTCCAAAGTTTTATTCGCAGTCATTGTCACATGCTAACAAATAAGCAGGACCAAATGTATAATGCAGATGACTGGAACTTCTATCTACCGTCCTTCATCCATCTTCAAGGTGAAAAGGTTATCTGTCTATAGATAACTAGAAAACAATACTAGTTGCAGACTATAACACGTCAATCAGGTGGCGATGTGGGCCCAGACCACAAGAGTAGCAGCACAACAGATTCTGAGTCAAAGCCCTGGATTCTGGTCACACTAGTTGTGTGACCTTTGGAAGTCATGGGCCTCTGAGCCTCACCTGTAAAGTGAGGGGAAGTAGTCATTAAAATAAAGAAAGAATATGAAGGTATAAAGTAAAGCAATGAGAAGGCAGTCCACACTGAAGTGTCGGTTATGAGCAAAAGTAAGGACCCAGGAACCCCTAAGAACTGCTGAGAGGTTGGGAGGCTGAGCTGACAGGAGGAGAGGATGTGGTCAGAGATAAGGCTGAAAACTCAGACAGGAGCCTGCTGCTGAGGACTTAGAAGGAACAAAAGGACCAGATAAAAACAGATCAGGCAGTAAAGACTCCTCTCAGACCTATGGCTTGATTACCAGATGGATAACCTATAAGCTATAACCTTCCAATTTCCCCCAAAGTGCGACACACCTCTCTGCAGATTTAGCTGTGCTTAATCTTTCCTTTTCAAACAAAGTGGAAGAAAGCTATATAGTTCTTAGAAACTTTTTCACCTACAGAAAGAAAAGTTAGTATATTTCCTTCTACTGCCTTATCTAGCACAATTTCCCTTCCATTCTATGCCTCTCAAGCCTTTCTTTTATATCTCCTTTTTATGATAAGTTTAAAGACAGGATAGCTGCCTCTCTAGACAGCTTTCATCTTCTCTTCAATTTCTCGTATTTTTTTTTTCCTCTACCAGATTTTATTTTTGCATTTTCAGATTTCACTAAATCTCCATTCATTTGCATGAGGATTGCTGTCTATTTAAAATGGTATAGGCATTTTTAGCCTTATATAAGCTATAGGCATGCTAAATAGATAGTATTATATTTGAGTTTCCCATTGCTGTCTCAGTATGACCCAAAAGGCAGAACAGGTGCTATTAAGCTACTTTTAATTTAATAAGAAATTAAAACCTTATGGGAAAAAAACACCCACTTTTTACTTTCAGAAGTTATTCCTTTTATTTCAGACAAGCATTTTCAATGGTGGTAATATTGAACCAAGAGGGTAAAAACTAGTTCTTGTGGGGCAAAAAGTCTTAGATAGCACCATGGTTTATGACTTTCCAAACCTAACCCTATCTGACTACATAAATTGATATCTGGTATACCTATGGTGTTAAAATTTCATGGTGGGAAGAAGTACTTAAGAAAAAAAAATTGTCTAAAAAGCCATTTTTAGTGGGGAAATAATAAAATAAAAATGGTTGAGGAAAACGATTTAGAACTAACCTATACTTACACAGCACATTAGTTTATACAAGAGTTAAATACAGTCTTTCATTTGATCTCCACAAAAACCAGGTGAATTGGGTACGATTAACCTCTTTTCCAGACATGCAAATTGATGATCAGAGAAGTGACTTTCTAACTGTGTGACGTTAGTGGCAAATGGATTGCGTCCATCCATGACAGTCCAGCATAGCCATTCCTTTAGAGCAGGGTTTTTCAACCTCAGCACCATTGACATTTAGGGCAGGATAATTCTGTTGTGGGGGGCTGTTCTCTGCATTGTGGGATGTTGAGCAGCATTCCTGACCACTACCCAGCAGTGCTTCTTCCCAGTTGAGAAACCAAAACTGTTTCCAGACATTGCCAAATGTCCCTGGGGAATGGGGTGGGGGAGGTCACTCCTGGTTGAGAATCACTGATTTAAAGCCTACCTCTACTGTTTTTAAAGTCATATATATATAGTGTCATGATAGCTAACAGTTACTGAGCATTTACTATCTACCAGGCACTTTCTATGAACCGACTCATTTAAACCTCTCAACAACCCTATAGGGTTATTTCTAGCCTCATGTCCACTTTACAAATAAGGAAGCATAGTCCGGAAGGATTGCAGTGAATAAACTGGAAAGCTGGAGATATAGATGCTGTTGCATTTATATCAGAAAGAAGGGCTTGGACTATTGACCCAAATATAACCATTTGGTCCATACAAAATAATTTACATCATGATTATGTCTAGTATGCTGACTTTGCATTTAAACCCACATCTGAGCACTGAACCACCATGCTCCACTTACTGTCTGTCTCAGAACCAAAATGCCCTCAGCTATTCTCCTAAATTCTATATTACTTCTCCTGTGTTATCCCATTTTACATACAGATGCCAGTTTCTTGTAGATGTTGCTTTTTAATCTATTGACTCATTTACTCTTAATATGCACAAAATGAAATTCTAGTAAAAAGATGTCCAATATAAGAATGTACATGTTAATAAATGAATTTTTAAAATTATAACTATACTAGAGGCCCGGTGCATGAATTTGTGCACTGATGGGGTCCAGCCAGCCCACCTTAATGGGGGCCAATCGGGGGCGGGGCCCTCCAGGGCAAGGGGCCTTGGGCCCTTTGCGGTCAGGCCCCGCCCCCGATCAGGGTTGGGGGGCCGCTCGGGGTGGGGCTGGCCAGTGGGAGGGGCCATGGCATTTCAGTCTTTCCACCATTTGGTTGATTTGCATATTAAACTTTTATTATATAGGATGCTTAGTATGATCCCATTGTTATAAAAGGTTATGTATATTGTAGTCATATTCACATGCACACAACCACACACACACACACACACACACACACACACACACACACAAACTGGAAATGCAGAATAATCTTAACAGGATTTATTTATGGAAAGATAATGAACATTTCTAATATTTGTCTTTTTGCTTACCTATATTTTCAACCTTTTCTACAATAAGTTCCTTTAAAAATTGCCCAAATAATGATTTTTTAAAAAGATGATTTGATCAGTTAGCTGAAAAAAAGATAGTGTAGGAGGGGGAAAGCATTATGTCACACAAGGTCCCTAAATTCAAATTGCTTACACACTAACAGATGAGAAATAGCAATGGGTCTCAAAACTCTAATTCCCCAATAAGACTGAATAATAACCATTTCCAATTTTTTCAAGGATAATTAAATTTAGAGAAATGCGAAAGTTCTTGATTTTACATTCTCCTTAAATCTTGGATACCTGCCTCTGCTTGTAAGATTAAAAAAAAAAGACAAAATATGAACAAATAAATATCAAATAAATATTTGGGGCAAAATTTAGATACATGAGTAGCTTAAAGTACTTTAAAATATTTTGTGAGCTTTTCCCATTTGACTACCACATTGACTACCAGATTGAGTTTCTGGGTGGGCCCTAACTCTTCTTCTTCTTCTTTTTTTAATATATTTTATTGATTTTCTACAGAGAGGAAGGGAGAGGGATAGAGAGTTAGAAACATCGATGAGAGAGAAACATCAATCAGCTGCCTCCTGCACACCCCCCACTGGGGATGTGTCCGCAACCAAGGCACATGCCCTTGACCAGAATCGAACCTGGGACCCTTCAGTCCGCAGGCCGACGCTCTATCCACTCAGCCAAACCAGTTAGGGCCTGACTCTTCTTTACAGGCTCCCTCACCTGGCATGTTGTAGGGAGCCCATGGTGTTATCAATGGGCTTAATAATTAATGGGTGAATACAATGAAAAGTGTTAAGTGCTGTAAGAAGAATAAGAAAATTATTCAGGAGAATTCAGAGGAGAGACACCAGGCTGAGTTGGTGAATCAGACTGGCTAGTTGTTCATCCATTTCCCTTTTTTCTCCTGGGCACACAAAGTGAAACCTTTGATAGCATGCCTTGCATGTAGGGGTGGTAATAGGATTGATTTACAGCCGAGGGAATGCGAGCAGAAGGCAGGAAACCACTTCTAGACAGGACCCATAAAAACCACCAGCTGAGTGGGAGAATGCTGAGGATCTGGAAGTTGGTAGAGACACAGGTTGGAAGAAGCCTGAGTCCTTGAAACAGTGCCTGAGAGAAAACTGCCCAACTGGGAACACTACGTTAGAATGTTTATGAGCAAGAAAAAATTTATTATGTTCCATTTTTTTAGGGAGCTGTTCGTTAGGTCAGTTAGCTACCCTCATACACTTGGTTCAGTCTGAAATCATCCAAGTTCTTAGAACCAACCATGACACTAGAAGCTTTTTCAGATAAGCTGCTTCATAAAATCCCTGATGAATGCTGCCATCAATCTCGTTTGCCCCTAGAGACAACAGCAGCACCTCCATTAGGAAAGAGGTAGGTATGTGAACAAAACACCTAAGGTCACATGTGAACTAAGACATGTGGAATAAGAAAATTCCCTTGAACCAAGTGTACTTAAAAAGGCCTGTCTTCATTTCCAGGTGCCTTTCAATACCACAAACAAAGGGCATGCCTGTTTTCACCATGCACAGGAGATAAAAATGAGCATCTGAAAAGATGGCAAGCACAAAAACTTGTCTGTGAAAAAATATGGACAGTGGTTACTCCACAGACCCAGGGTATTAATCTTGGGTCCTACCATGTCCTATCCCATGTCATCCAATTTGCAATAAAGGTTATTGAACACCCACTATGTGTGAGTCACTGTGCTTGCCACTGGAGATATATGATGAATGAGGCAGCTGCTGTACTCAGGAAACACCCCGCTCAGGAGACAAGGGTGTGCATAATCAATTCTATAGTGTAGAATAGCTAGTTCTCATCTATTCAAATAGGGCATAGTGGGAACACCGAAGAGCAAATGTGGACCTCCATTTGGGATGATTTCACATGGGCAGTGATGCTTAAGTGTCCCATGTCCACCCTTGAAGTGGCAGCTTCTTTGATTTTTCTCCAGTTATATATAAATGAACATCTTTGAGTGAACACTAGCTAATTATCCACACATAAAAATACCAAAAAAATTGGGAACCCCATTATCATCAAGAATTTCAGCACATACCACCTATTTATATGTATTGGTAGTCAATATCTGCTAACGCTTTATAAATATTAGAAAAATGTAACAATGATGCAATATTAAATTTAAAATAAAAATATATTTGCCCCTGTAGTCACCAGCTGAGTGGGAGAATGTCTAACAAATGTCTTAGAGGATAGACACTGAGACTATGCAAATTCCTTTGCTCTCAAACCTTTGCTCAGTGTTTCTAGTGTCCAGTGGTGGGTCCATACACAATAATAATTACTGTGGGGCTGCATAGTGACACATTTTCTATGTGCTTTATTATTTTCACATTTATTATTTGTAATTCTACTGTAAAACTGTCACTTCTCCATATATAGTTCATCATTATTCATAAATTACATATTTAAGAATTTGTCTGCTTGGTAATATTTATTTGTAACCCCAAAGTCAACAGTCATGGCACTTTCTCGGTCATTCTTAGACATGTACAGCAGTGAAAAAAATGTGAGCCACCCCAAGCATACATTCCCACTGGGGTCACACAAGGTGACCCTCTGCTTTATTTCAGCTTTCATACTGTAAACAATTGTCCTTTTCTCAATCTATTTAGTGCCACATTTTTGTGCTTTTTATTGGTCATTTCACTGTTTGAAATGTACCCCAAGCACAATGCTATCTAGTGTACCTGAGCACAAGAAGGCTGTGATGTACCTTACAGAGAAAATACCTATCTATTTATGTAAAAGCTCAGCAACCAGAACAGCAGAACGACCAGAACAACTGGTAGCTATGATGCACACTGCAGCAGCTAACCAGCCTGATCCAGACCCTGATCGGCCCCCCTGGCCCCGAATGGGGGCAGGGCGGGCTGGCCAACTGCCCGAGGCCCCTCCCCCTGGCTTGCCCCACCTCCAACCGCCCCTCCCCTGGATCAGGGGAGAGGCCAGCTGGCCCACTGCCTGTGGCTTCTCCCCACCACCAGCCCAGCCTGATGGGCCCCTGTCAGTGTGGGCCAGCCAGACCCCACCCATGCATAAATTCGTGCACTGGGCCTCTAGTGTTATATAAGCTTCATTCAGGCATGAGTTGTAGCGCTATAGGCTAAGTTCAATGCTAACAAATCAACAAACGATATTAAATAAAGTGTCTTTAAACAGAAATGCAAATAAAACCAGGTTATGTCTGGATCAGCTGATGAGAAGGTTTTTACCAGAGGCTTGTAAAACCTAAACCTGTAATTTCTCTAGGAGCAGTGGATCACTATTAGCTAATTCAGTGTTTAAACACAGTACTTTATAGAACATAACTATTGTGAAAGCAAGAATTGACCACATCTATTTTACCAATTACTTATTTATATCACTATGAACTCATGTATATGTATATTAAGTTACAGGTTACCATCTAATACTATCATTATCTATTTTCTTGCCCAAATTGTTTCATCTTTGGCCATTGGGATGATAACATTATAGTGGAACTGTCTGGTGGTCACCATCTCAACCAAGTGATCAAGACCAGCATCACCAATAATCATACATATGGACATTCTGAATGCTGGATTTGATGTACTGAGAAAGGTGAGGATGTTCTGTGGTGCTCTGGATGATTTCAGTTCAATCACAAGAAGAGGCCAGACAGGTCTGAAATGAGTGATGTCCAGCAAAATAACTGATCAATACTCTTTGGGGGTGTCAAGGTCACAAAAGAAAAGGAAAGACTGAAAAATTATAAGAGATGAGAGAGAAATAACAACCAAATGCAGGAATCCTAAATTGGATTTTAGGAACAACAGCAGTAAAGACATTAGTTGGACACTTCAAACTAGAGATCAAGTGGAGTCTTTAGTTCATGGTATTATACCAATGTTAATTTTCTGGTTATGATAATTATACTACATTATGTAAAATGCTAAATTCCGGTATGAGAGGACATGGACACTTTGAAACTCTCTGTACTACTCTTGTAATTTTTCTGTACCTCTAAAAATGGTTAAAAATTTTGACCATTGGATGGTATTGCATAGCCTGGTTGTAGAAGTTGAGGAAGAGCAGGGAGAAACTCTATTTCAGAGACTATGGATATAAGGAATTATTTAATTTTCCAGACAGTTTTACTCTGGTAGAGTATTAGTTTTCCAAGTATTTTTTCTAAATCCAAAAACCTTTGGGGAATAGTAGAGAAAATAAATGCCTTCCACTTTAAGGTACTATAGAAAGCGTGGTTGTTCCTAAGCAGGAAACTTCACTTCCAGCTGTTGAACTTGGGCAAGCCATAAACTCAGTTTCCCCATCCATCCATAAAAATGAAGGGGCTCAAATGAATAATTATACATTACATCTCATATATATTATACATGATATATATATAATTTATTCTAAATTAACCTTATTATTCAGCATTTGAAATCAGGTAGTTCAAGAATACCCTTTAGAATGTTCTGCTTTCTTAGTAATAAGCAGTAGTGTTGACATTTCACAGGAAATCCAGGAATTAACTAACAGTTTGAAGAAATTCTGCAGCAGTGCCCCCTGAAGCTCATTTATAAAATACACTTTACATGCTCACAAACAGTATAAATGTATTTAAAGAATCAAGAATAATGCAGCCCTTTAAAATGTATAAGTCACCTACCTATCATGTGTGAAAGCAGATTATAAATGTGTAGATGTATAATGATTTCAGATAACATTTTCCCACACAAATATTTTTAGATGGAGATAAAGTAGAATTTCTACTCAGGTAGAGTATTTATTTTAGAAGACAGAAATCATCAATAAAAGAAAATGCTTATTATAAACTGATAAAATGCAACATTAAGAACAAAAAAATAAAATGTTTATATACATTGAATCCACTCTATTATTAGGGAAATCATAATTTTGTTAGATGTTGCTCAGTTGGCTAAGAACTTCAACTCCTGTCTATTTTATGATTAAAACCATTGGGGAAATATTAGGAAAGTGGAATGAGAAAGAAAGCAATAAATCTATGAGTGTGTAATAGTCACTCAGAAGGAGTGAGTGGAGGGAGAAGTTGAGTGTGAATCCTTTGTGTGTTAATGAGATGACTCCACCTCTTCCCATTCTTACCTGATAAATCCATCAGTTCATTTAGAAGAGTAAAGAAGGAATGAGAAACAAGGATAATAATAAGAATAGAGTTCAGTTTATGGCATTTCATGTGGGTAATAATTCCCCTACCCATTTTATGGAAGGACAAAAGGTACTCTGTTAAGAAATTTAAATTTACGTATTTTAACCATTATTGATACACATTATATTATTTTTCAAAGATAATAACTTGAATTTCTAAAAATTAATCCTCTAATCACTAAAAAATTAAATAATCAAATCTAGTAGTAATGGAGTAGACTGGTGACCAGAATAGAAAAGTGTTAATACGGCGAGTTTCTATCTGCTTGAATTTTCATCCTTACTTACATTGGTCAAGTAATTTCATTCTCTGGGCCTAATTTCCTCATTTTAATGTAATGAGAATATAAATCATACTTCATAGTGTTGTAATGAAGATTAAATGAAATAATATACATAAAATACTTGGCATAGATCTAGTACATAGTAAGCACTCTATAAATATGAGGTATTATTTTAATGTAACTTTTTAACAGAGAAATGTATGCACGTATATATGTAATTAAAATAAGGGTGAAGAAGACAGGAAAGAAATACAGCAAAATATTAACAATGGCTATCCAGTGTGTAGGATTATGGGTGATTATGTTATTTTAAAAAAATGTTTTCCTTTATTAGTGTTATTTTGCCAAACTTCCTACAATGGACAAGTATTTTTTCCATAATCAGGAAACACATGTTGTTTTAAAAAACAAGAAAGCTGAACAGGAACTATAAACTCACAAAAACATTCTTTTATGTCCTTCTTTCTTTTCAATAATACATTATGTAGTCATTTCTGACCCAGGAAAAATGCTGGGTATGGACAGCTCACTTTCTCTTGACTGAAGTTAGGCTGGGTTTGCTAGAAATCTCCAAGGACAGGAATGAAAAAGGAGGAAATCAATGGGGGAGGGGGGAGGGCAAAGAAGGGAGATCTCCAGATAGCCACAGAACATGAAGAAATAGAGACAGAAGGGGAAGAACAGACGGGGGCTCTGCCAAACTTCTCACACACCAGAGAGACTGACAACAGAGAAGAAAGAAAAGACCAAAAATGTAGTATGGAGCATTTTGTGCATAAATCATCCATAGCAAATTTTTTCAAAATCAATTGAGTATCTAAAAAAGAAAATACAATTAGAGTCTACGGTGGTGAGGAACCACAGTACTGACCATGCGGCTCTGTACCCATTCTTAGTGGCTCTTTTCCAGCCATGCTACCAGGTTAACGATTATTTGCATTTCATTTCGAAATTTTGTGAAGAGACTTCTGACAGTGATGAGGATCCAAACAACCTCCAGATTAGACAAGGAACTTTCCATTCACACTTCTTACTCCTAATTAAACACCCAGTTTATTCTTTATGACTGCTATTCCAGGTCACCCATACAATTGCAAAACTAACCTCTGGTAGAAGAAACTGCCAATGACCTCACATAATCCCGAAGTAAATGGGGAGCAACTTCCAATGCCCTTCTCTCTTTTTGACTGTGAACTTCCTTTAACAAAACATGAGGCTATTGGCCTACCACTCGTCATTGGGAGATATATTCCAATGGGGCTAAGCTATTTATGTTTACCCAACCACACGGACTACTACTCAATCTTCCCCAGGGACAGATTTGCCACAGCTGACCATGGTGAAAGGTAAAGTAAAGCCTGTGGCCACAGGAGAGAATCAAGTTGACAATATAACCAGGGATTGAATCCATGACTTGGTTTCGTTGACTCTATGAACTAGATGGCTGCCCATCCAACCAGGAAAGGGTTAGGGCTGGGGTTGCAAGAGATGATTTGATTAGGCTATAAACAGAAACAAAAAATGCAATTGAATTCCACTGACTTCTATTTTTATGAATGGCTAGAGGCTATTTACCGGTAAGTTACTAATTGTGTTATTATTAAACTAAACTTAGCATACTGCCCGAGTTTATTAAAACTTAATCTATATTCTCATAAGATGGCTCAGTGCCCGGCAATGCTTGCCAGTGTTCAAAAGCTCCCACTGGGTATGCCCCACATAGAAATAGAATTCCTGCAAGTTTTTAGAAAGGGCACTTGGGGAGGAGCCTCATCACAGTTGACTTGAGATGGTCAGGTTTTTAATTACTATCAATTTCCCTTTTTAATTATAAATTGCTCTTAATTTAGCATTTTCATTACAAATGTAGTTTGTTATGGTTGTTTGGTTAGTACTAACAACTACTGTTTTAGTGTTCTTTTTAATCCAGGGTGAGATCTTTATATGCTCAGCAATTTGCTTTGACCCTCCTTTGAGGCAATTAATATAACTTCCTCGTTTTACAGATGAGGAAACTAAGGAACAGAGAAGCTAGGTAACTTGCCTAAGATCACACAGCTGGAAACTAGAGTCAGGATTTGAACTCAAGGATCTTTACTCTGGAGGTCAGAAAACTTTGATTGTGAAAGGCCAGATGGTAATATTAATAATCATATTATGATAAAAAACAATTATTGATGGTAAATATTTTAGGCCTTATAGGCCATGTGTCCTCTACTCAGCTGTGCTAATGTAGCCCAAAAGTAGCTGTAGACCCTATGTGAACAAATCAGCATGGCTGAGTTCCGATAAAACTTTATTTATAAAAACAAGCATAGTGTGCTGGCCCTTGTTTTTGAGCCATCACTCTTAACCACTGTGCCATTAACGTTTGCTTTCATAGCTTCCAATAAAGCACATATGCAGATTAGGAGACTAAAGTATTCTAATAGCTGTACTGTGACACAAAGGCATTGCAATTCAAATATTAATCATTTATGCCTTTATTGATATTTAAAATATGCTTGTATACAGCAGAACATTCATTGGTGATGTGAGGAAATTTTTGTTGTTGTTGTTAATCTTCACCCAAGGATATTTTTCCATTGATATTTAGGGAAAGTGGAAGAGAGAGGGAAAAACAGAAACACTGATGTGAAAGAAACACATCCATTGGTTACCTCCTGCATGAGCTCTGACCAAGGCACTGGCAGGGGAGGAGCCTGCAATCAAGGTACGTGTCTGGAATCAAACCCGGGACCCTTTGGTCCGCAGGCCGACACTATCCATTGAGCAAACTGGCTAGGGCGTAATGTGATTTTGCTTCCTTTTTTTAACTGCAACATATGATCAAAATGGACATAAGATTATTTGATTATTCAAGTTCCTGTTGCAATGTTCTAAGGTGTAAAAATCTATACATAAATTTATCATTTGATTTTAAAGTAAACATACAATCCATATATATTTGGCCCCATTGCTTTATATAATCTAGTTGGAACACATGAAGTAGGAAGGCCAATGGATCTTTTCAGCTACCTAGTATGGCTATAGTTAAAAAATGTCTGAGTCACCATCCTAAACGACCGAGCTAGGGAAGCTTCTGAGCTTCAATTATGCCTGGGAGGAGATTCCAAATGGCAGTAGTAAGGAGTGAGGCATTTTATTACATTCATCAACAGTCTAACAGGGGTGGGCAAACTTTTTGACTCAAGGGCCACAATGGGTTCTTAAACTGGACCGGAGGGCCGGAACAAAAGCATGGATGGAGTGTTTGTGTGAACTAATATAAATTCAAAGTAAAGGAGCGGAGGGGAGAGCAAGAGAACCGGATAGAACAGCCGGATCTGGCCCGCGGGCCGTAGTTTGCCCACGGCTGGACACAATGGCTTCTGTTATGGACTACGTTATGACTCCCCAAAATTCATGAGTTGAAGCCTGAACCCACAATGTGACTGTGGAGGTAGGGCCTTTGAGGAGGTAACTAAAGTTAAATGGGGTCAAAAGGTAGGGCCTTAATCTGATAGCCTGGTGTTCTCATAAAAGGAGGAAGAGTCACCAGAGCCTTTTCTGTGCGCTCACACAGAGAAAGGGCCACGTGAGGACACAATGAGAAGGATAGCCAGAAAGAGGACTCTCATCAGACACTAACCCTGCTGGCACCTTGACAAAGGACTTTCAGCCTCCAGAACTCTGAGAAAATAAAAATCTATTATTTAAGTCACCTAATCTGTGGTATTTTGTTATGGCAGCAAAAACAGACTGATACACCTTCCATCTTTTGAATGTAAACATTATAAACTTCCACAAGATATTAATTAGTTGTATATTCACTCTCTACTGATTGAGATTTTATATAAATACATATATACACAAAAATAATTGGATATGATGACTTCAGTAATGCCTATATGTTATGTTACTAATCATAAGAGTATATAACTATCTTTGGTAAAAACAGTTGTATATATATTTGGGAGATATTATTTTATTCAGTCTGTAGATAATGCTTGGTACTAATAGATCTTAATAGTCAAATCCTTTACAATAGTAACTCTATTGACATCCTTGGTCTTCTAGGAAGAAATCACCTATTCCCAGCACCTTTTAAGTTTGGCTAAATTTGCATACTCTTGGTTTAGTCTACCTCTTTCAGTTGCCTCTGATTGAGGGCATGGCACACAATGAGTGAATTATGTCAGATTTAAGGCCAGAGAAGAGTCATGGCAGGTATGGGATTGAAAGCTGGCCTGCTGTTGTATAACTTATCACACATTACTCCTATTTGCCTGAGACGAAGCTCATTGGGAAGAAGCATCAACATCTTAGAATTGTTTTTATATCTCTTGTGGCATTTATCATTATAAAACCATTTCCCCTAAGAACAGGAACAAGACAGGGATGCCCACTCTCACCAATCCTGTTCAACATAGTACTGGAAGTATTAGCCATTGCAATTAGACAAGGAGAAGAAATAAAAGGCATCCAAATTGGAAAAGAAGTAAAGCTATCCTTATGTGCAGATGACATGATATTGTACATAAAAAACCCGAAAGACTCCATCAAAAAACTATTAGACTTAATAAATGAATTCGGCAATGTAGCAGGATACAAAATTAACACCAAGAAATCTATGGCATTTCTACACACCAATAGTAAACTTACAGAAAGAGAGACTAAAAAAGCAATACCACTTACCATTGCACCAAAAAAATTAAGATACCTAGGAATAAACTTAACCAAGGAGGTAAAAGACCTATATGCAGAAAACTACAGGACACTGAAAAAAAGAGATAGAGGAAAACGTAAACAGATGGAAGAACATACCATGTTCATGGATTGGTAGAATCAACATTATTAAAATGTCCATACTACCCAAAGCAATCTATAGATTCAATGCACTCCCCATTAAAATACCAACGGAATATTTCACAGACCTAGAAAGAACTCTCCAAAAATTCATCTGGAATAAAAAAAGACCCTGAATAGCCACAGCAATCCTGAGAAAGAAGAACAAAGTAGGTGGGATCTCAATACCAGATTTCAAGCTGTATCACAAGGCCACTGTTCTCAAAACAGCCTGGTACTGGCACAAGAACAGACATAGACCAATGGAATAGAATAGAGAACCCAGATATCAACCCAAACCACTATGCTCAATTAATATTTGACAAAGGAGGCATGAACATACAATGGAGTCAAGACAGTATCTTCAATAAATGGTGTTGGGAAAATTGAACAGATAATGCAAAAAAAGTGAAACTAGATCACCAACTTACACCATACACAAAAATAAACTCAAAATGGATAAAGGACTTAAACATAAGACAGGAAACCATACAAATACTAGAGGAATCCACAGGCAGAGAAATCTCAGACATATGCCGAAGCAATTTCTTCACCGATACTGCTCCTAGGACAATGGAAACTAAAGAGAAAATAAACAAATGGGACTACATCAAAATAAAAAGCTTTTGCACAGCAAAAGAAACAATCAACAAAACAACAAGAAAGCCCACTGTATGGGAGAACATATTTGCAAATGTTATCACTGATAAAGGTTTAATCTCCAACATTTACAGGGAACTTATACAACTTAATAAAAGAAAGATAAATGATCCAATAAAAAAATGGGCAAAGGACCTAAATAGAATCTTTTCAAAAGAAGACAGAAGGAAGGCCAAGAGACATATTAAAACATGCTCAAAGTCACTAATTATCCAAGAGATGCAAATCAAAATGACAATGCGGTACCATCTCACACCTGTCAGAATGGCTATCATCAACAAATCAACAAACAACAAGTGCTGGAGAGGATGTGGAGAAAAAGGAACCCTCGTGCACTGCTGGTGGGAATGCAGACTGGTACAGCCACTGTGGAGAACAGTATGGAGTTTCTTCAAAAAACTAAAAATGGAACTCCCATTTGACCCAGTAATCCCAATTCTAGAAATATATCCCAAGAAACTAGAAACACCAATCAGAAAGGATATATGTACCCCTATGTTCATAGCAGCACAATTTACAATAGCTTAGATTCGGAAACAGCCTAGGTGCCCGTCAGTAGATGACTGGATCAGAAAACTATGGTACATCTACACAATGGAATACTACGCTGCTATAAAAAAGAGGAATTTTTACCATATGCAGCAGTATGGATGGACCTGGAGAGCATTATGTTAGGTAAAATAAGCCAGGCAATGAAAGAAAAATACCACATGATCTCACTCATTTATGGAAAATAAAGAACATTATAACCTGATGAATAAAAAGAGATACAGAGGCAGTAAAGCACTGAACAGACTGTCAAATTACAGCGGGAAGGCTGGGGAGTGTTGGGGAGCGGGGGAAAGAGATCAACCAAAGGACTTACATGCATGCATATAAGCACACCAATGGACACAAGACCCTGGGGCCGGGGGGGAGGATGAGGGCATGCAACAAGGGGTAGGGGAGGCTGGGGGAAGGTCAATGGGGCGGGGGGGAAGGAGATATATGTACTACTATATGTAATACTTTAAACAATAAAACAAATAAACTGTTAAAAAAAAACAAAAATAAAATAAAATTAAAAAATAAAAGCTTAATTAATATTGTTAAACAGAAGAGGGATCTAGACTAGGGGATTTCCAAACCTGGTTTATTATCTCATTATCAGTATTACCTGAGGAGGTTTTAAAACTATGGATACCCAACCCCACTCTGAGCATCTCTGAAAGGATTCGATGCAATTTTACTATGCTCATCTGGCAATTCTGATGCAGCTTTTTTGGCACCCTTTCTCAGATTTTCATTTGACAGTTTCATTAGATGAATATAACCAATGGCCTCAATTAATGGCTACCCCATATTGTTGTTCTTTGCCCTGTAACTTTGTAGTACCCTACCACTCAGAACTCTCTCAAGGGACTTTTTTGGCCAACAGAATTTTAGTAAACTTGATACAAGCAGAGACTTGGAAAAGTGTTTGCTCGCATGCTTCCATTTTGTCTTTTCAGCCTCTGCCACTGCAATGAGAATACCCCAGGAGAGACGGCTGGAAGGATATGAGAGGTACATGGAATAAAGCTGAGTCATTCCAGCCAAGGCCAGGCTAGACCAGCCACCTATCATTGCAGATACATAAGATCATCAGAATCACCCAATGATTCGGAAAAATAATAAATAGCTATTATTTTAAGCCACTAAGGACTGTTCCACAACAGATCTCTGATAACAAAAGCCATGAGGCTTAGCAACCAAGGGAACAGACCATCTAAACCAAAGGCTGGATATTGATGATGTCAAAGAGAATTTTTCAATTTATATTCTGTAGGATGGTATTATAAAACAGAAAGGGGATTTTCCAAGGTTAGGTGTATGTGAAATACTAATATAGCTGGTTTCTTTGATGCAGAATCTCAAAACCTTTCATATGAGTCATGTAAGTCTTACAAAGGAAGAGCTTATAAGGAATGTTTCCCAACCTTATTTGAGCACAGGACCTTCTCTAGCCCCCTCCCCTGACAGTGAGCATGGCACAAAATGAATATCCCATAGAACACACCTTGGACATTATTTAAGACAAATTGTTCTTCGTCCTGCTTCAGTGTTTTTCCAGAGGGTAGAACTGCACTTAATACATGGCATTTGTATGGAGAGGGATTGGAACTAAATCAATTCAAGCAAGGGCTTATCAACTATGAGAGTTTTTCAAAGATGAACTTGCCTGCCATGTGAAATCCTAGGAATGAAAGCATACAAAGAGAGATGACTATGAGGTTTAAAGAATTTTTGTAAATAATAGTTACCTTCATTGAGATTCTTATTCAATAACATGATGAAAAATTCAGATTATTTCTTTTAGTTAAAAGTAGTGTGGTGGTTAATTTTCAGTGTCAACTTGGTTAGATTATGGTGCCCAGTTATTTGGTCTAACACTAGCCTAGATATTGCTAAGAAGGTATTTTGTAATGCGCTTAACATTACAATGGACTTTTAGCAAAGCACATTACTCTTCATACTTTGGGTGGGTCTCATCCAATCAGTTGAGGTCCTTCAGAGGAAAGAGAAGTTTCCCCTAGAAGAAGGCTACTGCTTCATAGAAACCCTGCTTGAGTTTCCAGTCTTCTGGCCTACCCTGCAGATTTTTTTACTTGTCATCCTCCAAAATCACATAAGCCAATTCCTTAAATAATTCCCCACTACTTCTCCATCTCTTTCTCTGAAGAACCTTAAATACAAGTACATACCAAATACAAGTAGATATCAAACATCATTTATATTTTATCACCTTCCTAGATTAAAAATATAATCTAAAACTTGTACTCTGACTGCTTCCTAATACTTGTCTTGGGCAAATCAAAGTGTTAGGTTCCCCAGGTTTCTCTTTTGGTACCTCAAGGACTTTTCTGGGCAGTCAACTGAGAAGTAGAGCTCATGACTGCATTACAGCTTTTATATGAGATTTCTTAAGAAGTACAGATTTTATGAATCACCTTGGGTGGCATAGTCATTCTGCAGCTATATAATGTTTCTGAGAGACTGAGAGTCGCTATGAACCACAGTGACCCAACTTGGCAGGGTCCCACTACCCAGTTATGGCCTCAAACATGGGGTAAGAGGTCACAGAAGGTGGTTCTCCTTTCTGGAACTGCGTTAGATAGATGGCAATGTTCCAAGTCAGAGTTAACACAAAGTCTGGTTTTCTGCATCATGCTCTCTGAATGACTTCCTGGAAGCCTAATGAACTACTACAGATCCTATATTAATATCCAATGCTTAGTCATAAAGGAAAAAACAAAACTGGAGAAGATCAATATAATAAAAGAGGACTTTAGGAGAAATAAGTAAAGAAAATACCAAGTGTAGTCCATTGACTGTGGAAATAAGAGCTAGAACAACCATGCTGTTAGGTTAGGTGCCCTGTTCATATATTCATCATAAGACTTCTCACATTGTAGCAATGACCATCTATAATTAATTCCTTGAGGACATATCCTTGCATCAATCATTTCTTATATTTCCTCTATTTCAATGCTGGTACATAGCAGGCACTTAAAAATGTTCACGGAGTGAATGAGCTACTAGAATCCTAAAACAGGGTTTTCAATCCAAAATAGTGGCAGAGTAGGTAGAAGCTACACTCACCTCCTACCCAGGACCAAACTGGAATTACAGCTAAAATATAGAATAATCAACCTGAATAACCAACTGAAGCCTAAATGAAGGCAAGAACATACAATGGGGTAAAGACAGTATATTCAATAAGTGGTGTTGGAAAAATTGGACAGATACATACAAAAAAATCAAACTAGACAACCTTCTTTCAACATAAACAAGAATAAACTCAAAATGGATTAAAAATTTAAATATTAGACTGAAAACCACAAAAATCCTAGAAGAAGACATAGGCAGTAAAATCTTGGATATTTTCCATAGCAATATATTTTTCTGATATATCATCTTGGGCAAGGGAAACAAAAGGAAAAATAAATAAATGGGACTACATCAAACTAAAAATCTTTTGCACAGCAAAGGAAACAATCAAGAAAATGAAAGACAACCCACTGAATGGGAGAACATGTTTGCCAATGATACATGTGATAAGGAGTTAATATCCAATATTTAGAAACAACTTATAGAACTCAACACCAATTACAAATAATACAAACAATCCAATTAAAAAATGGACAAAGAATCTGAATAGACACTTCCCCAAAAGGACATACAGATGGCCAATAGACAAATGAAAAGATGTTCAGCACCACTAATCATCAGAATAATGCAAATTAAAACCACAATGAGATATCACCTCACCCCTGGCAGAAGGGCTATCATCAATAAATCAAACAAGTATTGGTGGGGATGTGAAGAAAAGAGAGCCCTCATGCACTGTTGGTGGAAATGTAGATTGGTGCAACCACTGTGGAAAACAGTATGGAGTTACCTTAAAAAATTAAACATGGAACTGCCTTATGACCCAGTGATTCCACTTCTGGGAATATAACTGAAGAAGCCCAAGACACTAATTCAAAATAATATAGGTACCCTATGTTCATTGTAGCATTATTTACAATAGTCAAGATTTGGAAGCAGCCCAAGTGCCCATCAGCAGAGAAGTGAATAAAGAAGCAGTGGTACATTTACACAATGGAATGCCGCTTGGCCTTAAAAAAAAAAAAAAAAAAGAAGGAAATCTTACCTTTTTCTACAACGTGGATGGACTTGGAGAGTATCATGTTAAGGTTAAATAACCCAGTAAAAAAAAAAAAAATACAAGCACCATATGATTTCACGTATATGTGGCATCTAATGAACAAAATAAAAAAGCAAAATAGAAACAGACTCATAGACTCAGAAAACAGGCTGCCAGTTGTCAAAGGGAGGAGTTTGGGGGGCTGGGTGAAAAAGGTGAAGGCATTGAGAAAAAAAAATGCTCATAGACATACCCAATAGTATTATGATTACCCAAGGAAAATTGAGTTGGGGGAAGAAGCAGAGGGTAAAAGAGGGATAAATGGTGATGGAAGGAGACTTGACTTGGGGCATGGAACACACAAGACAATATACAGATGATGTATCATAGAACTATACACTTGAAATCTATACAGTTTTATTAACCAATGTTACCTGAATAAATTCAATTAAAAAAAAGAATCATAAAGCACTTAGCATCCATGTAGCCAGTCAGGATTATTTCTCATCCTACCATTGAGTTTAGCAAGCCCAGTGTGATCCGGCACCTAAGAATACTTCTTTCTAAAGTAGTCCTGATATGTATGTGCAGTACTTTGCATACTTACATGTTTAGAGCTGGAGTCCTTTAATTAGCATTTGTGTGTTTGTTTTACTTTGCTAGGGCTGCCATAACAAAATACCACAGACTGGGTGGCTTAAAGAACAGAAATGTCTTTCCTCTCAGTCTTACAGTCTAGGAGTCTGAGATCAAGCTATTGGCAGAGTTGATTTCTTCTAGGCTTCTTTCCTTGCCTTATAGATGGCCGTCTTCTCCCTGCATCTGCACATGGTCTGCCCTCTGTGCCAGTTTGTGTCCTAATCTCTTTTTATAAGGACACCAGTTATATTGCATTAGGGCCCAGCCTGATGACCCTGTTTAACTTCATTACCACTTTAAAGGTCCTATCTCCAAATATAGTCACATACTGAGGTATTGGGGGTTAGGACTTCAATATATAAATTGAAGTAATGCAGTTTCACATACAGCTTGTGAAGCACACAGGCACCAAAGACACTTGCTTTGGAAATGTCCCTAATTGCTGCAGCCTCTACTATGTTTCAAATGGCAAACGTCTTTAATGGTCTTATCCTTGGGCATGCACTGGGCACTGTTGGTGCAGCGAATAGGCTGCACATGGCTGGGACCTTTTGGGGCATGACTGTTGTTCCTTTCCTTGGTCATCTTGAAAGCGAGGACTGAGAGCTATCTGGAAATATTTTCACTGCTTTAAGGCCAAGAAGGGAAAGTCTTTATATCTATTCTATCTCAATATCATCTCTCTGGCTGCACAGACCTCCTCACTAAGTGTGAAGGGAGACAAACTACAAGGTATGCTCTTGGTATCTTTCCTCTAATTGGTCATTAAATCATCTTCACACTAATTAATCAATTCCTTTTTCATTTATCTCAAATTTTTAGTTCCCCTTTTAGAATTCTTGAGAGCTGAAAGAAAGTGGAACATCTAAAAGTGGCCCATAGAGAAGTCCCTTGTTCCTGGCCCCTTTGAGAACTGGCTGGCTCTTAGATCTGTATGGTACCAGCATATAACACATCACCTGGTCTATAAGAGGTGTTCTAAAAATAGATGGTAAAAATGATGTTTGCAGGAAAAAGAACCTCCTGCTAGGTTCCTGTTTTCAGGTTCCAGGGTCACATTTGCCCCCTCAACAACATTCTCATATGCTGACTCATGCTGAACTCGCTGTACTTTTACTTTTTAAAAACATATAACCACTTATTTCCTGGAGTTTCAACAGACTTGTATATGCAGACATTTACATTTACATTAAAACAGGCACTAAAAGTCTTTAAATTTTTATTTCTTCATAAACAAAAATGAAATGGCATCAACCTATGAGACAACATTACCCATTCAGAGATGAACCCACTGATACATACACCAGCAGCCACTCATGGAGCCCTCTTGACTTCCCATGGCTGGGGCAGTGTGTTCAAAAGGCTCATACTTGCTCCTGACCTTGCCTTTGCTCTGGCCCAAGAGGCAGCATCAAAAGGCAAGTGTGGGCACTTGGTTAGTTGCTAGGGCTTTCCTTTTCTAACACTAGCCAGGCATTCTTGTGATGTGCCGAAATCCAATGATATAAGGACCCTGTTGCTTTAAGTCCTGAAATTTTCACACCTAACATTATGTATCTTAAACCTGTGACTGGTTATTTGACTCTGATCCTTGAATGAATGAGTATGATCTGTCTTCTGTCTCTGGACTCAAACTATACATACTCTAGTTCTTGTTATGATTATCTATCTGAGAGGGGATGAGGAAACCCAATGACTAATCAGCAGGTTTTTGACCAGTTTATTCAGAACAAAATGTCAAGGAAACAGAAAGCTAAACTCCATATCCTCCATATTGAGACTGAGGATCTTGATTGACAGTATTCAGAAGGACCACAACTTAGCTTCTTGAGAAATTTCATCATCAGCTGTAAAATCAGGTAAAATCCAGTGATCTGTCCTGCCATAAACATCAATGGTCAATGGAATGCCATCTCCTATCACTCACTAACATTGCCATGGAGTTCTTCATTACTAGATGGGGTTAAAAGTGTGATATGTTGAACAGTGAACTCAGGGTCATGATGACCAATATTAAAAACTCAACTCCTTAGTAGCTATATTCTTTAAGCAAGTTATCAAGCCTGCTTTTTTAGCTTATTTATAAAATTAGAATGCGGCATATAACACCTAAAAGAAGTGCTGTGAGGATTCAATGTGATAAAGAATCATTCTGTCAATTAGCCAGCAAATCTCTACTGAGGGCATACTAGGTGCCAGGCACTGTTCTAAGATCTGGAGAACAAACCCTAGTGGAGCCTATATTTTTAGGAAGGGAGATGGATTAAACAATTAATGAGCAAATACATGAGCAGAGTGAGGAGAGACAGCCAGGGATACACCATGGGAGGAGGAGGCTCTTATTTTAGATAGAATAGTCAGGAGGACTTCTCCAATGAGAAGACATATGCACAGAGCTCAGAATGAAGTAGTGGACTGAGACATGCACATTTCAGAGGGAAAGGACAGCCCTGTCCCCAGAACATAATAGCAAATGCACAAGCCCTAAGGCAGAAACATGCTTGATATGTTGGAGGCCTGGGCTAGACAGCAGTGGAGGTGGGGAGAAGTCAGTAGAATCAAGATGAATATTTTTAGGTGGAGTCACGAGAATTTGCTAATGGATTAGAAGTGGATATGAGATAAAGCATGTGGTACAGAGCATTATTCAGTAACTGTTGGTTTGGGGTACTACAGAGAGACATCTACCTCAAGAACACAGATCTAAAAGAGTCAGATGGCATCCAGGCATAAACTCTAAAATCAGGACATAATGGCTCATATCTAAGATCTGCAGTGTCAGCTTAACAAGACAGCAGGGTAGTATCACCCTGCAAGATGAGACTGGATCACAGAGGCTCTAATGTAGCCAAAGAAGAGATTTGTCAGCCAAATGGGGGTTTCTCAGATGTGAAAAAATACATAAAAGGAGAATGATGGAGGCAGCAGCAGACTGTACCTTTCCAAACACCATCCAAAGTATGGGGAGCCTTTGCCAAGTGATAACAATTATTATGGCCTCTTGGCAAGGCCATCTCTATTATAGGGACTGACTCAGGGAATTGCAGCCAAGTGACTTGAGTAGCCTAGCCTTTGGCAAGATGAGCCTTGTTGTGGAGATGGATGCTGATTGCCTGGTAACTATGGCAGGCAGGAAAGGGGGGATCTGGCTATTGCAATCACCAGAGTCCAGCAAATGGATACCAACTCAAGAGAAGCACTAAGACAAAGGGCAGACAAATGAGGAGATCACTGTTCCTTGGCCAAGGTGAAAGAACTGCAGTCAAACATAACTCCTCTCTTTTGTTGAACCCCAATCTATATTACCACCTTTAACTTAAACAGTAATAAGACTTTTCATGCACAGTGCTTGCATAAGAAAGCACTGTGATACCTTTTTTTCAACCTTGGTGCTAGGTAATGAAAAACCTGATGAATGGTTTTCAACCACTAAAGTCTCAACATAAAATGTTGTTAGCTCCTGCATAATTCAGCTTTAAAGAAAATTGTTCTCTGAAAATAGTATCCTGTTGACTGATCCTATAAAATACTTATTGTTTGTTAATGCATAAGATGGGTCAGGTTTCAGGAAAACAAACCATTCTATGTAAATGGATATTTCACATGATTAATTGCAACCTGGAACATAGCAGTATTTTAAGTACACTGACAAAAATAATTCTGAAAGAGTACAGAGTACACTCTTCCCTCTTAAACAGAGGGCACTGAAGTCTCCTCATCCTATTGTTAATGAATCAGAACATTAGTAATCATGATGCTCTCAGGAACCACTGGTGTCCACAGTGTGATATGTCCCAGAACTAAATGGCCCCCCTTAAAAATAAGTTTTTCTTTGATCCCTCCCTATTAGGAGACGAATTTTCTCTTTTGGCTATTGCCAGTGTATCTTACTTTAGCTGGATGCTATGGACTGAATTTTAGCCCCTAAAGTTCACATTTTGAAACCTTACCTCCCAACATGATGGTATTTGGAGATGGTGCTTTTGGGGAGTGATTAGGTTTATATGAGGTCTTAAGGGTGGCACCCTCATGATGGCATTAGTGCTATTATAAAAAAAGACTCTCTCTCTCTCTCTCTCTCTCTCTCTCTCTCTCTCTCTCTCTCTCTCTCTCTCTCTCTCCTTCCCCCCTTCCCATATGCATGCACTAAACAAAGACCATGAGAGAAGGCATCCAGCTACAAGCCAGGAAGAAGGCCCTTACCAGGAACCAAACTGGCCAGCACCTTGATCTTGGACTTCCTAGCCTCCAGAGAAGTAAACGTTTGTGTTTAATTCCCCTAGTCCAGTGGTCGGCAAACTCATTAGTCAACAGAGCCGCAGTTTGCCGACCACTGCCCTAGTCTATGTATTTTGTTATGGCAGCCCAAGCTGACTGTGACATAGGGTAACCACATTTCCATTTCTGATTCACTGCTTCTAACCTGCTGTGAACCGCTTGATCAAATTTAGCTCAGAATAAAAGTTTGAATGTGATCAGTGAGTGCTATTTCATTTATCTTGACAGCTCTGGTGTCTTCATGATCTACTTCCAAATTCAAAGTTAAATTTTGGCATACAGAAGGTCAGTATTTACATATGTTTTCTAGGCTGCTAATAGCTGAGAACAGATTAATAAAACTAAACATACAGATCATTTTTAAGGAAAGGGGAAAGTGTTCAATTGTCTCTCACATATGAGTTCAGAGAGCTCTTAAAGCTTTAAATTAAAAAAGACAAGAGTCCTCTTTGAGAAATCCTGATGATACTCTTTGACTTTTAGCATTTTTGGTGTGAATAGTTGAAAGATTTGGCAAGGGCGGAGGCGAAGCAGAGGAATAAACAGAAAATGTGTATGCTAGAACTTATTTTGTCTTCACAAATACAGTTAAGATGGTATTTTTAGAGATTTCGAAGTCTGGGAATATTGGGGGCGAGGGAAGAGTGTTGCTAAAGAAACCTCTGGAATAATAAAAAATAGTATGTAGTTTATGCCAAGCATATTATTACTGCTGTTGGGTGTCAAGATAAGCATAAACTGCAAAAGGCTATTATTCTCCAAGTGAATTGTGTGACTTCTGACCAGTTCAACAATTGTTCTGAGTAGGGAAAGCTAGAAGCTTGTGCAGGGGGTCCACTGGGCTGTCTATGATTTTTAGCAGACGGCTTACCATTGAGTGGCTAGTGTGCTTCACAGAACTGGGTCAAGGAATACCCAATGAGGAGCCTGACTATGAGCTGAACTTTTAAGATTTCCAAGTGCTAATAAAGTCCTGAAGACAAGAAAAGAAAAAAGAACTTTGCAAGTAACGACTTGTTAGTGCATGTACATTTTATGCCATGTATATACTGTAGGTTATGAAGGCTTCAGGATGTAAGAGAGGAAAGGAAATAGAGCTTAGTTATAAAGCAAATAAAGAGATCATTTACTTACTTCAACTTCTACCTCTGGAGCAGAGCCAAGCATGCTATGTGGGTAAAATGTAAAATGAGTTCAAATACTCTATAGGCCAAGTGCCAGAATTTTAGCAGTGCCAACTGAAAAATGAAAAATAAAAAAAGCAAACAAGAAAATGATGCCATTCTCCCTTGTCTGTGTTATAACCACAAGGTCCTATGTAACAGTGCAGTTAGGTGTCTATTATCTGCCCCCAGCAAATTTTATAACCTGGTCAAGCACAGGAGCGTAGATATAGAGGGACAGCTAACAAATACTTAAGTAAGAAATAGCTACATTTGTAAGACAGTTTACTAAGCACTTTCACCTAAATAATTACAACAGCCTCCTAAGAGATTGCATCATTCTTTCTAATTAACAGATGAAGAAGGCAAAACTCAGAAGTTAAATCCCCAGGGATTAAGAAGTACAAATTGCACCCTAAACGGTTTGGCTCAGTGGATAGAGCGTTGGCCTGCGGACTCAAGGGTCCCAGGTTCTATTCCAGTCAAGGGCATGTACCTTGGTTGCGGGCAGATCCCCAGGAGGGAGTGTGCAGGAGGCAGCTGATCAATGTTTCTCTCCCATCGATGTTTCTAACTCTCTCTCCCTCTTCCTTCCTCTCTGTAAAAAATCAACAAAATATATTTTTTTAAAAAAAAGGAAGTACAAATTGCCAGTTATAAAAAAACACAACAACAGATGTCAAGTACAGCATAGGAAATACAGTCAGTGACATTGTTACAACTATGTATGGTGCCATATGGGTACTAAACTTACTGGAAGATCACCTTGTAAGGTATATAAATATCTAATCACTCTGTTGTACACCTGAAACCAATATAATATTTTATATCAAATGTAATTAAAAATAAATTAATAAAAAAGAAGCTAAATTCATCACCCATGATCAAACTGCCAAAAAAAAAAAAAAAAAGACCAACTCAGATCTGACTACAAATTCAATGTTCTTCCCACTGACTATATGAAGACAATATATACCAACAGAGAGGCATGTTGATTCCCAGCAGGCCCTGAGCACAGCCTGGCAACACACTTACAAATTAGTCAGAGTAATGCCGGCTGGTGTGGCTCACTTGGTTGAGTGTCATCTCATGCTCCAAGAGGTCACTGATTCAATTCCCGGTCAGGGCACATGTCCAGGTTGCGGGCTCAATTCCCAGTAGGGGGCGTGCAGGAAGAAGGTGATCAAAGTTTCTATCTTTCTCTCTCCTACCTTCCTCTCTCTGCAAAAATTTTAAAAAGCAACAACATTTTTTTAAATTAGCTAGAGCAGTGGTCGGCAAACTCATTAGTCAACAGAAACAAATATCAACAGTATAACGATTGAAATTTCTTTTGAGAGTCAATTTTTTTAAACTTAAACTTCTTCTAATGCCACTTCTTCAAAATAGACTCACCCAGGCCATGGTATTTTGTGGAAGACCCACACTCAAGGGGCCAAAGAGCCGCATGTGGCTTGTGAGCCGCAGTTTGCTGACCACGGAGCTAGAGTAATAATCCACATCAAAGTAATTGGTTTCACACTATATCTTCTATTTCCTAACTTATTTCAATTTCCTTAGTCCATTAAAAAATACAGTGACCTCTTGGCATAGAAAGAGCATCTCCTCATACACCTATCATAAACTCTTATTCACTAGAAAAATATGTATTTGCTCAAGAGTTTTTTAAGCCATCATTACTCAGCTTTTAATCAACTGTCTGTTGGTAGCATCTGAAGTGCCAGAGCTTGTTTGCCATAAATGGCAGGTTAATTTCTAACTTAGCTCAAGATTATGGACCAGGAAGACCACATGGGTAACATGAGATTAAAAACGCCATCACTTCAAACAGCTTTAAATGTTTTTCAAAGTTTAAAGATTTTTTCAAAGCATGCACAAGAATCACCTAGTTGCTCATACCTACCATTAGTTTGAATGGAAAGTAATTTCAAAAGCTACTTTTACATGGACATTTTGAACATGAATTTGTTGTACAAAATTTCTTATTTTTAACTCTTTGATCCTGTCTTCCACCTGGAGCATGTTCTATTCTATTCTGCTATGCAGTTCAACTTATCTCACCTCCACATAAAGATTATGAAGATTCCAGAGGTTTCTCCCTTCTTTGAGTTGCTTTGGCTTTCTCCTATAAATCATTAAGACTGACTCTTAATATGTGGTCATCTGTCATTTTTTCATGTACAGATATCTTTTAATCCTTGTAAAGATTATACCTTCTCTGAGAAGAAGAACTGGATATTATATACATCATACTATAACAAAACCTTATGGAAAAAATAAAGTAACTGCACTAGGTCTTTAAAATAGAGGCATTATGACATGGTGAAAATTTGGAGGGAACTGACTACCCAATGACAGAAGGTTTGAGAAGCCAAGTGGAGTAACCCAATTCATGAGTTAGCAATAATAAGAGGCCTCTACCACCCTTAGGAATAGGGAAGACCATGGGAATAGCTGTTATCATAGCTCAGAAGCCATGGCCTTCCAGTAAGAGCTGGAACCATGGAGGAGACACAGCTACTGTCAGAGATATCAAAGAAAACAAAAAGAGAGGTGAGAATTCCCTGATTTCTTCCCTGTTCTTGCCTCCAATGTCTTACCAGTGCCTCCTTTGGACACACATACTTGGAAGCCAAAGAGTAAGAGAGCCTATATTTATTAGATCAAATCACAGAAGAAAAGAAGGAATGGATCTGAGAGTAAACAAGAAATTTATAGAAAGTAATCATTAAATTTTTACTGATAGACACAGAAATCAATTAATCCATGTGCAATCATTGTATATTACTACTCAACTTTCCCTTTTAGAATGATTAGTATAAAAGACTCCAGGATGAGATACTGTTTAAGAGATATTCAGAATAGTTATGAATAATAAAGAACATTATAACCTGATGAATAAATAGATAGATAAAGAGGCAAAGAAGCATCGAACAGACTGTCAAATTACAGCGGGAAGGCTGGGGAGTGTTGGGGTGGGGGGAGGTAAGAGATCAACCGAAGGACTTGTATGCATGCATGTAAGAATAACCAATGGACACAAGACACTGGGGGTGGGGTGGGGTGAGGGCATGTGCCGGGGGGAAGAGGAGGCCGGGGGAAGGTCAATGGGGAAAAAAAGGAGACATATGTACTACTATTTGTAACACTTTAAACAATAAAATAAAATTTTAAAAAAAGAGATATTCAGAATAGGCTATTGCTTCTAGTAATGGTAGACAAGGAGATCTAGACCAATTCTTCTACTGAGGATAACCTAAGGTACACATATACATATACACACACATCATATACATATACACACATATACATATACATATACATAATACATATACATATTCTGCTTGACACATTGGGAAGCAACCATTAGTAAAGATCCAATGTTTGGGGTTTTCCTCTGGGGGAATTTACTATTTCAAGAAGAGTCACCCAAATTCCTAAGCAGCACTTTGGGCAGTCAATCTCATGGGGATAGAGTCACAAATGTTGTAGTCTTGGGCTTGGTAAGAGAGCTTAAGTCACCCTAACAGGGCAAACCAGAGGAGACTGGCTTTTGTAGTAACTTCAGTTCAGCTATGAATCATATTCATGCCTGAATTGGGATAAAGGTGATTCCAGATGCAAAAGCTGCCAGGCATGTAGTAGAAAGAATATATAAACCTTCCCTGCAGATATAAATTATCCTAAACATCAATTATTTCTACAAATGGTTTTTTAATAGATTTCTGAAACACAATAAAATAATAGCAAGAAGACAGAAATAAGAAACAGCAGAACCAACAGAAAATAGAAATAGACCCACAGGGGATTCAGATACTAGGATTATCAGGTATGAACCTTAAAATAACTACGGTTGATGAACATTGATAATTGTCGAAACTGTGTGATAGATTTTTGTGGGTTCATATAATTTTCCTTCTACTTTAATATTTATTACTAATTTTTCATAATAAAAAAGTCTATGAACCAATCCGAAGATAATCTTAGTTGGCTCTTTCATTACCATGTCAGAAATAGACTGAAAACCATTGCCTAGGGAAACACTGCATCGTCTCTGTGACATTCCTCAAAGTAGGTATGTCATGAATGGTAATGAAACGTAAAAACCATGCAAGGAAAACCAACTTACTCTTTCCAAGAAATAAAAGACTCAATTGTGAATTCAACACAGAATAGAAATTATTTTTGAAGGATATATCAGATCAAAAAATAACTTAGAAATTTTAGAATTGAAAAATACAGTAACTAAGCACATCAAACTTAGAATCCATTCTGTCTTTACCTGTCCGATAATGATATTAGTCATAATAATAGTTATACTTGTTATTTGAGTGTTTCTATACAACCCAACATATATAAGATAACAGTTAATACTCTTTTTATGGCTTACATAAATGTTACATTAGATGCCAAATATGGAAAGATGAGACAGAAGGCAAAAAGAAAAATACAGTAATCAAATGAAGATCCAGTGGATCAGTTTAGAACAATTGATACACAGCTAAAGACATATTTAATAAACTAGAACTAGTGGACAAGGTTAGAAAAAATACTCAGATTGAAGCATAAAGAGATACAAAGTTGGAAAATATTTTTTAAATGGTAGGAGAGGATAGAAAATAGTGAAAAGATCTAACATACTTCTGGAATCCTGGAGAGAAAGAATGAGACCAAAGCAACATTTGAAGAAATGGTGGCTGATAATTTTTCAAAATGATGAAAAACAACGAATTGTGTTCAACAGGTCCTATGAACTTCAATTTGGATAAAGACATTCTCACATAGGCAAATCATAGTAAATGGCTTAAAATCAAATACAAAAAGAAAAATTTTTAATGCAGCTCGAATTTTTTTTTAAATTGCTTTCAAAGAAGCAAGGAAACCAACAACCATCTTCTCAAAACATAGACATGAAAGCCAAATGGAATGATTTCTTCAAAATGATTGCCTTTTGAGGGGAAGAAGGAGGGACCAGGAGGAGACATGAGGGGGACTTCTGGGCTGCTGTCAATATTTTACCTCTTTGTTTTTTCCTTTAAAAATTTTTAATTAAATTTCTTGGGGTGACATTGGTCAACATGATCATACAAGTTTCAGGTGTGGGTTTCTATGTTATAATTATTTTACTTCTTAACCTGGGTATGCTTCTATAGATATTTACTTCATGGTAAACCAGTGAGCTATACATTTATGACTTGTGTACTTTTCTGTATGTAATAGTTCACTGTAAGTTCAAAAAATAGATTGTGACAGAAAATGCTATTATTACTAATCATACCATAACTGCCAAATACTGCACTAGCTGCATTTGAAAGCAAACTTTATTGTACCATGAAAGTTTAGGCCAGTGGTTGGCAAACTGCAGCTCACAAGCCACATGCGCCTCTTTGGCCCCTTGAGTGTGGCTCTTCCACAAAATACCACGGCCTGGGCGAGTCTATTTTGAAGAAGTGGCGTTAGAAGAAGTTTAAGTTTAAAAACTTTGGCTCTCAAAAAAAATTTCAATCGTTGTACTGTTGATATTTGGCTCTGTTGACTAATGAGTTTGCCGACCACTGGTTTAGGCTACAGCAGAAAAAGGCTGAATATTTGAGAAAAAAAAAGTGATATGAGCTCCAGGTATAAAACTAACACTGGCCTAACCTCATTTCTTATTTGTGATGCAAAAAAAGCCTGGCTATGTTAAACAAATAAATATGCTAACCACAAATATTCATATCAATAATATGTTAAAGATGCTTCTAAAGTGTTTAGTTGAAATATTTGAAAGACATTTTTCCTCCAAGCTCTTAACTATACACCATCTACTGCTCTTATTATTTGTTTGTTGAATTTTAAATAACAAAATTTAACAAAGGGGCAAGACTAGTTTTTTTAAAGAAATTATCCCCTCACTCATTGTAATATCTCTGGTGACTGACTTTTATCTATAATAAAATATTGAGGCTATCAAGGTTATAGGACTAGAAATGGACTGATGCCATTCATTCTGGCAGAGGTAAGGCTGCATCCATGCTGCTTGTCACACTCCCAGGGTTACCATGAAAACATGAAGAGAAGCTAATTGCACATAGTAAGAGTTTTAATGGATGAGCACCTGACCGTTACAGCAATTTCCACTTTCAAAACCATCCCAACTGACACTGTTACAGAGCATCGTAGCTGCAAAGAGTGGGACTAATTGGAGCAATTAATTAAAAGCACCAATTAGCTTCCATGGCCGAGATTATTATTTTTTTTTTAGTTCTTATCCTCATCGCTTGAGGGCTGTGAGAATTTTATTGTCTTACCACAGTAGGGGTTGTCTGTGCTGATCATTAACAAGGAGAGAGGACCCAGGGAAAAGAGGGGTAGGGCTCACAGCCCAACAGGTGATGGAGTCTGGCCAGTTTCCGCTGTAGGAAGCCAAGAACAGAACAAAGACCAGGAGCTGAATGAGAACACAGGGTGGGGTCTAAATGAGGGCCACTGAAACTGGGAGATGTCAGTTCCTCTGTCTATAAAGAAGGTAACTATTACCTACCTATCCATTTCCTAAGAGTATGGAGAAGATGCATTGATGACTACAATGTTGGCAGGGAAGAACACTGCCCTTTGTAGTTGAGTATTGCTGTTGCCCAGCCTGAGGTTGGGGGATTTCAAGGTTTGGTGGGTAATTACTAGAATAAATTCTGATTTACTGATTGATTCATTCATTCATTTATAATGATCTTAATGATTTCAGCCTCCCCACCCTGCCAGAATGATAAGTTGGAGTCAGACGTCTCTAGAAAGACATGTAGAGTCAAAAAGGGACATAGTCTCCTCCACCCACATCCCTATCTCACAAAGAACTGACCCAGCTCATGCCTGGAAGCATGTAAAGAACATACCAGTAAGCCTGGGGTGCAGGATAGACCACAAAAATCCCTTCTACATATTTCAAATCAAGATGTCAGGCTGAAGCTCCAACCCAGTCATCTGGCCACAAGGGAAGCTGAAACGGATGAAGTGAATTAAAAGTAAAGGTTCTGGAAAAGGTCACTACATGATCTCATGTGTCTGTCTGCAAAGGACCTGCCTGGGTTTTCCTCTGTCTTGGCATTCTGCTAGGAAATACCACCTACACAGGCTTGCTTCTTTCATAATCAATCTTGGTTCTGATTAGATGGAGCTAGAATCACGGTAATTCTGGAAAGAGGATGCTTTAGTAGGCAAGTATTAGGACCAAGGTTTCAAAATAAGCGCTTTTTCATGGCTGTTTTCATAGTCCAGTATATGTTACATCTGGAAAAGAAGATGAACTTGGTGATTCTTGGTTACAAATAAACTGGGTCTTTGTTTCAGCATTTTAGTTTGAGGCTAGAATTGAAAATACCTATTTTTTTTTTATTATACTTCCCACAGACTTACGATGAGTTAAATGTAGTGGCAAAATACTGACCAGTTCTAGAAATGCCTACACATTTAATGGAAAGAAATAGTGAACAGCTAGAAAATAATGCAAAACCTATATAAAAATCTCTTAGCTAAAAATTTGAAACAGGTAAAGCTTGTGATGGTTATATAGAGGAAAGAGATTAAATTTACCTTTATTTTCCCACTTGATTCAACACTTAGCTGTTCTAGTAATGATGGACATTTGATATGTTTCTCTTTAAGCTCAAACATTATTTGCTTTTTCTTGGCCATCCCCTGGTTGCACATACATAAACTATATATACTTGTGTTCAGTAAACATGTACATCACATAGCCTATCAAAAATTTATGATGCTTCTGTGTTTAATGCAAAATACCAAAATAGTTTAATTGCTTTCTATACGCAAAGCTTCAAGCTCACTCTAACAAAACCAATTAAGGCACTGGCATAACATTTGGCTGCACAGAGTAAATAGATGTAACCTCAAATAATATTCATTACCAATCAGTAAGGGTCAGGAAAATTGTGTCAAAATTGGAGCAGTGTGGATGGTATTCAGAGCAAGAAGTACCAATATCCTGTCTTAGATCTCAGCCTCCCAGCCTACCAGAATTGAGAAAGATAGAAACCCACAAGAAACAATAGCAAATAGGAAGCAAACAGCTGTCATAAAGTGTGCTTGTGGGCTCTAAAATGAAAGCTTGGAGAAGTTGGTATAAACAAGAATGTCCCATTTTTTAATTTAAATTAAGTCTAAATAGCTTTACACTGAAGCAAGCTTACCTACCAACATAGGCAGGAACATCATCAGAGACAGACAACAGAAAGCAGTGACTTTGCCCAGTTCTTAGCCCAATAACGCACCAAATCTGACCACTGCCTGAGGGAGGGAGAAGAGAATACAAGGGAGATAAGACAGCGAGGCCTTGTCCGCTTGAGGAATGGTCTTGGTCTTTATAAATCAGCTCTAAAATGAAAGAACTAGGAAACAGTACGCTACAATCAATGGTTAAATGTGATACTGACTTCTCTTTGGGTGAGCCAAAGATGCTTTCAGCTAACACTACCAGAAAATCCATCTAACATCGACTCAACAGGCAATAGTTAGTATAGATTCACCAGCCCAAAGATAACAGAGCCCATGTCTCTGCTATTCTCTTGGTCTTTTTCTCAGATCGGCTACCTCGTGGTTGCAAGATGGCCACTGTAATCCAGGCATCACATCAGAATGAAAGGCCAGAAGCAAGGGAAAGGGGTTCCAATATCAATGTACCTTTATTCAGAAAATAAGACTCTTCCCCCAAACTGTCAGCAGAATATTGTTTACATGTAATTAGACAAAACTGTGTTATATGGCCACTCTTGGCTGCAAGAGTATGGGAAAATGAGTGTTTGGGATGTGGGAGAGGGAGTTCTCCTCCTGCTTGGGAAAGAGTACGGAGGGTGATGGGGGCAAGATAAAATTAAGGAAATAAGAGCTTTAAAGGAGATGACATAAATATCTGGCATCAGATTTTGAGGAAAGGTTACTAGAAGTGAGAAGGACATATTCCTCATTTCTCACATACCAGAAAATATTTCGCCAAAGAGCAGAGTATTTCCTATTAGCTTACCCTAACGGGGTGAGCATAAATGGTTTCCCTGGACTAATGTAACCAAAAATGGGAAACAGAACATGTCTGGCACATCATTAAACCTGACAAGCCAAACTATTTATAGTCTTCTTTAGTATTTTTATCTAGCAAACAAATAAAATGAGGAAATGATGTTACGCTAGTATACAGAAATAAACCTTGCATTGACAATGCATGGTCTGGTGTTGAAAATGCCAAAATAAATGAAATAATTGATACAAATAACTTTGATGTAAATGAAATTAAGGCCATTTAAATTTAAATTTACTACTTCTAAAAGAAGACAATTTAATTCTACCACTTCTAAAAGAGTCTTAGAGATGTCAAGATTAGAGATGAAATGGGGGAAATAGAAGAGGCCCTGTAAAATGTTTCTAAAAACAAATGTTAGATGCGGGGGACCGGGGGGAGGATGCTGTTGTGGTATAGAAATGGCCTTATTATTTCCCCCAAGTATATGAAAACCCATTGGGGGAAAATATTTTGGCCAGGACCATAATTTCACAGTATGTATTTTAAGTTAATGAGGCAAACATATACTACTTAGATGCTAATGTGCTTTGATATCAAAGGGCTTTGAAATAGAATACTTTTCATTTGCTCAATTAGCGAAGTACTTCTATCAACTAGACTCATTTTGGAGTTTTTAAACTTGCAGATGCCTTGGGCCCCCAACTCCCCAGAAATTCTGATTTAATTGGTTTGGGGGTAGAGCTTAGGCATAGGCTTGTTTTGTTGGTTTGTTGTTTAAAGCTCTGGATTGATTCCACAGTGAAGCCAGAGTTGAGAAAAATTGGATCAAAAAGATAATGCTCAATGACATTGAGGGTACAGGGAAGTCGGAGCACACAGAAACACTAATATGTGACAATTAGTATCAATTGTCTAAAATACAATTTGGCAATATGTCAGATACCTAAACAAAATGATTTCCTTTCTAAGAATACATCCTAAAAATTGGGCAGAGAATCAAGGATTAATATACTGAAATGTTCCCAGCAACAATAGTTATTATTGGCAATATTCATTAATGAGTAAAATTAAAGAGGTTATACATTTGTGCTAAAACATTTTCAAAAAGAAAATTTCAAAAATGAGAACCCACTAATTAGATTATATGTAAAAGTCAGATGAAAGTGGTATAATCCAAACTATGTGAAAAATGTATACATACAAAAAAGAAAGCATATTGAGTATTAACAGCAAATTATTAGTAAGTCTTGTGGTAAGCTTTTATTAGTAACTAGAGGCCCAGGGCATGAAATTTGTGAACAGGTAGGGTCCCTAGCGGCTGCTGGCTGCCGCTTGGGGCCTTTCTTCATTCCACACCGCCCCCTGGTGGTCAGTGCACATCATAGCAAGTGATTGAACTCCCAGTAGGTCAGTTGAACTCCCGAGGGGACACTTTGCATATTGGGCTTTTATATATATATATATATATATATATATATATATATATATATATATATATATATATATATATATATATACACACACATATATATATATGTAAATTTCTTTGTACTTTTCTGTATTTTTTCAAATAATCTATGTACACATGTTAATCTTATACTCAGGGAAAAAAACTTTTTCTAAAGTCTTTGGTTGTAATATTTGTGGGACACTTATTTGGTTGGAAAATCCTACTGCCATATTAATTGAGTATAGGGGTGTCTAGAAACCTTGATTTTCAACATTAAGTGACCAAATAAGTTGGAAAGAACGTACATTTTTAAAGAAAGCCTCCATAATTCCTTTGTAAAATTAGCATTTCTAATTTATGAAATGTATAATTTAATCTTAAAAATATAATTTTAAAGAAATACAAGTATATACAGTCAGCATGTACAATATAGTTAGCCCAATTTTTTTTACACCATTGTTGCCAAAGTTATTAACCTCCTAGGAGAAATTTAAGCATAACTTTTCCTTACTATGTTAAATATACTGATAATGTTTGATACAATAAACAACATAGGACGCTGTGGCTATTCATTTATAAAGATGTTTCCCAAGACTTAGGTACTCTCTTTTTTTCATTCTTCCTCCTGAACATTTCTCTTTGTCCCCATGATCCTTTCTTCAAAAAGCAGAGGTTGTCCACTGCCCCCTCTGAACTATAATATTTATAATAGTTACACTTGTAATGTTTAGTTTCACTTTATGGAAGCTCATAGCTGAACCATAAAGCAGATAGCAAGGGGTTCTCACCCTCTGGCACCGTAGCATTGGTTCCCAATTTTACATTCCCCAGGGAAACAGCTGGCTTAATGTCATGGCTTGAGTTAATTACTGTTTTGATGACTTGAGGTAACCCTCTAATTTAAACCATTTCAGAAAAAGTGCACAAGTTCTGTTGGGTATGGGTAAGAGTCCAGTCTGAATCACTACACTACAGAGAAGGACTGCTGCCACCTTGGCTGAGAAGGTAGAAAGAGAAGCTGGCCATGCTTCCGGTGCCAGAGGGTGAGAACCCCTTGCTATCTGCTTCTCAGCCATGGATAAGGAAAAGACCTCTTTCTCAATGGCTTGGGAGAGACTTGAGCTACTGTTTAAGTCATGAGGCTAGACTATACTAGAGGGAAAGAGTGTGTAGTTACACAGAGGACTATTACAGCTTATATGGATTACATTCAGCCTAATCAGTGCCTTTTTAAAAATATGTATGTTTTTATTGATTTCAGAGAGAGAGGAAGAGGGAGAGAGAGATAGAAACATCAATGATGAGAGAGAATCATGGGTCAGCTGTCTCCTACATGGCCCCTACTGGAGATTGAGCCTGCAACTTGGCATGGGCTCTGACTAGGAATCAAAGCATGACCTCCTACTTCATGATTCAATGCTCAACCATTGAGCCACACCAGCTGGACCCTAATCAGTCCTTTAAGAAGCCAAACTAAGAGCCAAAGTTATTAGAGTGTCTTTGTGAAGGGCAAAGACAATGGCTGTGATTGTATCCTAGGCAGGCTCAACAAAGGAGCTGAGTGTCAATGAGCTCAGGAAAAACCATAAAACAGGCAGTTGGAGCTTGGGTCCTTCTCCCCTGCTCTACACTCCAGCACAAACTCTGCTCCCCAGGACTCACCCCAGGTCCTGTCTTTGTTTACAAACAGTTGTCAGTTAATCCCCACTAAACCCTAAATCAGCAAAGGAGCAAGCTGACTGGCAATGCCACAAGCCTTGACCTTCCTTGAGTCTATTTACATTTTGGAGGGGCAGGATAGAGGAATGTAGAAAAGTCCAGAAAAACAAACAAACTAACAAACATCTGCTGTCTTACAGGACTAGAGGCTCCCCTGCTCCTGATGACCCTCAAAAGCAGCTTCTGGGAAAGGAAACTAAGGCAATTCCACTTCTCTGACATCATATTGGGGAGCTGCTATGCTAGAACTAATAGAACCTTAGAGATCACTTAAGACTCACTTAAATTTAAATAAACAAATCAACATAGCATGTCTTCTCTGAAGTCACCAACTACTCATCTATACTTTATAGTTTACCCCACACCCATCTCAGCTCTGCCACAGCATCCCAGTAATTCAGCAGGGATCTAAGCCTTTGACCCTTAAGGGAATATTAATAATCATATTATGATAAAAAACAATCATTGAACATTTACTATGCTCAAAGCACTGTAAATGAACTTGGGTATATCAACATTGTCACCATCATCATTATCGTCATTGTCACCAATTTTTAGATACAGAAACAACCTCAGCAAGGTGGAAGGTTTTGTCTCAAGTGACATACCAAGAATGGGTGGTGCAGGGACTGGATGGGGAAAGGACAGGGGATAGAGGAAGAACTGTAATTGCTGCCTCAGTGCCCACCTCTTTGCTAAGCACCTTTCACACACTACCTCTGCTTAGACAATCTCCTAAGACAGGTTTTTTTCCTCAACTCCTATTTCACATATGAAAAAAACTAGCTTCAAAGGGTTAGATCAGTGGTTCTCAACCTTTCTAATGCCGCGACCCTATACTACAGTTCCTCACGTTGTGGTGACCCCCAACCATAAGATTATTTTCATTGTTACTTCATAACTGTAATTTTGCTACTGTAAATGAATCGTAATGTAAATATCTGTGTTTTCCGATGGTCTTAGGCAACCCTGCTAGTGGTTCTCAACCTGTGGGTCGCAACCCACAGGTTGAGAACCGCTGCTGTAGAGCCTAAGACCATCGGAAAACACAGATATTTACATTACGATTTATTTACAGTAGCAAAATTACAGTTATGAAGTAACAACGAAAATAATCTTATGGTTGGGGGTCACCACAACGTGAGGAACTGTAGTAAAGGGTCGCGGCATTAGAAAGGTTGAGAACCACTGGGTTAGATGATTTGTCTGTGGTCCCCTAGCTGGTAAATGCTAGAGCTAGTATTAGAATCCAGATGGGCAGATGCCCTGGTGTCAATGGACGTAGATTCTTGTTGGCACTCACTGAGAGGTCTGGCTAGTAATTCAAGTCTTGAGCATGTTCTAATTTCCAGAAAGTTAGGAGAGTTTTGTTTTGTTTGGTGTTTTATGTTATTTAGTTTGTTTTCCTTAAGAAGCATGAAAAGGGGACAGGTAAGAGGATCCTAAAACACTATGCCTTAACCTTGAAGAGAGATGGCATGTTTGCACAGAGAAAAGTGGACCAATTACTCTTCCTCATGGACCACAAGTTTAATCACTGGGAATTATAAGACCAATGAACACTAAAAATAGTATATGTAAAAATAGTTGTTCTTGAATAATATTATCTTTTTACAGACTCTAAGTAGAATCTCCTCCCTCCCCCACTCACAACCCCTGTCCTGAGCAAATACAATCTACAACATGAGTCCTGAATCTCAGGCACTTGTTGGAAATTATTACCCCACCATATTATTTCCCTAGAATTTAATGAAAGTGAGAAGTGATGATGAAAAATTTGGCAGGCTTTACACAAGGCTGATCAATAGTTTCCATTTCCCTATTTATGTGCCACTACAACTCACAAGCTGAGAGGACAAGTAAACTGGATACAGCAGAAGAGAGAAAGCCAAACAGACCCATAAATCAATGCAAAATGAGAAGGAAAAATTAACATAAAGAAGCTGGAAGGAGAAGGGTGAGAAGGAACATGGCAATTAAGAAGCTCATAAAGAAGCTTGTGAATTGACTGCTTCACATATAATGAAGCTGGCGGAGTGAAAAGGTACCCTACATACACCCAGCAGTATCCTGGCATTGTCAGTCTCAGTCTCCATGTCACTGTGAACAATTCCTGGAGCTCTGGAAAAAAGGCTTCAACCTCAGATTCAATACCAAGAGGAGACCTAGACGAGAACATTGAACTATGGCCAATTTCAACATCCACTCGCTCCCTCTAAGACCTGACTTAGTAGGCTGCAGGCTGACTTTTAGAGTTGATGTTGACAGCTCAGACTCCAGGCTCCCTGACCTGCTAACTCTTGGTGCCATGTTTTCCATGGTCCCTACTTACCCTGAGGACCTGAGAGTTGGCAATAATGGAACAATGATGTGCAGATCTAGGGGCAAAGTCAACTCTTAGCCAGGTAGCTTACCAGCGCTTACCTATCTCCTAGCATGCTCTGGTGGGTTAAGATGAAGAGACAATCTGAGCCCATTGCTGAGTTTCTTCAACTAAATTAGGCAGAGCTTTGGGATGGTGTTAGATTTAAGAACATCAATACCAAACCATTATACAACCAAGGAATCAGAAAGCAGCCATGAGGCCAGGGCTAGAAATGTGGACTCAGAATCCATAAGAAGCCAAGAGAACATAAAGAATGTGATCAGAAATCCTAAATCCCCAAGTTAGGCGTGCTGGCAAAGAAAAGAGAACAAGGAGCAGTCACAAAGGGCCTAGCTGCTTACACAGATGGGAGACCAGGCAGATAGGACTCCAACAAGAACAGGTCCTTGGCTTGAAAGAGCCTGGCTGCATCAGCTAAAGTCTCCTGCACATAATTTTTCCTCACAAGTTCACCCCATGGGCTACTCAATCTGCTTATTTTCCCATATAATATAGGTAAGAGTGGATGTTTATTTGATTTGCTTCTAGAGACCCCCAGACCCATCAGCATATAATAATCACCCAGACCAAGAGAATGGCCTTTCGTGGGGCTCCAGTTGACATGGCCTTACAGACAAAGAAGGGCTATCAGATGAGTCTCTGGCCTGAGGAGATACACACTTGATGGGGATTACCTCTAGGAAGGGTAAGGAAAAATATGAGTCAAGGGCATTCAAGGGCATCAAAGGGCTTTAATTTCACCTGTAATGTTTTATTTTATTTTAAAAAATCAAATTTGAAGTTTAAAACGTGATTCATTTTTCATAGTAGAAATAAGTTGTCTGTTATATCATTGCCTGTGCTTTGCTATAGTTTTTAATGTATCAAAACAAAGAAAAGAGAGCCCAAAACATGCTGAGAGGAAGGTAGGGGCGTTTGGAGAGAGAGGGTTAGAACTAGAGGGAGGGGGGATGAGAGGGAAGGGGAGTGGAAGGGGAAAAGTAAGAAGCATTCATGTTGAAAGGCTCCATGAGTGAACCCAGTGGTAAACTGCTACTGAAACCCAGCTCCACAGGGGTATTGCAGGTACCCAAAGGGAAGAATGAAGTTCTAGAAGCCACGACAAGAGACAGAAATGCTTAGGATCCAGGGAAAGACCTTGTAGGAAGTCCTTCTAGGAAAAGTGCTACCCAAGGCCCCAAAGGAGAGAAGACAATTACAGTCAACAGGGGAATTCTATTGATGTTACCAGAATTCCAGGGACAGTGTGAAATCATTTATGCAGTCTAGCATGGCAGTGTTTCTCTGGCTTTAAAATGGAAGCCAACGAGGAAAGAGAATCCACTTTACAATTCTGAATCAACCTGTCAGGAAATTGACCTTTTCTCTGATGCAGACATATATTGCATTTACATGTCTGAAACTGATCTGTGGCCAGTAAACAGTACCACCAGGTGACTGCCTACCTGTTGTGCTAGAAGCACAAAAATTCATTCCCTTTTGATATAACAAAGAAAGCTGCGGGTTTGATTCTTCTAAGACTTTAACATCCAGTAGTAAAACTAGTGGCTTATAAAATTTTCAGTGTTGGAGAGGAGATGAAATTCCAAACATGTATCGATTGCTTCCTTTCATTAACTGAATACTAGGCAACGGAGGAGGAGTCATAACTGCAGCCAACACACATCCTCTCATTAATCCCAGCTGCTTAATGAAATCAATCAAAAGGTTCTAATTTCATTGTGTCTTTTCAGATACTCACACTCATTTATTGAGAAGCGAAGATTTTAGATGGTTAAAATCCCATTTGATTGAATTTCCTCAGGAAAAAAAAATAGTCTTACTACAAAAGGGATTGTCTGAGACAAGCTACGGACAGATTCCCTCCTCTGTCTTTTTAACCCATCAGAGAACAAAGCGATGTGCACAGTGAGACTGATTCCATAGGCCACTATGATAAAAGCAAAAAGGTGAGCCTCTTCACTAGACAGTCACATTTCAGTCCCTGGGGAAGGTGGGATTTTACCACAGCATCTGGCCAGCAGAAAACGACCACAATGTAAGAAAATGTACTTATCCGTCCCTTCCTGAACCAGAAGGCAATTCCAAGTAACTAAGAAGAAAGTGGCACATTTCAAAGCAATACGACAAGGGGAGAAGACGTCTATACAAGGTCAACAGTGGAGTATCAGAACCAAGAGATCACTCAAGACATGACTTCAATGAATCTGTGTTTTATGTCTGGAAGGGAACTCAAAACTGAACAGAGTGAACAGTGAGTTACTGGGAAGTGTTTGCATTAGTTTGAATGTAAATCCCAGGGTCTCCCGCTGTAATAAAAGATGACTTTTGCCCTAACCGGTTTGGCTCAGTGGATAGAGCATCGGCCTGCAGACTGAAGGGTCCCAGGTTTGATTCCGGTCAAGGGCATGTACCTGGGTTGCGGGCACATCCCCAGTAGGGGGCGTGCAGGAGGCAGCTGATCGATGTCTCTATCTCATCGATGTTTCTAACTCTCTATCCCTCTCTCTTCCTCTTTGTAAAAAATCAATAAAAATATATTTAAAAAACAAACAAACAAAAAAAGATGACTTTTGGTGCCCACCCCTAAAAAAGAAGAAACATCTTGACCATGAAAAAGGAACTGCTGGAAAAACTACTTGAAAAGAGAAAAAACTTGCCAAATAGCACCACTATAGTATCACATTTGTTGACCCATCGAATGTTCTATTTTCACCTCTTTTATGAAAGGGCAGATCTTATTCATGCTTATATATTTTAAAACAATTATAGGAGGTGCACTTGCTTCATCTTGAGATACACATGAAATTAAAACCCGATTCCCACATTCAGTGGGGAGCCCCAAGGGGTTCTACATCCTCTAGGGATTTATGTTCTCACAGAATTTCTCCTCCTGATTCTCGCTTTCTGGTACACTCCTCCCCAATCTCAGGTCTCACCCTCTTCCCCCCACGACCCCTCTGGTCTCTTTACTGATCACCAATCCATTTAAACAGCCTCTTGTCTTATTTTTCACAAAACGCTGTGTATTTGTGGCATGTGGCCATATTACACACTCTACAGAAGGGCTGCAGCCATAATGGGAATTCTATCCCAGCACCTACACACCAAACAATATAAAATACATTAGCTTATTTTGTGCTGCTTAAAGAAAAATGATATAAAGTTGTATGCAAACTATGATTGTGTTAACATTATCTATTGGGAGAAAAGGAAGGAAGTATACAAAAGGGTTAATAGCAGTTACTTAAAGCAGAGATTTTCAACCTTTAAGCAGAGATTTTCAACCTTTTCATCTCAAAGGTTGGCACACATAATTACTAAAGTTCTGCTGCACATCAAAAAATATATTTTATAATAGATCTAACAAAAAAAGGTATAAATTTGATTCATTCACACCAGACGGCTATTGTTGTGCTGGCTGTTGTCATTTTTTTATTTGACAATCTAAGGGAAAAGAAGCCAGGGCCCCTGGCTAAACAGGTATTGCATGTTTTTAAAATTCTTGCAGCACACTGGCTGAAAATTGATGCCTTAAAGTAATAAAACTATCATTCATTTTTTATCCCCTTCCCCCCAGATGTTTTACATCTTCTTTGATGCATATGCCCTCCCATGCAGAGGTGGGTAGCCTTCTCTCCCAACTTCCATACCTTCGGGTTTCTTTCTTTTTTTTAATCCTACGTGAGGATATTTTTTCCATTGATTTCTAGAGAGTGGAAGGGAGGGTGGGATAGGGGGAGAGAGGGAAAGAGAGAGAGAAGGAGAGAAAGAGAGAGAGAGAAAGAGAGAGAGAGAGAGAAAGAGAGATGGGAGCCACACATTGATGGGTTGCCTCTTACATGCACCCTGAGCAAGCCAGGGATCAAACCTGCAACCCAGGTACATACCCTTGACCAGAAATCAAACCCACAACCCTTCAGTTCTTCGACTGACTCTCTAACCACTGAACAACACTGGCCAAGGCAGGGTTTCATTTTTACATTAATAAAGCAATGTCACATGATCTCACTCCTTTGTGGAATATAATGAACAACATAAACTGATGAACAAAAACAGTTCCAGAGACAGAGAAACATTGATCAGACCATCAAACCTCGGAGGGAAGGTAGGGGAGAGTGGGCTAAGGGGGAGAGATCAACCAAAGGACTTGTATGCATGCATATAAGCCTAACCAATGGACACAGACAACAGGGGGGTGAGGGCATGAGTGGGGGGGATGGGGGGTAATGGGGGAAGAAGGACACATATGTAACACCTTAATCAATAAAGAAATTAAAAAAAAAAAAGCAATGTCATTTCTGCCCCAGCTTATGGAACTGTTTTAAGCCTGTGACTCCACATTTTCCCTTTTCCAAGGAATTGCATTCCAGGTACTTATCACAGATGACCTCTAACTCTTCGTTGCTCAACATTTCACAAACGTTCAGTTGAAAATTGATAACACAAATGGAAAATTGCCTGGAGGTTCTTTCTCTACCTTTACAGAACGATGCTTTGACAAAATGCCAACCATGAGAGCTGTCTACAGTCCCACATAATTCAGTAGCAGGCACTGGGGGGCCTCAGAAGAAATTCATCATCAGAACTCAAAAATGTCCTCTTCACGATTGCCCATGAGAAAACGGACTTCTGGCCTCAGTGCCAGGGACAACTGAGCGCATCCTAAGAAACTTCATTTTTTAACAATTATGCAACCAAATGAGATTTTCCTCTTGCCTGGACACTGGGAAGCCCAAAGCCAACTTTTTGTTCTATAGGCACATATTTTCTACCCCAACTTTGCCTTATTTCTCTTTCCCTTTAGTCCTTATTATATTTTGCATACTTGTTTTTTAATTGCTTTAAAGCCTTTATGAAACAAAGACAGTTTTTTTTAAAGGACCTGGGTTAATGTTATAAAAGAAAACAAATTTGAAAAAGTGCCCCTGGATTGATGTAAGCATATAACCAGAACTTCCTTGCACTCTGCAGTGAAAAAGACAGTCAGTATCTTCTTTGGCAAAAGGATACTGATAAAGAGAAAGAAGAGTATTTCTCCAACCTTCAAAATTTCCGCTAAGAATCCTGGGCTGTTTTCCATAAGAAAGGTGGATCTCTTTAAGAATTGTTGAACTCAGAAAATGTTTTCATTAAATACGTTCAAACAGTTTTTCTCTGTGGTTTGTCCCAGGAAAACGTGTGTGCACGAGAAAGCCTGGGTGCTTGTGTCATATGAGCATAGCACATATTAGTATTCATTTTTTATGGGAAAGACAGTAGGTAAGGAAGAATCCCAAGTTTCTGCTCCAGGTCCCTTCCCCACAGAGAAGTAGTAACAGGTGCTAACTCTGTTTGGCTGAGGAGATGACAAACTTGCAGTTCCATGGCAGCCCTTGAATATACCTCAGTTGTGTAAAGATTTGTGTGTGATTGCCGTATTCCCCTAATTACTCAGAGGTCCCTTGGGACTCAGCATGAAATATTAAGAGGGAATACCCCTACGTATTAAGGGTCAGAAGGATATTTTCTTTCATGTTTAAAACATCCCATCGAATGTGATTCAGAGCTGGTTTGTTTTCCCCCTAAATTACTTTCTAGAAAAGCTTCCATCTCTTTTTGCTCTAATAGGACTGTACCTTGTTACAGGGTTTGTTCTATGTATCCCCAGTTGTGACTAATGCCCTCCCCATAAAAACAAGTCCTCAAAGGATGGCTGTATTAGCAAGAGCAACATCATTAAATGGAGTGAGTTCTTACCTGGAACCCTGCAAAGCTCTCGATGAAAGATCTCATTACTCCTCGCCCCCAATCTTTGAGGGAAAGCTATCCCCATTTTCATGCCGAGGCTCAGACCACTGAGTAACTTACCCAGGGTCACAGAGCTAGCTGCCAGATGACAGAAACAGTATTCAAATCCAGATTTGTCCAACTCTCAGATATATGATATGCTCCTAAACATGACTTGATTGGAACTCCACTTGTCCAGAGGAGCAAAAAAACTAAATTTCTTTCCAGGGTCTTCCCACCTCAATAGATCTAAGAACTTCCCCAGTATTTTCTCATGGACAAAGGGTCTATTAGTCCTTGCTCCCAGTTAGACCCTAGAGCCAGAACTCAGATGTGCTCCTTGACCTCATAGTAGGAGAGCATAGTATTTTCCAATAGAAGATGATTGCTTTAGAAAACAAAATTAGGCCAGAAACTTGGTGTTGGAGAATGAATGTTTGTATCCAAAGCTCAGCTGTTGAAGCCCCGGAGGTGACATCTTGGGAAATAACTAGGTTTAGATGAGGACATGACATGAGGGTGGGGCTTCCATAATGGCATTAGTGCCCTAAGAAGAGAAAGAGAGACCAGAATGCTCTCCCTGCCATATGAGGACACAGCGAGAAGGCAGCCATCGGTCAGCCAGGAAGGGAGCCCTCACCAGGAACCAAATCAACTGGCACCTTAATCTTGGTATTGCCAGCTTCCAGAATTGTGAGAAATAAATTCCTGGTGGTTAAGCCATCCAGTTTATGATATTTTAAAAATATTTTTAAAATTGATTTCAGAGAAGAAGGGAGAGGGAGAGAGAGAAAGAAACATCAATGATGAGAGAGAATTGTTGATTGGTTGCCTCCTACATGCCCCTCTCTGGGGATTGAGCCTGCAACCTGGGCATGTGCCTTGACCAGGAATTGAACCATGACCTCCTGGTTCACAGTTGACCCTCAACCACTGAGTCACACTGGCTGGGCCAATTTATGGTATTTTTTTATGCCAGCCCAAGTTGATTAATATACCTGGTGTTCTGGGCCCAGCCGGTGTGGCTCAGTGGCAAGAGGTCCCTGGTTCAATTCCTGGTCAGGGCATGTATCCAGGTTATGGGTTCGATCCCCAGTAGGCATGTGCAAGAGGTAGCCGATTGATGTCTCTCTCTCATCAATGTTTCTATCTCTCTATTCCCTCTCCCTTCTTCTCTCTCTCTCAAAAAAAAAAATCAATAAAAACATATTAAAAGAGAAAAGAAAAGTGACTTGGGCTCCCAATTGCCATCTCTTTAGATTCACTCACCCAAGCCATTTGCTCAAGGCCAAATCCTTTGCTTTTTTCAGAACAAGGCAACATCCAGCACATCTTTCTATCCTGAGTGCTTTGATAGAGGCCTTTTTATACTCCTATGGTAGTGAATCACCAGCACGTCCTGAAGGTTTCTATAACCTGAAATTACAGGAGGTGGGAATGAGATTTTGGTCCCTTCCTTCCCAGGAGTGTCATTAGAGTCCTTATGCAAATTCATTTACTCCACTCTCTCCTTCCCCTATAATTTGAAATTCTGACTATCAGTACAACTGTCACAGCAAAAACCTCACTGGATACTCCATGAAAACCACTGACAATCACTGATATGTACATGCTCTCTTTGGAGTCAGATAAGATGCTGTAAGAGATAGGCAGGGCAAGAACTATCTCCTTATGCAGATGAAGAAAGTGAGGCTCAGGAGCAGGTAAGGGGCTTTCTTCAGGACACAGAGCTTGCAAGTAGCAGAACCTAGACTCAGATCCCAGTTTTTGAACCCAAATGCCAGAACAGGTCACATAACATTAAAGGGATGAAAACAGAAAATGTTACAAAGCCACCCCAGGGTCAAATAGGCCCCTCTGTCTAAATATCCTCTAGACAGAAAGGATATTTATAACTGGACAGTATTTTACCACCAATAGGGGCACAAATCTTTCTAATACTCTCCCACCCAATCCCCCACCTGTCATTTACTCACCTGCTTATTAATGGGACATGTCCAGACAATTTAAAATTGTACCCAGGGGCTGCCAACTTCCTATTGGAGTTAACAGACACCCCTGCTTGTTATCCCCTGTGTTCCTAAACCCTAAGGTCCTGCAGAGCCTGGGAAGAGCAGGACATTTCAAGAGCACCATTTCTGGTATGAGTTCCTCATCACTGCAGGACAGTTAAGGTCTCTGTCTTCTCTGAAATCCTGTGTTGCTTGGACAAGGGCCATTCTATCTTTCCCTTATCAAAATGGGCACCTCACCATTTCTCCTCAGAGAGCATGACAGGGTCCAGTGAGCTGCATGCTGCTCTGTGAGTGAGAAAGGCTTTGGGTTTCTGGGACCCAGAACCAGTGCTTGTTACCACAGTCCTGCAGCCCCAATGCTCACCACTCAGAGCTCATCCTTAACAATGGTGCTTGTTCTGCATAATCTACATCAATGAACAAGTATCCTAGATCACATTCAATGGTTAAATCACACACAGTGGAATCCCACTGTTAACTTCTTTCCATGAAGCAACTTTATTACAGGATAGATTTCTCTTGTGTGCAGTTCCAGACTCTGCTGCCAAGTTACACAAGGATTCCAGTACAAAGAGTCACATCTACGAGAGGCCGTGCTACGTGCTCCAAAGGACAGAACTACTACCGTAGTATATGAGCGTTTCCAGCACTCTGAGTCTGAACTCTGATTCCAGCAGGAATTTCAGTAGGTTATGGAAGGTACAGTCAGTACAGGCTGGGTACAGATAGTCTTTGTTAACCACTGAAAGGGCCCTTTACGTGTGTGCATGCTAGAGCCTTCTAGTGTGAGCTCCCAAAACTTGTGATCCCAAAAACCATAGGAATGTCAATGCAGTTGAAAGCCTGCACAGAGCCTTCAAAGTTAAAAATAACAAAAGGAAGGCAAAGATACATGTCAAACAAGTAGTCATGTGTTGTGATTCCCAACTGGATATGACAACATGTATATAATGGCAAAAATGTCATAGACCCTCCCCCACTTCCCACATGATACTAACTCCAAGGTAAACTATGAGACTACACATGACTATAGCAGGGGTTCTAGGTGGGAAGAGGATGTGGTGAACTCACAGAGATGGGTGGGGGCAGGAGGCTCCAAGTATCCATATTAAGGGGGTTACATTTTGAAAAGAAAGACACTGGAAATTTCTCAGCAAGAGCAATGTGTACAACAGGGGAAATTGAGAAGATGAATGTGGCAGTCCAATTATAAATAAATGACACAAATCATCACCATATCTCATTCAATGCAAATAAATCAAAGATTCCCACCATATCCCCAAGAAGATATTTTCAAAAATTAACAAGGGAGGACCTGGCTGATGTGGCTCAGTTGGTTGAGCATTGTCCTGTGCACTGAAAGGTCACCTGTTCAATTCCTGGGCAGGGCACATGCCCGGGAGGCAATAGATCAATATTTCTCTCTTACATTGATGTTTCTCTTTCCCTCTCCCTCTCTCTCTCTAAAATACATTTTAAAAAACAATAAGGGAGTATTTGGGGAGAGAAACACAAAAAGCCCTAAAAAAAAAAAAAATCCAGATAACCACATGAAAAGGCAGTTGACTTGCTGTTGTGATTGTCAACCCAACATGCACACTGTCAAGTCCAGACACAGAACAAGTATTTACAGCGGAGTAAGATTTAAATGGTCAGTGACGCTCCCTTCCAGAGATACTTTGGTGGTTAAATAAAGTTTATAATGAAACAGCTACTCTGTCTGACAGCGTATCACACCTGTTAGTAGAAATACATGAACTGAAGCCAGCCACATCAGAGTCAAAGGAAATGGGAAGAGAATTTGACCTGATGGTAAATAGTTCCTGTTTTCACCCTCAATTTCCAAATAATCCTTGTTGCAATATTTCCGATAATTTCTCCAGTGAATCTTCCCCTGAAGTGGACTTGATTTGAGGAAATAATATTAGATCTACAAGGCACAGTTCCATTTCTCTCCATATCCTGTAAACTTTTTCCCCAGGGGCAGAACCTCCTGAGATTTTTTTTTAATGCTCATCCAAGGATATGTTTTTATTGATTTTTTAGAGAGAGGGGGAGGGAGAGAGGGAGGGAGGGAGGGAGAGGGAGAGAGACAGAGAGAAAGAGAAAGAGAGAGAGAGAGAGAGAGAGAGAGAGAGAGAGAGAGAGAGATCAATGTGAGAGAGAAACACTAATTGGTTCCCTCCTGTACTCGCCCTGACTGAGGATCGAACCCACAACTTTTTGGTGTACAGGAAAATGCTCCAATCAACTGAGCCACCTGGCAAGGCCCTCCTGAGATTTTTTAAGAGAGCCAGGCGGAAGGCAGGGCAAGGATTGCAAGTGGGGGGATGGAATGAAGTAAAGAAAAATAAGCAACTTTAGTCGATATGATTTAAATTTCCTTGCAAAGACAGAAAAAGAAATAACTACTGCTATTTTTCCCTTCATGTTATTAACAAAATTTCCAACTATTGCACTCTGCCATGAGGTCCTAATCAAAACAGAGGGAGAAAGAATGTTTTCATTTCTCTCTTCAAGGAATCTTGTCTAAGACTCCAGGTTTTACCTGGCATGAGCCAATTTGGTACCGTCATAATAACGCAAATGCTACTTGGTATCTCTTGTTTTGTTCTATCATTTTATTTTTGCCTTGCTCAAAAAAAAAAAAATATGCTAGATGGAGGCCAGTTCTTATTTTCTTTGGAAGAAAATAAGAAACCATAAAAATTTACTTTTGAAGCATGAGATGTAGAATTCATCAAGAGACCTCACTTAGACTTCATCTAGCCATGTTTAGTATTAATGCCCATCTTATTGTGAGATTCAGAACTCACACTCTCTGGGGACACTGGCTTAAACTCAGTAAGGACATTGGTCTGTGCCTGAGCTCCTCTAAACTGCTCAGAGGGATTATTCTCCTGAGAGTCAGTCCACGTCTCCACCCAGGGAGTAATGATGTCGTGTTTGCAGAGCACTTTGAACCTCCTCAGCAGAGGAGTGTGCAAACCCAAGACATTCCTCTCATACTACATAAGACATAGCCCTCATTACTTTTTTGTTTCACATATTAAAACTGTCCTTCTAGCTAGGCAAGCTCCATGGAGCCACTAGAAAGGAAAGAGATCTTCCATAACTGACCTTCGTAGATTTTTCTGTGGAATATTTTGAATAGTCTTTGTGCCAGCTAGCACTCTCTCCCTCACCTCTTTGTTCTTTCTTTTTTAAAATATGTTTTTATTTACTTTTTTTAGAGATACAGGAAGGGAGAGGAAGATAGAATGAGAGCACGAAAGAGAGAGAGAGAAGAGAGAGAAACATGGATTGATCAAATGCCTCTTGCATGCCCTGGACCAGGGATTGAGCCTGCAACCTGGGCATGTGCCCTGACTGAGAATCAAACCTGCAACCTCTCAGTGCACAAGATGACACCCAACCAACTGAGCCACACTGGCCAGACCCTCATTGTTCTTTCCTGGAGTGACTGCCAAAGGGGAGAAGAGAGAAATGAAGGACTATAAAGAGAAAACTAAACAATGATCCATCCTCTTTGCAGTCACTTATTCCCAGAAGGGTGCCTTTCCCATGTTTACCAAAAGAACCTGATTAAAATATCTGTCTGTATACTCCAATTCAATTTTACATACAGGTTAGGCCATCATCATTTTTCCCCTCAAAGTGCTTACATCTTATAGTGGGGGATGAGGGGAGAATAAATTTTGATTTCAAAGGATATTGGTAATGTTAGGGTGTTGCAGATAAGAAGGTAAAAGGCAAGTATTAGATTCAGTAGAAGTCTCAGGTATGTCTCATTTCTCAAACTCCCTCATCTTAATCCCAATCCTTCCCCACCTCTTCATCTCTATCTATGTAAGACCTCTAATCTGTGATTCCAAATGGCCTTCCATTACCTTCTTCCTAAAGCAAATTCTAAATCCTAAATAATTTAGGAACAAGGTCTGATTTGGGTCATTAAGCATCAATCATCCTTCACTTTGGGGTCAATAATCATGAACTATCATTCAACTCTAGAAGGAAACCTCACCCAAAGGGTGAAGCCTTTTATTTCCCTCACATGCAAGAACTGCCCATTCATAAAAATAATCAGACACAGAAAACTACTGTGATAAACACACTTTCTGAGAGAGTTCGATTTTTCCTGGTGTAGGGAAAATAATCCTTAAGATCCCAAAACAGAATTCCAGTTCCTACCAGGCGTTAGGTCTGTTGCCACCATGGTTTAGCAAAAGCACAACCTGCACTTTGTCATCCCATCGGATGATCAGCTAACATCACTTTCCCTTTATATTAAAAAGCACACTTCTCTCCCACACAACTGATTCAAGGGCTCCTTTAAGGTTTCAGTGGGAGACCCAGCTCCTGCTAAAAGTGCTTCTCCAATTGCAGTGAAACCCCCTTAACTCTTTGATCTGTCTATCCATTTATTCCAGACTTCTGACTCTGGAAATCATTAAGTGGTCTTTCCTCTTTCATATGGCAAACTCTGTCATGCCTCATAATTGAGTGGGCACTCGCTAAATGAATGCTATAGTGCTCTGAGGAATAATACACTTCCTATTGGCAGCAAATCCAAGAGAAAACTTAGAAGAAAGGACTGTCAATGACCACTTAACAAGCCTGATTTTGGCTCCTATAGAAAAAGCAAACAAAGCAATAGCAACTCACTCTCCAACAGCAACCATTTAGCTATCTAGTTGTTGCCCTCCAGTCACCTGGCAGGCGGCTGGTCCCACAGAAGGTACTCTAGCAGCCCTTGTTGGTAGATCGATTTGTAAAGTCATGAGATTGGTGATCTGTAATCCATCACTGATAGGCAGAGGCCAGCTGGGTTCCTGACAGTCTGGCTGTGCAGAGCCTCTGACCACCCACAGTCCTTGGCTCTCTGACAGCTGAGCAATCTAGCTGGACTTGGGATGCCGGGCCAGGAGCGGGATCCACAGTGTGAGGAAGGGGAGGGCACTCTGGAACACTGGCAGGGGCTTTCTTCTTGCTTCTTCTGCAGCAGCCACCACAACCTCCCTGTCTCACTAAGGGTGACGTCCATTTCACCTTTACCACACAGCTTTCCTTCTGCACTGCCTTGGCCCAGAGCTTCAGGCATGACACTAAGCGGGTCACAGTTAGAAGGTAGGCCACCCGGGAAGCTTCAAAATGCTCACCCCAAGCCCCATTTGCAGACATTGTCACTGACTTGATCAGAGAAGAATTCCAGTGTTGACAGTCTTAAAAGCTCTCCTAGGAATTTTAATTTTCGGGCAGAGTGCAGAACCATTGCCTTCCGATTTTCTAATCTTGGGCCCATACCTGTAACTCCTTTGCTTACCTTTATAGGGTGCCTGCTGATAATAACAACAATAATAAATGTCATTATTATTAACAATAGGAGCTAACAATTCCTGAACATTTATTACATGCACTTCTGATCATTTTTCAGGTGAAAAACCTGAGGCATAGAGAGAGGTTAAATAACGTGCCTAAAATATCAGTTAGTAAGTGAAGGAACCAGGCTTTGAATCCAGGAGGACAGGCTCCAGCACCTTCTCTCTCTTTTCTTTGTTTAATTTTATGTTTCTATTACAGTTTACATTTAATATTGTTTTGTATTAGTTTCAGGTGTATGGCATAGTCGTTTTAGACAATCATATACTTTACAAAGTGTTCCCCCAATATTTCCAGTACCCACCTGTCACCATACATAGTTACCACAGTATTACTTATGTTGTACTTTACATCTCCGGGATTATTTTGTAACTACTAATTTGTACTTCTTATCCCCTTCTTATTTTTCACCCAGTCCCCCAACCCCTCTCCCCTCTGGCAGCCATCAGTCTGTTCTCTATATCTATGAGTCTGCTTTAATTTTGTTTGTTCATTTATTTTGTTTTTTAGATTCTACGTATAAGTGTAATCATATGGTGCTTGTCTTTTTCTGACTGACTTATTTCACTTATCATAATACCCTCTAGGTCCAGTCATGCTGTCGAAAATGATAAGACTTCATTCTCTTTTTATGAGTAATATTCATATATATCCACTCATCTATTGATGAGCCCCTGGGTTGTTTCCAAATCTTGGCTCTTGTAAATAACACTGCAATGAACATAGGGGCAGCACCTTCTCTCCTAACCATTAACTTACACTGGCTCTCTGCATTCATTCAATGCATGAAGGCTTGCAGGTACCACTTGGGTGCCTTCCAGATCCTCTACAAACATAATGACCTTCTCAGATAGTCATACTTGTAAATACACATATCTGATCTCACTGTCCCTTGATCAAAAACTTTCGGTGGCTCAGTAACTGTTTATTGGATAAAAATCCAAACCATATTCAAATACCTTACGCACTTGTCCTCCCACTTTATGCCAATCTACCCTCCAACAACTCTGAATTACTTGCACCTCCTTCACCCCAACATAGAACCCTAAAGGCAGCCTTGAGCATTAGGACTCTCTTCCCCACTCCAGATATGGCTGTTACCAGCATTGCAGCACCTCATTAATGTGTTTCTAAAACAGTTTAGGGATGCTGAGACAAGACCTTCCCGAAGAGCCAGGTTAGAAGGACGCATATTCATTCAGAAACTCGGCCCTTCAAGGAGTGTGAGCAGTAGCATAATATAAATGTAAATCATACAGTAAGTAAGAAAGGGTTAGATCCATCAACTATCCACTCCCACAAAACTAAACATTTGAAAATGGAAATTTCATAGTTAAATGATACCTACTGCATCACTCATAACTTGCAAATTCAAGTTCTTATGTCCAAAAATGCACCTACACTTAGCTAGCCCAGTAGGGGCCACAAAGCCTCCATGTCCATAGAAACTCCATTTATAAGAGTGTTTTAAACGCTATAGCTTTCCATTCCAAAACCTCTGTAAATCACACTTATGACAAATGAGAACAATCAAATTTTGGGCCAAAAATCATAGGGATTAATGATCAGAGTTTCTGGAAAGTAAAAGAGAATTGGTCCGGTGCTTTATTCCTCATGGAAAAATAAGCCAAACACAACGCAACACTTTGCAAAACTAAAGGACGCCAGTGAGTTCACAGGGCAACCAGTATGTGGATGTCCTCTGTGGGCCTACTTCCGTTTAAACGTAAGCTACTTGTGCTTTGCTGCACATCTCCCAGGTCTGCGGATGGACCCACTGCCCTGATGCTTTCGTTGTTCAGAAAGAGACCATCTTTTTACTGGGCCATCCGAGTTCCAAACAACGTACCCCTACCCTTCTCCAGACAGAAAGCTCACGCAGTACAAAAGTCATCTGACTTCTCGTAAGTCTAGACCAGGATGTCTCAACTGTGGCAGCATTGACACTTTGGACCAAATAACTCTTCGTTGTGGGGACTGTCCTGTGCACTGTGGGATGTTCAGCAGAAGCCCTGGCCTCTACTCCCTAAATGCTAGGAATACCTGTCCCCAAGACACAGACACTAAAAATGTCTCAAAACGTTGCTACATGTTCCCTGGGGACTTAACTGCTCCAGCTGGGAACCACTAGACTAACCTCATACTCAACCCATTTTGAAGTTTCACTCCAGCCGTAAACTCTTTACCATATTTGGCCGTATTTTTCTTTTTTAAATTGCTCAAAAACAGTCTGCAAAATAGTTTTGGGCTTGGGGGTTTCAAAAAACATATTCGTATTAGATCAGACCCCAATAAGGGTTCATTCGTAGTAAGTCCTCATTGAGCGTTTGAGTTGGGGTAGAAGTAGGAGTGAGTGTTGACCCTGCCAGGATGCAGAAGAAAGCAATTGTTGAAGACAGTCCTTACTAAAACCTACATGCCTCTTCTGAATACTCTCCAGGAGGGTCAGGCATGTTATTCCCACTGGGTGGCCACACGCGTTTTGCCCAACGCCTACAGTAAGCAGACTATATCCCTCAGGAGGGCACCCGTGTCAGTTAGGTAGCAGGTAACAGAAAACTCAAACCAAACTGGCTTAAGCAACAAAAGGAAGTTACTGGCTCAGGTAACGGAGAAGCTCTGCAGAATGGCAGCTTTCAGGAGAAGCTAACCTGGGCTCAGTTTGGATGTCATTTCTCTGATTCTCTCAGCCTCCTCTTCTCCACGAGTGAGTCAGTCTTCAAATTGGCTTCCTTCCTGGGGGCACAATGGCGACAACACTTCTGGCCTAATATCCATACACCACATGGCTTAGAAGTGCCTTTCTAATCAAGCCAAAGCCCTGAGCTTCACTGTAACTGGACCGACGTGTGTAATGTGCTAAGGGCTAAGGGCCTCAACCAGAAGGCCACAGGCAGACTGGTCGAGGCCCTTGAATCAATCACAGTGGCTGAGGGGGGGAAGTTATACTGATGGGTTTAGAAGAGTGGTTCTCAAAGTGTATTCCCTGACCAATGACATCAACATCACCTGGGTACTTGTTAGAAATATAAATTCCTGGGCCCCCTTCTGGACCTGGTGAATCAACTCTTGGGGTAGGGCCCAACAATCTGTTTTCACAAGCCTTCCGGGTGATTCCTATGAAAGCTGAAGTGTGTGATCCACTGGTTAGAGCATCAGGCCCTCCGCATGGAATCCAAAGTGGGGAAAATCCCACTCATTTCACTGGGTTGCCACACAATTAGAAAATGATGCCATGGAGGCCTGGGACATTGCCAGCAACTACCTCAGAAGGGGACATCTTCAGAAGGGGACAGTTCATTTCACTTCTTAGTTCCTATGGTGAGGCTGTGGCATAGAAAACACATTAATCAGTGCTTCAAACTAACAAATTGGCTTGAAGATTACTTCTGCTGCCCATATTTATTAGTTTATAGAACTTAAGAAGAAAAAAGCCCAACATTAACCTTAGCATTTTCTATGGAGAAATTGGATAATATACACATATTTGAGAGAAGAAAGCTACATGGTAGTTAAAACTGCATTAAAGAAGAATTCTCTAAGAAAGTTTCTTAATCATGGCTAATTCTAAGACTCATCTGCGATAAGGTCACACACAGCTTCTTGGGCACTGCCCTAGACCTACGGAATCAGGATCTCCGAGGGAGAACCTGGGAATCTGTGCTCTCAGCAGACATGACCAGAGATTCTTATGGAGTGTGCATGTTTGGAAAACACTGTTCTAAGAGATATACCCATAGGACTGGGGAGAAAGGCTCATGAAGGAGTTACATGAACATTTCTGGTTGCCAATAATAGCTTCTTCCCCTCCTTTCTTTAGGTGTTCCCTCACCACCAGAGTCTCTATCTGTCCTTCCTCTAGCCTTATTCTACTCTGCTTCCCAAATAAGTCACCCTTCAGAGTGAACTTTACCACTGACAGAGTGAACTTTATAAAACACACTGGAGGTCTGGCCTCTGATCAAAATCCATCACAATAGCGGTTTCCTCCAGGGGCGAAGGCTAGCAGATGCCTATGTGGAGAAGCACCTCAGTGGGTGCCTTACTGTGAATATTCCACTTCTTGGGCTCTACTAGTGGGCTCATGGATATATATATATATTTTTAATTTACCAAAGTAAATTAACAAATAATTAAATAAGTAAAGAGAGCCATAACTGGACCAATTATAATAATGTCAATACAATTCTGTGACTTGAGGACAAAGTTAAATACATTTTTAGAAGGAAAGAAATAAAGTATGTTACTATCTCTGGGTATCAAAAGTATGCTTTTAAATTTTTATTTTTCTCTGTATTTTATAATCACTTGCATAACTTAATAAATTTTTTTATAATTAAGAAAAAATGATCACAAGTCCCCACCATGGCCTATGGGATGAAGTCCAAAGTGTTAGCATGACAATCAATATCCATATCATCTAGTCCTTGCCTTTCTTCTGCCTTACTTCCCACCATTGAACAATCCTGAGTCGCTTGCATTTTCTTGAATACTTGATGCTCTTTTGCTTCCCTTCCTTCTACACCCCCTACATCAGTCAGGTTAATGCTAGGTCATGCTGAGGTAACAAAAACTCAGTAGACGAAAAAAAAAAAAGGCTTATTTCTCACTCACTCTGTGTTAAGGGTCAGTGAGGTTTTTTTTCTCTAGAGACAAAGATGGTAAATATGTTAGAATTTGTGAGCAACATACGGTTCCTGTTGCATAGTCTCTCTCTCTCTCTTTCTCTCTCTCGGCACAACTTAAAAATATATATATGTGTGTGTATATGTGTGTGTGTGTGTGTGTGTATGTGTGTGTGTGTGTGTGTGTGTGTATATATATATATATATATATATATATATATATATATATATATACACTGTATGGCCAGCCGGCCAACCACCCATGTCCCCTCCCCCTGGCCAGGCTGGCCGGACCCCACCCATTCACGAATTCATGCACTGGGTCTCTGAGTGGCCAGATTATTATGCATTCAGAGATCATAATAATAATCTGGCCACTCAGTGTATATGTACTGTATATAAACTATTCTTATTGATAGATCATACAAAACAGGCCAGTGACCACTTGCTAATCTCTCCTCTCTGTGATCATTGCCAGAGACAGGCAGAAAGTGGAGAACTACTCTAGTCACTTAGATATCAGGTTAATGGAGCAGCCACCTCCATAGAACATTACTTGTCATCATATAGACAAAAAGAGTGACTCATGCAAGTAGTTAAATGCTCCAGTCTGCAAGTGGCACCCTGTAACTTCTGCTCACAAATAATTGGTCAAAATTAATCTTTCAGTCCCACTCAGCCATGAGGAGGCCAGGAAGTACAATCCTATCATGTGTCCAGCAGTAAGAAGAATTGAAATTGCTTGGCAAAAATGACGAATCTACTCAGCTTGAAGACAAGTGCTCTAGAAAACCTTTTCTGATACCCTTGCCCCCAGCCAGATTAGCTGCTTTCCCCCTGTAATCTTATGCTCTAAAGCATAAGATGCTCTAAAGCATAAGATGCTCTAAAGCATTTGGAGCCTCTTTGTGCTGTGCATAGGGTAGTGTAATTGCCACTTCTCTGCCTCCCCCACCAGATCCTGACTGAACTTCCTGGGGTTAGCATCTCCATATGCCCACTGCCTAGCACAGTGCCTGCCTGCCCTCCAGGGATGCTCAATGTATGTTGCTCCAACAAATAAATAAATGTGGCAGATTGTGGGAAGAATGGGATTGCCTCTGTACTTACCTGGAGGCTTCTGAATCTCTCTAACTCCAGTTAGTTCAACCACACTAGACTCCACTCAAAAAGATACATTTATCTTTTTGGTCATTAAGTTATTTTCTGTATTAATCAAATGCATTCCTCCTTATAAACTACTAGAGGCCCGGTGCAAAAAATTCGTGTACGGGGGAGGGGGGGTGGGTGTCCCTCAGCCTAGCCTGCACCCTCTCCAATCTGGGACCCCATGAGGGATGTCCGACTGCCCATTTAGGCCCGATCCTGGTGGGATCGGGCCTAAACAGGCAGTCGGACATCCCTCTCACAATCCAGGACTGCTGGCTCCCAACTGCTCACCTGCCTGCCTTCCTGATTGCCCCTAACTGCTTCTGCCTGCCAGCCTGATCACCCCCTAACCACTCCCCTGCCAGCCTGATTGATGCCTAACTGCTCCCCTGCCAGCCTGCTTGCCCCTAACTGCCCTCCCCTGCAGGCATGGTCACCCCTAACTGCCCTCCCCTGCAGGCCTGGTCACCCCTAACTGCCCTTCCCTGCAGGCCCGGTCACCCCCAACTTCCCTCCTCTGCCGGCCTGGTCACCCCTAACTGTCCTCCCCTGCAGGCTTGATCTCTCCCAACTGCCCTCCCTTGAAGGCCTGGTCCCTCCCAACTACCCTCCCCTGCTGGCCTGATCGCCCCCAACTGCCCTCCCTTGCAGGCCTGGTCCCTCCCAACTGCCCTCCCCTGCTGGCCATCTTGTGGTGGCCATCTTGTGTCCACATGGGGGCAGGATCTTTGACCACATGGGGGCAGCCATCTTGTGTGTTGGAGTGATGGTCAATCTGCATATTACTCTTTTATTAGATAGGATGGAGGCCTGGTGCACGGGTAGGGGCCAGCTGGTTTGCCCTGAAGGGTGTCCTGGATCGGGGTGGGTATTCCCTTGGGGCATGGGGCAGCCTGGGTGGGGGCCTGTGGTGGTTTGCAGGCCAGCCACGCCCCCTGGCGACCCAAGCGGAGGCCCTGGTATCTGGGATTTATTTATCTTCTACAATTGAAACTTTGTAGCCTGGAGCGGAGCCAAGCCTTCTGCTCGCTCTGTGGCGGCAGCCATTTCTGTTGGGATTTATTTATATTCTATAATTGAAACTTTGTAGCAGAGGCCAAGGCAGGCCAGGGCTTCAGAAGCTTGGCTTCCTCCATCGCCAGGGGCAACCCTAGCCTCCTGCTCTCTCCAGCTCTGTGGCTACTGCCATTTTTGTTGGGATTTATTTACCTTCTATAATTAAAACTTTGTAGCCTGGAGTGGGCCAGCCAGGGTGTGCGGAAAGCTTGGCTTCCTCCATCGCCGGGGAAACCCAAGCCTCCCTCCTGCTCTCTCCATGTCCACAGCCATCTTGGTTGGGTTGATTTGCATACTCACTCCTGATTGGCTGGTGGTGTGGCTGGCGGGCGTGGCTTGTGGGTGTAGCAGAGTGATGGTTACTTTGCATATTACTCTTTTATTAGATAGGATTCTTCTAAAAACCAGCACTTTACAGAGAGCTGATACTTTGAGGCCACAGAGAACTTTGATACTTTGTAATTTTCTTTTCACTTTACAGGTCAAAGGCAGGCATAGAGATGTACAATGATTTTCCCAGTTATACAACCAATCAGAGTCAGAGCCAAAAGTTATGCTTCCCTTTGAGTTAACAAAAAAGCTATGGGACTGAGCATAGAGCAGCAGCTAAATTCTCCAACAGTTTACTTATATCCCTTGGAGAGATAGAAAGCATAATATACGTTTGTCAAAGATGCCTTGTTATACCATAACAATGTTTAACTTGTCATGCACATTTGTCTCTGAGTAAAATATTAAAAACAAGCCACATGACTGTTTATTAACACTGTGTCTATTCATATTAAGGCCACAGTTCATTATCAGATGGTCTCTCAGAACCCCAAGAATACTCAAGGTGCTATGCACCTAAAGTTTTACCATCACACTGTAATGCCCAGTAAGTGAACAGTACCTCCATGCATTTTCACTACTAAATGGCATAAAACAAATTTGAAGTCAGTTTCACATGCAACATGTGTGTGGCTGCTGTAGGTCTGTCTCAAACATGTAAACGTGGGGTAGGCAAAATAGCATTCAAAATGAGCTGCTGTGCAAGACTCTATCAATACATACATACACTTAAGCCCTTTCATGGGCATTAGTCACTATCTGGATAACCTCTGGTACTACCAAAGGGTATCCTTCTGGAATTTTCCTATCCTCTTTGTCTCCTGGACACAGTAAGTTGCTAATAAACATCCCGCCTGACAACTAGCCTTGACAAATGCCTGGGAGAACCAGAACAAGGAGAATACAGCTAGGTAGTGCCCACCACTTCCCATCTCAACAGTAGAATAGAGCCAGAGCACCGTCCTATTGAAATCAGCAGAGTTTGAGCATTCGTGATAAAAACAACTTCTTAAAAAGCATAAACCCTTTATTTAAGAAGGCAAAATAGCTCGGTGCGCCCACTGTGTCTTGTTATGTCTAACAGATCACAGCAGGGGAAACTGTGTAAGAAAACTCAAGTGCCCCAAAAGCATCTTATGTGTGCTCAGTACTGCCAGGCACAAAACAAGAATCAATCCTTTATAGAAGTCAAGCCTTTACTCCTTTTTTCCTTCCTTGGGCCATGTAATTGATTATTACAAACGACATCAAGAAGAATAAACGTGTGTGTTTCCCCTCCCCCAAACAAGAAAAAGTTAAGCTTTTAATTACAGGCCCTCAAACGATCATTTTGTGCAATTAGCAATTAACTCTAATGTTGATGAGAGAATGCAGAGCCGCCGTAACAATTTCCCTGGGTTATTTTGGTCTGGTTCTATACAGAGGACAAGCCACAAGGTGCACGCTCTCACCCACACTCACACACTTAAAGACACATTTAATTTCTTAGCAAAAATGGCATCTCTGCGTGCAATTGAGACAGACACCCCGAACCCCACACATCAGGGCAGCCCAAACGTTTGGACCCCCTTCTCTTTACCACTTTCACTCACGTGGGAAGCAGAGGCCAGAGGAAGATGCTACCTACCAGCCTCACATTACCAGTCTCTCTCTGGGGCGCAGGAGAGGGTGGCAGAGAGATGATTATTGCCCCTGGAAGCTGCAAGCCGCGTTAGTGGAAAGGCGGTGGCAATAGCAGCAATAGTTGCATCAGCGTTAACTGCTGCTGCGGCCCCAGCTGCTGCCGCCGCGGCTGCATTTACTGTTGGCGGCTGCTGGGAGGGTACAGTAAGGAATGACTGTAGGGAGCGCACAGTTGCTGCGGCGGCAGGTTCCCTGGATCAGGAAATTAGGACAGGCATCTAGGATTGGAGGCGCGGGCTGCCGGAGAACCAACCAGCAGCCGCTCGGGGGCCCCGTGAGCTCTGGGGGACGTGCGGAGCAACCGGCCCCAGGAGCAGTCCTGGTGGCAGCCGCGGCCACGGCCAAGGCTACTGCTACGGCCACTCACGCCCGCATGCTCACACTCGCACACACACTCAGACCCCCCAGGCACAGGCACCTTAGGAGACCAGCGCATCAATGAGAAAGGAGGGCTGAACACCTCCCCACCCCCCCGCCCCGCTGACCACTCCCCTCCTGACCCCTCCTCGCTCCTCACCCCTAGCTCCAGCAGTGGGTGCTCGGCTGCGGGCTCCTCTCTCTTCGGTCTTCTCCTTGGTTCTCGACTCCCCACCCCCTCTCTCTCCCTCCCATTCTCTCCTGCACCCTCCCCTCCTGTGCCCTCCCCTCTCCTGCAGCGCCTGCATTATTTTCTGCCCACAGGCTCGGCTTGCACTGCTGCTGCAGCCCTGGGAGGTGGGTGGGTGGGAGGGTGGGTGGGCTGGCAGGTGGGGAGGAAATTGTGCAAGTTGTAGGAGAGGGGGTGTCCTCTACTCCCCAGCTCCCTTTCCCCCCTTCTAACTCCTTCCCCTCCTCCTTTCCCCTCCTCTCTCCCTGCCCCCAACTCCTTCCTCCTTTCCGAAAGGCTGGTAACTTGTTGTGCGGAGCAAACGGCGGCAGCAGCAGCGGCACCATCCAGGCGGGCACCATGGGCACGTCCGCGCTCTGGGCGCTCGGGCTGCTGCTCGCGCTGTGCTGGGCGCCCGGGGAGAGCGACGCCACCGGAGCAGGTAAGTGAGGATGCACCCCTCCACGGGCTGCCCGGACCCAGCCGCGCCCAGGGCCCCCAAGGCTCGGGTCTCCTCCTGCCCACCCCCCTCCTAGGAGGCACCTCTCCACTCTCCTCGCCTTTCCCCCCCTCCCCACCCTGGTGGCGCCTCTGAGCTGTCAGCGTAGCAGCCACGGAGAGCCGGGCTTGGGGGAGAGTGGGGTTTGGGGTGTCCTAAAGCCTTGCCTGAACTAGTCTTCATTCCCTTACACTCCCTCCCACGGCGTCGCCTCCTTTTTCAGCCCCGCTTGGCAGGGGCGAGGGAAATGTGGGCTTCTGAGCCATTGAACAATGGTTCTGTCTCCCCTGCCAGGCGGAGTGTTCAGAGAGGAGGCAGAGGGCCCGGAGACGTGCGCGGCAGCCCGGCGCGCTCCTTGGACTTCAGGGAGGGGGTGGGTGAGGGTGGGCGTCTCTGGGGACACGGCACCCGGGAGAGGGGCCCGGGTGTCAGCCGGGGCTGGGAGTCCCCCATGGCGCTGAGCAGGCGCACGGTCGGTGGGCTGCACGCCCGTAGTCGCCCCGGAGCTGCTGTAAGTGTGCAAACCTGCGCACCCGGACTGTGACTCCCCCGGCGCCGGGCTGTCTCTCTGGAGTGCAGGTTGGAGGACGAGTGAGGCTTTTGAAATTGGACTCCTCTCTAGGTGTTGCTCCCCTCTCCCCTGCCCCCCCCCCCTCCCGTGGCGGCGTTAGTACACCTCGTGGGTCTTCCATATAGCTGAACGGGGGCGGGGAGGGGAACAAAGACTTAATCAGGTTAGTTTGCTGATCCTTATTCCGGCGAGATTTCCTCCAGAGGAACTGAGTCCTAATCTAGTGACTGTAATTAGCCTTCATCTTAAACAATAGATCAGCGGCAACAGCGGGAGAGCTGGTGTGTGGCTGGAGCTTGTTGGGAGGGCACCGGGGACTGCTGTCGAGTGCCGGGGTCTGCTCCCCGGGCCTGGGAGCCCTGTCTCAGCCACTCTCCCGACTGGGGACGCACAACTTTCCTAGGCAAGAGACGGGAAGCCCCGCTGAGGGGACTCGGTCAGAGCCCTGGAGTGATCTTGACGGGACCCCAAGGGGGCTTGCTCGCCAGCTCTCGGGGGTTAGGACAGAACGCTGCCCTGTCCTCAGTACCCATCTCAGAGTCCCTAGCTCGGGTTGCCTGGTGGCTTAGGAGACCCGCCTGCCTGCAGTCACGTGTCTCCTGAAGTGAGAGCGAACTTTCAAGTGTGTGGTCAGACAGCCTCTCTCGGGCAATACTTGGTGGTTTTAAAGTCTCCGAATGCCCCCTGCCCTTTGGTTCCATTTGTCCCGGAGCGTGTGTGAAGCTGGGACGGACTTGTCTGCACGCTGCAATTGGCTGGCCGCAGGGTCACGTTTAGGTTGGTCACATGGCTCTGCGGACTCGCGATTGAGCAGCCGGAGAAGTGTTATCTTTAAGGGAATGTAAAAACCCCACAGGCTGAGACCCACTGTTCTCGCAAATGCTTTCCCCTGCCTGGCCTCCTCCGAAAGTGTCCTGAACGTGGCCTCATGTGTATCAAACCCCAGAGCCTGAAAAGCCCTGCTCACAAGTTTTCAGATTCCAACATTAATCATTAATGGATGAGCAGCACTAACTTATTAAACCATTTTTCAGAATAGTGCCATGACTTGCATTATACTTTTCACACCATTTCCAAGACTAAAAAAATATACTAGAACTTACTGATAACTGCCCAGGAAGGTAGGAGAAAATATTCATTTTTACTCCATGTTCTCTTTGCTGCATGGACTTCTCTTAATTTAACACATAATTTAACTCATTGGAGGTTAACTTGATCCTATAAAATGCTAGGAGTGCACTTACATTGTTGAAAACAGTTACTTGAAGCCATATGCTCACCTGTATTAGGTAGGTGAGGACCCTTTGCTCCCCTAGGTCACATATGAAACATGTGATATGCCATGAACAGTGGAGAAGCCCATGCAAGACTTAAATTCTTCAAAAGAAAGGAAGCACATCCTTCTGACTTGGTGGGAATTTGGAGTCTGCTGATGTAGGTACTGACCCCAAGCCAACCCAGACTGGTCCTGTTTGAGGCTCAAAGTCCCAGGGCATGTAGGCTGACATCTGGCCCTGGTCTTCTACACTTACCTCCCTGCTGCACTCCCCCCCCCCCCCCGCAACACACACACACACACACACACACACACACACACTCACTTGCGCAAATACACTCATGGTGCTGGTCTAAAATACTCTAGGGTAGGGAAGGTGTGCTCCAAGACCCTGGCAAGGAACTTAAAGCAGGCTAATGAGAGGAGTTAAAATTCAGTGGTGTAGTATACCTGACTACAAAATCCCTGGAGTTCTAGGACATTTTCCTCCAGCCTATGGAGTCAAGACTAGGCTCTGGGTACCATCGATTTGTTCAGGCCAAAGCCCAGAAGAACAAAGGTTCTGTGAGAGCTATTCAGATATGGCTAGCGACTAGCAAAAGAGTACACAGCACTTTTCTTATTGTGGGGGGTGGGTTGGTGAGATGGCAGTAGTCATGGACCTGGAGGGATAGGAGACTAGAGGGCAAAAGGGAAATAAACCTGGTTCATCTGGTAGCACAAAGGGAAGGTGTGGGAATGGTCATAATTCTCATCTGGGCCAAAGCATGAGGACCTGAGCAGGGCTCTTTAAAGGAGGAGCGTCAGGCAAGCCCGTATTGGTAGAGACAGCTTCTTGAGCAGCTTTGTTCCCCAAATCGCCCCAAATTGGCCACTTCATGTGACATTCAATCATGCACCTGTTCTGTGTCATTTTGATTCTTTGGTTTTATTGCCTGAGTCACGAGGTACCTAAAGCCAAGTTCAGCAGAGCTGCCAAAAGTTAAGACTTTGTTTGGGACAACAAAACTGCCTATGTTAATTATGGCAGCCTCTATGGTCAAAGGAAGTGAAGGTCTGTTAGAAGTGTTTCTGCCCTTTTTTATACAATTGGATGACCATAGACTCGATTTCACTTGAGTAGTTTTTATAATTCTGGAAGATTTGAAAAGTAGTTACGAGCCCTTCTGTTTCAGGAGGAGCATCAAATTGATAAGATGTAACAAGAACTCCTAGCGTAGAGCATGGCCGTAAGATCAAGGGAACAGATAGCTCCCAGCCATATGGCTTTGGGTTTTGATCCAAAGACCAGAAGACTCTGAGCACAGCATAAATACGTAAATACTCATTAATGATCTAGACCGTTTTCTATTTCTCATAGAATGTGAATAACGCTGTCCTTTTCAATAGAGGGAGTAGTGATCAAGTCTAGGCAGTCACCTATATGATTTTGAGTCATCATTAAATTTACTCTGGATGCTGACCTTCCTTTGGAAAGCTGCCTTCACATACTAGCCTATAAGAAATTAAATGTGCCCGATTGGTGCGGCTCAGTGAATTGGGTGTCATCTGCTATACTAAGAGGTTGTTGGTTTGATTCCCGGTCAGGGTACATGTCTGGGTTGTGGGCTTGATCCCCAGTAGGAGGTGTGTAGAAGGCAACCAATCGCAGTTTCTCTCCCAATGATGTTTCTATCTCTCCCCATCTCCCTTTCTCTCTCCCTAAAATCAATAAAAATGTTTTTTAAGAAGAAATTAAGTGCCTCGGAAGGCTATGATAAGGTCTGTGATGATGCTTATGATAAATGTACCTACCTTAGGAGAGCTTCTTGGTGGGCTGATGCAGCTGCTCTCCAGATGGTTAGTTGATAGCCTCAAAATTGCTTAAGATGTTCCCTTCTACTTCAAGTTAATCTCAAAAGAGTACTTAGGCTACAGCACAGTGACTATTTTCAAGGCAACGAGTCCAAGATTCCCTTCTGCAGAGGGGATGGATTAGATGTACCAGTTGAACAGAGGTAAGTGGTCCAGAGGCAATTTCTTTGCCCAGCTAAAGAGTTTTTAGCTAGGAAACCTGAGGATAGCTTTTCATAGAACTTCAAGGCAGAGTATGACTTAGCTCTAGGAAAATCTGGCTTTGTAAGTAAAAATCATCTCGATTTCACTCTGCGCATTTTTCAGTTTGAATCAGCATCTCTTTGCTAAGCTCTTCTGTGGGTTTGCAATAAAAAATCTGGATATTGTTAATGCCAGCTAGTTAGATCTGCTAGGTGCACTGCAGGATCTAATGAGATGACAGGTGAAACCTTAAAGTTAGCACACTTTCCCCTTCATGTAGGTTCCCTAGGAAAGCCTGGCCTGATGGCTATTTTGAACCTAAATTAAGCAAGAGGATGCCTGCTAGGTGCTGGGGGACAAAGTACAGATTCTACTTTTAAAAAATGGCTTCATGTCTGCTTAGGAATCCTTTGCCCACTTTGTATTTCAGAGATGCTACATGGGTGGGTGGAGTGGCGGGGGTGGGGGGGTGGGCGGGACGGCAGGGAGGTTATTCATGGCCTTATATTTAAGAGATACCATTGGGGGCAGACATTAAAGATTGGACCACTGGCTAGAATGGTTCATCTTGCCACCAACTTGGGTCATCCATGTTGGCCTTGCCGGCTAGTAGCTTTTATGTACCTAGATGTGATATGGGGGATGGAGTGAGTCTTGCAAGCTGCCAAGCAAAGGGGGTGATAAAACCTTGGCAAAAGACAACTTTTGCAAGCTGCCTCTAATCTTTAATTTTCCTAAGAAGCTTTCCCAAGATCTGAGTTATTAACTGATCTGTAGGTTTACTAAGTAGGTGGTGGGCTGGTGCTGACCTTCCTTGTACATCTGCTTGAGCCCACTTTACCTCTAAAATACTGAACATCTATCATATGGCACCAGGCATGGAGACACTGTGACCAGGTGGTTGGTCCCTTTTTTTCTGGCATTTAATCTAGTGGGGAAGTTACCTAAGAAATCAATGATTCAAACACAGTGTGGAAGAGAAGCACTGGATAGAAGTAAGCAGACCCAGTGCTTAAGACTTAATCATAAATGAGGCTGCCAGCACCTCAAAGTTGCTGGAGTTCCCACATGCTACCCGAGTTACATCTTATGAAGTTTCCCCCAAATCACCAAGAACTTAGACTCCAATGTGACAAAAGCAGAAACTCTTCCACCTCTACAGATGATCTTACAGAGGTGATGCAATTCAAGCCCAATAGATTGTTGCCAACATTACCAAAGAGTGCTCAAACATGTCAGAAGTAAAATCTGGGCCCCACGCATCCAATTTCTAACTTTATCAGTCAGCCACTGCTAACTTTCCCTGTGTGTCAAACCTTCCTCCTCACATGGAAATGAGGCCGACATACCCACACTGGCATCCTCATTCTGACAGACAAGTCTGAAAGAAGTATACTTTTAAATGAGAAAGTGTCACAAAGATGAGGGGAAGGAACCCTCAAAGGCATAGGGAACGGTGGCCTTTATAACCTAGATTCTTTCAAAGTACTCGAGCTAGTGAAATAGCTGGTCACACTTGGTTTCGAGTTCACAGTAGTTGGGAAGAATGCTTGGGGAAAGTCTATAGTTCAAACCAGCTTTATTAATAAATTAACAAATCAACTAGTGCATCCATGAATACTCACTCGTGTTGAAAGAGTCATTAGCTGTAGACACCAGGGCCCGGATTATGAAGATAAATTCCAGGCCCCATGTTAGGGGATGTCCATTTGGAGAGATGCAAACCGGTGGGTAGGAGCATCTCAGACCATGACAGCTGTATGATGGGCACAGGAGACCATGGAAACGCAGCCAAACCATACCTAACTGGTCAAGATAGGAACTGAGGGCCTCAGTCAAGGGGTGACATCTGGGCCCACCCCTGGTAGATAGACGGACAGGAGTAACATGAGCAAATCAAGACAAAGCAGCAGTGAGGGTGCGGGCCTGGGGAAGTGAGTGGGGCAACTTGGTGTAGCCAAAGCAGATGGCAGGTGGTAATTAATAGGAAAGAGTTGGGAGGAATAGGTCATAAACTAGACTCAATTCCAGAGTCAGTGGGAAACCTGGAAGTGATACCATCCTTGGCACTAGGTTGTTTGAATCACCATCTTGATTTGGATACAGAATGTGGCAGCCTAGAGGCAGACGGACAGGAGACAAATTTAGATCAAGCGAGAGATGAGGGCTTAGACAGGCTAGGACTTGATGCCAAAATGTCAGGGGAGAAAAATCTGGCCTTGTTTTTGGACTACTGATTTAGAGGAAGTGATGGGGCTGATCAAAGATGGGACACATGAGAGAGGAAGGCAGATTTTAGAACCACATTTTACAGTGCATGCTGATTAAGGCATCTGGATAAATTTTCCCTACCTACTGGTCACAAAGGCTTTATGTCGGGCTGTCACCCAATGTATTTTGTAAGACTGGCATTTATCACCAATATCCATCCAGTGATGGGCAGGAGGGCTTATGGGGATGAGTACTGTATATCCCAACCCTGAAAATGAAATAGTCACTTCCATGGTAGGTAGAATCTGAGCCTTCTAACCTTCCTGCAGTGGTTTCAATGTGTGGTCAGGGACCAGCAGTGTCAGCATCATCTGGGAATTCATTACAAATGCAAATGTGGGCCCCACTCTATACTCACTGGATCAGAATTTCTAGGGGGTGGGGCCCAGCATTGTGTCTTATAAGCCCTCCAGGGGATTCTGATGCAAAGAGAGCTTGAGAACCACCCACCAAAAACCAACAGCTTCCAAAGAGTATCAGAGGGCCTTTGCGCTACTTGACCAATATGTCCTCAGAAGGAACACCAAGCACTGTCGTCCTCCTAGGGAAGGACCCACTGAGGATACTCTGGCAGCATTTTTTAAAAATTAAAATGGGGACAGGAAAAAGGGCTCTATCTCCACAATAAAGCTATGTGGGATAGTGTCATTATGACAAGTAAAAAACTACCTAATTCTGGATTAAGTTGACTAGACTGGCCAACTTATAAATCAACAGGACACTCTAGAAAGAAATAGTCCTGAGTGAAGTGCTCTTGATTGCATACATGCTCAATAACCAAGTATTTGGAGCCAGAATGCCCAGGTTCAAATTCTAGTTCTTCCCAGAGTGATCTTGGGCAAGTACTTTACTTCCATTCTCTGAACAGGTTTCCTGATATTTGTATACAAGGGGAACAGTAGCTCTAACCATGTAGCATTGAGAAGTAAATGAGTTATTTGTCCATAATACTTAAGATTATTTCAATCTGATGTAAATGGGAAAAACTGTTTGACAATTGAATTGTAAGATTCACTCATTGCAGTGAATCAGAAGGATTAACCTAAGTCAGTGGTCGGCAAACTGCGGCTCGTGAGTTTGCCGCTCTGTTGACTAATGAGTTTGCCGACCACTGACCTCAGTAGTTAACAATTTTCAGTTGGCCCCCACCTGTGTTTCAGAGGCTGCCTCGAAGGCCAGAACACGAACTTGGTGCTTGATATCTCGGGGCCTCTTGCTGAGTTCCTCTTACTAACCTTCCCCGTGGGAAACGTTGCTGACTAGGATATCTGCTTGTCTAAAAACAAGCTTTCGCCTATGAATAGAAAGATTGGCATTCAAGTGCCAAGCAGAAGTGAGTCCTACTAAAAATAAATGCCCTTGGCAGCCTCAGAAGTGCCAAAACAAATGGACTGAAGAAATTCCAGTAGATGATAACACCCGCATGCTCAAGCTGAAAGGAGGGGTGTGAGTGATTTGAATACTTGGCCCTGCTAGTCCCAGCAGTGTGGCCACGTGAGCCCCTCTGAGTAGTTAAGTTCAGTCTGAGCCTGAGACTCAGAAACATCTCCATATTCCAGGCATTGCTAGTGGACACTCCTGCCAAGGTGTCACTCCGAGCCCTCCAGGGACATTTGTAGCCCAGTGTGGGGCTTGGTGTTTATTATAAGGCCTATGCCGTTTTTCACTGAAGCTTACATATTGCTCTTCCATGTAACCCGTGCAGGGATAATTAGACAATGGCAGGCAGACTTCTATTTGCATTAAAACCCTGAGTTTCTTGGAGCCAGTGAGCTGCTAACATGTCTGGGTAGTTAACTATTTAGATATGTAAGGCTCCTGGGACATGGGCCCCTTGAAGTAAGTTTGCATAGTCTGATTCCGTCTGTGTAAGTGACAGTATGAGTGAGTAATCCTTCGATACTTCATTCAGTACAAATTTAAATAGTCATGTGTGTGACTAGGTGCATATGACGTGCCGCCCCCTGATCCAAAGGGGTAGAGGTATTCAAAGTGTCAGAGCTAGAAGGAAAACTAGATCCAGTCCAACAGTTGGAATTCTTAAAGTAATAGAGCCCTTTTCAAATTCTTCTATGTAACTCCAAGTCAAAAGAAAGCCATCCTGCTTCAAACCTACTTCTGTCCCACCCTGTAGAGTGCCTAGCTCCCCTACTTCACAGGTAATTTTTTCAGGCATCGTTGGCTCTAGCTGAGCCTAAGAATTAAAAGAACCTTGGATGGCCCTAACCGGTTTGGCTCAGTGGATAGAGCGTTGGCCTGTGGATTGAAGGGTCCCAGGTTCGATTCTGGTCAAGGGCATGTACCTGGGTTGCGGGCATATCCCCAGTAGGGGGCGTGCAGGAGGCAGCTGATCGATGTCTCTCTCTCGTGGATGTTTCTAACTTTCTATCCCTCTCTCTTCCTCTCTGTAAAAAATCAATAAAATATATTTTTAAAAAAAGAACCTCGGATGTATGTGATTTCAAGTTCATCCTGTTCCCTTTATGAAAGTATAATACTGAACTTGAGACTTAACTGTCCGGCATGGGAACAGACTACAGGTCCACAAGCCTGCAATCCCCAAAGCTTCGCAGACCAAAAGCGTCTTAACTCGTGTGGTGCATTTGGCTCTCCTCTGGGCAGCAGCACTCCCGGCTGAACCTCGGAGGTAGAAGGCAGAATCCTTCTGGCACTCAGACAGGAAGCCCGCACGGTGTTGCAGTCAGGTGGCCGAGGTCTCAGCACTGGGGTTCGTGTCTGAGCTCTGCCGCTCTGCACGAGGCAGGGAATTAACAGAACCGGGAGCACCTTCTGCCCAGTAACAATCTCTGGAAACAAAGTACTTGGGAAACGGAGAGACATGGCCATGAAGCTTAAGGCCTTTATGTGCCTCGCTCTCTAAAGGGTCCTTTATAAAGCCTGACAGCCTTACCCAGCCCATCTCACTCCTTTTGTAAACAAGCAGGGATATTTAGGAGCAGACTGTACTCCTAACCCCATGTGTCCCTCCTTCTTAATGGAGGGCTGTGCGTGTGTCATGGTAAAACAGCTTTATGACAGCCAGGCAGAAGCCTGGGAAAAGTGGAAACAGCTCAGATAAGAAAAGGTAGAAATTACACTCCTTTTCATCTTGGGCTATTGGAATAAACACTAAGAAAATGCTCGTGTCTGCCCTGAGCCTGCTCAGTATCAACACAGGAAGCAGCATGGCTGGAATGGTTAATGTCTCCTGTTACTGTTGATAGCTTGTATGTTACAGCTACATTCAGAGACCCTCTCGAAGGGAACACTGGACTAAACATCAGGCTTAGGGTGTTCTGTGTCTGTATTTAATCCCAAGACAGTTTGAGTGTCTATAAAATATGTAGCTTTCAGGTGACTCATTTGTAAGGAGATTTCCAGGTACCTAACCCTGACATGGAAAACCATCATGTGACACCTACTTTTAAGTCCATGTCCCAGTCTGACCATATGATTACCTTTTTGACAGTGTAGATATCAATGTCAGTGTTTTTGTCTCATTTTGACCTTGGGTGACTAAAACCTTTAAAAAATTCAGAGCCTTTCAGTCTGCACAGTATCCTAACTATAACCCAGCTGTTCTTTCCAAGTACATGTATATCTATGTACTCTATCAATTATTTTTTTTCTACTTCTTAAATGCAATACTCAACGTAGATTCTTATTACTCCCACAGCCCTCAAACATAGTGGGGATATAGAACTACAGCCAGTGGCCCCTAGAACAGGTACCCCAGCCCTGAGCATATTGAGAATATATGGAGACTAGACTGATGATGGGGAAGAGTTGGGAGGCAGCCAGGTATTTCTATAAAAACTAGCAGGTGATGCTTCCTGACAGCAACCTCTACTCTCCCCTGTTTTCCCTTCTAAATCCGTGGTATCTTATACTCAACAAAATATTTGTGGGGTGAATGAATAGTCTGAAATGTATGTGGGAAATGCAATAGAATCACACTGCTTTTTACCTTGGTCTTAGCTTAACTAGACTCTTGGGAGCAGGTTTTAAACAAATACATTTAGTACCTAAGAAAATAACCACACCGGTATGGTGAACTTGACTTGGACCAAATTTTAATCTCCCTGGGAATTTGCCACAAAGCATAGAATCCTCCCAAACAGTGGGGAGTAGCTGACAGTAGGGAGGCCAACTAGAGTATTGTGTGCATAACACAAGAGTTCCAGTCTGTGCTTGTCACTGTAGCATCTGTTCTGACGCCAGCATGTCACAGCTGCAGATGCTGAAAGGTGGCAGGAAATCGGAAGGCCTCCCTAAGTAATCTGCATGAACTATACTGAGTTTCTCGAATATTTGCAGGATATTTGCATTAAGCAACCGGATCTTTGCCTATTATCTCAAAGACATCATATCCTCCAGGAGTCCAGAAGGACAGACCTGCTAATGATGGGAAACACCTGGATGTTAGCTGTCTGTGCCAGGCAAAAAAAAAAAAAAAAAAAAAAACCTAAGTGTCCTACTTATTTATAAGAATTAGTTCATATCATTGTGTGAGTTAAATGTTTATACATTGAACATAAGAAAACTGAGGTTTGGAGAAATGGAACCCAAGTCTGTGGCTCTACCTTACTTGCTTTTCTCCCATCACTAAATTAAAAAAGATTTTCATTTCATTTTCATTTAACTATACCTTCTTGATGCTTTGTATCTTATCTTGGAGTTATTGTGTAAACATGTGTTTTTTGCAATCAGACCTCAAGGTCTAAGATGAGGAACCATGGTATTAAACCTCTATGTCTCCCCTTTCCCTGCTGCTCCTTCTAAATCTCCTTCACTTTGCTTGTAATAGGAGCATCATTCATGAATAACAGTATGAAATGTGGACCAGAAATGCCATTGAAGGATTAGGATTTGGCTGTGTGGTTATAGCCACACAAGTGACTTTTAAACAAATGAGAGGAGTGAGTCCAGAGCACATGGAAATGCCCCATGTTCTCTGGGCAATCTAGATCCCTTCTATCTTGATCTGGCTGCATTGGCCCAAGATCACTATTCCAGCCACCAGGCCCAAATTTCAGGAACCAGAAAGGAATAAAGGGAAGGAAAATAGAGGATATTTCCTAGAAGTTGTATATGCCAATCCTGCTTACAGTGCATTAACCAGAATTGATTCTCATGGTGATTTCTCATTTCGAGGGAGGCTGGGAAATCTAGTCTTATCTAAAAGGTGTGTGCCCAGCTAAGAACTCAGTTACTATCCGTCACTGCCCCAAGACCCATCCAAGTCTGCCTCCTAGAATGTGTTAGCCTGCTGAGTCTGCAGCTGTCCTTCTCAGAGGACCCCTGTCCATAGGTTTTGGGTAACTGGAATCTCTAACTTATCACCCCTATATCCCAGGCTTAGCTAAGTGTTCCCTCCTGATTTTAGGAAGAAAAGCCAAATGTGAACCTTCCCAATTCCAATGCACAAATGGCCGCTGTATCACACTGTTGTGGAAATGCGATGGGGATGAAGACTGTGCTGATGGCAGTGACGAAAAGAACTGTGGTGAGTCAAGAGTTTGACAGTCTCACTTGCCACCTCACTGGGAGTTATGCCTTTCATTGAAAAGTGGTGTTGTTATCTTAGTTTCTACAAATGTATCGAGATTCTGAAAATAGAATCCACTCCTAAGACTTCCTTTGAACCAGAGTCCAAAGATTCTGTACTCCCTGGTCTAGAGGAATATAATTGAATGTTTGACATGGGGTTATCAACTTGGGTGCAGAATGTTGAAGATAAAGTGGAGTCCCTTTCAAATGACAGGACCTGGTTTAGCTAAGATCAGGCAAACATTTGGTGTAGGAAGCTAGGAGAAGGGAGGGGAGGACCGGAAGTGAAGATAGACAGAAGACTGCTTAGAACAGACTTTCTCTGTTCAGTTTTCAAATAGCTTTGATTCCCCCCCCACCACCACCACCACAAAAGAAAGTCACAGATAGTAAAAAGATCCTGTAAAGTTCCATGGGATCAATTAACTCCTGGCACAGAAACTACAAGCCAGCACAGATCAAAGATTAGATAAGAATTATTCTTTAATTTTCTGTCTACAATAGATGCTAATCCTAAAGCATTAGACGGGGTGGAAGACATCTCTCCCAAGGCATCGGGGATATACCATCATGCCCTTTGATCAGCATCTATGAAAAGATCATTGTGAGGAATGCTTGTTTATGCAATCTGTATAACCTCATGTCAAGCCAGGACAGCTGAGAACTACATGTTCTCATGTAGGTACCTGACCCCTTTGTTCTTTGCTATAAAAATCCTGAAATAATGTGTGTGAATGCCGGTGATAACATCGTCATCTGCCTTTTAAAAGATGTTATATAGAGAACTTTACTATACAAACTAGAAATACAGAAGAAAACTAGCTTAATGTAAATTTCATCAACTGCTATCTTGTTATACCATTACCAACATCTTTATGCATCATTACTAACATGCTATAGTGTAAACCTTGCAGCCGACTGTCCTGTGCTTGAGCTCTCAGCAATACCATGGATGTTTTCATGCCAATCTATGGATTAGTAGCTTGTGTGGAAGCACAGGAAGTCCATTCTACAGTCTCAGGGAAGAAACTTCACTCCAATCTCAAGACGAAAAATAGTTCTGTGCAACACTTTTCCATCATTTGCATTCTAGCTTTAAGATTTTCATCTACTCTATAAGACACTCGGTCCCATGCTATTTCTGGGTTTACTTAGGTACTATCATTCCCTCTGTAACTATCCCACTCGTAGGAACTCACTCTTGTCAGCTGTCCTCTTGGTGTAAGTAGTAATTCTTCCTCTAGTCTAAACTTACATATTTGGCAAAACCCACTGTTTTTTCTTAGAAAGTAATTATTCTCTTCATGGGTGAGAAGTCTTTTACCATCTGACTAACTCTGTAATGGGAAGTCAACTAAAAGCTGACAATTTGCTGAAAATTTGAAAGGGACCACTTCAAGTCAGGGGTTTAAACTTGGTCCCACTCTCAGAGTTTCGAGTGTCCTAAAGGAGAGGGCCACTCTGGGTTAGCCTCTGATATTGTAAAGGGGGAAACAATGATTAGAGTCAGTTCCTAGTAGGAACTAACCTGGGTCATCTTAGGGTCATTGCTGGCTTTTCCTAAAAACAGTCTTTGCATAAATAACTTCCAGCCGCATGGCAGGAGGGTTTGGAAGAGGTAAAGAGAAGGACATGTATCAAGATCACATAAGATGGAAAAAATTAAATATTTCTTCACCAGAATTTGTTTCCACCTCCCAGTTATGAAAGTAGAAAAGGAAAGTGGGAGCATTGCTCAGGGGATCTCTTAGTATGCTTCTTTTGCGATGTTCCAAAGGGGAAAGCTACACAAGTACTGGAAACTTACAAAGACACTTTCTATTTTTCTTGATATTGAACTTGATATTGAACTTGGTTACAGTTGATATTGATATTGAACTTGGTTACAGTTTCAGTGGAGCTCTTTCTTTCAAGCATGTCAACTAGCAGATTTAGTCAACTTCAGCTCGAATTCCACAAGCCATGTGTTCCTCTCGGTCCCAGTAACTCATTCTTGGTGTTAGGCTAAGCTGATTAATCAGTGACTTCAGTACCCTAAGGATGTAACTAGTAGCTCTCTTTCCCTGTGGCACATCGAACTTTCTATCCAGCTCAAGGCTCAGTTCAAGTAGCCTCCTTACCCTCCCAGTCTACGCTCAGAATGGAGAGAGATTAACTCTAGCAATCTGTCTGTCACTATTTATCTTTTTCTCAACACTGTGTAGTACAGCCAGTCTTTCCTATTCCTGTAATATTTTCTGCTTCTTAAAGACAGGTGGTTTCTTTACAACCAACCATCCCCTACTCCCCCTTTTACAACTTCTAAAGAATATCACAGGTTGGATTACAACAACTGGCTTTGTAGACTCCCCACCCACCCCACCCCACCCCCACTACATGCTCAGGAAAACATGGGCCTAGGATATCACTTAAACATTAACACTGGGGTTTTGATATTTTCAGTGATTTTAGAAATAGGTGTGAATCTAAGAGCTAATGTGGCCTTCCTTGTTTCCTTGGCTATACAATTCAAGGAGATAAATAACCCTTTTCAAATCATCATAATTCCTCATCTTGAGTTCTAGAAATTTACTCTAATCACTGTCTCCCCCCTTTATAATATCAGAAGCTAAACCAGAATGGCCCTCTCATTTAGGATACTCTAAACTCTGAGTGTTGAACCTAGTTTAAACCCCTGTCTTGAAGAGGTGCCTTTCAAATTTTCAGCAAATCGTCAGCTTTTAGTTGACTTACCATTACATAATATTTGTTAGAGAAGAATGTTTTAAACTAGAAATTCTGATGGAAGGTATAGACACATGAGTAGGGAAGAATATAGTCTGAGAAGGATGAGCCTAGAATATCCTATGTGGCTACTTTTTAAGACTCTTCTTACCCTCTGACTTCCTCATGGGTAGGGTGACCAAGCTGCCTGGTTTACTTAGGACAGTCTGGGTTTATGCTTATCTTCTTGGTACAATGAACAGTGTCCCCTTTCTACTGAGATTGTTCCAATTTGGACAATAAATTGCATGGTCACCCTAATTACAGGAGAAAAGGCCCACCCTGGTAAGAATGGCAGAATGGATACCTTGCAGGTTATTTTAACCCTGGCCATCAGTTATGGGTATTGGCAACTTCAATTACTTCAAGCTGGATTCTGAACACCTCTCCTGTACTTAGATTCCAGCTCTGTTTATTTCTTACTGGGTGGGTTCCTCTCCCCAATAGACGTGTAGGGGTGACAACATTCAGTACTAGAGCTTCATCTATCTCTACACCATGGTGTTGTCAAGGTATGTCCCTAGAGCAATTATACTATGATCCAGTTATAGGATGGACTGTTTGGCTATTCAATTTACAAAGGACTTGAAAGAGTTGGAAGAAATGCATGAAGAGAATGAAACTATTACTTAATCTCAACATTATAAAATAGACAAGAGTTGTAAGGAATCCCTGGATTATAAGATAATTGGAAACCTTTGTCTTATCTTGACTTCAGTATCCTCCAAGTTTCTTAAGTGAGCGCCTTTGTCCTCTGGGGAGGGTGGGGTTTTTCTATTGTTCTCCTGGATATTGGCAGTTGGGTGCTAACTGACTCAGCTTTATTTCACAAGTAAAATACATCAAAATGCAGTTTTACCCCCATGGGATTATAGGGCTCTTGGGTAAGGGACTTCAACTTTAACCCTGCAAATAAACTTTTGTAGAGAAGAAGACATGTGCTGAGTCTGACTTTGTGTGCAACAATGGCCAGTGTATCCCCAGCCGATGGCAGTGCGATGGGGATCCCGACTGCGAAGACGGCTCTGATGACAGCCCAGAACAGTGCCGTGAGTGTGCCTTGCTTTAGACTTGAACTTTCTAAGCCGTCTGTGTCTCATATCTCTAAGTATTGCTTAATCCAATACTTGGTGTTAATTTCCTTTGACTCCCTTGAAGTATAGGCCAATTGACTCCAAACTCAGTCAAGTCATGAACAGTTGATCAGTATCCTCTAAAGAATGTTCTCCCTAGTCTAATAAGACTGACGTTCTCTTGGGTAGCTTCACTATTGAACATTTAAGACTGAAGCCAGCAGACTTCATTAAGAACTCCTTGACTAGGTGCACAGATTTCAAATGTTTGATAATGATGAATATGAGCAGATGGTACTCTGGTCCTGGAAGCTAAGTCAAGATGTAAGGATCCCCCATAGGCCAAATATAAGCTTTTAGATACACAGCTTCTCATTTTATGTGGAAAAAAATCTGTTACTGAAGAGGTAGAGTGACTAGAAGTAGGGTGATATCGTTATTTTGAACAAACATGTAATCTAAAACTATTAAAGTAGGGAACTTATAGCTTGTTCTTAAATAAGAGAAATTTCATAGTTAAGCAAATGTATATCTGAGTTCTTAGGCTGATATTCAGGAAAAAGTCTATGAGGTGATAGAAGAGGAGGATTTGCAATTATTTGAATGTCAAGATGAAGAAAGTCTAGGAGTTCATTTTCAGGCAATAGAGACCTATTGAAGCACCAAATGTGGAGGACCAATGAACAAAGTTTCAGTTGGGAAAATGGTTACAAAAGAAAATCAAGCAGAAAGGAAAATAAATGTGTGATATCAATTTTCTAGGCAGGAAGCAAGGGGAGTAATAAGAATCTTGGTTAAGGTATGTAAGCCATTACACATAAAGACAGGTTCCATAAAGATTCAGCCCCACGTTTTAGTAGAGGATGACCCAGTAAAGTCAAAATGTATGGGATGTCACTACTTTGCAAAATGTAAATCTAAAGGAGGTTGTGAAGGAGGCCTGTGAAGGAACCTAGAAGGAAGGCTTCATGAGTCTTAGACCATCTGGCCTTTAATAAAATTGGGATTAGATATGTGGGTGTACCACTTGATAGCCAACAGATAAACAATGGTCAAGGAGCAGGCCAGCCAATAAACCTAACTAGGCCAAGTAAAACAAAAGCCAGAACTGAGCACTCCACGGAACCTTGAAGGAGTAACACGGTCAAGGCTCTCAGGTGTACTGCCAGGTAGCATAGGTTGGCATGGCTTCTAAGCAATGGAGCTGGCAAAGGATCTACCCAGGCTTCAACTAGTAAGTCGAATTTCACCAGCATGCCAGGCCACTGAGTCATAGGTGTACCACTTCCAAGCAGCACAGGAGCAGCGACTTTGCACTGATGAGTCTGGAGGCTCTTTTGAGACTGTATATCATCAACAGATATGAGAACATGCCGCACAAATGAAATCAGCTGTGGCGCCCATTCTACTCAGTGTATCCCAGAGTCCTGGAGATGTGATGGTGATAATGATTGTGACAGTGGAGAAGATGAAGAAAACTGTGGTAAGAAGATCAGTGTTGAGTGGCTTATCCCAAAGACCCCTTTGCTCAAAGAAGGGTGGGCAGGGGAAGCTAACTTAAGCATGAAGATGCAGTTACATTGACTCGCTTTTCAGTGACTTTACTATCTGCTCAACTACTTGTCCTTCCTAACTGCCCCAAAAAGTCTGAAAGAAGTTCACATGGTCATGGGCCATGGCTTGCTTTGGTGTTTCTTCTAGACAAATAGAAATACAAAGGTAAGTCATTCAAGGCACTTACATTTCGAAGTAGCTCAGTCATGCACCAAGTGTGTGGGCTTTTGTCTCTGTGAGGACAGTAATTCATGGCCTTCCTTACTTTGGCGCCATCCCGGAAGGGAAATAGGGCCAGCAAACTCATTCCTAGGTCTAAATGGGATCTCCTTATTGAAATAAATTACTTGAGTATCATACCAGCATTTCTTAGCTCCAAAACCAGATTCTATTTTAACCCTTCCAGAAGTTAAACTGGCATAGCCGTGTTCGTGAACATCATGTTAGCAGATACCCAAAGAAAAACTACCCAACTGGTGGTAATTTTGTCTTCTGTCAGTTTCTACCTGTAAAAGCCAACTCTGTTTCCTTCCTTTCATGCTTCTGTTCTTGGAAAGTGTGTAATAAATGCTACACCTTAAAGGTGAGGCCCTGGGAAAATCTCAAGGTTGAACAAACATTGTTTTGAACGCTCTTTCAAGCTACCGCCCTTTTTATAGGGCCTCTATAACCACAGCTGCCCAGGAGCACAGGCCTCCTAATGCAGTAGTGTGCCGGTGAGCTGAGGACGCTTGCAGCTGAAACACGTCCTCTGTGTAGAAATTACCTTTGGAGGTCAATACCACTGCACCTAGTCCAATGAGTTTTGGTTTTTAACCCTGGAATTGAGCTTTATGTATTGGTAAGCCCTGGAGCTGCCAAGTGATTCCCTATTAAATCTAGACTTTGCTTCCCAAGAGAGTCGTGGTCTCTACCATAATTACCACCAAATTGTGACTTAACCCATTTGGCCCGAATTTGAATCAGAGTACAAACTGGCTTATCTTTGACTCTGACTAGCTTATTATTATTAGCATACCTGGCTGCTAGACTGTCATGCTAGCCCTCAAACTGACTTTCTAAAACTCTTAAATATTTAAGACCTGTTAGTCCTGATCCTCATTTGAAGGATGTAAAGAGAAGGAGCCATGCATGATGGGATAACATAATGGCTCCTTTCGGGTGATCGGGTGATAATGCTTATTATGAGTGTACATTTGTCTGAATACCTGATGCATGATCGTCTCAGCTATGATGTGGCCTGATAAGCACTATGTCCATTTAAAGATAACTCAGTCTCTGCCTTCCAGAAAGGAATTCCTTGTTTAAGTTATTGATCACTTCCTGTAAGAGTCCACTGTGGCTCTCATCTCAAATTAATTTCTGGTCTTCAACTCTTTTCTTGGTCCTTTATTTCTGTTCTTATTCAAGTGTCCCTGCATCTTTTATGTGGTGAGACTGTTCCTGGTACTCCAAAAACTTGGATATTGATATAATTGCACTTTAGCTTTTAAGTTAAGCAAGAAAGCTAGAATTCATGATCAAAGATCTGCAGGTTATATTTCCAGACAAAAGTCCTGAAAAGTCCAGTCTGATGCACTTTCAATGGGGCCTCCTCTCGTTCAATAGGCAACATAACATGCAGCGCTGATGAGTTCACTTGCTCCAGCGGCCGCTGCATCTCCAGGAATTTTGTGTGCAATGGCCAGGATGACTGTAATGATGGCAGTGATGAGCTCAACTGTGCCCCTCCGTCCTGTGGTGCCCACGAGTTCCAGTGCAGCGCCTCCTCCTGCATCCCCCTCAGCTGGGTGTGTGACGATGATGCCGACTGCTCGGACCAGTCTGATGAGTCCCTGGAGCAGTGTGGCCGCCAGCCAGTGATACACACCAAGTGCCCAGCCAGCGAGATCCAGTGTGGTTCTGGCGAGTGCATCCACAAGAAGTGGCGATGTGACGGAGATTCGGACTGCAGGGATGGCAGCGATGAGGTCAACTGTCGTACGTAGCGTTCTCATCAGTGTGGCATGTTCGGTTCTCTCCCATGGATCCACTGGGGACAACTTGGCTGGCTTCATCCCATGGTGTTTCCTCCCTTTGTAGCTTCTCGAACCTGCCGACCAGACCAGTTTGAATGTGAGGATGGTAGCTGCATCCATGGCAGCAGGCAGTGTAATGGCATCCGAGACTGTGTCGACGGTTCTGATGAAGTCAACTGCAAAAATGGTAAGGGCCTCTTCTTGTGGGTTTGTCAAGGGACTACCCTGATCGGACCCACTCACGGAGTCTCTCTTCTGTGTTTCTCTTTGTAGTCAATCAGTGCTTGGGCCCTGGAAAGTTCAAGTGCAGAAGCGGGGAATGCATAGACATCACTAAAGTATGTAACCAGGAACAGGACTGCAGGGACTGGAGTGACGAGCCCCTGAAAGAATGTCGTAAGTGAAGGGGTTGCTTGGGGACAGAGCTGGGATGGCTCATTCAATCTAGCATGGCTAATGCATAATATCTGGCTAAACTACTTTTAATGAACTAAGTTCAATTGTTGGACTTAAGAGTGAATTTTTATGACTCAAGAGTCCATGCAGTGACAAACTAGTTCATAATTTACCTCCTTAAAGATAACTGACCAGAAAGAAACTTGATCAAATCCTGCTTAACCAGCTGGCCAAGGAGATGGGCTGAAAAATCATAGGTTTGACCAGATTAAGTAAATAAGTTATTGCAGATAGCCTGGATTTTTAATGTTAATAGGACAAATGTCAATTTGGAATAAGTTGTCAAGTAATTCGACGTCATTTTTATTTCAGATGTAAATGAATGCTTGATTAACAATGGTGGATGTTCCCATATCTGCAGAGACTTGGTTATAGGCTACGAATGTGACTGTGCAGCTGGGTTTGAGCTGATAGATAGGAAAACCTGTGGAGGTGAGTCAAAGAAGAAAACCTAAGCCCTGGGGTGGGGGGGGGGGGGGGGGAAGGACAGTGTCTCTCTGTAGGTTATCCAGGAACAGCAAGACTAATCCTAATTTCCCTCCTAGATATTGACGAATGCCAAAATCCGGGAATCTGCAGTCAAATTTGTATCAACTTAAAAGGCGGTTACAAGTGTGAATGTAGTCGTGGCTATCAGATGGATCTTGCCACTGGCGTGTGCAAGGCTGTAGGTAAATGGACTGGGACTGGTGTTGCGCTGGTATCTTTAAGAGTAAGTGTATCTTTTAGGAAAGGTACAGCCTATGATGACAATAGCCAAATTGAAGATGAAATTAAAATAATACTTGAGCGCAATGCTACTAAAATAACAGCGCATTCTCTATCGTAGGTTAAAAAGAGATCATTTCCCCAGATTCCTGCCTTGGTCTATTCCTTTTGCACATGATACCATGAATACCTGCCAGTTTTGCTTACTTTCTGCTTCCGATACTTGAGTGCAATTCAAATAAATAACTTATTCACCAGTAGCCCTGTTGTTGAATGCTGAGACCTCAGAACTGCCTTCTTCAGTAGTGGGAAGCACTTGTAGGTCTCTGGGGCACGGCCTCGGGCACAAGTACTCCTGAGGTGTTCAGCAATGGCTTCACTTTTTTTTTTTCACTCCTCGCCCAAGGATATTTTTTCCATTGATTTCTTAGAGAGAGTAGAAGGGAGAGAAGGAGGAGGAGAGAGGGAGGGTGAGAGAAACATCAATGTGAGAGACACATCAATTGGCTGCCTCCTCCACAGACCCAAAATGGGGCAGGGATGTAACCTGTAACCCAGGTACATGCCCTTGACCAGGAATCAGACCTGAGACCCTTTGGTGCATGGGCTGATGCTCTAACCACTGAACACACTGGCCAGGGTGGTGGCTTCACTTTTTAAGTGCTGCTCTGTTGGGAGGAGGTAACTTAGAAGGACCTTATCTTCTTGCAGCAAAACTAAATACAATGGACTCGTGTCTTGCAGGGAAAGAGCCAAGTCTGATCTTCACTAATCGCAGAGACATCAGGAAGATTGGCTTAGAGAGGAAAGAATATATCCAACTAGTGGAGCAGCTAAGAAACACTGTGGCTCTCGATGCTGACATTGCTGCCCAGAAACTATTCTGGGCTGATCTGAGCCAAAAGGCCATCTTCAGGTAACTTTCAGTTCCATTCTTGGTGTCTTGTTTGGTCTCAAGCGCTTGGCCTTTGGGAAGGTTTGAAGGAATTTCTCTTGTCTCGATCTAGCATCTAATTAGCTGGAAACAGTAAATCTAAACACCCATTCTTTAACTTTTCCATGACTATCAGTTCCTCGTTACAAATGAACAGTCACCTATAAAATAAAAAATGTCTACAGCTAAAAGATTATCACAGCTGACATCTTAATTTCTCCTATTTTCTCCCCTTTACAGTTAATTGAGAACCGTTTATGGTTGCTACAAATAGAAATGGTAGTGCAGCTTTTCCTTAAGGGGAACTAGAGAAACTCAGATGGTGGCTACTGAAACAAATAGCTCCACTTAGAAGCGTGTGGGTCTGGCATATAGAACACATACAGCAACTAGATAGCCTACTGTTAATGCAGTAGCAGTGAGCAGCCCGGCTCAGTCATTGGAGCGGTGAGCGGTGTTACTAGAGTTCTCTCCGAACAAGGCTGTGGACCATTTTGTAAGCAGAAAGTCTGTTCTCCAGGCTCCGATGGCGTCAACCTCTGAAATTTCTTGTGACCTACTCTGTTTCAGTGCCTCCCTTGATGACAAGGTTGGTAGACATGTTAAAATGATCGACAATGTCTATAATCCTGCAGCCATTGCTGTTGATTGGGTGTACAAGACCCTCTACTGGACTGACGCGGCTTCTAAGACTATTTCAGTAGCTACCCTGGACGGAACCAAGAGGAAGCTCCTGTTTAACTCGGACTTGCGAGAGCCTGCCTCCATAGCCGTGGACCCCCTGTCTGGGTTTGTATTCTGTGTTTTGCATCCCGTAGCCTTTTGGGTGCTGTCTGCACAGGCCAGGAGCCCTTCTCGTGCCTGAAGTAGAACTGAAATATCAAGACCTATCAGCTGCCCTCGAGAAAGAATTGTCTGGCTCAACATGTCATGGTACCACCTATGTGACAGGCCCTCCCAGGGCAGTCTGACTGCTGGTCGAAGTTAAGGAAACAGCGTTTCTGATTTGATAAGCAACAGAGGGTGGATTTGAACCCTTGTACCCACCCAGCTTCTACACAAGGGACTTGTTATTTTTGTCGGAATGCTTTGTCAGGTTAGCTCTGGATGATCAAACCTAAGTCTTAGCATGAGTTGTGAGGATTTTGGTAACTACATTACCTCAAGGCTTGTCCGAAAGTCCAGTTGAAATTGACCTCGCTAGAAACATTTCACAGAGAGGTTTCCTAAATTGCCACTAAATAACAAACAAAACAGCTAAGGAAGCTAAGCCTACAGTAATCAGAAATGGGCCCTGTGTAACCTTACCAGCACACGATCAGCTACCCCTGCTGTCAAACTTAACAGATACTCTTCTATACTCCTCAGAAAGAATCAGCCTTTTAAAAATGGAACATAGCTCTTCCGGTTTGACTCAGTGGTGAGGGCATTGGCCCACAGACTGAAGAGTCCGGGGTTCGATTCCAATTTATGTGTCTCTCACAACAATGGTTTTCTTGGTCTCTCCCCCTCCCTTCCAGTCTCTCTAAAAATCAATGGAAAAAAAATACCCTCCTCAGGTGAGGATTAACAAAAAAATAAAAAATAGAAATAAAAACAGAATACATAATCTGTGACTTTTGGCTGACTTATATATATTGATATAGTGAATGAGCTTGTAGGTTCTTAGTATTAATTTTGTTTATGCAGAACATAACTTATAGCCTGAAATGTTACTATTTGTCATAATCAATCCCTAGAATTTTCTGTTCACGCTTTGAACGTTTGTCCTAAGCTACAACTTTATTCGTTCTAAAACCACTGAGGCTTATTTCTAATTTAATTCTTCCCAGATTTGTTTATTGGTCAGACTGGGGTGAGCCAGCTAAAATAGAAAAAGCAGGAATGAATGGATTTGATAGAAGGCCGCTGGTGGCAGTGGATATCCAATGGCCTAATGGAATTACACTTGGTACGTATGTTCTTCCTGTGTTGACCACCAATTCAACAGCCTTCACCCGGCTTTAACTGATCTCCATCGTTAATTCTGGACTACAGCAGACAGCGCTAGAGCAGTGACTTTGGATGGAAATAACTGAGCAATACCAATGGAATGGGGAATTTAAATTGCATGCATAATTACTAGCTTTTCTGTCCATTGGGGCCTAATATCTGACACAAATTCAGTGAATCGTGGGTCTTGGGAACTCTCACCCTAAATACTCCTGGCCCAGATGCCTTAGCATTTCCTGAATTGCCAGCTTATAACAGTTTTTCTGGCTCATAAGGAGAGAACAACAAAATGCTAGCCTCTTTTAGAACTTCTATCATGTGAGTAACATTTCTTAAGCCAGTTACTTTGAGAACCTTAGGTACCCCTTGAGTTTCCCAAAATGGCATGCCATTTCACAAGATTTGCGGGATCCCATTAAGAATCCCTGCTGGAGCAGGAATCATAAAAGTTGAATATCGGATTCCTCAGAGATTTTAAATGGAAGCCAGAGCAATAGTGACTTACCATGCAACGAAATTCTTTTCCTGCCTAGACCTCATAAAGAGCCGTCTCTATTGGCTTGATTCCAAGTTGCACATGTTATCCAGTGTGGACTTGAACGGCCAAGATCGGAGGATAGTGCTCAAGTCTCTGGAGTTCCTCGCCCATCCTCTCGCACTAACGATATTTGAGGTAAGACGCCTGCCTCATGTCCAAGTGTATACCTTTGAGTTACTATAGTGCCTTGGGGAGAAGGAACAGGCATGGGGGGCAAGGGGGGGGCGGGGAGAGCAGAGGGCATGACTTGAAAAGCTGCTGTCACTTAAAACCTGGGGCAAGTTAGATATTGATTCTTTGTAGCACTTTAAGAAACCTGAACTTGCTCTCTTACAGTTTTACATCCAGTATCCCAGGACAGCCTTAAATAAACTTGGTCCATTAATTTGCCAGTAAATAATAATGACCTTAGTTAGACAGTGATTTGTGTTAATCCTACATATACGTGCTAATTTGGGGGTTCTGTTTTAGGATCGTGTCTACTGGATAGACGGGGAAAATGAAGCCGTCTATGGTGCCAATAAATTCACTGGGTCGGAGCTGGCCACTCTAGTTAACAACCTTAATGATGCCCAAGACATCATTGTCTATCATGAACTCGTGCAGCCATCAGGTAACGGGGGAAGCAGGAGCCTTCATGGCCACTTTAAGCGCAGGAGCATGACACAGTACCTGCTGGGTATCAGTAGCTTGTTAGCAATTCAGCTTGCTCTAAAAGGGAGCTTTTCCCTTCTATACCAAACACTTCAAACCTGGAGTTTGGGATATTTTATTTCTGATTTCCAGTAAAAGAGCTTCAGGACTTGAGCTCTTCTATTCCCTCCCAACCCTCCATGTTCAGTCTTTTATTTCTATCTTTCCACATCCCCTTGGCCTGCATCCCCTCTTGCTAAGGCTATGGCACTAGCCTCCAAAGTAGCCACACACTTTCCCTCCCTCCACCCTCCATGAGGCATCTTGTATAGGATTGTGCAGATGCTCAGACACATCTGGTCATATTGTCTCCTCAAAAGACTTGATTGGTTCTGTCTAAATGAAACTTTTAATATCAAGCTAAAGAGTTTTTGTGCAGCAAAGGAAACTACCAACAAAACGAAAAGACAACCTACTGAATAGGAGAAAATATTTGCAAATGATACATCTAATAAGGGGTTAATATCCAAAATATATAAAGAACTCATACAATGTAACACCCAAAAAACATACAGCAACAACCCAATTGAAAAATGGGCAGAGGGCCCTGACCAGTTTGGTTCAGTGGATAGAGTGTGGGCCTGCGGACCAAAGGGTCCTGGGTTCAATTCCAGTCAAGGGCATGTACGTTGATTCAGGCTCCTCCCCAACCCAGGCCCTGGCTGGGGCACATGCAGGAGGCAACCAATTGATGTGTTTCTCTCACATTGATGTTTCTCTCTGTCTTTCCCTCTCTCTTCTATTCTCCCTAAAAAATCAATGGGAAAATATCCTTGGGTGAAGATTAAAAAAAAAAAAAAAAAAAAACCCACCACAACAACAACAAAATGGGCAGAGGACCTGAATTGATATTTCTTCCAAGATAACATACAAATGGCAAACAGACATATGAAAAGATGCTTAATGTTACTAATCATCAGGGAAATGCAAATAAAAATCACAATGAGTTATCACCTCACACCTGTCAGATGGCTATCAGCAATAAATCAACAAACAACAAGTGTTGGTGACGATTTACTCTAAAGGGAACCCTCATGCACTATTGGTGGGATTGTAAATTAGTACAGCCATATGGAAAACAATATGGAGATTCCTCAGAAACATTAAAAACAGAACTTTCATATGATCCAGAATTCCACTTCTGAGTATTTACCTGAAGAAAACAAAAATTCTAATTCAAAAAGATATATGCACCCCTATGTTCATTGCAGCATTACTAGTAATAGCCAAAATATGGAAGCAACCTAGATGTCCATCAATGAATGGACATCAATGGAATATTATTGAGCAATAAATAAGAATGAAATTTTGCTGTTTGCAACAATATGGATGGAACTAGAAGGTATTATGCTAAATGAAGTAAGTCAGACAGAGAAAGACAAATACCATATTATTTCCCTTATACATATGTGGAATCTAAGAAACAAAATAAATGAATAAATAGAAACAGACCCATAGATACAGAAGAGAGCAAGCTTAGTTGCCAAAGGGGAGGGGTATGAAATGGGAATAATTTTTAAAAAATCTATTAGGTGACAGGTACAGTTCTAGGCCCTGGCAATATAAGGTTGAAAAAGACTGAGCTTTAGAATCCATAGAATAAAATGCTCCCAGTGTCTCAAGTGGCCCTAGTGCACATTCATTTAAAAAAAGAGAACATAGGAGTAAATCTTCACATCCTTGAGTTAATCGTTTCTAATATATGATACCAAAAGCACAAGTGACAGAAGAAATAAAGAGAACTTCATCAGAATTTTTAAAAATTTTGTGATTCCAAGTATACTATCAAAAAAAGTGAAAAGGCAACCCAAGAATGGGAGAAAATACTTGCAAATCATAAAGTCAATAAGAATCTGTTACCCAGAACACATAAAGGACTCTTACAACTCAAAAATAAAAAAGCAAATATCCGAGGTAGCATGGAGGGACCTGGAGAGTATTATGCTAGGCAAAATAAGCCAGTCAGAAAAAGACAAGTATCACATGATCTCTCTTAAATATGGAATCTAATGAACAAAATAAAATGATGAATAAAATAGATCCAGAGACATGGAAGCATGGAACAGACTGACAAATCTCAGAGGGAAAGGGGAGGCTGGGGGGGGGGGGTGGGGGGGAGGGGAGGAGAGGGGAGAGATTAATCAAAAAACTTACATGTGTATATACATAATCCATGGACAGACAATAGTGCAGAGAAGGGGTAAATGGGGGGAGAGGGGAAAATAATATAAAAAATTAAAAATGGATAAATTATTTGAATAGACATTTCTCCAAAGAAGCTCTACATGTCCAATAAGTACATGAAAAGATGTTCAAAACCTTTAGTCATTAGGGAAATACAATGATTAAGCTATAATGAGGTACACTTCATAACTCTTAATATTGCTAAATGAAATAAGAGAGTTTGAAAAGGACAGATACTGTGTAACTACATTTATATGACACCTTGGAGAAGGGAAAACTATCCTATATAATATAATAAAAGGTTAATATGCAAATCGACTGAATGGCTGAACGACCGTTCGCTATAATGCGCACTGACCACCAGGGGGCAGATGCTCAACGCAGGAGCTGCCCCCTGGTGGTCAGTGCACTCCCACAGGAGGAGCACCACTTAGCCAGAAGCCAGGCTCCCGCCTGGCGCGGACATCCCCCAAGGGCTCCCGGACTGCGCGAGGGCATAAACTGGGCTGAGGGACCCCCTCTCCCCCTGAGTGCACTAATTTCATGCACTGGGCCTCTAGTACAGATAATAAAGAGATTAGTGGTTACCAGGAGCTTGAGAGAGGAAGGCTGATTAGGTGAACTGTGTGTGTATGTTGTGTGTGTATGTGTGGAGGGATGTTATATGCATAAAAATGAATGAATGAAACTCTTAAACTTCCATATAGTTGAGTGCCTTCCACTTTGTGGGAACAAGGCATGATAAAGCCAGGAGAGCATGCTTATCTCCTTCCTCTGAGCCTTCACTATGAGCTTTGGACCAGTAATTAGTGCCACTCCTGGTCACTCACCTCCATTCTCCACCTACTCCCTCACCATCCATCTGTTCAAGGCATAACTCTTGTTCTACTTCCAAGAAGTTTCTTTGGATCTCTGGTGTCCTTAGGGCATGCTGTCTGTGCTCTTATATTTAGTCTCCATTGGTATTGGTTTAACTTGAAGGTTTGACAGAGTAGACAAGTTTAAACTCCTTGGGGCCAAGGATTCATGTCTTTGGCACTTAGAACAGGACTTTATGTATATAACAGACCCTGGCGTACTTCTTTTAAACGGTTTCTGTGTCTGAACAGGTAAAAATTGGTGTGAAGAAGACATGGAGAATGGAGGATGTGAATACCTATGTCTGCCAGCACCACAGATTAATGATCACTCCCCAAAATACACTTGTTCCTGTCCCAACGGGTACAACCTACGGGCAAATGGCCGGGAGTGCCAAAGTAAGACTTTTTACTTTTCATCCACTAGCCAGACATACAACAGGCCATAGAATAAGACACTAGCTATGAAAACTAGCCTGGGTTTTAAGAATTCTGTTTTAACTAACTCTAGGAATAGCTTTGAGAACCTGCCTGGTACTGTTGCCTACCAGGTATTCATGGCATTACTTCAGAGTTGACTTTTAACTAATTTCAACATCAGATGAGTCTATAAGTGACACTTTCGTCAAAGTATTAACAGGCCTCTTACTGATTTGTCCCATGACAATACTGAGCTAGGCAACGTGCAGATAATAGAACAAAGCCTTAACATTTCCTCTGAAGAGAGAGGCCAGAAATCATGCACAAAGAAGGTTATGGTTACAGGAAACCTCATAGCCCCAGTGCAGGACACTATCTTAAACTCACACTTAAACGTACATTTTTAGTCTTCTGTTCTTAGCTTTTGGTTGAGTGGCAAATTCAACTCACATGTTGTGAGCAAGGAGCTCATATGGTGAGGTTTTTATTAGTTTAATCCTGAGTCCCTGCAGGGACTAGCTCCGTTTACTGAGAAAGTAGTTGCAAGACAATCTGGGGTAAGACTAGTATGCCTGGTCATCTGTTTTCTTTTTTTTTGTTTTGTTTTTTTTTTTTTGTTTTTTTGTTTTTTTGTTTTTTTTTTTAAATAAATCTTTATTCAGATTATTACAATTATTTCTCCTTTTTCCCCCCATAGCTCCCCTCCACCCCTTTCCCACCCCACCTTCTGCCCTTACCTCCCCCCCACTGTCCTCATCCATAGGTGTATGATTTTTGTCCATTCTCTTCATGAACCCCCCATACCCTTTTCCCCCTGAGAATTATCAGTCCACTCCCTTTCTATGCCCCTGATTCTATTATATTCACCAGATTATTCTGCTCCTCAGGTTTTTAATTCACTTGATTTTTAGGTTCGCTTGTTGATAGATATGTATTTGTTGTTCATAATTTTTCTCTTTACTTTTTTCTTCTTCCTCTTCTTTAAGAATACCTTTCAGCATTTCATATAATACTGGTTTGGTGGTGATGAACTCCTTCAGCTTTTTCTTATCTGTGAAGCTCTTTATCTGCCCTTCAATTCTGAATGATAGCTTTGCTGGGTAGAGTAATCTTGGTTGTAGGTTCTTGCTATTCATCACATTGAAAATTTCTTGCCACTCCCGTCTGGCCTGCATAGTTTCTGTTGAGAAGTCAGCTGACAGTCGTATGGGTGCTCCCTTGTAGGTAATTAACTGTTTTTCTCTTGCTGCTTTTAATATTCTCTCTTTGTCTTTTGCTCTTGGCATTTTAATTATGATGTGTCTTGGTGTGGTCCTCTTTGGATTCCTTTTGTTTGGGGTTCTGTGCACTTCCTGGACTTGTAAGTCTATTTCTTTCACCAGGTGGGGGAAGTTTTCGGTCATTATTTCTTCAAATAGGTTTTCAGTATCTTGCTTTCTCTCTTCTTCTGGCACCCCCATAATTCTGATGTTGGTACGCTTGAAGTTGTCCCAGAGTCTTCTTACATTATCTTCAACTTTTTGGATTTTTTTTTTTGCTTTTTGCTTTTTCAGTTGAGTGTTTTTTGCTTCTTTGTATTTCAATTCTTTGACTTGATTCTTGTGTTCCTCTATTCTGTTTCTGGGTCTCTGTATAATATTTTTTATTTCAGTCAGTGTATGTTTAATCTCTAGTTGGTCCTTTTTCATATCTTCGAGGGTCTCGTTATATTTATCGGCCTTTTCTAGGATATTCTTAAAAAGTCTTATAACCGTGGTTTTGAATTCTATATCCAGTCGTTTGTTTTCCTCCATTTCTTTCGTTTGTGATCTAGATTCTTTGACCCCGCATTTTCATTGATTCCCTGAGTTGGTAAGGTAGATATTTGTGCTAGGTTTCCAATATGGCCCAGTGGGTCTGCTTCCCCAGTTAACCTGAGGTGGACACTCTTGGTGCACCCCTTTGTGGACTGTGTGTACAGCCTTGTTGTAATTAAGTCTTTATTGTTGTTGGTATCACTGGGAAGAATTGACCTCCGGGCCAGTTGGCTGTAAGGATCAGCTGTGTCTATGCTGGGAGAAGTTCGGTGCTGGAGACAGCCTTATAGGATTAGACTTGCCAAATTGCAATAGCCTCTGTGCTCAGCTTGGATGGGGTGGAGTCTCAGTCTTGGCTTCCTGTCAGCCTTGCCCTTGCGCGCATGTGCGCTTTCAGTCCTCCGCCTTCCCCAGCTCGAGTCTCCGCCTGAGAGTCCAGACTCCCCCCACAAGAGTGTGGGTCCCCAGGGGCTCGCCTGGAACTGGGGATCACTGCAGTCAGAACTGGGGCTCAGTGCCGTCAGGAGCCTCTGACTCCCTTCCACTAGGGAAAGCCTGTGGCAACCTCCGCAGCCTTTGTGCGCACTGGCACGTGCGCATGCGCACTTTCAGTCCTCCGCCTTCTCCGGCTTCCGAGTCTCCGCCCGAGAGTCCAGACTCCCCCCACAAGAGCGTGGGTCCCCAGGGGCTCGCCTGGAACTGGGGTTCACTGCAGTCAGAACTGGGGCTCAGTGCAGTCAGGATCCTCTGACTCCCTTCCACTAGGGAAAGCCTGTGGCAACCTCCGCAGCCTTTGTGCGCACTGGCCCGCGTGCGCCTTCAGACTTCTGCCTTTCCCAGCTCGAGTCTCCGCCCGAGAGTCCAGACTCCCCCCGTAAGAGCGTGGGTCCCCAGGGGTTCGCCCGGAACTGGGGTTCAGTGCAGTCAGAACTGGGGTTCAGTGCGGTCGGAGGCTTCCTTCCCCCTTCCGCCAGAGAAAGTCAGCCATGCTCTCAGCCGCCCTTCCTCTCTGCGCGCACAAAGCCCCTTTGCCGTACCTCCAATTCTCTGTGAGCTTTTCTCTCTCCTTCTAGTTGTAGAATTTTCACTCAGCCAGCTTTCCTGTGGTTCTGGATGGTGTCCGTTCTGTCTTTTAGTTGTAGTTTTGAAATTGTTGTGCGAGGCAGCAGTTTAGGTGTTTACCTATGCCGCCATCTTGGTTTCTCCTCCCTAGTCATCTGTTTTCAAGAGCATTTCTTTTTTTCTTTTTTTAAAATATATTTTTATTGATTTCAGAGAGGAAGGGAGAGGGAGAGAGAGAAATATTAATGATGAAAGAGAATCATTGATTGGCTGCCTCCTGCATGCCCCCTACTGGGGTATCAAACCCAAAACCCAGGCATGTGCCCTGACTGTGAATCGAACAATGATCTCCTGGTTCAACCACTGAGCCTCCGCTGCCAGGCTCACGGGCATTTTTTGTAACTTTCAGGAGCCTGGAGATTGCTTAGAGGGGTCATGAAGTGTGGCTGTGTGTCTTTTTGAATTGTCAGATTTCAAATGCTTGCTCTTCTGCCTAAAGTCTCATATGTCTGGTTTTGTCTGAAGACTGCCGTTTCTCCCAGTTTTGGTGCATCCACCATGCAACTTAGTTCAGCAGTGTTGTGTCTATTTCCTGTGGAATTAAAATAGCCCAGCCAGGGCTCATCTGGACTAAACAACTAGCCACTCTGGAACCTTGGCATTAACCAGGTTCTTGGTTTTTATAATTCAGGTACTGCAACTACTATGGCTTACAGTGAGACAAAAGATACCAACACAACAGAAATTTCACCAACTAGTGGACTAGTTCCTGGAGGTATTGGGTTCAGTATTGCAAACTGTTAATCTAAACTAACAGCCACACTTTGTATCTATTACTTAAATAATTAATACAGCCTTTAACTACTAGCTCTGCCCCGATTGGTAACCTACTTTTAAACTGCAAAGACTAAGAAGCTTCAAGTCTTAGCCTGACCTGACTTATTAAGGTTTGTGTTAGAGAAATGTTAATGAAATGGCTATAACAGCATGTGACTCTCAAATACTTCTAGATCAGTTGTTGCTGGTATACAATCATAGTAGATACTGAGCATCCGTGATGGATGCAAGGGTATGAGGCTCTCCACTAGATGGGTGCATTTCCAAGTCTAAGTTCAGATTCTTCTAAACTGATTCTTTTTATCCCCCTATAGGGATCAACATGACCACAGCAGTATCAGAGGTCAGTGTTCCCCCAAAAGGGACTTCCGCTGCCTGGGCCATCCTTCCTCTCTGTAAGTCAATTCTTTATATATGTGGAGCCCATGAACTTCTTAGATACCAGATGGGGATTTATAGTTCATCTAGAGACATACTTCCAACATGGGATTTATAGTTCATCTAGAGACATACTTCCAACATTTTACTCTCTTCCCAACATGGCACATGGAGTTGAGAGTCCATGCCTTTCTCTTCAGTGGTACCCTTCCCACAGTGACTGGCAGTGATAAATGTTCAGCTATTACATGAAGGCTGCTTAGAGCTTTCTACTTCAGAATGGTTAGTCTGGCTTACCCCCTTTCACAATACGTCCCTTTAAGTAAAGAAAACTGTCCTAATTCTCTTTGAAATACATATAGTATTTCATACAGAGGAGGTACAATGCTTAAATGCCTTCTTGAAGAATTATAGGACTTATAGGGAGTAAGTTAAAAATAGTGAAGAATTTTCAAACCCAGGGAGATGAACCTCTAAAGCTACTATTGAGTATGTGAATGCTAAGGCACTATGCTATAATGGCCTTTTTATTCTAAATCACTGGATTGCAAGCTCAGCTAACACACTAGGAGGACCCCTTGAAGAGCTCTCCAGAAGCTTCTGCAATTTTAATTCATTCTGCCTGGGAAGGGGCCCTGGACGCTCTGTTTCCCCAGTCTATGGAATAACACTTAACCATTGGTCTGAACTTGTTTCAAGCTCCTGCTCATTTAGATTCTAACTTCTGGTTATCTCAGCTTCATAGAACATGAAACTTTTAGGAATGTCGCTTATGGATTCATGAGCATGATCTTTTTTCCTGTGTTTTGAGACTAGACCTTGCTTAGTTGCCTTCTAACCTTTTTCAGTGCTCTTAGCAATGGCAGCAGTAGGGGGCTACTTGATGTGGCGGAACTGGCAGCACAAGAACATGAAAAGCATGAACTTTGACAATCCTGTGTACTTGAAGACCACTGAAGAGGACCTGTCTATAGACATTGGTAGACACAGTGCTTCGGTTGGACACACGTACCCAGCCGTAAGTCAGCTTTGTGTCCTTTTATGCCATGGCTTGCAGTAAGACTGTTTGGTAAGGAGACTTCAAACTCAAGCTATGACTGTCTGGGCTAGGAAGAGCCAGTAGGATCATGGACCCACCAAATACTTCATCTACCAGAGATTAGACAGTAGCCTGTTAGAACATAAGTAAGTCAGTTGATAAGCACCTGCCCTGTACAGGATGACAAGTAAGTCAACTTCAGGTCATCCCTATACTATTGGAGGTATTTTTGGTTATAGAAACTACATGTAAATATTTGCATGAACTAAGTAGCTCCTTTTTGAACTGTTAAATAAGTAAATTAGCATATGATATGTAGGAGAGTTAGCTTAAAGTCAGTGTATTGAGCAAGATTCTTTGGGCCAAAATTACCAAATGCTTGGAAGTGTCCTATCCCACCTAGTAGAGCTAGCTAGTTTTTTACTCAGTCACTTGTTCTTTAGTTGAAACCCAAATGGAGTATTTGGCCTTCATTTAGGGACCAAATGAACAAAACAAGTGCTGAGCACTCCCTCTCCAACATTCTGGCAAAACAAAGAATGGTAGCCAATTCATGGCACACGTGTGTCTTTTCATATTTTTCTCCAGGACTTAAGATCATTCAGTAGAAGATGCAGAATTAGTCACACTGTTTCCCCTCTCTACCAAGTATATACAGCTAAATTCAAGTTAAACTGCATTAGTGACACAACTCAATACTATTTTGAGTCTGACTTCCCTTCTATGCACCTTTGATTTCTGAATGGCCAACTCAAAAGCAAGTTCCATTTTAGTGATTAGAAGGGCTACCAATGAGTGATCAAGCTCACTCCATATTTTTTCTTTTCCACAGATATCAATTGTAAGCACAGATGATGATCTAGCTTGATTTCCGAGACAAGTCTCAACCTTTGAGATCTAAACCAATAATTCCCCAATTTGGAATGGTAACCGAGCCAGCAGTGGAAGTCTCTTTCTTCCTCCAGCCTGGAAGAACATCAAGATATCTGCGTGGATCAAGCTTGTGTACTTGACCGTTTTTATATGACTTTCATAAATATTCCTGTCCACACTCTGCTTCAGCTTTGGATGTGGTTCCCTATAACCCTTGAATTTCTAGACAGTATTGCCACCTCTGGCCAAATATGCACTTTCCCTAGAAAGCCATATTCCAGCAATGAAACTTGTGCTATAGTGTATACCACCTGTACATACATTGTATAGGCCACCTGTAAATATCCCAGAGAACAATCACTATTCTTAAGCACTTTGAAAATATTTCTATGTAAATTATTGTACACTTTTTCAATGGTTGGGACAATGGCAATAGGATAAAACGGGTTACTAAGATGAAATTGCCAAAAAATTTGTAAACTAATTTTGTACCTATGAATGAAATCTTTGACCTCAATGGAGGTTTGCAAAGCCTGAGTGTTCAAACTACTGTACATTTTTTTTCCAAGTGCTAAAAAATTAAACTAAGCAGCTTAACCATGGTTTATGCCTATTCCTCTAGGAGAAACTATAAACAGTCTAAATAGTATCAAATGTTCTAACTAAATACATGAGCTATAGTTCTTGATGTTGTATAATTAAGTCTATAATGTTGCTAATTTTTTTAAATAACCATCACAAAAAGGACAAGGTACTACTAAATATTTCCTCTGCAATAATTTATTTTGTAAAAAAAAAAAAAAAAAAGCTAGGGTACCATGTACCTGGAATTCCTCTTGCTTAGAGGAAACTTTCTTTTCTCATTAATTTGTTTCCTGATCTAGAAACATATGCTAAGATTTCTATCAATTCTGCTTCTTCATATTAAATTCATTTTCCATCTTCTATAATTACATATATGTAGTTCAAGGACCAGTGCTTTCTAAGGCATGGGAAAGGACTTTCTTCTTTAGGAGTCTAGCCAGTCTACCATGAAGAGAGCTAAGAATAACTAGTAGTACCATTCTTGAACAATCTAAAGTAGCGGCTCTCAGTGAGGTTAAGGTTAGCATCTGTATTACCTGGGAACTTGTTAAAAATGCTAGGTCAGAAGCTCTGGAGGTGGGGTCCAGGAATATGTGTTTCCACAAGCCCTTCAGGTGATGATGTAAACTAATGTTTGAAAATCACTGTTCTAATGTTATTTCATGAAGAATCTGTAATATCTCCTAATTTTTCAGTCTAGCTGGCATAGGATGGATTCCTTCCAGGGACAACTTCTAAAACATTTAGTACAAAAAGCAGATTTTAGGTAGAAGAAGAAGTAGCACAGGGAATTAGTTAAGTTTTCCATCAGATTGGCCAAGATTTCCTTTCTCTAAATGCTCAGGATACCAGCAAGCAGAGGAAGATACAAAGCTTGAAGCCCTGGGAAGATGCTCTTAAGTCCAAATCGTGGTGGGGAGTCAGCTGCAGAAGGTGCAGCATTTCCTCTGGGAATGAAATGACCAATGCAGTAACACAGGGATGA